>NC_091823.1:102720535-103348035 GCF_038994185.2 Dermacentor albipictus
TATATATATATAATGAGAAGCCAACAAACACTGACACCAAGGACAACATAGGGGAAATTGCATGTGCTTAATAAATGAAATAAAGTAATGATAAATTAACGGAAATTAAAGTGGATGAAAAAACAACTTGCCGCAGGTGGGAACCAAACCCACAACCTTCGATGTCGCGTGCGATGTCGCGTGCGATACATTGAGGCCTTCAGGTAGCATATGTGGGTTTATTGACCAGTTGCCTTCACCCGGAAAGATCACGTTCTCGTGACGCCTGCGGCAAAAAAGACGTTCCACGTCCGCCGCCAAGGTCTGTGAGCGGGGGCGCTGGCTAACACTCCCAGGGTTCTACTCGTACACATAAATACCCAAGAAAGTGGATGGGGAAACGCCGCCGCGGTAGCTCAATTGAGAGAGCATCGCACGCGACATGCGAAGATTGTGGGTTCGGTTCCCACCTGCGGCAAGTTGTTTTTTCATCCACTTTAATTTCCATTAATTTATCATTACTTTATTTCATTTATTAAGCACATGCAATTTCCCCTATGTTGTACTTGGTGTCAGTGTTTGTTGGCTTCTCAATATATGACTAATAATTATCGGGCCCCTCGGTTAACCCCCTTTCTTCTCGTTATATATATATATATATATATATATATATATATATATATATATATATATATATATATATATATATATATATATATATATATATATATCAGCAGCTCCACGAAATCGTACTCTGTGCCAGGACGATATCTATCTATCTATCTATCTATCTATCTATCTATCTATCTATCTATCTATCTATCTATCTATCTATCTATCTATCTAGCTATCTATCTATCTATCTATCTATCTATCTATCTATCTATCTATCTATCTATCTATCTATCTATCTATCTATCTATCTATCTATCTATCTATAACAATTTTCCCGCCAACTTGAGTCACTGTGTGTGTATTTATATATAGTCCATGGTCTTGTGGTTACAGCGTAGGGCTGCTGTGCTGAGAGAACAGGATCCGAAACAAATCGACGAGCCAGTTTGGATCTCTAAGTATGTCGTACGAGGTACGTTCTGCTCCCCAATGAACATCCTTGACGTGAACATGCTTTACCTGGTATGTGTCCCTGAGTAAGCGTCATTTTCAGTAAATCTTTTCGACGTCAACTTCGGTCCCTGTGTGTGTGTGTGAAAACGTTTATTGTACTGAGGTCCGGAGGCTCGACTTCTCAAGCCAAGGCGGGCCGCTCCCACGTTGGCACTGTCAGGCCAAGCCTTTCAGCGACATCATGGGCCCTCTGCACTGCCCTTAGTTGGTCCTGAAACAATGGGCTTTGAATCCTTTTCTCCCACTGTGTCCATTCTTCAACGAGGTTGGGGAGAGTCGCGGGACACCCCGCCAGCATATGTCTGATTCCAATGATGCCATTACAATCACTGCATTCCATCTTAATCTCCCTCTCTGGATACACTTTATTAATGGTGTACGGTGTGGGATATGTACCCGTTTGCAATAAGCGCAGTGAGACTGCGTGAGCCCTGTTCAGTTTTGAATGTGGCAATGGGAATTGTCTGCGTCCTAAATAGTAATGTTTGGTAACATCATTGTACGTTAATAAATGATCTCTGGATTCCCTCGCTTGATGGTGAACGGCTCGGTTGTGACTGTCACGGTTAGCAAGTCCTCGTGCCAAGTCACGAGCAACCTCATTAAGGTTTACCCGAGTCTCGTCCACTTTCCCCATATATGCAGGAAACCATCGGATTTCAGTTGTCATAATCACAATGTTTTCAAAAAGTTTAGCTGCAACTCCAGCTACGTAGCCTTTATCAAAACACTTTACAGCGGTTTTCGAATCACTGTAAATGAAGGCCCACTTATTACTCCTGATGGCTAGAGCAATTGCCGCTTGTTCCGCCACCGTGGGGTCCTTTGTAAAAATTGTGAGAGCGTCTTGCACCTTCCCTTGTGCATACATATATATGGCAAAGTGTGCCACTCTTCAGCGCAGCCCTTCGACACGAACTCGGGCCACTCGGTATGTACCATTGGGTATGTGCGCTTTTCAATGAACCCCTTTGATGCCAACATGAGTCGGCCAGCATGAGCTTCTGGGCATGTGCCGGTCTTCAATCACTAAAAAAAAAGCAATCCTTCAAAATTTATCCTGTGCGGGGGGAACTAGAGATATTCTTATGGAGACATACTCGCACAGGCGTCACTTCCGCATTCTGTGGTGCCACTAGATGACGCAGCATGTTCACTGGGAAAAGCGATAGATGAAACGCTGCTGCAAATGCACCACGCACAGCAATACGTTTCTGCGGTGGCGTTATGGCTTGTCGCCACATCGCTTAAAGTATAAACCCCATGCAAGCGGTCTTGCGCACGACAGCGACAAGCGACGCGATGGAGATGGCTGTCGCGTTCGCTCGTCGCCTATATAGAAATCGTACCCCATGCGAGCGACGATTTCGAGCGACGTCTCCCCAGTGTCGCCGATATAAGAGTAGCAAATACGAGTCGAAACTAGCGTGACGAGTGCTTTATTAATTTAAGATGATGTGTTTTACTGTAAAAAGCAGCATAAGATATTTCTGACGGTCTTACAATAGGCTCTTATTCTTGCTCGTATAAAAATCCAATCGTTTGCTCTTTCCGTGCGACAATCGGTAGTACTTGAGTGACGTAGATCCACTTCCGGCTTCGCGCTATTGGCCAGCCGCTCATAGCGCTTCCGGGCGACGAGCGACGAATTCTAGATTTCCGGAACCGAGCGATCGAGCGGCAAGACCGAGCGATCTGTTCAAGCGACGGCCCGTTTCGTCGCTCGAAACCGTCGCTCGTCGCCGTCGCGCACAAAATCGCGCTCATGGGGTTTTAGCCTTCAATGTTAATCACGCTAACGTCGACATTCACCGTCAGGTGGGTTCGAGCGGATTCTTACTCGTTTATTATTGTTGAAACTTTTCGGCAGAAAACCACCTTAAAGATTACAGTCGACATTAATGCGGTTAGCCTCGAAGCAATCTAGCGACGCACCGTGTCGCTATACCGCATAGACGCGTCGTGTATGAGGCGTGTACTGCAACCCGGCTCCTCTCTCGCACTGCTCTGTTTGGCCTCGGTACTAAGCCGCGGCACTGCTATCGAGGCACCCTGTTCTCTGTTAAGTGTCTCTGCATGTGCTCCCATAGGGAGCAGAGTTGTGCACACTCCCACCATTTTGTTACAACGCCGTGCGATTAAAATTGGCGGTAGAGTCGCTCAATGGGGTGTGCGGGAGCCGAACTTCAAACAGCGTCGAAGCGTTGAAGCGTGCAACGAGGCGGTGGCGCGCCCGCGCGGGGCTGCGCGAAAGCAGGTCTCATGTAAGTTGTTGCAGTCAACGCGTGCCGAAAGAGTGCGCGCGCTTGAGGGGACACTAAAATGAAAAATGATTTTTTCTCCATCAGTAAATTACCGTTCTCCAACACCTAAAACACCGCTCTTACAACGATAAGACGTTTGGTAAGTCAGAAAAGGCGCAAGAACGAAATACGGGTGGCGACGCCTACTTAAGTTCCCGCACTTGGGGGCTGTGACGTCTTGCATTTTGATGGCATCTTCTGAGGCCTACTAATTATATATAGCGGTGCATATTGACTACATTGTGTTCTAAAGGAACGAAATATTAAACATGGCAAGTTTCGGGAACCTTTATTCAGCCAACGCGTCCCAAATGCGAAAACATACTTTGGAATCCCTGACGTCACGCTGACGTGCCGGCGCTGCGGTTTCGGCGCGAAATTCAAATACTGATACTAATAAGGAATGAAAGCCTAAACTTGTGCGCTGTCCAGCTCCAAAATTTGCACAGACGCACCAGCCAATTAAGTTCGCTTAGTTGCGTAACGTCAAGCGGTTTCACGTGTTTGAAACGGCAATTTTCTCCATGCAGATCTGTATTTGTGTCATTTGTTTTCGGATGAAACCTGATATTCCGAGCAGATTTTATGGTCGACTCTTATATCAGTGCCCAGACAAAGGTAATCTCATAACTTGAAGCACCGAGCTTGTATTCTCCAATTAACCTATAATCTATATTAGCAGAACAAAGTTATTAAGCTGTGAGCGCATTTCAGCTCGATCGCCCCTCTTTCAGTGGTATAGGGAAGGCGTACTGCGTTTTGCGGTTGGAGCTTGTTTTTAGTTCTTGTGTTGTCACCGACTATAGAAATTACTCAGCAGAAATGCGTTCGCTCGGAAACTGCTCTTTCTGCGTAAAATATTCGGCTCGCCTCTCGCAGAACCATTCGAGAGAGCTCAACCTGCATCAGTCTCCTTTCCCCATAGTTTAACCGTATTTAACCGTATGTAACCGTATTAAAACGTATTTAAATACGGGTTAATATTTATATTACAATATTCGACAGTTCATAGTAATGAATTCCCCTAGTGAACCCGAATAAGCGCACTTCCAATTCGCGCACTCCTCCTAGTAACATAATGACAGAGAAACAGACATTCAAATGCTAGAACAAGGAGAAAATGATTGCTCCGAAGTTTTTGGTGTGGCAATACACTTAGGCAGTCGAAACAATGTAAAAGCAACGAAACGCGAAATGTGCCTCACGCAATGGGAATATGGTGCAATCAGCATAAACAAATAAAAAAACAAAACGAAAAGAGACTGATGGATCTGTAGCTCCGCTTAACGGCTGGCTCAACATTGTCCCTCACGCGCATATTGTTCTTGCTTCACGGGCCCGTGTGCAAAAAAAGAATAATAATAAACAAGCATTTACGCTACAATTGTTCATTTCAACCAAATTCCAACCAATCCTGATGAGGAACCTATTATCGGCGAAGGCTGCTGACCAATGCCTAAAGGCACTTAAGCCAAAAAACGCTGGGTAAATTCGGTCCATGATTTTTTTCCTACTATGCACTGCCATCATCATCATCATCATCATCATCACCATCATCATCATCATAATCATCATCGTCATCATGATCAGCCTGATTACGCCCACTGCAGGGCAAAGGCCTCTCCCATACTTCTCCAACTACCCCGGTCATGTACTAATTGTGGCCATGTTGTCCCTGCAAACTTCTTAATCTCATCCGCCCACCTAACTTTCTGCCGCCCTCTGCTACGCTTCCCTTCCCTTGGAATCCAGTCAGTAACCCTTAATGAACATCGGTTATCTTCCCTCATTACATTTCCAGCCCATTATGCACAGCCACGTAATGTAATTTAACAAGCCTTGCGGCCTGTGGTTGTACATACGTCTGACACTCCTTGCAGGAAGAGCAGGGACACGAGGAATATCTGGTGGACTTGCATCACTCCAGCGACCACGAGGTGCAGCGACGAGTCCAGCAGTATGGCGGCCGCGAAGACGCTGCGAGAAACGGAGAGCGGAGAAATGGCCTTTTCGTGCATGTGCGGGGCCGCAAACGTGAAAGGAATGTGAATACATTTACGCCTCGGTTTCCCGAAGCCAGTAGGACCCTGGAATTATTTCGCTAAATCGAGAATTTCGTTGCCAGGAAATGCTTGAAGCAATCGTGCGAACATTACTATATCTACTCAGGAGCAATAAACACGTATCTGTTGCCTGCGTATATGCATACTTAGCGCAGACATCGAGCCGGTTGAGCGCGTCCTGTGTCCCTTATGGAAGCGACAAACCTTCTTAACCAGTCAATGGCGTCCATCCCCATGGCTATAAAGCTTGGCACAGCCATATTTTACCTATGTTGTTCTAAAGAAAAATTTTTAACACGGGCGACACGACGAATTCTCTTCGTTCATTCTAGGTTTCCGACGCATTAGAATCAATGAATACGTGTCGCGAAATCAAAACCACTTTAAAAAAAAAATTGTCAAATCGGGTTTAGTTCAATCGGGATTTGACTATTATAATGACCGAGTCAATTAATTATATTTCTTGAGGTGGGGGTGAGGGTCAACATTCCATATCAGCACAGTGGGCTATAAGGGACACCGTATAGTGGACAGTTCAGGATTAGGGTTGACCCCGTGTCGTTATTTAACGTGCACCCAAAGCATAGCAGAGCAGCGTTTTTCGCAGTCCAGCTCCCCCTGAGTGCCTTCCTCATGCCTGGAATCAAATGCACAAGCTCGTGCTGAGCAGCAGAACACCATTCAAAATAAGCCACCGCGTCACATATTCTGCCTGTTGCACGGAGGATATCATATCGTACTTAAAGCAAGCAGACAGCCGTCTTACTCCTTCTGGTGCACGTGACTCGGGCCATGGAGTTTCCTACAAAATTTACTAGTCAGCTATGGCGCTAGTGACTTACGGGAGCTGTGGATATGACGGTCAAGCAAGAATGAGACTGACGAGTATAGCAATAAGTGCATTTGCCTTAACTTCGTCCTTCCAAATTTCGACTAAAGCTCTAAAGGTCTTCGCCTACACTTCTTCCTTTAGACGGCTTTGTGGCTTTGCAATTTGGTCGTTTTCCACCGCGTTATAAATGCAACAGTTCACGGTGATTACGTATGCATGGGTGCAGAGACGTATTGCGTTGCTGTATTTAGAAAAGTGTAACTTCTTGGAAATTAAAAACACTGAGGCATTACAGGCAACGCTGCAATAACGGTTAATTCAAGCCACAAGCACGAAACATAAACAAGCCAGCATACAAATCAACACCTAGTCCCGTGGCAGGTGAACGATTGCCACACCAGGGTTACCTTCAGTAATAATTGCAGGAAATTATGGCTCAAGATGTCGTACCGCGTTGTGCAGTAAATGTTAAATGTCGTACAGGAACTTACGCGCATTTTCTTTGACTTCTCAATGGGAGAAGTGAGTCAGTGATTACACCGAGGAACGGATGCGAACAAGCTTGCCAACTTGTTATGCACACGTGTTATCCTCTACGGGTGCCTTTTTGTGTGTACGTACACACAGACCAAACCCTGTGGCATCAGAGGGAAGGCACTGCACGATTGCATGCTCTCTCGCAAGATTCAAATTCTAGCATCGTACTCATTTCGAATAAGCGCGCTAGAGTATCGCTTTCTCGGAGTCGAAAATGTCGTGAAGTATCATCCGCAGAACGTAGAGTGTAAGAGGAATCCAGTTTCATAAATTTATGTGCGGGAAAAGGCTAACAAAAACAAAAGAATAATATTCATGTACTCTGTTCTGACCGGCGCTTTACCCTTTCAGTTTCCAGTGACGTCTATACTTCCATGTAACTTCACCTGAGCGTAAAGCTGTCAGACGACATGCACAGGCTGGCGAAACACTTCGGAACGGCTGCAACAAAGCCCAAGTTTTCCTGCTAACCTAACATAGAACGCGTCAACTATTGATGGCATCCCCGCGCACGCACGGCTGCGAGTAAGTGCATGGGAAGATAGCGCAGAGCGTTACCTGTTAGCGTGATACTTGCACGAGAGCGCCGATCCGATCACATGACCTATAAAGAGACCCCACGTGAAGGACGACTGGAAGGAACGGATGAAGTCCGTAGTCCAGTTGCCACTGGACGTGTCGTTGTTGTACATCTGCAAGGTAACCGGAATGGTCTTCTAAACGGCAGTCATCGAAGTGAGAGCAACATCAAAGTGAGTGAAAAAGATGATTAAAAAAACATGGCGGAGGAAATTATTCTTTCTTTTTTTTTGACCGCATGGTTTGCCATAAGGCATATTACGATTAAATCAAGGCTTGCAGTCCTTCGAGAGAAAGAAGCATAAGTTACCCATGAAACTTGCGGTACGTAAAGGCGGTGCTTAAAGCCGATTCTTCATTGGTTGCAAGAGGGCGAAGATGCCGGCGAAGATAAAACGTGCCGATTGGCCGACATTGGCCAAAGCGTAGAGTGTCCAATTGGCTAAAGGAAGGAAGTAGGTAAACAATGTATAGTAGAACGCAGACATCGAACAACGCTATCATTTCCCAGAAAGTTTGCAAAAAGGGGCCCTATAACGTAAAACTATTCCAATATGTTTTTATTCCAATCTCTTGACGCCGAATTTGCGTAACCACCGACGCAAGCATTAGGGGGTGACCCGCAGAGTTGCCTAACAGTCCAATCAAACGCTCGCCTCGTTTATAGGAGGTCACTTTTGTTTCTTTTAAAAACAAATAACAATGCCTACTCTGAGCGGCTTGTCTTGTCTAATTGGCTGATAAGAGGCGAGGAGCCCTTGCAGCCAAGGGATTCGATGGGACCGAGCCAGTGCACTGAAAATCGATAACCGGATGGAGAGGGTGGTGCCGGCATGTGCGAGTGGTCCGTTTTCCCCTCTTAGCTTGCGGTGGCTGGTCGAAAATAGTGGCGGCATGCAACGGAGGGTTAAGAATGACGCGAGAACCGATCCTCAGCAAAGAATAGTTGGCAAAACGAGGTCGTACACGTGCCGAAAGTGCTCGAAAACGTTGCACGGCCACGCAAAAACTTTTATTATACGCAAATAAACCTATGCTCTCCGGCAGGTGCAAGTAGCCAGTGCCTGAGTGAATGGTTGCAACCATCTTTTATTCCTTTCGGAACGGGGCAGCCTGCGGCTATTCAGAGAGAAAATTCAGCTTTATTCGGCATATTAATGCATATTTACCGCATACACGTCACTTTGCTGCGGTGAGTTCTCGTGGTTTTGCGACGTCGCGTGACAGGTAGGTGAAGTGGGTGCAGCCCGAAAATATTTGACCAATAACCGAGGGCTAATGGCAAAAACACGTCGAATCAGAAATAACTATTTTTTTTTCGTTCTGTCCAGTCTTGCACAATCAGTGTGTGCGCGTCATATCAGATGGGGAGCTATCGCGGTTTGCGTGACGTCGCGTGACTAACAGGTGAACGGGGGGGGGGGGGTAGCGAAAAAGTTTTTTGATCGATCGCGAAGGGCTGATTGCGGAATTGGAATAGAAAAGTTTGGAACAGCTTTACGTTATAGCGCCTCAGGTCTACATAATCAAGCAAGCAGAGGCAGATCCACTCCCTTGTAACCTACACACAATCACTTTACAAGGTGCCCCTGCAGACCTATCCGTCCCCACCACCAAGCTCCACAACTGACATCGCTGACGGGATTTCCCATCTAAATATTTATAACCAAGCCAGATTCGTGCACGTAGATTAAACACAATTCACCCAGCCCTGCATGCCATCTTGCTAAAGCACTTTCTCACTTTTCGAACCCCATACATATCCACACTCTCTCTTACCAACCGTAGCATTCTGCGCTAGCCCCGGTAAGCAACAGCAATTCAAAAGCAGTAGCTTCGGGCTAGAATCTGAACTGGAATTCCTTCGGCTTGCCATCTTGGTAGCGATTCCTTACAGTCACACAAGTCTGCCGTTAAAGGGAAACTAAGTTTTTCTCACTTGCGTCGGTAGCATTTATAATATCGACGCAAGTGAGAAAAAGTACATAAGCGCCTGTAACGCTCACGTTCTCACATCTTGTATTGGTGGAACCAAGTTCCCTTTAACGGCAGCCAATGCAGTGGTGTAAAATGTGCAGCTTAAGACATCTAGCGTTTCTGTTACTGCGTCACGCAGGGCTTTGCCACATACAGAAAAGACAAAAAAGAAAGCAGCAAAGAAGAATGATTAGCTCAGAGCCGGAAAATTTGTTCTACCCTTCCTAAAAATCAAAACCATGCGTGCCACTGGCGTAGGAAGGCATTTTCACCATCTATGTAAAGCTGTTCGGCTAGATACTCGTCTGCTATCGGCCAAATCTTCCGTGTTGCACGGAAAGCTGCTCGTTGTTCATGCAGCAATGGTATATCATGATAGGTCATGAAACGCTTCCCTAAGCTATATGATCCAAAGCTCGGTCGCAAAGTCTGTATTTCTTCCCTAACTCCGTGCTTATTTGCACCTAATTAGTTCTACAATTTGTGCGTAAACTTCTCAAAAACATTTTCTTACTTACGATTTCACTCTTACGCTTGAGAACAGTACAAGCAAAAAATGATTGCTTAAAATTATAGACGAAGTATTTACGCGATCATTGTTATACAGTAAACACCACACTTGCAATTTAGCGACAAGCATCCCGAAAAGTGTCGTGACTTACTTCATCAGTGCCCTGAAAATTACGCAACGACTGAGTTCGTTGTGACTAAAAAAATTAACTGCTTGAGATGACTGTTGAGGCTACACAAATGAAGCTGCGACGTGTTTTGTAAAGAATCCAAGGAAACTTGTAAAACAATCTCCGAATTATACCGATAACTCCGAGAGTTGGTGAATGACTGTAGTGCCAGGATTCACTCCAGAAATCATAGCATGAAACTACAGACATCGTCGGTGGGTACCTGATTGCACGGGAACCACCAGCTTGAGGCTAAATGCATCACCTCACTTAAGTTGGCATACCCTCACCTGGCTACACGTTATTTGATTTACAGGGAAGCTGCTAAGCGGAGTACCACCGAGGCGCTCAGGCGGCGGTGGTCAATATAACAGTGTTCATTCTTGTACCAATACTGTAGGCATGACGCTTTTATTTTTAAGCACAAAACAAAGAATGAGGCCTGCGGTTGTAAAAGACGACACTGCGGCGTAGTCGTTATCAAATGTCAATCAAAGAACAGCCAGTAGGGCAGCCGGCATCGGACGATGATCTGTGGGAACAGCCAGCAACGTGGCACCACCAGGCCGTAGGAACCAAGGAGGTCCAATAAACAATTTGTTTAAGACCTCCTTGGCTGGAATACACAGAAAGACACCGGCATCGGTAGAGCTGGTGCAGCGTGCACAAACAAATATCGGATATAGTGGAGAACATAGAACTACTAAGCTCGGATACAGCGACGTAATTGAAAAGGCTCGGGTATGGGGAAAAAATTGTTCTGGATATGCGTATGCAAAATATTGGGTAGATTTAGGACAGTGGCAAAGCAAACCCATGGGACTATCGAAGGGTGATTTGGGTCTGGGACATCTAAACGGTTCAAAATGTGAGAGCACGACGATTTCATGAAATCGACCGCCTTGCGCAAAAGCGCTTTTAGCGGCCTGCGGTGATTGAGTGAAAAACGCACCCCGTGCTACTACCACCAACTTCTAAAGAGCCCAAAGTGTTGCAAAAGGTCCACGCTTGCAAAAATTGGGAGGACACTTAATATTCACCTTCAATAGTGGGACGCGATACCATTCAAAGTTCCCCGACTGCTTCGCACGCTTCCCCGCAACTGCCGCTTATGTAACCGTATCGTTTGCCGGGAAACGCATGCAGTGAACGCTCGAAGGGCGGACTTTTTGGTAGAAACGCGGCCTCTTGCTTGGGCCGAGGATGCACGGTGGCGAGCGTCATCTGGATGGTGTCGTAAGGGACCGGGCACGCCGCTTTATGAATGGTAGAAAAGCTGGAAAAAGGGGGTTTGTGTTTGAGTTTCCGCGGAACAGGATTATGTTTTCTCGCATATTCAAAATAAAATTCGATGCTGTGAAGTCTGTAGGTTTTTATGGGGTCCTACTTTACGATTGCTCTGATGCACTTCGCTTTGAGAAATTCAATTAGTTAAGTAACTTCTCTGCACTACACAGATGGCCTGCGTGGTTGGGTATCCGTGGTTCAGAATGATATTTCGCTCACAAAACGGACGACTCTGGACGCGGACGCAGGACGCCGACGCCAGGTTTTCCGCAACACAAATCTACGGTGTCTTTGGCGCATCAGGTGCTCTGCTACTCATGCATCTGCAAAGGGTTTTTGTTCGTTATCTGTGTATTATTCTTATCAGCAGACACCGTATATAAGCAGGTAACAGCGGTAATTTCCGTTACGCCATCATTACCGCATCGACGTCTTCACGACCCCTGCTCAGCTCCATCCTCACAATGTGGCGAGGACGGCCAAACGCTGCCCACTGCCACCACTGATGATTGAAGTTCGGGCCTATGAGCCAACAATGTACAGTGGTGAGCGGGACACAATAATCACCGGCAGCTTTAACTGCCAAAGGGCAACTACACATCGTCCGCTCCAGCAAATTTTCCTTCTTCTGATATATGCACCTTAAGCCTCGCATTATTCTGGGCCTAATATTTAGTATTATTTCCAGTGTAATACCACTGTTCAGGGAAAATGGCATATTACGTTTATAGCAAATGGCTCCAGTTATCCCCAAAGTGTGAGAATTTGCACATTTATAAAAGTTGTCATGCCCCGCTCACTATGCGACATTCTACGCCTTCCTAAGCAATAAAAAGAATGAAAAGCAATTAAATGCAATAAGCTTCGCACTGCTAACAACTCCAGTTATGCATGAAGTATCTCTTATGTAAACAACTTTCATCAGAACACCGCTAAGAAGAGCAATATATGAAGGGCGAGACTTAAACTATTATACACCTCGGTAATTAAATAGTGTCAAGGAGGAAATTAATTTTAAGAAACTATTATTTTATCACTATCTAATAACGTTTACTCTAAATCACTTTTCATACAAGTAAAATATGTCTTCCGAACTGTAATCTTGGTAGAAATATAAAACTCTGTCTGCTAGTTTCATTTTAGCGTATTGTATGGTGTTCAATTTTCAGTTCGCAACACGTGTGAACAGTTTCATGTGAACAATCTTCGTGTGCAACACAAAAACGAAAATTAGGCAGCGAAATGTCCGCAAGATCTACCATTAGTTACTAGCAGTATCAGATGCAAGTCCGCGTGCCCGCCGAACGTCAACAGCCGCAGGGGCCGCAGTCCGAATCCAAGTTTCTTTTCTCCCCTTACTGCCCTATATGCTTTTCTGCACTTTAAAAAATTGGCTGAAGGCTTAGCTTGGTTAAGCCTGGAATATTAACGAAAGCAATACCCTTGACTGCACCTTGGTTCGGCTGATGGTGTGGACATGGTTGCCCTTTTGCTAAACGTATGGCTATACATCATCCGACATAGGGCAAGGCAGCGCGCCGATCACTGCGAGGAGCCGAGCTGTAGCCCCTTTTATCCTCCTAGCGTGACGTCACACCAGCGAGCGCCCTCTCTCGGTAGCGCCGCAGCAGCGGCGCGCAAGGCTTCGCCTCCACCATCGATGCCGCGAGCTGGGGCCCCGTCTCTCGGTCTGGCGTGACGTCACACGGTCACTTGACGCGCAGCTGTGTAAGGAGGCGCCACGACCACCGATGGGCCGAAAGTGCGAGCAGAATTGCTTTCGCAATAAAATGAACGAACTCAAAGTACAGTGCGCGAATATACCTTCCAGTGGGCTTCCCTCTGCAGGCTGTAGGCGGCCTCCACGAAGGACCTGCGAATCCCAGCGGCCAGCGAGAAGCCGACGAACACCATGGACACGAGGATGCAGCGCTTGGGCCACGCCAGCAGCGTCGGCGTGCGGCCCAGCCACAGGCGCTCGGCTCCGCGACGGAGCGGCGAGAAGGGACCGCTGCTGTCGGTGCCGCCCATCTCGCAGCACGGCATCTCGACACCGGCTCACTGCTTTCCTGCGCCAATTGAACAAGTTGACAGAGCCTAACTCTATAAGCGATCGGACCCATCTCGTTGGTGTGAATTCATAGCTTTCCGTAGCAGAACAGGAAGCGTGTGTGTGGGGGAGAGATGGCATGTGCACGAACACAATTATGAGTACCGCGGATACACGGTATCATAAAACCTTGAGTTTCTTGTATGCGTTAGCATGAGAAACTGAAAGGCGAACAAGTCGAAAACAACTGGAATGTGTTGCCGCGTTTACGGGGTTATCTTAGAAATCTACTACCCGCCGCGGTTGCTCAGTGGCTATGGTGTTAGGCTGCTGAGCACGAGGTCGCGGGATCGAATCCCGGCCACGGCGGCCGCATTTCGATGGGGGCGAAATGCGAAAACACCCGTGTACTTAGATTTAGGTGCACGTTAAAGAACCCCAGGTGGTCGAAATTTCCGGAGTCCTCCACTACGGCGTGCCTCATAATCAGAAAGTGGTTTTGGCACGTAAAACCCCATAATTTATTTGGAAATCTACTGCAGTGAAAGAGCACAGAAACAAAATAGTGAGATAACGCAGAAATAAACAGGACAGCGCTTCAATTGCAACAGAAACATTTATTAGAAGCGCAGACGACACTGCGCATTACTGCGGCAGCGCATTAATAAATTCCTGACGCCTCTTTCACAGGAATTGGTCATAACGCGAAAGTGAAACGCGTATATACTAAGAAGCAGTGGTGGCTTCGTCGCACATTCTCAAATAAAAGTGCATAAATGTGCATATGCAGTCATTTATTCATTGCAGTTTCGCTCGAAGGGCGAATCAATGACAGCGATAGCAAGCACGCGAGGATTGTGCTGTTGTGCAGTGTAAACACCACCCCGGAGGCTACCAGGCGTCATAGGTGTGTCCGACGCGACGGTAAGTACTTATACAGCTATTCTTAGCCCCTTCAGTCACGAATTATGATCAACTGTCACTACACTTGTTAAATATACATAATTTTATGCCAGGGTGCTTGATACTCCATTGAAAGCGTCAAGGTAGTAGAATGACTCTTTGTGCATTTTATAGTAACTCATCACACATAATTGTAAGTAAATATTTGAATATCGGAAATCCCGTCATGCTATCGTTTCTTTAAGTTAAAATGATTTCGTCACCCGCTCGAGTTACATGCACAAGTTATTTATTAACGCAGCTCTCAGGACCAGAATCAATTTATTCAACGTCGACGTACGGACGATGTTAGAAGAACCTACTAAAAGCCTGTGGAAATCCTCGCGAAAGGTCGGTGCCACGATGCAAGAGGTATTGCGGTTGCAGTCACTCAAATGCGCAGACAGTGGTATTGCAAGAAGAGTGAAATAACAAGACGAAGATTTATTGCAGATACTATCGAAAGTGTTTCACCCTAAAATTGACATATTGGCAAACAGCCTATTGCTATACATAATATAATTAAGTACGAATTAAGAAACACAGACGACTATAACGTAACGTTTGACCACCATAATTAGTTAGTCATTGGAATATGCCAAATGGGGCAAGAAGGTACATTGTGAAAGCCTTTTTTTTCCGTTCTAATTTTGACAGTTCCCCTACGCGCCATGAGCCCGACATCATACGAACGCAACTGTATTTTCGCCGACGTGTCCAATGGCACACTGTACGGCCGTATAGGCGCAACTCAAGACTTAGCAACATTACAGCACCGAACGAAGAACCGTGGGATGATTAGCTGACGTGCGCGGGCTTTGACGAGCAGGGAAGCCTTGTGGACAGGGCCAAACTGGCAATTCCGGTCCACGGCTTCCTAGACTAGGGAGGCCACCCACCTCAGATGAAGAACAACCGGCTTAAACTATTGAACAAAGTCTATTTTCTCCGTTTACCTCTCTCTCTCTCCTGAAGAAGCTACATATCTTGCCTAATACAGGTTTTATTAACTTATTTATTTTTTGTGTATTTATTTATTTATTTATTTGTGATACTTCAAAGGCCACCAAAGGGGTACTGCATGAGGGGTTGGCGCGTATATCTTATTTAGCATGAATTAGTTCTTCAATGATCCGTTTAAAATGAAGAGGGTTCTCTCGAAGAACAGTTGAAGCGAGAAGATCATTCCAGTCTCTTGAAGAGAGTTCCCATAAAGAACAGTTGAAGCGAGAAGGTCATTCCAGTCTCTTGAAGAGGGTTCTCCTGAAGAACAGTTGAAGCGGAAAGGTCATTCCAGTCTCCTGAAGAGGGTTCTCATGAAGAACAGTTGAAGTGAGAAGGTCATTCCAGTCTTTTGAAGAGTGCTCTCATGAATAACAGCTGAGGCTGGAAGGTCATTCCAGTCTCTTGAAGAGAGTTCCCATGAAGAACAGTTAAACCGGGAAGGTCATTCCAGTCTTTTGAAGAGGGTTCTCATGAAGAACAGTTGAAGTGAGAAGGTCATTCCAGTCTTTTGAAGAGTGCTCTCATGAAGAACAGCTGAAGCTGGAAGGTCATTCCAGTCTCTTGAAGAGAGTTCCCATGAAGAACAGTTGAAGCGGGAAGGTCATTCCAGTCTCCTGAAGAGGGTTTTAATGAAGAAAAGTTGAAGCGGGAAGGTCATACCAGTCTTTTGAAGAGGGTTCTCATGAAGAACAGCTGAAGCGGGAAGGTCATTCTAGTTTCTTGAGGTACGGATGAAAAATTAAGATATATGAATGATGGATCCGGCTGGAGGAGAATACATGGCCTTGTTGTGGTTGGTGCGGTTGCAACGGCGGTAAACTGGCGAAATGTTGCAAGTCCGGAAAGATGGCACGGAAGAACTTGTTGAATGGCGAGAGACGGGCAACCTTTCGGAGAAATGCAAGGTTAGGTAGGTTAGCCCGTGACTTAAGTTCTGTAGTACTAAAGGTAAATGCATAATCAGAGAAAATAAACCACACAGCGAGATTTTGAATTCCTTCAAACATGTTAATGTGATTGGCTTGGTAAAGGTCCCATATAGCATATGCGTATTCAACCGTAGGTCTTATGAAAGTACAATATGCTAGATATTTGGGGGGACAGAGGCAGGAGCAGCTCGGACGTTACGGCGCAAGTATACAAGCATGCGGTTAGGCTATATATATACATACATATATATACGTGACACAGATTCTATTTATGTCGTTAGTTATATTGTTAATGAGTGCGAACCATGACAAATTGGTTCGAAGACTGATACCAAGGTATTTCTAAGCGCTTACTGGGGAAATAATGGAACCATTTATTCCATATTCACCGACGGCATAGGAGGGCCTGCGGTGGAAAAATAAAAGGGATGGCTTGTTAGTATTCAAGCTCATTAGCCATTTTTTGCACCAAGTTTTGATGAGAAAAAGATCACTTTGAAGGGCTAGTACGTGGCATTATTAATTTGCCGATAGAGCACGTAATCGATCATCAGCAAATAGGAGCGTTTCTGATGAAATATTAGTCGGTAGGTAGTTAATATTCAGTGCTTAAATGCGCGGGAATAGTGCGTAACCATATATAAGATGAAAAGCAGGAGGCCAAGTACACTTCCTTGTGGAACGCCAGAATCGACGGAGAAAAGGGCAGAATCGCGACCATTAGCATAGACAAACTGCCCTCGGTTAGTTAGAAAGCTACGTATCCAATCAAATGCATGGGGGTTAAGATTTAGTATCGTTACTACACCACTTTTTCTGAATGCTTTCATACCATGTAAGAATCAGCACAGTGCGGAGTGCTGAAAAAAATGGGCTCAGTATGCTCCAACCATGAAACATTAAGAGTTTTGCGAACCCCTGTTTTCTGCAACAACGCGGCAGGTCATGTACCTCGTGTACAGTGCATTTTACTGTTATTGGAATTCATTTTGCTGTTATCGTGTTGACAGTAATAAAGTTCCCCATACTAAAAAGCAATAATATAAATCAATGAAAAGAGCGTTATTCATCGTTAATTTAACGCGCTGCGGTAATGCATACCGCGTTCTGGATAAGCTTCTGCTTTCTACCCCCCCCCCCCCCCCCAACCTCTGAGCCTTGCATCGTGATACATCTCACGATAAGGGTTCGAGCAAAGTTACCACGAGGCCTTTACCGGCCGGTACGGTTTTGAATCGGCGAAAGGCCTACCCTTAGAGATAGTGATGAACTGTCTAGAAACCTGTTTAGCGGGCTGAAAAGTATTGCTTTGATTTTCTCAGTATCAATGACGAGCGGTTCAATTTTCACTATTCATAAAGGCGATGTGAACATTGTGCAGCCTGTTTCTGTAGAGTGAAACAAACTTGTGTCAAAAAGGTAGAGAAAGAAAGAAGGCTCTTCCCTAACAGCAACAATATCATTAAAATAAATAGAAAGGTCCAGTGACTCTGAAAATGCAATGGTGCGGCAAACCAGCACATAATATATTGCGTTCGATAGCTCGTTGTTTATTTATACTTGTTCGCAGCGCAAACGCGAGTAATATTTTCGGTTCTATTTCGAGAATGAGCACTTCAAATAACTTGAATCAGGCTTTATTATCTCGATGTGAGCCTATGAATGCTCGCAGTAAAGCTTAGCAGCTTCCTTACAGGACTTTCGAATCTCTGCAGGATCGCTCTGTAACGAAATCAAATCAAGCCATGAAATAATACCACACCTGCCACAATCACAATACCATCGGTGTCACATTTAATTGTATGCATTAAAAATTGCACTTACAAGATACCTTTCGTAAAAAAAAATTCATGGTGTCAATAGCATTTTTCCTGCACATACACGACTGAAACATGGTGCCAGTAAAAACGCTGCAGAAGAATGTGGATCGGCAGACACGAAAAGCAACGTGTACAAGAAAATTCAAAAGCTGCTGGAAAATTTTTGGCATGCAAGTTGTAATTGCTTATCTGGGCGTTTCCTGTAAATGCGCAATAAACTATGAATTGAATAACTTATTAAAGGGAAAATTAATCCTAAAGTGCTTATTCGTGTGTCTTTCGTTTAAGGTAGGAGAAGAAATTCACAATAGCATCTCCGACATTGGTCGATCGAAGAAGAAGAAGCCGAGGTGCGGACGTCCCTCACACCGGCTCCGTCATTTTTGAATGTTTGTGCAGCCGTCTTTGCCGCCATCACGGATTCAAGCACATCACTGGATTTGTGAAGTCACCGGGAATTCGCGGACACCTTTCTTTAAGGTGGGACTTCCATTTTTGGACTTTTACTGGCCTTTCTTGGCGCAAGACCTAAGTAGGCCTACTGGCCCCGCCGGGCCGCGATGGCGGGCACGCGCATGGAAGATGAAGACGCTACCGGATTAGAAGAGAATGAGGAAGATCTAGGTTGGCAAATTGTGACAAGCCGAAAATTTCGCTCCACCACAAGGATTGCTGGCGATGGGAAAACATCGCCGCAGAGCCAGCAAGAGCAAGGCAACAGCAGCAAGAACAAGGGACCTACAACCACTATGTTCAAAAATCGGATTGTCAAGGCATCAAGGATGCCCCAATTGCCCGAGGAGCACAGCAAGATCATCATCCGTCCACGAGGAGGTCTCAACTTGAGCAAAGTGAGCACCACAGCGATAGGCGTGGCGATTATTGAAACATCAGGCCTGACTCCGCAACAAGCCCGAGACGATGTCGTTTGCCCTAACTTCACGCAAAACATCGTGGTGGTTAGTACACCAGACCCCAGTCATGCTGCCAGGTATGTGCGAATCAGGTCAATAGTTATAGGGGAAAGCGAATATGAAGTGAACGCCTACGAGACAGCTCCGCATACCACGTGTAAAGGGGTGATTCGGAGAGTTGACCTCAGAGACAATCAGGCCACGATAACGCAGAACATTGTGCATGACTTTAACCCACTGGCATTGGCAGCCAAACGCATTAAATCCACGGGCTCGGTCATCGTTCTGTTTGATGGGCTCAAGGTGCCCAATTATGTCAGATACGGGTCGACCCTTGTAAGGTGTTACCTGTATAGGAAGCAGTTTGATGTCTGCTATGCTTGCGGAAAGATTGGACATCGGGCAGATGTATGTCCAACACCGGACGTGGTACAGTGCAAAGGATGTGGAACTCAAAACCCGGAGGACAATCACATGTGTGTGCCTAACTGCAAATTCTGTGGAGGGGACCACCCAACTGGGGACAAGACTTGCCGACAGCGGTACCAAATTCCATACGTGGTGCGAATTCGACGACGAGAACGCAACAGATTTGCATCGGGGGCGACACCACCTCAGCTGCAATGGGATGCCCAAACGGGCACCAGGGGGCGCACGCGCTCAAGGAGCCCCACACGGTCAAGACGCCGCTCGCCGTCGAAGGGCAGAAGCCGCTCCAGATCACGTGAAGTGCAGGTGCGCTTCGAAGGAGGAGGGCAGACGCCTGGCGACAAGACGACATCTGGAACAACCTGGGCCGACAAAGTGAAAGGTACTGTGAGGACCGCGGAGAGCGGTGCGGGGCGGCCGGTCGGAGATAATGATGCCAGAGTAGAACAGCTAATTAAAGAAGTAACGTATCTGAGAAAGGCAAATGAAGAACTTACTAAGCAGGTTGTAGAACTTCGCAAGAACTCGCAGACTAGCTCCACAAAAGTAGCAATAGCCAAACCGGTGAATAATGACAACAGTCAGGATGAAGAAAACACACCAGCTCCAAAGAAGCGGGCAATAAGCCCAGTAGAAACGACAGTGTGCTCGGCTTTGGAAGAGATCAAGGAGGCGATTAAACAACTTAGAGACGCCATAGACAAAACTACCTTCAAAGTTGATAAGTTATGGAAATGGAGACTGACGGCTGAAAAGAGGCTCACCAAAGTAGAAGCGCAAGGCGAGGACGATGAATACTTACCCTCAGAAGCAGAAAGCGTCAGATCACTCCCTGGCGCGTCGGGGGGTTCTACGAAGCGTACTCTAGCGGGTAGCAGTAAGGCGGGTTCTATAAGCAATGGCTAGCAGGGGGAGCTTTACCGTGTGGCAATGGAATTGCCGAGGATTTTATCACAAAAAAGCACCTCTCATGCAGTTAATAAAAAACTCTGCAGACAAACCGAAAATTATTATGCTGCAGGAAACCTTGGCGGATGACATTAGCCTCTCCGGATACAAAGCGACATGCAGGGGCAAAGAGCCGGGTAGGGGGCTAGCCACACTCGTAGATAAGAAAATACCTTACATAGAACATGATTTGCACCTTGGACTAAACAAATTAGAATACTTACTTGTGGAAATAATTCTGAAAAGGAATAGAAGCAAACCGCAAAGCCTCTTTTGTCTTAATGTTTATAGCAGCCCTAGCGACATGAAACAGAGTTTCAGGGCACTTCTTAATAAGACTATGGCTATTACTAAGCACGCTCCACTCATTATTGGAGGAGATTTCAACGCCCCACATCAAGCCTGGGGATATCGCAGGAATACTAAGAAAGGGGATGGACTCTGGCACCTAGCTACAGATCTTAATCTCTCCCTCATCACAAACCCAGCTTATCCCACTAGGTGTGGTACATCTACATGCAGGGACTCCACCCCAGACCTTACTTTTGTATCAAATTTAGCGAACGCTGGCTGGAATAACTCCAATATTGACCTGGGTAGCGATCATTACATATTGCAAATACTATTGGAAACACCAAGTAATGAGATAAAGCATTTTAACTACATTGACTGGGATCTTTTTCGGAAAGCAAGGAAAAGCAGAGCTGAGACAGAGACAGGAGAAAAGAAAACACTCCAAACTTGGACCACTCAGCTCAGGGAAGATGTAGAGGCGGCAACGAAGGATATTACCACAGAGGAGGATATTGAAATCATGGACAGTAGGCTGGCGCACTTGATTGAAGCCAAACAATCTATGTTAAAAAGATGGAAAACGCAACGTCTGAACAGGAGAATCAGGAAGCGCATATCATTGTTGAATAGGGAGATTGAAGAACACTCCAGAAATTTACAGAAACAACAATGGGATGAGCTTTGCAATTCCATAGATGGTCGAATCAGACGTGGTGGAAATTGGAATTTACTTAGACATTTGCTTCATGAGAACGACACGAAATCTAATAGGAGAACAGCAGTAGCACGACTCGTCCATCGTGAGAGTCGGGACACAACGGAGGAGGCCATTCTGGATCGGCTTGCAGCTAAGTATTTACCGCTTAAGGATAGCAATGAGAGTACAGACCCGCCTGAATATACAGGGGAAGACTGTGAGCCTATGGATCAAGACTTCACAGACAGCGAAGTTCGCGCAGCCCTGTACGACCTCAACAGTAGATCTGCTGCCGGTCCAGATGGCATTTCCAATAGGCTGTTGAAAAATTTGGACGATGAATCTATAACATATTTAACAGAGTATTTCAACGAACTCTGGAAAAATGGTGATTATCCAAAGGAATGGAGAATTACTAACACAATTCTTATTCCCAAACCAGGCAAGCAACTAAATCTAGATAACCTAAGACCCATATCGTTAACATCATGTCTGGGCAAAACCATGGAGCATGTCATACTCAATAGACTTACTAAGTATGTAGAAAACAGAAATCTTCTTCCGCATAACCTGATCGGTTTCCGTCCTGGACTTTCGACTCAAGATGCAATGCTTTTAATCAAACATCACCTTATTCTTGCTAGCCCGCTGCATACGAGAGGTCTTCTAAGCCTAGATGTAGAAAAGGCCTTTGATCGCATCAAGCACAGGGCCATATTGAATATCCTCTCGGAGATGGGATTGGGTAAACGATTGCACAATATAGTTAAAGCCTTTCTCGGTGGCCGTTCTGCTTGTCTGAGGTTAGGCGAACTCCAATCGACAACTCTGGAACTTGGGAATCGTGGGACACCACAAGGGTCCGTCCTATCTCCCATGTTATTTAATTTGGCAATGTCAAAAGTGGCTCGAGGTCTCGCGCAGATTGAGGGTATCCACTTTGCTATATATGCAGATGATGTAACAATCTGGAGTGCCGAAGGTAATATGGGACAAACAGAGACCAAACTACCGGAAAGCATTTATGTGGTGGAAACAACACTTGAGGGTATGGGACTGAACTGCTCTGCTAAGAAATCTGAACTATTGGTACTACGGAGCAGTAAGCGTGGGCGCAAACCGAACGGATATATCCCAGAGGAAGAACCCCGCATTGACATATACGCGAAGAATGGAGAACCAATCAGGCAGGTGGAGACTATTAGAGTGCTAGGACTTCTCCTGCAAGCGAATGGATCTAATTGCAGGATGATACAACACATCTCTAACAAGTCAGAAGAAGTCATTAGGCTTCTGCGTAGAGTTACCAACAGGCATAAGGGGCTAGGAGAACACAGTGCCATAAGATTGGTACATGCATTCGCCTTTTGCCACTTCTCGTACGTGGCTGGCATGCTACAGTGGACACAGGCTGACAAGAACAAGCTAAACGCTTTAATCAGACGACTTATAAAGACTGCACTAGGAGTTCCCATCAGCACGGCTAACGATAGCTTATTGCGCCTAGGGCTGCATAACACACTAGAAGAGATAGCTGAGGCTCAGCAGGTGGCCCACCAGGAGAGACTAATGGGGACACGACCTGGGAGGGCGCTACTTGAAGAAATTGGCGTAGAAATTAACAACCACACCAACGAAGGAGAATTACTAACACAATTGCAAGCGGGACTACGAGAAACAATAAAGACGACCCCGTTCCCTAGGAACATGCACCCGACACATAACCTCGAAAGACGAAAGGCAAGGGCGAAGGCACTCCTTCAAGACATAGATCAACATAAGCAGCAGGCGGTGTTCGTTGACGCTGCCTGGGTTAAAAATAAGGATGCGTATACCTCCGTTGTTGTAGACACTCAAGGTAACATACGGGATGCCATCACCGTCTATACCAAGGACCCAACAGTAGCAGAACAAGTAGCAATCGCCTTAGCCATTCGGGCTAATCGGTGGACACATATTTACAGCGACTCTAGAACAGCCATACGCAACTTTACCAACGGATATGTGACACGGATAGCAACAAAATTACTAGAGAAGGTCAACAGTGAGAGGATTGAAATCCGCTGGTTTCCTGCACATCTGGGGGTAGTGGACGGAGCTCGGAGAAACCTCAATGAGGTGGCAAATGAAGCAGCACGAGGACTTTCTAGCCGTGCTCTTCAAGACCGAGCAACTTATACTTCACCCGGGGAACACAGGGATCGATTATTAACATATAACGAAATCACGAAGCATTATTATTTAAGCAGAAGGGAGTACCCATTGCCACACGGTAAGCTTTGCAGAGCCCAAGCGGTCACATTACGTTTGCTACAGACTAGAACATACCCAAGTCCATATTTTATTAACAAGATCTATCCTGAGAGGGAAACTCAAATCAACTGTAATAAGTGCAATGGCATCATTACTCTTGACCACATGCTTTGGCAGTGCCCCGCGGTCTTCACAGACTGTGACAAGGAAGAAGAATGGTGGCGGCAAATGCTACACAGCGAATCACTCTCTGACCAATTACGGGCAGTCCAGAAGGCCCGCGATGTGGCTGAAGGGCTCGGCCTGACAGTCCCAACGTGGGAGCGGCCCGCGTCAACCTATGGTTGACCTTCAGGACCAAATAAAGTTCCTCATACCATACCATTTCCGACATTGCCTGGTAGGTTGTCTTCACTGCATAGTCAGCTGTGATGCTGCGAAGACGACATAGGAAGCGATGCTTAAATGATAGAAAGTAGCCGACATACAACTCATTTTTCCGGCTTAAAACCCCAACTATAGCAATAATAAATAAGAACCATAAATCCAGACAAATACAGAATCTTGCAAGTTTAACGCGAGTCACCTCCGTAGGAGATTTGCTTATGAAAAACTCACAGAAATTTTCACTTGATTGCTTTTTATTGAGCGTGTGTTTTACCCACGCAGTAGTCTAAGACAGCTTATTAAAATTTTGCCGCGCTGTCATAGTCGCTGTGTTGTGTATGTGTTAAACAAGTTATCACAGCACGCAAGCCGTGAGAAAATACGCGTTTTTCATGTCTTAACATTAGGAAAAAATAAGAGTATACGCATCAGAAAGTATTTCTTTTCTTAATTTCAGACTTCCCGTATTTATTACAATATATGTCGACCTTTCGTTTTTTATTTCCTTTTCCAAAATGTTACCCAAAGTACGCTATCGACCTATATTCGAAGACCTCGACCTACATTCGTGAACAAAACTAGCAAGAGTACCGAGCTAACGCAGTTAGTTTGTCGCGCACGCCATTAAGTCAATCTGGAGATTCTCCATGATAGCTTTAAGAAGCGATGCATATTCAACGCACTCGACGGCACCGAGAATGATGTTGTTTGGTGTACCGAGGAAGCCTGCGAAGCGTCCGACGAAGATGACTTCTCTGGCAGTTCAGACCAGCATGCAGCTTGTACGTGGAATCGACTGCCGAGATTTAGTTGTCGAGCTTACGTTAAATAAAGTCTGTCATCACCAAAGTCTTTCCCTTTTCTGAAAAATATGTGCGTCGACTCATATTGCAATAATGATTTTTTTTTATAAACTGTGCCAGTTCGGTATACAGGGGCCGACCTACGTTCGTGTTCGACCTCCTGTCGAGTAAATACGGCATTTTCCTCGGAAATTTCAAATCTTACACAAACCGAATAGTTTCTCGTGCTGCGCGATAATTACTATGGCAACCAGAAGCAGTCGCTAGAAACCTTGTAGTGCTAACATTTTTCACTGTCAGATTTGGCCAAATATTTTATTTTCGTTCAGCTAAAAGTGCAAAGAAATTAGTTAACTGGAAGCCTAGTATGGAGAATAAATATCAAAGTTTGTTACGTCTCCACATTGAGTAGCAAACTGCAGCTACATTGCAGTGTGTATGCGCAGCTATTGATATGTGCGCGACAGGGCTTGAGTGCGCGGTCGCATTCATTCGCTGCAATCTGGCCGTGCCAGGTGGTGCAGACCGGCTTTGTCCTGCACCGTTGTGCATTTTGAAGCGTTGTAAACAGTTCAATACGAAGCGAAGTCTGCCGAGGCGTCTAACCAGGAGTGGTCATAAGTGAGCATCCGCTGGCAAGCGTACGTGTGTGGTCTGACCTTACGTTTCGCGTGGTTAGAGGCTAGTTGAGTGTTAAAACCTACTCGAAATTAGCGGGACCCGACAGCTACGACCCCGACAAGCAGGGTGTCCAAACACTTATTCCTGCGTGGGCCTAAGCAGACGACAGTCGGCTTCTTCCGGAAGTGCGTAATTCTTATCGAAGTTGGAAAACAGATTTTCGCTTACTTCAGCCTGTTTATTACATTGCGTCAATAAATATACACAGTAACAGTAGGAAGAAGCGCACTGATGTAAATACATTTCTATATTGACGACAGCTATTGGCCAATAGCAGAGCGAGCAAGAGAGAGAGAGTGATTGTGAAGAGGGAGGGATGCTATCTTCTGCAACCCCCTAGGGAGCACAATTCAGCGCCTGGTCAACAGCAGCCGCCTAAGGGAATCTGATATATTACGAAATAAAACGTACAGAAAATAGTGAGAAGCAGGCTTCCGTTTAAAAGAGAGGCGTTCGAGAAAAAGGTGAAATCGCACTCCGCTTGTGAGCTACACGCGCCGTGCACGACTGCATGATTTGGCTGAGTTGTTCATCAGCGTGTGCTATCCGCGGACTGTGTTTTTTCACCAACTCTGAGTGGTGGTTTCGGGCCGCGTTATGCATCATTGCATGCACAAAGCCACAAAAGCCGTACTACAATCCAGTCCCAATCCAGTCCAGTCCAATCCAATCCTGTCCCAATCCAATCCAAAAGCCCTACAATCCAGTCGCCTTCATGAAGGCGACTGGATTGTGCGAACGCCTGTGACTGTACGCGACCAACCCTGCGTGAGTTTGTGTGCACTTCGTCCTTATCTTGCTTACGCTTCCTTTTCCTCACATATGTTTTCCCTACTCGAAGTGTACACTTGGTTAACCTCCCTGCGGTTCGATCTTATCTATCTTTCTCTCTCTCACTTTCTGATTAACCTTTATAAGACCAAAAAGAATTCAACTTATTTTGCGCTTGAGCCAACTGAAGTTTATTTAGCAGGCACACATTAAGTCAGAACGGCAAGGTTGGGTTTGGCTATGCGGCTCTCATGAAACCTAAATATGTCCTGCCGATGACCATCGAATTATATAAGTCGATCTCAAAGCGGCATCGGTAAAAAGGTGTCAAAATAAAGGTGATTTAGATTTCTTTATTTGATGTGATAACGCGTCCTACGAAGAGCGGTGGTGGATCGAACAAGTTACAACACGCAGCCAGCTGGCCTTTCAGGCAAAATCCCTACAGCATGCGTTTTGGCGCAAGCATTAAAATTGAACCATTAGTTGGTGACCAAACATAGCCTGAGAAGGAAAACGGAAGCGCGAAAGAAACAAAGACCAGACGAAGATACAGAACTGGCGCTTACTTCCAACTGAGGTTTATCGACGAAACGTGATATTTATGAGTACAGCACGAGACCAGCTTGGATATTACATTCGTGATAAAACAACCAAAATCAAACGCACCAGGACCTCCACCTCCCCCCCCCCCTAAGAAGAAAAACGAGAGGTGACAACGACATCATAGCCATTCACGATGACAGAACCGTGCAGCCCTGCATGTGTACCTGAGGTGATAAGAGACAACTGACATCATCGCAACGCTCAAAGAGAACCTCTAAATATACGCAAAGGTAGGTTAAAGCACATTCGCTGACCCACCAACTAACAAAAATCTAGAAAAAAATCAAGATTTAAAAAAGGAGATGCAGCGACTGTAACCACGACCCGAAAGTAGTAAATAATTGAACAAAAAACAACGAAACGAACCAAGAGGTGATAGCTACCAGACTAAAATTATATCAAACATGAACACTATAAAAAATAATAGCTATGCTTAAAGACAAAACAATGCGCCAGTAAACAGGGACGTTAGGTAGCAGTAAAACAGAAAAGCACTCACGCACAGCAGCGAAAAAAAATATATCGACAACTGACGAACCCGAATGGGGATTGGTGAGTGATCGCGACACAAATGGGACGGCGTCAAACCCGCACACACCTAGAGGGCTCCGGCGAAACCCGCCACTGCCACCGGTGTGTTTCATGTCTCAAGCCCTGACAGACGCCTTTCGCACGTTTAGCACTGCGCTTCACAGAGGCGCTCGAAGTCAGCGCATTACCACGTCAGGAAAGTTACCGCAGCCTTATGAGGTTATGGCCGTTTTGCCGAGCGGCAGTGAACTCCCTCTTCCCGCTCTACTGCCACGCTGCACCGACGAGCGATGCTCGCCGACTAGGGCCACCGTCCCACCGGCGGCCGGCAC
Organism: Dermacentor albipictus; assembly: GCF_038994185.2. Lineage (NCBI taxonomy): Eukaryota > Metazoa > Arthropoda > Arachnida > Ixodida > Ixodidae > Dermacentor > Dermacentor albipictus. Next base: position 102,748,293 of record NC_091823.1, read on the forward strand.
CGACCCTGATGGGGGTTGCTGCTGGGCACACCCCCAGACGGGGTCGGAACCCACCGCCTACCCGGCTCGCAGGCCGATTCGTAACTACACTCCTCGGCCACGAGGCGGGTGCTTGTCAATGGTAAATGGAGGCATATAATCCAGCAGAACATATACGTCAAAGGTGTGCAAAATAAACTTTTCTAATGCGTGTGCATTAGGAGTGTCAAGATATAGAAAAGAATAGAGAGAAAGGCAGGGAGGCTAACCAGAGGTAGTTCCGGTCAGCTACCCTGCAGGGGGGAAGGCATAAGGGGGATAAGGAGAGAAAGAGAGTGGAAGGGGGCGATAGAGTGTCAAGAGGAGCGTCAAAGTGTAACAAAATGCATGTGCGTGAATGTATATATTGTGAGCATTATATTTTGAGCACAATGCCCTTCACCTTCTTTATCCGTATATATATTCATCATCATGACCAGCATAATTCACTTCAGCGGGTAGCCTTGCTGAATAACGCGTCGAGGTGTAACAGCTGCCTCGCAATTAAGTGGTCGAGGGTACTCTCGATCCCTTGGTCCTGTGCGGCTTCGAGTTTCCCTGCAGAGCTTCGTTCAGGTTGCCGCTTGCTCCGCCTTTCCACCCCGGTGTCCTAAAAGAAGCCACCAGGAGCCACCGGAGTCTCTGCACGACCAGCCGCTCCTTCACGGACCGTCAGCACTCGGAAGCGCCACTTAACCATGTTCGCTGGCCTCCGTGGCGAGGGTGCTGAAGACAGGCCGGACAACTGTGACTGTGTGAGTGAATTCACCTGTGGGATGCCTTTCACAAGCTTTCAAACGTCGCCTCAGTCTACTAACGTTGCGAAGACTTTCCATGAGACCATGAGAGCATCTTGCTTAACTAGGCGGCGTTCAATCACCAATCTCGATAGATTTTCGGCACCCCGGGCCTCCTCGTCCTCTACGAAGGCGGTGTCGAGGATAGCCGTAAGCTTAAGAAAGCTGGCAGCATTAGCAAGCGAAAGTGCAAATCACGAGCCTCGTACGCATAGTATGAAACTCGTGATTATGTGAAGCTCGAGCATACTAAGAAGCTTGTCATGAGGAAGCGACCAAGTTGGTCGCTTCCGCGCGCTAAAGAAATAGTGTGAGCATAATATTCATCGTTCATCTTCTTGAGGCAGAACGTGTGTCGAGTGAGCTACAGAATAACACTTTGCAATGTGGTGAACGCAGTTTAAATAATGGATTCGAGACCTCAGAAAGGCACGACTAAGTGGTACTGCATTTATCTCGCATTTACCGTCATATCATCAATGAATTTATTTTTTTAATGCGTTAGCATTCCTTGGTACTTCACGCACTTTCCGGGGGCTATTTATCTATCTACCTTTGTATGCTTGTATATAACCGTTTTCCCACCTACCGGGGTCACTTCGTAGTTAGTGTCGGAATAAGTAGCGCACCAAGCTGCTTTGTAACACAGCTTGAAGCCAACCATCAGACCAACTTGGCTAACTAACTGGCGCGACTGCCTCACTATTCGGGAGATCGTGAGAGGCGGAACGTGGATGACGCGTGGGCGCGATTCACAGCAGCCGCTGCAGACAGACCTCCGCTGATGCAGCACTTTGTTTCCATACGGACGAAGCGCGCTACTCGGACGCCATCTCGTAGCCATCGTGGACGCAAAGCCCGTCTTGCGCGGCACTACCCTTTTCTTCACAAACTTTCGCCATAGATTCTCTTCCTCTGCTTTCCACCTCATGGTTCCGTTGCACCCTCCTGGGCGCAATAACGTAAAACTATTCCAAACTTTTCTATTCCATTTCTGCTATCAGCCCTCCGCGATTGGTCAAAAACTTTTTTCGACCAGCCCCACTTCACATGTCTGTCCCGCGACGTCACGAAAACCGCATTACCTCCCCATCTGATATGATGTGTACACACTGATTATGCCTGATTTGACAAAAAAAAGAAAAACAGTTATTTATGATTCGACCCCTTTTCGCCATTAGCCCTCGGCTATTGGTAAATGTTTTCGGGCTGCACCCACTTCACCTGCCTGTCACGCGACGTCACAAAACCGCACAAACTCACCGCGTCAAAGTGACGTGTACGCGATAAAGATGCATTAATATGCCGAACAAAACTGAATTTTTTCCGGAATAGCCGCAGGCTGCCCCGTTCCGAAGGGAATAAAAGATGGCTGTCGCCGATAGCTGAGACGCTGGCTACTCGCACCTGCCGGAGAGCATGGGTGTATTTGGGTATAATAATGCTTCTTGCGTGACCGTGTAACATTTTCAAGCACTTTCTGCACGTTCACTACCTCATTCTGCCAACTCTTCCTTACTGAGGGTCAGTTTTAACATCATCCTTAAGCTTCCGTTGCATGCCGCCGCGATTTTCGGCCAGCCATCACTAGCTAAGTAAGGGAAAGCCGACCAATCGCAGACGCCGGCACCACCTTCTTCATCCGGTTATCGATTTTCAGTGCACTGGCTCTGCCCCAGTGAATCCCTCTCCCCTTGAGCGTTCTCCTCGCCTCTTGTCAGCCAATTAGATACGAGAAGCCGCTCAGTGTAGGCAAAGTTATTCGTTTTTAAAGCAAACAAAAGTGACCTCCTATGAACGAGGAGAGCATTTGATTGGTCTGTTCAGACAACCCTGTGGGTGACCGCCCGGTGCTTGCGTCGGTGGTTACGCAAATTTGACGTCAGGAAATTGGAATAGAAACATATCGGAATAGTTTTACGTTATAGGGCCCCTAATCCACTTTCCTCCTCGCTCTCCCCTCACTATCACCGTTTTTCATCTTCCGCTGCTCTCCTCGTTCGCTTTCATCCTTCGATGTTTTGTTAGCTCGGATACGAGAGATAACGCCAATGCTCGTCGCTGGAACTGGCGCCTCAGAGCTGCGCACTAAAACTCTATTGATGGTGGGTAAATGATAAATGAGTTAATTATTCCACTTTACTAAGAATTCAAGAAGCATGTATGTCTATTCATTTTTGACACTCATTACTGGGTCAGCTGGCCAGAGAGCTCATTCACAGCTGAAATTAGTTACAGATTTAGTCGAATGCAACAAACAGGAATTACACAAGAAATAACAATTAAAATTTTTGGTTTTGGTTTCTGCATGCCAGCATTCAGATTTTATGGTTGTTTCCGGGCACGGTAAGTAAAGCATTATTATTATTATTATTATTATTATTATTATTATTATTATTATTATTATTATTATTATTATTATTATTATTATTATTATTATTTCGTTTCCCAACATATATACATTTGACAGGAAAGGGAACGTGAGGAGCAGGCTGGCATCTGCCACTGCAAGGGGTACAACGCTTCCCTATACTTTTCAGAAAGGGGGAGGAGACCAAAACATACACACGGAAGAGAGAAAGAAAAGAAGGAAATAAAGAGCAAGATGACCAATCTTAAAGAATAAAGCAGAACATATACACAGTACAGGTCACGAACAGTAGGGCCGGTCACTGCAGGCCCCACTACTAAAGAATGGTAAAAGTAGAAGAAATAACGTATGAGGTCGTGTCATTCGAAAACAAAACAGAATAAGCTACAAACGTCAGCCTATGTCAGCTACTTCTATAAAATTAAGGAGAGCGTGATGAGCTTGGTCGCGTCGAGACGCACAACCTTTGCGGTACAAACATTTGTCCGGTGTCGTACGCTGCAGGCCAAGGCCATGACAGTCCCTCATCAGGGACGTGTGCTGCCCAATGAAAGTGGGACACTCCAATATCAGGCGCTGCAGTGCCTTGCAGCAACAGCAATACATACATAACGGACAGTTCACAAGTCCTTGTCGGCATGAACGATCGCACGTGTTCACACAGCCAACCCTTAGCTTGATTGGCGGTGCTCTAACGTGACGAGACAAGCCTCCTAACACGTGACAGAAACATCCGATTTGCGACACGCTGGTTTTGGTACTCCATCAGAAGGTAGCAACGAATCAGCAGACGAGCGTTATCAAGATTGCACAAAATTTCTGGGCAGTGACAGTCATCATGAGCGGGAGTTGAAGCCAGCAGATCAGCCTTTTCATTTCCGACAATCTCAACGTTCGAATGTATAAATTGAGCAACAAGGGATACCCTACATGGCGTAATTTTCTTCACAGAGTCAGTACTGCTGCACGCAACTAGAAAATCAATGTGACTTCGTTGTAGCCTGCTAATGGCAGCGCGGGAGTACGTAGAGATGACAATCTTCCATGTGGTCAAATCCTCTTGCACGTATTTCAGTTCGACATCAATCGCTGCTAACGCCACAGTTGTTCATGAGGCTGGATATGGTATATGAAATATACGTTGCACTTGAGTCCAAGCGCAGAAAAAAGCTGGAGAGGTGCCTTGACCGTCGCTGGGTATAGATGCATCCGTCAATACTTGAAGAGAAACGAGCTCAGTTCTGGTTAACCTCCCTGTTTTTCATTTATAATTTTCCCCTCTGTGAAAAAAAAACTAGAAAGTTTTCAAACGTCTATCCCTGAGACAATGCCGATATTGCTGAAACGGGTACTTCAGACTTTCTGTGTGTGTGAGGGATTACGAGATCAATAGGGAATACATGTCGATATCTGTCGGAGGTGCATACGTAAATGAAGCAGCATGTTGAGAAGTGCCAGCCATGGTCATAACTAATGCCACAATTTTCCTCATTCGAGAAAACTGGCGGTAAATCAGCCGATCAAGGAACGATTTACCATTCGATGCATGGTGCAGACGTTCGATATGATGCAGAGCTCTGTGGTATATGCTTGCAGCATGAGGGTTAACTGATGTACTTCAGTGTGTCAAGCATCAGATTGCGCCTCACGAGGTAACTCTAGCATTAGCCGGATGGCAACGCGATGATCTCGTTCCCGTTTGGCCACCAAACTGGGCAGCGTGCTAAGGACTGGTGAAGCTCACATCATGCCTGAAAGTAGAGATGACTGATACACCTGCAGAGCCATGCAACACCCACAGCCGTCGAGGCGGTCACCTACTTGAAGAGGAATTGCGATTTTACCAATGCGAATTTAACGGCCGGATGCCAAGACACGTGATAATAGACAATTAAGCTCAAGTAATGGTGTTGTCGCACATTGTCGGTGTTATCGGCATTTTGCTAAGATACATTTGGCTCAAGGTTCGACGAGCGCATTGTTTAGGATTATATGAGAGAGAGAGAGAGAGAGAGAGAGGGGAGGTAGCAAAGAGAGGAAAGGCAGGGAGGTCAACCAGACGAGTGTCCGGTTTGCTACCCTAGACTGGGGGAAGGGAAAGGGCGAACAGAAAGAGGAAAGCGGGATAGAGTGAACACCGTGTGTGCATGCCGACTTAGCGGGTGATATCTGCAGGTCAATTTCGAACAGGTACTCCGAAACTGCATTCAGAGCTCTCTTCAAGCTTGCACGAAGCCGCGGACCAAGGTACGAAGGGCCGCTCATCCCCCCATAAAGCAATATCCCTCCAGAGATAGTTATGCACAGCAAAGTCCCTGTCCAGAGGAAAACGACTTGAAGACACACGATTACGGTGTTAAACAAATGCTGCGATAAGACGTTGCCTTGCGGGACCCGCGGTTTCACAAAGCGAGAATAACTTGTTATTCCTCCGTACCAAACTTTCATCGGGCACTGTGACAGAAAATTTCACGTCAAGCGGAACAAGTGGCCCGGAATTTTCACGGTCGCAAGAGCGAAAATAATCGCCTGGTGCGGAATAGTATAGAAAGCTTGCTGTATTTTCAGGTGACAAAAAAATCACGTGCACGTATTATTCGCATTCAGATTATGCGTAATGTCATGAATATTACCAGCCTCTGTACACCCCGCGTTTCGTATTTCTGCAGTTACGTATGCATTTGTCCTTTCGTGAAATAAATTGTTAGTCAGCGCGCGTCTAGATTAATAATTACCTCTTTCGCTCGCGCACGCTCGCAATCTCCCAGCATAAAATATGTTTGTTTTCTTCTTTGGTTACTTTGCGTGCGTGCGTGTGGGAATTGAGAAGGCAATGGTGGAAAATCGTGTTTGAAAGTTCTTTTTTTTTTCGTTACCTTAAATTGCGCCCGTTCGCAGTAAACCTTATGGAAGTAAACGCCCGTGTCGCCCAATCCTGCCGTCTCAGTCCCGTTCTTTCGCTGTTTAACGTGCTTTCTTGCCACAGCACACCAGCAATCCTGTCTCAAAGCCGCATTCCATTTGCTCTTCACCTGTCATCCGTCTAGCCGTTTAATACCAATGAAGATTCCTCCGAGCAGTCCTACACGCCACAGAGATATTGGCTAGTGTCGCCGCTCGCGCGGACGAAGCGGCTTATAGCCCGACTATCGGAGCCAGGCACGCGTGCATGGACGTCCGTTATCGGAGTCTCCTTCGCATTCGCATGCACGCACGACCGGTGTTTATGCGCTCACAACGACGCTCGCCTCAATCCTGGCCGCCGTCGATAAGTCGCTCCTCCTTGCATCCGCAATGAGCGGCACTCCTTGAATGCGCGTCACGCTTCCTCGCCCGATCGCCGGGCTCAGCCGAGCGCGTGCTCGACGATGTCGCATTCGGAGAGCGGTGGTAGAACGCTTTGTTGTTGTTTTGTGTGCGCGTTTGTAGCGCTCACCGCGGTTACTCAGTGGCTGTGCCAGCGTGCTCCCCTTGATAGGGCGCTCGGGTTGACTGCTGAAGACGCACGGTTCCAGGTACAAGCAGACACTCCACCCCCTCCCTTCCCCGGCTATAGGCACCCGGCTTTTCAAGAGAGGTTTGCTTGGGAGAGGGTTGCACAGAGTCTCTACACTTGCTGTGCAAGATGTAGTACAAAACAAGGCATCACACAACTCTGAACGCTCTCCCTCACACACATAAACAGCTCTCAACGCACAGGAAAAAGTTTTCACTCGATGGTACTGAGATTTAACGGCAATGCATGCAGAGAACACCGGGCGGTAAATAATAACCTGCAGCCAACAACTACGACTTCATCAATATTGCCCGACGTAAAACTGCGTAACTGAGTGCATGCACACAGATAAACCGGGAAAATTTGGCCAAGGTGATCACGAAGGCTTTGAATCAACGGAAAGTTCGTGCTAAGTACTGCTAGGGAAAAAAATGGCCAGGCTTAGCTTGGTTAAGCCAAGAATGCGTTGCATATTGCGCGAGTTGGGGTCCAGCTTTTCCTCCGGCTGTCGTGACGTCACGTCACATGGTTGCGCTAAAGGTCAATGGTGGCTACCGGCCGCACCCAAGGGCTGAACTGAGTGATTGCAATATGCAACGCATAAAAATAGAAGCAACTTAATAACAAACATAGCAAACTTAAAAGAGAATAGACCCACATATGAGACGCGCAGCAATGAACAATGGCTCATACCCTCAATGGTGGCTGCCCGGCCGCGCCCAAGGGCTGAACTGAGTGATTGCAATATGCAACGCATAAAAAACGTTAAAAGATGGTAGGTTCCGTTGATGATACGTGGACGGCCACACTGACACACTGGCAGAATAAAAAAAATATATACCTTCTAGTTATTGTTTAAAGGCACTAACGAAAGAGAACCTAACTCAACGGTGTTTCCAAGGACGGCAAAAACCATCAGCAGGTATCATGATGTTGTATTAGCAACTGCATTCGATGCATTCTTGAACAAGGTTGAATGAGCGGGGAATTGATCTATGAAATAGGTGAAATGGTGGCTCCTGTCACGGCAAACTTTCTGTCCTGTCTTTCGAGTGAAGATCCAAGAAGGGAACGTAAAAGAAACGATATTTCGGCAAATAACTTTTCGTACGTGCTTTCTTTTTGGTCAGCTAATGTATCCAACTGTGGGCGAACAGCCTGTATAAAAGTGCATGGCCCACTAATAGATCGATAGAAACAGGCTTACTTTCGAGTTCTGTCGATAGCTATGGTCTGTAGTCTTTTCATAGCCAGAATGACGTCTGTAGGAAGGGAAAGAAGTCTACAGAAAGTCTGAAACTGTGGGCTTTAACGCCCGGAAACAGCACAGGGTGCCATAGTGCTTCACTCCGGATTCATTTTGACGAACCGTGGTTCCTTACCGTGGACTCATAGCATGGTACATGAGTTTCCTTCTTTCTTTTTTTTTTTGCATTGAGCGAGCCCCACCCCCCCCCCCCCCCACCCTCGGAAAGCGGCGACCGTGACCGAGATCAAATAAGCTGCTAACATTCTGGCTAAAAGAAGTTGTATATATGCTCCTTTATAGCCAGAATCACAAGTCTGTAGGAAAAGACCGAAGCCTACAAGAAGTTTAAAAAAACGATGATTTGTTGGCTTCGCAACCATTAATAGTCACGATTAGTCATGAACGAATAATTATGCTAAGGAAAGCCTAGGGTACATTATTTGCAGCTTTAGTTGAAGTGTCGAAACGATAAGCCTAAGGGATGTGAAAGTGGATGAAAAATTGACTTGCCGCGGGCGGGAGTTGAATCCACAGCCTCCGCAGCAATGCGCGCACGTTGCACTAACAATTGTGATTCCACGTCACCGTTCTTCGTTCATACAGTATATAAATTATATTTCTCTTACACACACCGGCATAGCTTCGTAGGTTTCGCGTTATGCGATGAGTGCGAGGTTGCTTGTTGGATCTCGGCCGCGTGGTTGCCGCTTTCCGAAGGGGGCTGAATACAAGAAAAATAAGAACGAAACTCGCGTACCATGCTTTTAGTGCAGGGTACGGAATCATACTTTGGTATATATATACATATAGTTGAACCCCGCTGTTACGTTCCCGGCTGCAGCGTTTTCCCGGCTGCTAAGTCGTTGTTGGTTGGTCCCGGGCATCGCCGTCATAGGATCCCATGAATTGGAAACCCCGCTGTTACATCGTAATAGCAGGAACGTTCCCGCGTGCTACTGGCGCCCCGATCCGGCCCGAGCGATGAGCGGCGACGGCCATGTTGGCTTTCCGCGCCGATTGGCCTGACTTGACCTCAAGATCAGCCGCACGAAGTTGTGGTGCCTTGCTGCGACAGGAACAAAACTACAGGGGGCGTATGTGCAAGCTGAACTATCATCATTGTTCATGTCAGTGGTTGCGTCAGTTGCGTGGTTGCGCTTGCGCCGCTTACGCTTGCTGTGCTTTGCTGCCTTTTCGCCGCCTTGGCTCCTTTGCGCTGCGGACGAAAGTAAAGCACTTTTATCGGAACTGCACTGTCAAGCGGTCGCTGGTAATTATGGAGCTGGGGAAGCAGCCCACAGGCATCACAATCATAGATGCCACGCATTAGTTGGCCGTGGCCTGGAGCGCCGTCACTGCAGCTACAGTGGCAAACAGCTTCGCGAAATGTTTCGGCGGTGCTACTTGCACTGATGAAACAGTAGGGCACGATGTCTTTGCAGACTGCCACCAGCTCGACACGGACATGGAAGCTGTTGGTGCCAATGGGATCGCTTACAGCGATTACGCTTCTGTAGACAACGCCGTTGTCACTTCTGAGGTTCTCACCATCGACCAGATTGTGGCTGAGTGTGCCGAGTCTTCCACAATTAGCGACGAAGTTGACGAGCAGGAGGAGGAGGAAGAGGAGCAGCGACGTAAAGACGTCGGCAGTATGGGCGTTGGACTTAATCAGAAGGTACGTGCGTTCAAGTGACGATCTAGAAATCCACACGGCTCTGCGAATGCTAGAAAAACGCATCGTGCTCGTCGGGTCGGGACAAGATGCGGCAGACAACGCTCCACGATCTTTTTCGTGCGCTAAGCAGGCAATAAAGTTTTGTACAGTTCACCATTGGAGACATTGTTTTTTGTTGTTTTTTTTCATTTTCCTGGCTCTGCGTTTCCTGGCTCTTACGTCTTTTCTTTTTTTAGTGTCCCTTGAACAACGTATCAGCGGGTTTCTAAATATATATATGCAGCTCTACATGAATGGTAGTAAGAGCGCCATCTGTGTCCATTAGCTTCTCTCGGTCTCAGTGCTACCAAAAAAAAAAAAGACCGCGTTAGTCGTGAATACGGAAATAACAGGACCGTTGCTATACGGACAGCGTTGACTGTGCTTTGCTCTTATTCTGGAATCTCCTCGAGGTCAAGAGCGGCCCAGGGAGTCGAGAGAGTCGAGCGCGCGCCTCGCAGCACCGCCGCCGATCGAAACCAGCTCGCTTTACGTAAGGCCTCCTCGCAACGAATGCGGTACACATACACGCAAAGCACTCTGCCAGACTCTCTCGGTCGCGGGGTTAGTGCGCGCGCAACTCAATTTCGTCCCGTCGTTACGAAATTACGGCTCCGCCAAGGAGGCCGCTGCGGTTACCATTAGGTTTTCTGAGGGCTGGCAACGCAACCCACTCTGCACAGCCGATGCGCCCGCATCTTGAGTGCGTGCTCGTGCGAGGAGGAATGGAAACTGGACTCGTGCATCTAGCGCGAAGAAAGAGACACAGAAGCGCCGATTCGCCCGTCGAGGCGGTCTAACTGATGTCTCCTCGATTCTGACCTCTCCGAGCGATACTTAGGCGGCGTTTAAATTTAGCGCATGGCCATTAGCAACCGCCTCACGGAAGGTCCTCCTGTGCCCTTTAGGAACGCCTGGAACGTCGCGTACGCTCTCAAGCGCGGCACCGTGGCCTATTGCTTTCTTTTCCAGCTCGTGCTAATCGAAGCACTCGCTTTGAAGTCTTCGGTGACAAATGCTCGCAATCGAAAGACAAACTTTGATGAGCTCGCGTTTCACGCGAAACCCGCAGTTTCGCGCGATGTTGGCACGACTAACGACGGGAAGAAGGGCGCCGTTCCTTCTCGCACGCTTGTGACTACTTTGTAGGTTCTGCGCAAGGCGGCGAACACATTTGACAGTAAAGAGTAATTTCAAAATGTCAAGAGCATCATTGGTTATGAGGTACAATGAATGGGGAAAAAAACTTGATTGGCCATAGCGTATTTGTGGACCGGAAATAATTGCACAGAGAGCAATCAAGAGTTAGTGGAATGCATAAGTGTTGATATTAAGGGTTTCTGGAATGATTGCGAAATAATCCTATTAGGTAACATGAATGCCCACATACAGGATCTAGATGCCTATACCGGCCACAACGGGAAGCCAATGCTATGGATCTTTGTGAGCAGCATAACCTCGTTATCGTGAATACAGAGCCTAAGTGTGAAGGGCAGATCACGTGGGAACTTGGAAACCGGCAATCAACCATTGATTACTGTCTGATTACAGAAGTAATTCGTGATAAGTTGACAGAAATGGTCATTGACGAGGAAGGGTTGTCTTCATTGTCTACAGCTTTTGAGAGAGATAGCAGCGTAGGGAGTGACCATAAACGCATCATTTTGAAAATGGGATATGTAGTTGGGAAAGAGAGCGGGGAGTGCAAAATGGCCAGGTCAAATTTGAACGCTGAACAAATAACAGATATAGTCACAAGAGTCGAGGAAGAACTTGGCAAATGGCCAAGTAAAGAATGGGAATATAGTGAGCTTCTAAGTGTAATAACGACAGAAATACGGAAAGAGAAACATCCTCGTCGGAAATGAAAAGAAACCGAAAAGCTGGTGAAACAAGGGAGATACGAAAAGCGATCACCGAATGACAGAAAGCATCCCGAGAACGCAGGCAGGCGAAGAAGGCGCAGTTGTCACAGGATGAAGCAGCCAGTAAATGGGAAATATGTCGCGAGAAAAAGTCTATAGTTTAAATACTTGTGCAATCAAAGATAAAAGATTCGAGTGAACTTTGGTGGTCAGAAATGCGTGAGAAAAAGAAGGCCGCACCTAGAATATTTTGGAACAGCATAAAATTATTAGGCAGCAAGCCAACAGCAATACAACAACATATCCTAGACGAACATGGAAACGAACTGGAAGGGGAAACGGCGTTAAATTACATCCAGAAAATAACAGCCGAATCTTTCCAAGGCAATGACGAGGTTTTATTTGAAAAAATTACCGACGATTACGTTACTTCCTAATGCGAAATTTGAGCGCAGCAAATAAGCTGTTTCACCTTTTCGATAGATTGAGGCAAAGAAATCGAGCAACACATGTATGCGCTATCACAGAATTTTTTTTTTATTTTTCACACGTATTCCTTTAACAAAGACTGCACTAACAGTTCTTGACAGTCATGAAGGAAGCTTTGTGGTCGGAGAAATAGACTGATATATGTTCGACTTGGTACACCAATGCTTGATTCTCAAAGACGAGATCTATACAAGTGCCTCGCGAGGTTGTCACAGCCGTGGGACGCGTTACGAGCGAGAGGAACGGGATGTTCTCCCGCATAAGTGTTAGGAAATTGCTGTTTGTCTTTATGTCAACATTAAAGTCCCCCACTACTAACATCGGTGTGGATCGATGGACGGTTAATGCGAGTTGCAGGAAGTGCACGACGTCTTTCGTGAGTGCGGTAGCGGACTCACGAAAGCGGTATCAGTCGGTCGCTGCTAGCGCTGGGGGGATGAAAGGGGGGCGGAGCTGGTTACGAGGCCGACGACAACGCCGACGCGAAACCCAGGAACGGACGCCAAAGAGCCATTTGTGTAGCCAGCCCTCCTCCACAGTCTCTCCTCCTCCCTTCCATCATGCTCCCTCGCCCGGAGAGCCGACAGCGCGCATGCGCGGCGGCGGAGCAGATTCGTCGGCGAGCTGGTTACGAGGCCGACGACGACGCGAAACCCAGGAACGGACGCCAAAGAGGCATTTGTGTAGCCAGCCCTCCTCCACAGTCTCTCCTCCTCCCTTCCATCATCCTCCCTCGCCCGGAGAGCCGACAGCGCGCATGCGCGGCGGCGGAGCAGCAGATTCGTCGGCGAGCTGGTTACGAGGCCGACGACAACGCCGACAACGCCGACGACAATGCCGACGACGACGCGAAACCCAGGAACGGACGCCAAAGAGCTGCGCTCTAAAAGAAAAGACCCTGAAAGAGAACCAGATGGAAAAGGAGCTGGTGCTGACAAATTTAAACTGGAAGAAAGCTGAAGAGAAAATTCTTAAGCGCACAGCCACAAGGATAGACGAGGTTCCCATTCGGCTGATTAATGAACCAGGACCAATAAGTAAGGAAGCTCTGGTGAAAGCAGTGGAAAAAAACTTTAAGGATAGACGAATGCCAGACAGTTGGCGACAAACTAGACTGGATTTAACTTATTGAGCTAAAGGGGAGAAAGATAGACTTCAGTCGTATAGACCGTTGACCATTACATCGGTTATATACAGGTTAGCAATGCAGGCAATGAAATTAAAGCTGCAAGCATGCATGGGCAGAGAATAATGGCATTTTGGGAGAACTTCAGAATGGCTTCATATTGGGTAGGCGTATGGATTACAACTTATTTGTTCTTACTCAGTGTATTGAAATATCGAGAGGAGAAAGCAGACCGTTATATGTGACCTTTTTAGGCATTACAGGAGCGTATGACAACGTAGACCGCAACATCTTGTCGGATATTCTGGAAGGGGAAGGCTTAGGTTACGATTGTCTACAGCCTTTGAGAGAGATTTACCTAGAAAATACCATTTATGTTGAATGGGAAGGGATGAGGAGCAAGGACAGTGTTAATATCAACAAGGGACTGAGGCAGGGATTACCTTTATCGCCCCTGCTGTTTATGATTTACATGGTGAGGGTGGAGGGGGCACTAGAAGGAAGTAATATCGGGTTTAATCTCCCATACAAACAGACGGGTACAGTTGTAGAGCAGCAGCTTCCAGGTTTATTTTATGCGGATGACATTGTATTGCTGGCTAACAAGCAAACATTATTTGCAATGTCTGGCTAATATCTATGGATAGGAAGGCGGGAATTTAGGTTTGAAATTCAGCGTTATAAAATCAGCTGTGATGGTTTTCAATGAAGACAGTGAACAGATAGTGGCAATACAGGGCCAGGAAATACCTAGGGTAAAAGAATATAAATACCTTGGTATAATTAAACGAAGGCAATAGATATATGGAAACACAGGAAGAGCAATAGCAGCAAAGGGGAAAAGAAGTGCGTTCATAATGAAGTACAGAGTGCTATGAGGATACAATAGGTACGAGGTCCTCCGAGGTATGTGGAAAGGTGTAATGGTTCCAGGACTTACTTTTGGAAATATAGTAAACACCGGTGTACCTAGATTTAGGTGCGCGTTAAAGTCCCCCGGAGGTCTAAATTTCCGGAGTCCCCCACTACGGCATGCCTCATAATCAGACAGTTGTTCTGGCTCGTAAAACCCTATAATTTAAAGTATAGAATTTGCACAGATGGCGCCAGCCAGTTGCGCTCACTCAATCTCGTGACGTCAGGGGTGATCTTGCTGTCAATATCTCCGTCTCTCGGGAACTGTACCGTGAGTTTCGCGTAACTTGTGCCAAGATTAAAGGGAAAAATATGCAAGTGTGACGTAGCTAGACGGAACTAAAGTAGTGTTGGTTGCCGTCGCTTGGAGCAAGTCAGGCATATATTGTTCTAATTTGCCTAATGATACAAATAAGTACTCATTACTAATTATTCAACTTCATTAAATAGTTTATACAGAGCAAACGTGTCATTGAGGAAATTGTAGATGATACTGAAAAATTGCCGATGCAGCTTTCTGTTGCACAATTAGGCAATAGCGCGGCACTTTTTTTACGTGTGCTACTCCTTTTTTTCAGATTTGGAAAGAACTTGTGTAAGTAGCACGTGTTGAGCAACAGAAAGCTGAATCTAGAATTTTCAGGATGGTCTACAATTTTCTCAATGGCGCTTTTCCTCTGCGTATTATACTTAATGAAGTTGAATAATAATAATAATAATAATAATAATAATAATAATAATAATAATAATAATAATAATAATAATAATAATAATAATAATAATAATAATAAGCAGGTATGTAATTAGGCGAAATACAAGAAAAGGTTCTCTGACTTGTTCTAAGCAACGGAAAACAACATTATCTGGTTAATTTTATTCCCACACTTGAGAAGTACAGCTCTTCGTAGTTTCTCTCTCCCTCTCCATCTTTTTCCCTTTTTTTTGCCATGACAGTTTGGAATACAACATATTGTCCTGTAATCGTGCTGGTACTATTTGTTCAAGAAATCACGGCTAAAACAAGACAGTGTCGTTAAGAACTAGCCTACCCTTGACTACCCGCGATGCAGCCATTGTGGAAGCAGCACGCTACAACGGCACGAGGAAGAGAATAGGCAGAGAAAAGACAGCATTGTGGGAAAATATAGACGTGACGCTAATATCTGGCACTCCTGCATGCCTATTTTAATCCGTGTATTAACCTGCCTTAGCGGATCAGCGGCTATGTCATTCTGCTGCTGTGCTCGAAGCAATCGCATTTAGGCAACACGTTCTACAAATTTTCTTGTGCTATAAGCAGTTAGGAGCTTGGTATCGTCCGTATCCCTGTAACATAACGGCTTCTTGTAACGTCACGCTTGAAGCATCGGGAACGAAATCTATGCATAATAACAATCAAATAAATATGCAGATCCAACGCAGATGTTGGAATCCATCTAAAACGTAGATTTGGTCAAGCGTCCAATTAAATGTTACACACCTAACGGCGATGGGTGCGATTGCCTGTGTTATCATCCCATACGCGAATCGCGTAATCTCATCCCATGTTTATGTTTAATCCACCAGAAAGGCAACAAAAACTTTGAGCTCACGCGACGTTTATGTTCAAGCGCTTCACCGTTCACAGGCTGCGCCGAAATGCGAAACGCCAAATTGGGAGTATGTCTTACGGCACGGTGTGGGACGTCGAAGCAGCGATGTAACGAGGACAAAGACGATACGTGGTGCTCGTTGAGGGAGGAACCGCGATGACGGGTGCATGCACGGAGAAGTGCGACGCATGTCCAGCTACATTTAACACTCAGCTGCACTACTTGTGTCCATGCGGGACATACCCATTCTGGAGAATTGGCAAACAATAGGCACACACTCAGTGGCACGTGGCGAATGGCTAAATCAAGGATGATCAAGGAAACGAAATAATCCGCTTAATAGTACGAGCTATTTCATTAAGAGGACGGTGCGTTTCAGATATACCCATGAACTATGTTCAAGACTTACGCAGGAATTTTATGTTTATGTGACAGAACAGAGGTGTGCATATTGTCACTGTTTTGTCGGTCAGCTTAAATGGTTACTATAGGTCAGTTTGCCCTGGTACATATAACTTTCGCATATATATCCACAAATATATCCGCTGAGATGCCAACCCACCCAGCCGCAGATAGTCGCCAGCAGCGGAATCTAACCTCGAAGGGTAGAGAAAGCCCCCTTTAAAAAGTTCGCGAAATGACATGGATTGGAACCAAAAACCCGACAACTCTGAAGCGGGTACTCTACCACCGCTCCACAGCCATATTGCATTAGTGAATGAAAGTTGCATTACGGGAGTGTTCACAAGACAGTTTTAACGGTGGCATTAAAGATAGGTTCTGTAAATAATGAGTTCCTTCTTCGTCATCGTCACCGTCGCCGCATCGTCGTTGTAATTGCGTCGTCATCATTTCATCGTCATCGTGCTGCCGAAATCATGCGCTTGTCTTTCCAGAATGATCACGCCGCCATCGCCACGACTTCGATGTTGTGTTTGGCTAAGCCATCTCTTTTGCTGGCATTAAATTTGTCGAAATGGGAACTCCACTTAAGATGTCCGCCGTCCGCTTAGCTGTCTATTGAGTCGTAGAGACAAGCAATTAAAATCAGCACGCGATCACGATCACGCTATCAATCAATCGCCACCGCAGCGTGACCGCGGATACTTCCGACCGAGTCTACCCAGCTGGGTGCGCTTCGTTAATACATTTTGTCCCGCAAATGCTATTTGTGCTTTCCCTCTCCGCAGCGCAGCTGTGCGGGAGAGCCCTGTTTACGTCTACTCGGCGAGACACCCGCGCTGAACTCGGAGGAAGAGACGAAATAGCTAGGTGGACAGGCTGCACTCGAGCAACGATAACGCGATGACGTAACGGTAGCGTGATTATCGCAGGTATCGAGATTGCAGTGCGTACAAGTTGGCTCGCGATACAAACCAGATTATCAAGCCCCTTGGGAGGACGCATGTTGGGAACTGGTGTGAGGATTCGCCCATCATGTCACCAACCTTGATTACACGGTCTCCGAGATCGGCCTAGTTTTTATTACATCATCGCCTGGATGGGGCTAGCTTACTGTTATATTTTAAGCGGCATCGCTCCAGTTCCTATCACACCATCTTTGGAATCGACACAGTTTACTGCCAAACTGTTTTGCTCCCTTTACTCGCCAAGCAACTCAGAAGCGAGCAGACGGGAAACCAGTGGTGATAAAAATTAATTTAGCCTATAGATGACGATCACAATGTTGCTATACACGAAGACGATATGCAATAGTACCTACTGCGCGCTATACACACGGCCGGTGTATGCGAGTCCATTCTGAGTCCATGCGTTTAAAGAAACAAACATATTTTGACAAACGGCAGTAAGAATGTTGCGAGCTACGATGGTGACGCAACACCACTAGGGCGACAGGATACTATTAGAAGTTCGGCACTAAACGCACGGCTGTTGTTCAGAGAAATTTTCTAGTCCACAAGTTGCACACTAGGCTATATTGCTGCCGAAAGCAACCGAGAACACTCAGTTATACATAAACGAATTGCCACATAAACACACACGGTGCTGAAATCATATATGTACATGAAAGTTAGGTACAACTGATCATGCACCAGAGGCAATGTGCACAATAACACAGCAATTTCATGAAATCGCTTATCTACAAAAATTAACAACTTTTGCTAACGTGAGATCACAGTGGCCGTAAGCTGTGTTCTCATAACCAAAAATTGTTGCATAAGCCATAGAAAATGGCTGTCAAAGTAAACGAACCGCTTACAGGGATCGCAGGGAAAAAATGCACCCACAAGCAATATTTCTGACATTGTTAACGGTGTTTGATGATCGCGGCTCAAATTATTGCAGGCATGTTTTGTGTCTTAGAGGGCTTGATAGCCTGACGAAGACAGGGGCACGAAGAAGATAATGTGACGATGCTCGAATGGGAACGAGGGAGAAGTTGAACGATGTGACGAAAGCGGCAGCACGGGAAAGCCGGCACGACAACCAGTGGCTTAGCTAGGTCGTCTGGCATCCGGGGCCCATAGGTATTCTGCAGCCCCCCCCCCCTCCGACTGTAGCCGAGGAAGGCGAGGATACCAACAAGTTCCGGGTGTCTTCAGACGTATATGACACCCCACCCCCCCACTGGCCCCTTGCACCCGGGGCCCACGCCCCCCCCCCCCCCCCCCTGTTGCTACGCCACTGACGACGACAACGGAACCATGGGCAATGTGACAACGACGGCGCAGCGACGGCCGAACGACGGCAGCAGGATGTGACAGCGTGACGGCGATGACGATGACGGCGATTACGACTTTATTCCACGGAGGTTAGATATTCTTCCGACCGTTCGTTCCGAGATCACACGCAGACCGCGCGCACTCTGGGAGTTGGTTCGTGGGCGAAGCTGTGGTTTAGCCGGCAGGACGAAACGGCGCGTCTGTGTAGGCGAAAGACGCGCAGCGCAATTTCGTGACGAACGGTCCATGCAACCGTGAGCCCGGGGGGCGCACAAACGTGACACAGCCACTACCACCGAACGGGACACCTGGACCTCGAGGCGCCACAAATCTCATGCGAGACACCACGCGCGTCTTAAGAGCTAGTTCGCATCGACGCCGACCACGTCGAGCAATGCGGTTTCGCAAGTTTCTTAAGTTTCGATAACACCCTGAAAGAGGAAGTAAATCTTTTGGGATAGTATAGGCACGGACGTCTTGAGATACTGATTTATCATTAGCACCACTCCAAGGGTCCTGTGGCTTCGAGAGAGGCGGAAAAAAGGCGTTGTAGTTATTGAACAAACGTTTACTTACCTAAGTGAAAAATGTCGCGTTCTTCCGGTTCGCAAGCGTTTCTATAGGAAGGACCTCACATTGACTCGCATAGTGTACATCGTTACTATGCGATATTTATTCACCCTGTTGGAGAACAGGGATTGGCGCATCACCGAGGGCGCTCGCGTCAATGCGGCCCTCATGAGTGGCTTAAATAACGACGCCACTGCGACCTGTTTGCGAGCGACTTTGCGGATGCGTACAATGCGTATGCAGGCCCCGCTAAATGAGGGACCCGGATTGTGTACCGCTGGTAGAAAAAAAGAAAAAGAAAAGGCAATGAGGATGGGCTATAAATAAACGAGGTCGTTCACGACGCCGTAAGCATGCCGCGAGGCCGATGAGTGTCAACACCTGCACGCGCCCGTACCGAGCGTCTGCATGTCGCTACCGCCGTCGAGCGTTGCTGAAGATAGGGTGAAAAATGCCCAACTTGCTGAACTCGGTAGTTGGCCCGCGTGTGACGGTGTTTACAGAAACCCCGGCGCCCATGAAGTGCGGATACACGCTTCCTAAAAGTAAATTAAGAAATTAACTTACAAAAGCTTTTCCTGCTTCATGAACGCCTGCACTCCGAGCGACACCAATAATTTGGAACCCGATCGACTGGCATGACATCATGATCCAGCGACAACGAAGAGAGGTATGTTGATGGGGATGAACTTACAGAGTCGTCCAGGCGCAACGTAAACACGACGTTAGTATCCAAGCGTTCGAGGGACGTTTAGTTTTGCATAAAAGTAGGCTGTGTAACGTTTCATTAATACGAATCTGCGTTAAGCGTAATTGCTGATTGAGTACAAAGCAACTGTTGTTATATCGGCTTTAATACTATATTAAGGTTTCTTATCTGTACAAATGGACGACCTTAGACACTGGTTCTAGTAGAATATACAAAGTAGTGCCCATTTCTACCGAGGCGTTTCCAAGATTCTGTTCCCCAAATTTCAGGATCTATTGTGAAAGAACTAGCGCGTCAGATCATCACTGTGTACCAAAGCAATACGCACATACTGAGTCTTCGTTTGAAGTGGAAGCGCTAGGGCGTATGCGACACTTCCCGGTAAACCAGTGGCTGATTTGCGCTCAAATCTCGCACTGTGGTAGCAAAGCATTTTAGAATTAGTTCTCATTTACATCATTTTTGCAAGCATTACTTGCCCCTTTCGTCTGCGGGAAACTTGAGCGTCTGCGTCGACGCCACTCAAATCTAGTGTCAATTTTCCTTAAACGAAACGGTGGCGCCATCTGCCAGCGATATAGTGGAACGTGCGTTTCCATCGTGTATCTTTCAATTACAAAGAGCCACCTTCACTTTCAGCAAAGTTCGTAGAAAAAACGCCACCTTTTTTTGTTTTTTGCTTGTAGACGCGTATGCTGCCATGTTGATTATCGGACGACCAGCTCTGCCGGCTGTGTCGTGTTTCAAAGAAAACTTAAGAAACCCCCGAAATACGCGCAGACGGAGCAGAACGGTAGCGTGGAAGCAAATAGCATAGTGTACACATAGTGAACACGTGCTGGACTGGACTGTAAAACATTCATGTGGTCCTGCAGGACGCGCTTAGCGGTTAGCAGCAATGAGCCAGTAGCAATGAGCAGATAGGCCGCTTCGCGGGCCTGCTGTACTGCCCGTTGCAATTTGGCGAGTATAGGGAGCTTCTGAGGGACGTCTCCAACTTGTCCGAAGTAGAGTCGAGATGAGCGTTTCTACACTCCCAGAGCATCATCACTCCCAGAGCAATGTTTAACTGTAGGACGTTGGCCCGTGTCGTTCGCTGTAAGCGAGCTCACGTGCCGGCTAAGGCCCGCAAACATTACAGCACACACGACGCGTAAGTGGCGGTTGCGCAAGTGCTCCTGCAGGAGTTATCTGACGCCCAGTGAATGGGGGCGCATTTCGTTCTCCACCGGAGACCTGTTGCTCTTGCGTAAGTGGTAAGTACTTCGTAAAAAAAAAGAAAAACACGCAATGTGCCGTCGTGTGTCGCGTGAAACGTCGGGCATTTTGGTGAAGCGCTTGGGTGTAGTTGACACGGAGTTTAAGGCACACGTATTGAGTGCAGTACACACCACGTGTGGCAATTCTTTTTTTTTGTCTCCGGCCCCCTATGCGCGTGCACGTGTTCAGTACGAGAAACTATGGTGTATGCAGTTGCTTGCGAAATGTTAGGTGGCGACATGGCGACGAATGAAATATCAGTGGCGACACTGTTAGGCGGTGCGCTGCTTTTGCGCCTCGCTTAGGAGGGGGGGGATCCAGCACTCATGAGAAGTGGTATCCGCACGTGTCCAACGTTGGCAGTCGTTCACCCGCTGCTACAGCCTCTATGGCGGAGCAATCCACCCGTCAAGATTCAGCTTTTAGCTACTATACTCCAGTCATATCGAACCGAGTGATATCGTTCACCTCAAGCACTACCAGGCCTTCGCACATTAGGTGATTTAAGTGTAACTCCAGCTTACAACTAACGTACCGGTTCCCCTCTCTTTCACCCTCTCCTGCGTCCTCTCCGCACTACTTTCTTGCTTTTTTGTTTGAAATAATCGGAAGGTTTAAAGGGACGTTAAAGAGAAACGCAAGTTGACGTGTATTAGTAAATTACAGTTCTAAAGTGCAAAAAAAAAGCTATCCTTACCGTGAGGACAGGCTAGAGAAGGCTCGATAATAAAGTCGTGTGGCAACGCCGCCTTTAAGGTCTCGTACGATGTCATGTATTTTCACGGCGTCTATTCGAAGGCACAGTGAATGTTTTGTATCGGTAAAGATGGACTACATTAATACCAGCAGAGACACAACAGGCTGAAATAGGCTAGATTCGCGGACATTTACTGAGCCAAAGCAGCTGAAATGCGAAAAAATATAGATATATCTGAAATTCGTGACGTCTTACTGATGTACCGGCGCCGTGGTTTTGCCGTGACATTCCCGACATAGAACTTTTTCATTTTGCTGTTCTAATAACCAACTTTTCATAGTGAAATTAACGAAAATAGAGTTCTCATAGAAAGAAACAGAGAAGACTATTATAAGAAAACAGATTTCTGCCGGCATATATACACCGCTGACATGCTACATATGTATAAGGAGGGTGAACTGGACAAAAATTTTTTTTAAAGAATACATAACGTTGTAATAATCTTTACGTACATGTAACCTGCAGTGCACTATTTATGTGGCTCGCTCTTCTTATTCAAGGTATTATTGTTATAATATTGCGCACTGAACCTGTTGGATGTATTTTCATTTACATGTTTAGACGCTTTTACCATTCGGTGTATAAAACATGCATTGTATGTGTAATCATATATGCCCAGCTGCTATGGTCTCCATATGACAGTGGCAGTATTGTAAGTAAAATAAATTTTAAAAATAACCAGGCTAAACTTATTCGCTGTTTCTCTCTCGTGTAGCTTTAAGAGCTGCCTGTGCCGCGCCGCTACTAAACAATCAAGTGCAATCATCCGCGCCCACCTTGCCAGCAACCCCCCCTCCCCTTCTCAACTTTTACCTCTCACCCTTCTAGCAATCACGACTGGTCTCTTCGTGTCAATATTCCCGCTTTCCTTGTCCTGCCTTCAGTTTACTCCTTTCTTCTCGATTACGCTCCCCGTCTTTAGTACCAGGGAGCGTTACAAGCCTTACGTAGGAAAGCAGCTGTTGCGCTGGAAAAAAACAAGTCCCGTTGTCAAAAATTTGCTTCCGCTTGTTCCCCTTGTAGGCCCAATTTAACAAAAAGATACTCAATTCTACATCTTTCCGCGACCTCACTTGTCTTGTATGCAAAACTACCAAAGTAATTTCACGACAAGCCACGCAACGACTTTAAGAATTCTACTACACGCTCGTTTCCGCGATGCCCACAAAAAAAAAAGGGGGGGAGAGTCGTAAAAATACGCGCCCCGTTTCAATTCTACGACGTTCTCCCCCCGTACGCGGCCGCGAAAAAAATCATTTCGCGCAGCGCCGAGTCATTTACTGCGAGCGCCAGTGTCTCTCGATTACGGCGCATTCCCGCCCCACCCAACCGGCCAGCGCCGAGTTCCACTGCCACCGCGACATCGAACAGGGTTTCTTTCCTCGAGCGCCGCAGCAGCCACCGCGCGCGCGGTCCTTCATTGCACCAATTTCCTCGCGCGTCGCACCGCGGCGGACAGTGCCACCGCACATCCGCTGCCCGTCGCTGTTCCCACGAAACCGTATCGTGCCTCGCATCGTTCGTCGACGACGGAGGAGCCACTGAGTGCAAACTGCCTCCCCCTGGACCGATGCCTCTTCTCTCATCCAAGAGAGGGAGAGAGAGAAAGAGAGAGCGGGGTGCGTGCATAAATGATACGGCTACGAATTCTCGCGCGTACACGCACACGGGCGCACGACACGACGTTGCACTCGGAGAGCGATGACGTGCGAAATCGTTCTTCGCTCTGATTCGCATTCCGAGGGGGGCGCGAGTGTTATTCTGGCGAGCAACCTAGCTCCCTGCAGCGACATTGTTTCGAAACATTCCTGGCGAAAAACGATTTCTGTCGAATCAGAGTGTGGTGCGCCGTCTCACTCTCTGTATTTTTGCCCGTCTTTCTTTCCCTTAGGATGAGGATCGTTTTAGAGGGCTCGATAACGGGCGTTTTCGACATCGTTTACCTTTACGAACGGCGTAAACATTTGTCCCACTAAGGCTTGCTGCGTTGAGTGCTCATGCGAGCAGCTCATTTACGCCTTGTTGTAAATAGCGTAGGGGGGGGGGGGGGGACGGAGGGAGAGGAGAGGAGAGGACCTCAAAATGTTTTTGTGTGATTTCATCTCCCATTTTCATCAACTGCCAAGGGACATGCACGTGACTCTTAAGTCACATATTTGTTAAGTGCAATGAGAACGTTAATGGCCGCAGTAGGTATTCCGCAACGTTTTCGTGGTGAAACATAGAAGATTCCTCTAACCAAGAATTTTTCTATCCGTAGTATCATTCGCGTCTAGGTAGTGCGGTGCAAAAAAGAAAGAAAAGAAAAATTGATAAGTGAACACGATGACGATTTCCCGTTGGCATTGGAGAGAAGCCAATTGTGTCCCCTACGTTTAAGCTTCTCTGTAACTCCTCAGGGCGATCGTCATGTGGATCGTGTGCTCAGAAGTGTTTGTTTACTTCCACGCGCTCTTGCTAAAAAGGTCTATTCGATCTAGCCAAGCCTTGTCTTCGAAAAAGAAACGACGCTTTTATGTGTTACAATGCGTTTGTTCTAGCGGTGCCGACACACTTTCAAATCAGAACGAATTGACATTTTTGTAGTTCACAGAGAACGCGGGATACCGGGGGAATTCATTAACTCGCAAGCATACAAAAGTACTTATGCCTGCAGGAGCGAATACAGCACCAATTTCGTGCGCGATTCTTCTCTCCATAGTGGGAAACGTTGAAAAGAGCGCGGACAAAAAAGAAAATACATACGAAACTCCTTTGGTAAGCAACAAGTACGGTGCAGGTAAAGAAGCTAGTTAATGCACACCGATGGGTGGTCACGTGAGTGCTAAAATCTTTTTATGCCAATATGACTGCAGAGTGTCGCGTTAATTTCGCCTGATTGTAATCGATTTCAACGAGAATTTCTCGCCCCACCGTTAATATAGATCATAATTAAGTCTATCCGTATAAAACATAATATTTTAAATCCACGTTACGTCATAACACGTTTTCAAGAGTTGTCTTTAGATAGTCACGGGCGTCATTATCGCACTTCATTTCTTGCCTGCCCGACACGGCCTTAGCAAGGGTTCTTATATTTTTGGGTGTTCACATGCAACATTCCTTTCCGACAGTCGTTACCGACATAATACGCGTAACGCCTCGGTTGCTTCACTGATGGTATCTTGTACCAGCGGCCAAATTCCATGGGCAGGCATTTGTGCTAACGTCTAGTAAATCATTCGTGGGAATAAACTCACGAAATTCAGAAATGCATCTTAACTTGAAGCCCACTCTGGACTTGATCTAAACTACGCCCGTCTTGAACGCGCCGATGGAAACGCAAATGAGCGTCTTGGGCGCGTTTACGGCAGGCGTCATTTAGATCAAGTCAAGCCTGGGCCTCAAGTTAAGCTGTATTTCTGAATACGAAGGTAAGTCAGTTGTAGTCAACAGAAAGTTCAATAGAATGCCAAAGAATGCTTGCGGTGCACGGCGACTGCCGTTGGGCCCCCTCTGAATCAGCCTAGAGCTCTACTCAACGCGAGCCGCGGAGTATTTAGGTCGATAACGACCACTATAGGCACGCCCGACTTCTCTATACTAAGTTCGCTGATCCTTCATGTACCTGTAGCTCTCGTAGCTTAAAGCTTCTTTACGTTCCAACCTAGAATTTCGAACGAGCATCCCGAGTTTCTGCAGCTTTTAAGTTTTTGTGTTGCTTAACTAGAAACAAGTTGCCATGAGATGTTCGATCATGCCCACTGTTCAATATTCTGTTTGTCGTCTGCACAAATACGTGACGTTTTCCCCACACCTGTGATAGCCGCAGTTAGGCTGCAGTGCCGTCTAAACTATATATATATATATATATATATATATATATATATATATATATATATATATATATATATATATATATATATATATATATATATATATATATATATATATATATCCAGCCATCGCGTATTCCGAGCGAATTTAGGCGGCTTTTATTACTTTTGGAGGCGTCCCGCAGTGGATTATCGATTGATTCATTGATTGACGGAGGTGCAACGTCCCAAAGCAACACTCGGGTTTTGAGAGACCCCGTAGTGCACGGGCTCGGTATCAAATTTGGCCCCCTGAGGTTCTTTCACGTGCACCTAAATCTAAGTAAACGAACGCTTTTGCATTTCTCTCCCATTAAAATGGGGCCACCACTGCCAGGAACCGCACCCACGACCTCGCGCTCAGCAGCAGAACGCCATAGCCACCTCCGCGGGTTTTTAATGGGATTAAAATTCTTTGCCGACTTGAGCCGTTTTGACCATCCATCCATCCATGCATCTCTTATGACGACCCGGTGGCCCAACTTGTAAATAAAGCTTCAGCCTCCAGGTATGTACGCGCTCGTGGTCGTGATGGCGTCGTGGTTATTGCGGCGCCGTCATCTCAGTTTTCTCATCCGAGTATCGTGATGTTCTGGCTGGCACGCCATCATCGCCCTCAGACAGTCGTTGTCGTCCCATTGTCGACGTGCCTTCGTCGTTCCATCGGCACCAATCTGTTTTCGTCAGTCTATCGTAATTAAGCTGCCGCCATTCAATTTGTTATTATGCCGCCGTTATCGGGCCACCTCCGTCATTGCGTCGTCGTCACACAGTCGCTGTGTTTCATCCGCTGTCATAGCGTCGTTGTCATGCCGTTGTACTCGCGCCATCGTCGTTACTCCAACTTTGTCATCTGACTCTCCTCATACCGTCGTCGTCGTCGCGCCAGCATTGTCACACAGGCTTCATGATATGGTCATCATCAGTCAGCCAGTGACACTGATGGAATACGTGGGCTAAGTATAATTCGAAAGAGGTTACAGCGATGCGACTGCAATGAATACATTTACAGTGTCCGCTGAAAGCATGAAAATTGCACAAACAATATGGAACAAACCAACAAGAAGTCGCTTTTGAAAAGCATACACAAACACTATTCGATAAAATTTTCATTTTCTTTTACGTGGTTATCGATGTTGCTTGCGTTTGAAAAATGGTAATTTATGGAAAAAAGAGTGCTTCCCGTGCTTTTTTTGCACTTCCACAGGCGGACTACAGGCTTTTAAAGAGGTTCTCAGTGTAGGGTAGCAAACCGGATGCTGTTTTGGTTGACCTCCCTGCCTTTCCTGCCCTTGTTTTCTCTCTCTCTCTCTCTCTCTCTCTCTCTCTCTCAACAATTACATGACTTTTGAAAATTACGTAAGTCTTCACAGAAACACCCGTTATGTCTTTGAGCCGTGGTGCCACCAATAACGTGGCCATCATTGTCGTCGCAAATGTCTCCCGGAAAAAGAAACCTGCATAAGGTCCCTATTTGAGACATCTCAATTCCAACAGGTGTAGGTCTATCTTTTCTTTCGGTTCCTCGTGCAATAAATAATTAGTGATGCCCCCACCATTTCCGCAAGCCATTGCAAACATCTCCCTTTGAACCAAACTCAATGAGAAACTTATTAATGAAAAAAATATTTATTTATTTATTTATTTATTTATTTATTTATTTATTTATTTATTTATTTATTTATTTATTTCAATATACTGCAGCCTCGAAGGGCTATCGCAGGAGTGGGTAAATAAAATACGTGGAAAAGCATAAAAAGACTACTGAACATCAATGATTACTAATATACAAGAGAAATTCGTCGAGTGGTAACGGTCTTGCGTCACCAGGCAGAGCATTCCACAATTCTATAGAACGGACAAAAAGACTCTTCCTCTCGGTGCAATCTCTTGGTTATGCCCTGCGTAACCAAGAGATTGCACCGAGAGGAAGCCACACTTCTATATCGAAAAAGGACAGGATCTGCTAATACACCGGCCTGGTTATTTAAAACGGGACGAATCAATGCTCCGAACTGTACGGCATGCAACGAGACAGGAGACACTGAGCACTTTTTGTGGTCCTGCCAGCAATTCCAAGATGAAAGAGACACTCTCCTGAAAAATCTGCAAAACAAGGACCTTCCGCATGCGCGCCTGCAACACCTTATATTTCGACGTGAAGCTGCGCTTCTGTGCCGCCTTTGGTTAGGAGTGGCCTTCACAAAGGCATACTCTACATTAATTGGAATGACTGACAGCGCAGCATGCGAGGTCTGTGACACCGAAGAAAACATCGACCACCTGCTGTGCCACTGTCCAAGATATGCCCCAGAGAGACAAGAACTTGTCAAAGCTTTTCAAAAACTGGACAATCGGCCACTTTCTGTGCAAGTGCTGCTGGAACACCGCCCCCATCGCCCGTCGGCCCATAAAGCGGTGAAGGCGCTTTTGTGTTTCTTAAGGACGACGGGTTTGTGCAACCATCTGTGACTTTTAATGCAATTTCTGTAAGACCACACGCGTCAGCGAACTCACCGCAATTTCCTTCTTTCCTTCCCTCCTCTCTCTCCCTGTGATCTTTGTTTCCCCTTTCCCATTCCCCCGGTGTATGGTAGCCAACCGGACGTTATTCTGTTTAACCTCCCTGCCTTCTACTTTTCTCTTCCCTCCCTCCCTCCCTATATTTACCGAGGTATCAGTTATAGCCCGCAAAGAAACTTCACGTCTCCTCCTCGAATTCTTAAGAGAGACTGGTTTGATGGACACATGGTGAAACTTTTCAGCGGTATTGTGCGAGACGCTCGGGCGGAGCAATTGCCGGCCTTGTTCGCCAGGCTAAACCCGCCTGTTGCTACAATTCACCACCACTCTATTTAAACGCATCAGTGTGATGGTGAAAAGTGGACATATTCAACCCATGGTGATGTCTGGCGGTTGGGAGTCTAGCGGGTGCGACGTATTTGCTAAGTAGGGAAAATCGTGGGGAGTTAAGTAGAGTATAAAAAAACTTCAAAGATTCAATGTGACGACGAGAAGAGAGGCTGGTAAGTTGAAGACTACAAGAAGATGGGAACTGAGTGAAAAATACCTGTCAAAGCGGCGATAAATGAAGGGTACAGCTTTCTTCTGGACAGATTCAATTTTGTTGATATCAGATATTTTGTGCGGCTTCCATACGACAGAGCCATACTGCAGTATTGGGCGAACCAGTGTTCCATAAGTGAGGACTCGTGTGCAAAGCGGGGCTGAATGTAATGTGCGTTGCAAGCAGCCTAACCTTCTAAGCTCACGGTTGCACATGAGTTCGATATGATGCAACCAAGATAAATCCTGAGCGAATAAAAGACCTAGATATTTATGCTGTGCAACATATTCTAGAGGGCTGCCATTATACGAACAGGTAAACGGACAAGGGAAAGAACGTTTGGTAAATGACATAGATGCAGTTTTCCGGAAGCTAATTTGCATCTGCCAAGTATTACACAATGATTGAAATGATGCAAATGAACCATTAAAGAAAATGTGATCATGAGGAGCTTTGATCATATGGTACAAAACACAGTCATCAGCGTACATGCGGATTTTAACAGGAATATTACTCGATAGATTATTTGTGACATTCAAAAACAGTAGCGGACCTAATATTGAACCTTGAGGGCCACCAGACGTTACACTGTAGGTGGAGAATTGAGAAGACTGTTGTGCCATTACCACAAGCCCGGATTCCGAATCTGCAAGATGCGGAATCTATCCTGCGAGCGCCATAATTCTCCCTTCACAAGTCAAGATGCTGCGCCGTCGTGCGGGAGAAGCCTCGGCGAGCAGCGTGTTTGGACGTGTCCGCGTGTGCCAGACAGCCCGGCGCCGCACCTCCCTTTGCCTGGAGGTCACCGCGCGCGCGAACTTTGAACCGGGTGGCCAGCGCGGTCGCTGGTTGGACCCCTCGGACGACCGTCGTGTGCTGACTTTGTATTGGGCCGTTTGAGTGACAATGGTCCTCGGGGATTATAAAAGCAGCGACACGCCGCCTGAAAAACAGGATCCGCCAACCCACCGGGAGAGAGTGTCGCTCCCGACTGGGGTGAGATGTGTCACGCGTTTTCGCCGGACGTCGTCGTGCGAGAACAGTCGCGTTTGTTGTGAGCACTCGGCCCCAGTGCCGACCCGTTCATGTCCTGTATGATAACCTGTATATAATGTATAAAGTCCCTTTTGTTATTCTCATCGACGCCAGGCTCGGAGTCTTCGCTACCAACGCTCTGTCACGAAACGGGTGACGAGCGCTACGGGACCACAAAGCCGTAATCGTGGTGCAGCGGTGCAAAGTTCGTAACACTGGCGGCACCGGTTGGATGTCGTAACACTGGTGGCACCGGTTGGAAGTTCGTAACACTGGTGGCACCGGTGGGATGTTCGTAACACTGGTGGCAGCGGTGGGATTGACCGGCATCAGCTACCTCGGCGCGGTGAGTGCCTGAAGTTTACCTCAAACACCAGACTTTCTCTGACACAGGTTATAGTAGCTTAGGGAAGGATTTGGTGTTGCATTGTGATAACCTTGTGTGTTTCAAGCCTAGTGAGAGTGTTTTGAAAACCAGGGGATGCTGAGGGGGTAAACAGGGCAGTGTGTGAAATACTTGCATATGTCTTACTAGTAGTGTTATAGTAGCGTACGGCAGGTATATTCAAAAAGGGTAAACAGCAGGAGGACAGTGTGAACGATGGAGAAGTACAAGGTGAAGGAACTTCTCGAAATTTGTGAGGAGTTGGGCATTGAGTTGGGCTCAACCAAAAGAAAGAATGCGATCCTTGAGGTCATGAGGACCGGGGACGTAACGGCTGAGGAAGCCGCTGAGGCCTGGGCGGGTATCAATGAACGACGGGAAAAGGAGGAAAGGAGAGAACAGCAACGTCGCGAAGAGGAAAAGGAGGAAAGGAGAGAGAGGGAGCGACGTGAGCACGAGCTTAAAATGAAAGAGTTGGAGATCCGAAATAATTCGCCGGCGCCTAGTCTCACTTCTAATGTTCCAAGAATACGCGATCAACTTCCACCCTTTGTCGTCGGAGAGGATATGGCCAAATACCTCGTGAAATTTGAGCACGTCTGCGAACGGAATAGCATTGAGCGATCCCTTTGGGCACAGAATCTGTTAGCCTTGCTTCCTGGGGAGGCATCAGACGTAATAACTTGCTTATCGAAAGAGGCGTTTGAGAGCTACAGTGATGTGAAGGAAGCGCTACTGCGGAAGTACAAATTGTCGCCCGAAGCTTTCCGGCAGAGGTTCCGGTATGCAAAAAAGGGTAAGGAGTCGAATGTTGACTTCGCGTTTCGTCTAAAAGCCGACCTGGTGGAATGGCTGAAGGGCGAAGAGGTTTTCGACGACCGCGACAAAATTGTCGAATGCATCGCGTTGGAGCAGTTCTACCGTTGCATTGATGAGGATGTCCGGCTCTGGCTGCAAGATAGGCTAAAAGAGGTTAAGCTAAACAAGGCAGCAGAGTTAGCGGAAGAGTATTACACCCGCCGCAGCTTGCACAACAAGGCAGTGCGCGTAGAAAAAGCTGATAGGAGAGATTGGTTTTCCGGGAAGTCCGACGAACGGAAGCAAATCACGCGTCGCGAGTTTCGGGACGACGAATCCCTTACCAAAGAAACTGTAAGGGAAGGACAGAATGCATCTCAGAATGATGACGATGGTCCGAAACAGCGAAACGAAATGACGCGTTCTTTTGAAAAACGGAAACCGTTAACCTGCTACAATTGCAAAAAGCAAGGGCACATCGCTGCAAGCTGCCCAGAGAGAATTGCTTTTGCAACGATACAGGAAACTCACAAGAACATACGTCTATTGGAGCCCTATGTGCAGGAAATTAAGGTAAACGGCAAGAAGTGCCGAGCACTGCGGGACTCTGCAGCAACTATGGACGTTGTTCACCCGTCTTTCGTCTCCTCGAGTGATTTTACGGGAGAGTGCGTTAGGATACGGCAAGTGGCCGAGAAGGAGAGTGTCTGTTTACCGATCGCAACGGTTATCATTGAAGGAGAGTTTGGGAAACTTAACACCGAAGCCGCTGTGTCAGCCGCCCTCCCGGAGCAATTTTCCTACCTCTTCTCAAATAGCTCGGAGCAGCTGCTGAGGGATCAGGGCAAATCATTCTTTGCCGACGTGGCGTACATGGCCCCCACGCGATCCAAAGCGCGCCCGCTGTCGAGGGAACTTGACTTAGCGTCGGTGAGCGAAAGGCGGTGCGGCACACGGACTGATCAAGGTAACTTGAGTGGTGAGCAGTCACGGGAGAGGCAGAGCTCGGAGGCTGGCCTAGACGAGCGGGTCCTGGAAGTGAGTGGGAGTGACGCGTGCAGTGCTAGCCGCGATATAGACTCGACGCCGCAATTAGGCGACGCGGGCTCCACACTCGCTCCGGTTTCCGCCAGCCGGCAGGAGCAGGCTGCAGTTGAAAGAGAAAGTCTGATTCGCGAGCAACAGGAAGGCTGTTCATTAGCCGATCTGAGGAAGAGCGTCAAACGGGGAGTGAAAAAAAAGAGGGTTTCATTTGGCAAAGAATCTGGCTTATTGTACCGCCGCTACACGGATAAGCAGGGTCGCAAATATAAGCAGCTTCGGATTCCGCGAAAATATCGCCGGGAAAAATGAATGACCTCATTTGCTTCCTCAGAAGTATGTTTTCGGTCCAAGTGATTTCAAGGGGACCATTCCATTTGTAATTATTATTGCTGATTAATAATTGTTTCTGTTTTGGTGTGTTGTTAATTTGAAAACTGATTGTTTGAGCCTTGTGTGCTAGATCGTACACCTGCCTCTTGTTGCAGCGGGAGCAAAAGGGGATAGCGATTTAGTTAGGTTGATTTGAATTATGGCTTTGTCTGGTGTTTGACGGGAGACAGAGGGCACTTGTTCGTGTTGGGTGTTGCCTTTTGCCGGTCGGTTTTGCAAGCTGCAGAACGACCAAGCGGGACCAGTGGCGAGAAGCAAGGTCTTAGGAACGACCCGAGCGGAGCTGGTCAAGGTGCCTTGGCGACGACGTGGTGAGCAGAGCTCCTGTCCTGGCGAGTCGGACCTGGGCACGTGAAGTTACCTGGCGTCCCGACACTGGACGTGAACTTGGACGAGCCTGACGAACGTGCGCGCCTGGCATCCGAGCCACGTGGAGGCAGCTCGTCTTCCCGGCGCCTTATCTGAGGGCGGGGATGCTGTTGTGCCATTACCACAAGCCCGGATTCCGAATCTGCAAGATGCGGAATCTATCCTGCGAGCGCCATAATTCTCCCTTCACAAGTCAAGATGCTGCGCCGTCGTGCGGGAGAAGCCTCGGCGAGCAGCGTGTTTGGACGTGTCCGCGTGTGCCAGACAGCCCGGCGCCGCACCTCCCTTTGCCTGGAGGTCACCGCGCGCGCGAACTTTGAACCGGGTGGCCAGCGCGGTCGCTGGTTGGACCCCTCGGACGACCGTCGTGTGCTGACTTTGTATTGGGCCGTTTGAGTGACAATGGTCCTCGGGGATTATAAAAGCAGCGACACGCCGCCTGAAAAACAGGATCCGCCAACCCACCGGGAGAGAGTGTCGCTCCCGACTGGGGTGAGATGTGTCACGCGTTTTCGCCGGACGTCGTCGTGCGAGAACAGTCGCGTTTGTTGTGAGCACTCGGCCCCAGTGCCGACCCGTTCATGTCCTGTATGATAACCTGTATATAATGTATAAAGTCCCTTTTGTTATTCTCATCGACGCCAGGCTCGGAGTCTTCGCTACCAACGCTCTGTCACGAAACGGGTGACGAGCGCTACGGGACCACAAAGCCGTAATCGTGGTGCAGCGGTGCAAAGTTCGTAACACTGGCGGCACCGGTTGGATGTCGTAACACTGGTGGCACCGGTTGGAAGTTCGTAACACTGGTGGCACCGGTGGGATGTTCGTAACAAGACCTAAAGAGTACGCACTGAGACCGATTGCATAAAAAATACGAAATCGAGTTAACTAATACTTGATTGTTCAGAAAGACAGTGTGCTTTTTCAACTATTTGGAATGTGACACAGTGTCAAAAGCCTTTGAAAAATCAATAAATATTGCGTTAATTTGCTCTCTTGCATCGAGGGCTTGAATTATATCATGAGTGAATTCACTGAGCTGGTTTGTAGGGCTAAATACGCGTCAAAAACCACGTTGAGCATTTGATAAAATATTATTAGACTCCGTAAATTCAATGATATGTTTGTAAATTATGTGTTCAAGTATTTTACAAGAACGAGGTGTGATAAGAGATGGGTCTCTAGTTTACTAAACACTGCTTATTCCTACATTTGAACAGGGGAAGAATTTGTGAAAGCAATAGTGGAAGGAATAGCTCGGAAGGACAATAGGGCCGACAAATTGAACAAAGAAAAGCAGCAGTCGCAGCCGGTGTTGACGAGAAATGTTTTCGAACGTGGGGCACTTGCGGTGCAGCTGTATCCGAGCCTTCGTACGGGTGTGACAAGCGCTCCGAAGGCACGAGACGTTTTGCTTACGATGACATCATGTTGGCGCATGACAGCTGTACCTACGACGGTCCCCGTGCTCCAGGCGTCGACCTACGCCTTGAAGTGAAGCTTCACGACGCCTTGACCATGGTCTGCGGGATTTCTGCCGCATGGGCAGGATGTTTCGCGATTCCCACCGATTAAAAAAAAAAGAAATGTTATGCGCATTCAGCGCAAACCTTGGAATACACGTGAAGCGAAGCTCCAGTCAAGCGAAGGGTGACGATGATGAATATTACGCGACTAAACGGCAATGCGTACATCTGCGCTTACCTTCATCCTGTGCAGCCTGCAACCTCATGCAACGTTTACGTTTATCTATCACAAATGTCACGCAGGCAATTTTTTTTGTTACGCTGACAAGCTTTCCAAAATGAAAACACCAAATTAGACTCATGCGCAATGTCGCATGTCTACTCATTGATGTCACGAGGACGAAGGCAACGCATGACAGTTGTCGAGTGAAGAATAGTGACGTTAGGTGTACGCACAGAAAAGTACGACGTATATTGCGCCACATTTAACGGTTTCGTGCCACTTGTGCGACAGTGGCATACACCCATTCTGGAGGAATGGTCAAAAATGGGCGCCTGACCATTTGCCCATAGCCAATGGTTAAATAAAATAATTTGTTGAATATATTGCGATATTACTGTAAGAGCTAGGTCAGTGTTCTTTAAAGATACCTACGAGCCGACATTTTATGCGCAGGTTTTATATAGGCATTTACTTTAGTGCGGTAGCAAATATATGGATACTCGAAGTGAATTTTCTCCGTAGTCGTCCGCAGTACAGCTTCGCACATATTTATGTAAATGTACACTATGTGTTAATGCATGCCGTATATGCCAGGTATATTGTTATACTGTTCCATCGTCAAAGTTGTTCAAACCAGCTCTTACGTTCTTGAGAAAGTATTGCACTAGTGCAATACTTGAAGCGCACCGGCTTAAGAGACCGTTTATAGTGTCCCTGTGTATAGTGTCCCTCCCGCACGCACTCAGTGCTTACTCTCTCCCTTTCTTCCCTTTCTATTCCCCTTTCCCTCTACCCCAGTGTAGGGTAGCAAACTGGCTAGTCTTCTGGTTGACCTCCCTGCCTTTCCCGTCCTTGCTTTCTCTCTCTCTATTCCTCATAGTTTTGAGATTGGCAGTACGAAAACTAATTACATAAAACATGGCATTCACAGCGCATGACTTTTATCTTCAATCTTCTCAGCCTATTCAATAGTAAAAGTGCAAAGCAATAACACACACACACACACACACACACACACACACACACACACACGCGCACACACACACACACACGCACGCACGCACACACCCGCACACGGCGTTCAAAGCTGTAAGTGGTGTAATTTTACCTGTGCTGCTCTTTACGCGTATACCGTAGCGGCGACTATGCGATGCCATTACAGCCCCTACACAGCGCATATATATATATAGCTCGAAAGAAGTAAAATGGTGGAAGAGAGATGTATTCCGTGACAGGACAGGTGTCAAAACAGGACAAACAGCGCATGAACGAGATGACACCATACAAGTTGCACAAGTAACCCCTTCCTTGTTGCTGCCGTGCACTTGTTCATTGTTTACCTAAAGTTCTTTTTGATAATGGCTCTGCCCTTTCTTTCAATACATTACCGCCACAATATATTACAGGAAATTGACCCCAAGACAAACTGTCACAGAGCACAGTTCGGAAGATTGAAAGCTGGTAAAAAGGACATCTTCATTTCTTGCTTGTGCCTGCGCGACAGGGGTATAACATTGTTTCGTACACACAAGATTTCCATCGCCATATTATTTTCTCTTGTCGGAGCTAATCGCGTTTTGCGTGCGCAACGCTCTGTCAAAGAATACCAGTAGCCTTCCTGCTGCAATTTCTTGTTTTAGTCTTTGCAAGCGCAAATACCGAATAAACTAAAGTGGGCACGCGGAGATGGCTCAGCTTGGAGCCCTGACGAAGACAGGTACTCACGTCGAATCGCTGGCTCCAGACTGACGCTTCCATTGTTCGGTGTGTGTTGATCAACAAAAGCCTCTATCCTCCTGAGACCGCTTTGTCTTGTCTGGCGAATCCAGATTATAAGTCGTAAGCATCCTAACACCGGTCGCTTCCTCATCCTTCGTTTCAAAAAGGAGTATTTTTTGGTCATTATTCATTCACTGCAACACTGCGTTAAGGATACTTACACGGGGGAGTGAGTGAGTGAGTGAGTGAGTGAGTGAGTGAGTGAGTGAGTGAGTGAGTGAGTGAGTGAGTGAGTGAGTGAGTGAGTGAGTGAGTGAGTGAGTGAGTGAGTGAGTGAGTGAGTGAGTGAGTGAGTGAGTGAGTGAGTGAGTGAGTGAGTGAGTGAGTGAGTGAGTGAGTGAGTGAGTGAGTGAGTGAGTGAGTGAGTGAGTGAGTGAGTGAGTTTGCGTGCGTGCGTGCGAATGTGCACGTGCAAGGGCTAAAAATTATGAATACTAAAAAGCCAAACGCGAAAAGCAGCAGGAACAGCTCTACGGAAAACATAAAGAGACTGTTCGCCTGTACATTGCTAGTATAGGGATCTCTAACCTCAACAGATCGAAGTCTCTGAGAAAAGTCAAGCCTCCGATTACTGCATTTTCAGCCGGGACTAATTGAATACAATCTGCTTCTAGTGGGAGGGACCAACTTTTTCCCCTTTCATTTCGACAGAGTAATAAAAGTAATCACGTGTTTCTACAGCAACGCATTATTAGAGGTGGTTGGTATCAGCAACCATGTGATAATTCTTGATTAGCTTCATAACTGCCCAAGATAAGGTGAATGGCTCTTCTGAAGTTTATTTGATGGCGTATGTTCTATTTGCAGAATTGAAGCCGGTAAGTTTTTAAAGTATATACAATTAGTAGGAATTGAGCACTGGCACCAACAATTTCCACATATCTCTTGCCAAACTTGTGCATAAATGCTCTGACGTTAAGTTGTCATTTTTGTAAGGATTTCTTTCTTTTTTTGCGCAATGCAGGACAAACCTAAGGGGAACGCCTAGCGCATGTTGTGATGGACTTCGAGGACGAATATACTAAATCTGGCGCTATTCCTACAATCCCTACTAAGTGGATATTGTTCGAGCACTGACGGGCACCATTCCTACCATTACAAGAAGCACTGTGAATTAATCAATTAAAAGTCAGTTAGCAAATCTTGGGTTAAAAAGTATTTAACCTGTTTTTATCACACATCTGCTGATGCGTACTGCCAGTAGTAGTTCGTTGTCGAGAAGCGTATAGCTTGTTATCTTCATTACACTAACTTCAAAAATCTTGACCCCTCCCATTTTACGTAGGTTGCATAACATTCAGCAACAAGGGCCGGTGGGACGACACCTCACGCACGTGTGCTACAAATTGCCTATACGAATACTTTCTTATTTCACACGTCAGATATATCAAAATATTCCAACGGTATGGCACCGAAAGTAAAAGTTCAATGCTCATTGTATTTTCTGAAGCTCTGCCGACGAAAATTCTAGAACTTGACGCCACGGTTAGTGTCAGTGGCCTGCAACACAGCATCGATCCGTGATGTGTGCACTGTTACCTTGTGAGATATCAATCATCTAATCCAGGCCAGCACGTCCCCCCCCCCTTTCTTTAAGTAGATGTGTGCCTTGCTGCACTTCTGGGCTCTTAAGTGGAGAACATTGACTTTCAGTGGACCGTTCGGTAGCATACGAGGTTAATTGAGTGCGTTGACGCCCGTGGAATGCATGGTCTGCAGCTGATCATGGCAACAACAACAAAAGAAAACACCCGGAAGGTACACAACAAAAGGCAGCACATATGTACGTGCAACGCGTACAGCAAATACACGACTATAGATTATGGCCTATTCATGCAACGCTGATAGATTTCGATGGGGGCGAGTGAACGAGGCGTGTGTGGTTTCGTGTATCAGGCATCCCTGGGGTCGCTGCTCGGAGCGAAGCCTCGGAGTGCGCCCCCCTCTGCGCGCTCGGAGACCAGAAGAGTCACGACAGAGCTACGCAAATGCCCAAATGTTCGCAGTCGAAACACCCGTACAAAGCAAGAGTTTGTTGCCAAGGTGCACGACTCATGCAGTTTCGTTTTATCCGCACGGGGCCACATCGGCTATGAAAAGCAGCAGCCTGGCGTCGCTTCATCATCGGCATGGTTTAGAGTGCATTACAAGCGCGAAACGTCCGTCTATCTCTACAGCACCCGCAGAGATCTCACAAGACGGTGTCCGACTTCCAGCACACGCGTACAGAAAAAGCATATTCCTCGAGAAAGTGTATCGGCGGTTCCAATTACATATCAAGTCAGCTGTAGCTACAGAAACCAGCTGCAGACGAATGGTTGCAGCATCTATCGCACGGACAGCATGCGCGAAACGATTCACGTTTTGAGGGCTGCCGCCTGCAGCACGCAAAATGCCACCGCTGCCGTCGACCGCGGAGAGAACGGCCGTCTTACAGAGCTCGTGCAAGAACGCAGCCGCAGCGATGACGACGACGGAATCCTCGTAGACCCCTCGCGAGCGTGGAGCGAAAGCGCCGTCGACCCTCGGAGACGCGCTAGAAAGAGGTGTTTCTTTCCGTTCCACTCACCCGACAGGGAGCTTGCAAGCAGCTGAGACAAGCGGGGATCCGGACGCCAGCAACGTCAGCGACAGCCACGACGGTCGGCGGTGAACGCGTGCCGGCGCGTAGCGCGCGGACGAGGTGGCGGGGGCGGGCGGGATCTCGGGAGGAGAGCCAGCCTCGCTTCGGAGAGATGGCGACCGAATCCCAGCATCCTCCGGGATGCGCAGGCGCCGCGGCAGAGAGGAGGGGGAGAAGTGAGTGAGAAGGCTGGTGCACTCGCTGCCGCCACTGCTGCCGGTTGCGTGCGCGTTACGGCGTCCGCCGGCTGCGCCGCTGCAGAGCACCGCCGCCGCGGGAGCCTGCAGGTTCTTCGATCGAACAGCTGCGCGGACGGACCTGCCACACACACACACACTCTCTCTCTCTCCCTCCTCCTCCGCGCGCGCCGTGCCCCGGCACCTCTCGTCGGCCGCCGTCCCTCTGGGGAACGCACTCCCGCCTCGGCCGCACCTTCCCCGTCTCAGTTCCCCCTTTCCTCATCCCTATTTACCCTCTCCGATTTCCCTTGCCGTCTCTCGCTTTCCGTTTATTTTTGCGTTCTCCCCACTTCCCTCTCTCGTTTTGGTGACGACGGAGGACCGCTCGTTCACAGCAGTGCCGAATAGCGATACTCTGCCTCGAGGCATCCCCGCGGTCTGCCTATACTTGCCGAGATACGCCCTTTACCTCGGCATCCTGCCCATCCGCACTCCCTCAGAGGTCACCTGGAAGGATCCCTCTCCCCGCGCGTTGTTCCCTACCTCTTGTTTTTCATTCGAGTGAGACGATAGCGCGGGCCGGGGAAGGTTGCACCACACTCGCTCCGGATCTCTTTTGGCCGATCTAACCTGCCCACCTACATTTCCGTCTTCCTTTTCTTTCTGTGGCTCACGTTGTACGGGCTGTTATATACCTGCGCGCGGCGGTGCTATAAATGGGTTAAAGCTGATACGGATGGAATGAGATCGAAATAAAAAAAAAGGCGCTCCTATCATGAGATTGGGGGCTAGAATGACGGGGCGTTCCTGACTTAGAAACAGTAGTTCTGTGCTCTTCTTTGCCCGTGTATTTTCTGGCGCTGTAATAATACGGCCGATGAAGCAAAAGGGAGAGAGATAGAGAGAATGCATGCTCGCATTTGCATTCGGCCGATCGCTCGTTGTTCCGTGTGCGCCCGTGCGGGAATGCCCCTGTCGTTTCTTCAAGGACTGCTGCTCCGGCGTTGCGCAGTCATTCGTAAACGCGACAGAGATTGGGATGTCGAAGAGCAAGAATGAAAACCCCTACTACAGAATGAAGTTTCGCTGCTGAGTTCTTTCTTTATTCCTCTTTACTTGCTCCAGATCTACCGTTCTTTCTTTCCTTCCTTCTTGATTCTCTTCTCCGTGGTTCCTAGATTTATTGTTCTCTGCCTTAGCGAAAAGTGGGGAAAACAAAGTCTCCTTGCAGCAACAGGCACACTTATGCGCCGCGCAGACTGCAATCAGAGGTCACCGATGACAAAGGGCTAGATAAGGTCTTACGTGACATAGTTTGGCGACCCTCGACCTTTCCGAAGAATTATTCGTACGAGAAAGTCAAGAGCGACATACGCCTCGCACTCCACCGAACGCTCAGGGTGCCGTGTTTCCGCGTAGATGTAAGCTTTCCCGAAACCTTTTCGATCATGCATCTGGTTCAATCTGACTTCCTGTTGTCGCAACTGCAGTTCTGTCAGCCAGAGTTGCGCATGTCACTTTGCCGGAAAAGCTGTCCTATGTTGCGATTAAGATGTGTTGAAGCCCGCTGTTAAGATTTGTAACAAGTAACCTGGGGCACAGCAATGAGAAATCGGACGCCTCTTCCGATTCCTTGCGCACAAGATATGTGCTAATTCGACATTTTTGTGCAGACATTACAAATGCCGCACGCTTTCGGATTGCGCGAACAAGGCGCACAGCGTTCTAGAATGTAAACGCATGACGGCGATTTACGTCGTGGCACAGAATTACATTCTACGGGGTTCGAACTTTAGGAAAGTGAGCAAACAAGGTTCGAAAACAAAGTTACTTTTTTTCCACCTCCAGATCAGCACATTTGTGCAGAAAACGGCATTGCTGTGATTGATGACTATGTTTACTATTTTCCTGTTCGGCCTGTGCGCCTGTACCGTGCATTTTCTTCCTCTCTCCTTTCTTTTTCTTTTCTTTCTTTTTTTGTGCGTATGTGTGTTTAGCTCCTGAGTCATCTTCACAGAACCGCGTGCTGCCCGGTTACCCTTGACATCGTCACGCGCTAATGACTAGCCTGTCTATGAACTCAACTGCTCGCACACCGAAGCCCGGTTGCCGCCCAAGGTTGCCCTGCAGCGGCTACCCTCTCACTGCGCAGTAGCGGCCAACGTACGTGTAGTCTGCGCTGCTGGTTCGGCACACAATTCTGCAGAGCGGCCCCCGATACATTTCCCTAGGAAGTATAGATGAGCCTTTGCGTCTCAATTGTTTTGCGTGGTGCGTGTAGCGCGTCGCATGAACTGATTCAGAATCATAACAGCAGTATCGCCCTGTTTGCACTTACGATCCTAAGAGCCAGTTTCGCATGTCATCGGGCCTTAACAGGCGCCATCGGGCATGCCTGCACCTGCATTCGGATAAATGACTAAAATACTTAACGTTTCCTTCACAAGACCAAGCGGATGAGGGCGTCACTGTGCCCATGCACTTGCAATGTACAGTCAACCACAACAGTTTAAGGACCACGTGATCTCGGGAAAACGTTCAACTTCCGAGCAGGCTGTAACAGTAGTCAGTAAAACCGAGCATCACAATGTTTGTTGTTCACGTGTACTGGTATAGAGGCTGTAAATCCGAATACTAGGCCGCGTTGTGAGGCTGTGCAGATATCCGGATTTTTCTCAGATCTCGTGTTGCGTAAAATTTTGCGGTTGACTGTAAGCGAAGGCGTATAGCTGACGTAATATCTGCTTCCAGGTTATTTACTCTAGAAAGAAGTGTCCTAATGTTCCTACTGAATATTCGTCGAAGACTGTAATCGCTTGAGCAAGATACGTGCTTCACCCATAGAGTAACGCTTCCTGTGCATCTCGTGCACCGAAGACACTTCTAAACTTCTTCAGAGACACAGGTCTCAATAGGACACTTTAGCCGAGCGTGAAGTTTTGTGTTTTGTGCATGTTGTGTATCCTTGTTGTGAATGCACATAATTGC
Organism: Dermacentor albipictus; assembly: GCF_038994185.2. Classification (NCBI taxonomy): domain Eukaryota; kingdom Metazoa; phylum Arthropoda; class Arachnida; order Ixodida; family Ixodidae; genus Dermacentor; species Dermacentor albipictus. Next base: position 102,790,108 of record NC_091823.1, read on the forward strand.
ATTTTCGTCGTATACATATGGAGTAATATGTTGAGCATGTCGACATGCACATCCCTTCAAAAATAATTAAATAACCTCTCTCTCTCTCTCTCTCTCTCTGTCCCTCTCTCTAATTTTACAATATATAACTGTCAAGTTCGGCGCACTCCGAGAAGCATTTCGAATAAAACCAAGAAGTCGCATAGAAGTATGTATGTCATGATATCTGGTCAAGACTGCCTTTTAAAAGCTCGATTCAGTTATGCGACGCGCCTTCTGCATTATAAGAGGCATTTGACACCAGCCTTCTTTCGCACACGCAAAACACTGTCTTGTTGTTGTATTTTAGTTGTTTTTTTAACTGTGGCGCAATGGCAGCTCCATGTGCTGTCCACAAAGCCCTCCGGTGAGGCCAACAGCGCTTAGCCTACACCTGCGAATTTATTTACTTATTTATTTAAACAAATCATACAGACCCCCAGAGGCACTCCGTTACAGTGGTATGTACAAGAAATGTCAAGGCTACTATTATCTAAATATGAATAAAATACAGGTGTAACAGCAATATTTCGATAGATAAAAAATAACAGCAGCATGCAAGCAACGTAGAATATACATTAGCGGTTAACAAAACTATGTCACAATAAACGCGAGAAACAACCCTCTGAAAGAAAAAAAGAACTACATTTCTCAAACAATAAAATACGACAGGACACTACAATATCATCACTATATTCTTTCTTCAGAAGGTTCCGAAGTGTTTTCTTTGACTTCTTGTCGATTACCTTAGTATTATGGACCAAATTTATTGCTCCGAGATGCCATCGTTCCTCTGTGCTTTGCCGTTCTTAAGTAAACGTGCGTTCAAGAGCGTAGTCTGCAACTAAAAAATGAGAATGATAGCACACTGTTGTAATCATCTTATAGACCTTTTTGTCGGGAAAGGAGGAAAGGGCGCACGGTGAGCCTTTCCTCTTCTCTAGCTTGTGCGATCCGGCGCGGCTTTGCTTGAAAGTATTGCTGTCGCGTGCTGCGGAACTATCTCGAGATGTTTAAGATCGTACTTTGTGAAATATACGCAATGTCCGTTCATATGAGGTCGTCAGGGAAGCCTATCGGTGCATAGGTAACTACAGTAGGCAGAAATATGTCTTGGGGGCGCAGAAATGTGACGCGCATTATCAGCATTGTCAGCCGCGGTCTGTGTATGTGTTGTGAACTATTTTGCGTATATTGGTTTTAATTCAACAAAGAACCATTGTCTCTGTATTACCAGCATGAAATGGTAAATCTGCTCACTATCTGATCGCTTGGCGTAGGTACTAAAACATAAAACATAAGAACGCATGCTTGTGTAGAGCCAACCTAAGGTAACCACGAAATATCTAAGCGGCAGGTGCTATCAAATAATTGTGATACACCAGCATCGTTCTCACGCATTTCAAGTCTAGTAGGCTTGAAATCACTACATGTCTACGCTAGCCTTCCTGCACGAGGCCGCTCAACACAGCGATCATTGTGGTTGGTGAACCAGCATGATACATATATAAGCTAGGTGCTTCGGCATTGCCTTTTTGCCCCCTAAAGCCACAATATATGACAGGGATCGCATAAAAAGATTGCGATGGCTACTTATGAGGACGAAATTTTCGTAATACGCGTGAGTTTGTCGTTGAGAACGGAACTAACACAACCGAAAAAAAAGTCGTTTATCATCATCTTTCTCGAAAAAGAGAGAGAGAGCGGGCTAACGACGCAATACGACCTCGCATAGTCATGCCGCACAACGTTTATAGATCTATAAACGTTGATGCCGTATGCTTGGACCATGCGCTATATAGAAAAAAGAAATCTGCAATCCAGTACCCACAACTGCTCAGGACGCTCGCGCAGTTCGTAAAAGGTCGCTTTGGGGGACAAGCTTCATTCACACTGTAAAGTATGCTGTTATTACCAGCCAAAACAATTTTATTCATGGGTGGAAACCTCATCCACAAAACCAAGTAGTCACGCAATGTAATCTGCAGCTAACAGTTTGAACGCTTGTCAATGTATAACAGCACAGCTCCTATAGTAGAAGAACGGTACTCACGCTGTTACAATCGTCGCGTATATTTCATTGCTCCTAAACCGCAGCTGAGAACTAACAGATAATACTGCAATAAGGTCACATCAGTGAATGGAACATTCAGAAATACGCAATTGATCTCCGAGGCTGATTGTAGGCTCATATATGCGCGCACACGTTGCGCTGCGTGCTCCGTCCGCCTCAATGCCAGCAGGAAGTCCGGCTATACCGACTTATAACCACTTCAGTACATCTCACAGAACCGTTTAGCACGTAGAAGACACACGTCATGCTAAACAGACCAGGCGAGCACGGGAACAAACACCAGAAACTAGCGCCGAGCGTATACCTGTCATACAAAAAGGAGCGCTCGCCCAAGCCAGCATGCCGACTGTCCATAGATGGCGCCACTGCGTAGCAATATGGTGGCGCCCGTGAAAAAACGGTGTATATACTAGGTGTTTCTACGAACACTTTCAAAAATTCTTAAGCGTTACCTGGGGCAGATAGCACAATTCTAGTTCATGAAGGGATCTCCTAGAAGTGGTGGACACCACTTCCACAAAAATTGAAATCAACTTTTTAACCAGTGACCTTATGGCCCATATTGCAATTTACAAAATCCAGCAGTGGAGTTCCCGAGGCGGATCCACTTGGAACGAATTCTCAGGATGACACAAGCTTCGACATATTTAATTCTCAAACTTTGCGGAGAAAGGCATTGGCATTCCAGTTACATTTCGGCCTGAATGTATAAAAAGACGTTTTGTTAAGAAAGTAACAGGAACGCCACCACACTTTTCCGCAAAGTTCGGGAATTATTACCTCGAAGATGGTGTCATCCAGAGAATTCGTTCCAAGTAGATCTGCCTTGCGAACTCTACGGGTAGAATTTGTAGATTGCAATATTGTCCACAAGGTCATTATTAAAACGACAATTAGCGAAATTTTATTAATTACTCGATTATGCATTTCAGTTCTTGTGTGCAAGTAATGTCCGCCTCTTCGAGAAAACAAGCTCATGAACTATAATTGTGCCACCTGCTATAGGCAACCTTTAAAATTTTTTGAAATTGTTCGGAGAAACACCCGGTATGTCATGTGTGAAATCTTCTAAAACTAGAAGAGTCTTAAAAAGAAGTTAAAGTTGAAATTAAATTCTTCGTAATACGTTACGCTCATCATATTTCCAGCCGCTGTGCACGTCTTTTAATGTTGAGAAATATTAGCGCTGACTTAGTTTTGCGCATCTCGTCGACATCTCATGAGTGCTACGTAGCATCATGGATCCAACTTTTCTACGGGAGGCATGCTTACGGCGACGTGAGGGTGCTCAAGGGGACGTAAGGTGGGCGTCTTGTACTAAGGCGGTTTGATCAAAGCGAACCCGTAGGCTTTGATCCAACGATTCTGCGCTTGTATGAAGAACTTGTACGCATGGCGGAGAGGTCTCCCTCCGCCACCTCATTATTTATGTTCTCCCACGCTTCTAACGAATTCAACAAACGAAAGTGTCGTTACTGCCATGCTCATCGAACGTCCCTCTTAGTTTCTACGGTTGAAGAACAGCCGACAAATTAACAAGAGATAGGCCCGACTAATTATACTTTCTATATATCATAGCTAATAGTGTTGATCAAAGCGACACTGCTGCTATTCTGCTTGTACTGTTTCATTGTCGCTGGTGATTTTTCACTTCTTAACCGGTATTTTATACTAAAGTGCTAACGTCACTAGGGTATTTCACACCGGTTCCGGGGGCAATGTATCTATTTACATGTCGTAATTCTGGGGTTTCACGTCCCGAAACCACGATTTGATTATGAGGTATGCCATAGTAAGAGCCTCCGGATTAATTTTGACCACCAGAGGATCTTTAACGTCCCCCCTCAATGCACGGGACGCGGGCGGTTTTCTTTCTCTTTTTTTTGCATTTCGCCCTCGTGGAAATATGGCCGCCGCGGCCGGGATTCGATCTCGCGGCCTCGTGCTTCCACACGCAATCAACAAGTCAGCACACAATCCTCGTGCTTCAACACGTCAACACGCAATCCTCGTTACATAGGTGCCATCGTGCCATCGTCGTCACGCTGTCGTTTTGTTATCGTCATCATTTCAGTAACGTCATCCCATTGACGTCATGCCGTCATACCACCTGCGTCGTTCCAATGACGTCAGTCTTTCTCCGTTATTGCGTGTAATCATACTGTCGTCATTAAGCCGCCGTTTTCATGCTGTAATCGTCAAACAGTCGCTCTCACGCCTCGATGCCTAGTCTCCATGCCTCATGCAACGTCGTGATGTCGTCGTGGTAGTGCCATCATCGTCACTCCATGCAGCTGCGTCTCACTTCACGCCATCGTCGTCACGCAATCATCGTCACGCAGGTATAGTGATACACTCATCATCGCGCTATTGTTATCATACTCTCGTCGTCATCCCACGTCCTCTTGCCGTGGTCATGCCATCGTTGTAAATGCGTCATCGTCATACAGTCGTCGTCATGCATTCGTTGTCATACCATAGTCGGGATGCCGTTGTAGTCGTTCCGTTGTCATCACTAACATCGACATCCGACTCCCTTCATGCCGTCGTCGTCATTACGCTGCCGTCCCGCCATCGTCACCAGGTTGGGCTTTCAATGACGTCACCAGTTCAGTATCGTCAATCCCCTGTTCGTCATGCCGCCGTGCGTACCACCTTCGTCGATCCATCGGCGTCATTCTTTGTTCATCATTCTATCGAAATCATGCTGACCTCATTAAATCGTGATTATGCCGCCCTTGTCATGCCGCCCTTGTCATTTCGTCGTCGTCACACAGACGCTACCATGCGTCCGTTATCCGTTGTCATACCTGATGGTCATGCCATCTTGGTCGGGCCATCCTCGTCATTCCCTCTTCTTCGTCCGGTTGTCGTCATATATACCTTCGTCATCATGCCATCATCGTCATAAAGTCGTCGCCATCTCGTTGTCTTCATGTCGTTGTCACGTTCTCATCGTTATACCATGGTCACAATTTAAGAAACGACATCTCAGTGTCGTCATGTCGTCGTCATTATACGCCTTAGTCATTCCATCAACATAATGCCTTCGTCAATCTAGCGGCACTGCGTCGGCGTCGTACAGTCGTCGTCACGCATCAATGGTCACGGGTGACCTTGGCAAGCAAGTGCTATAGCAAAGTGGGTCGATATCGCAGTATGTGGCATATAGCCTAAGGAACGAGTGTCTCAGAATTACTACTACACGCGTTAAGTAAACGTGGCTTCGGGAAAAAGGTCAATGTCTCGGTTGCTATCCGCATTATCATCGACAGACATCGTGAAATGACTTCGGCCGTATTTTTTAAATCATGAGATACCATGAAGGAGAAAGCTTTTCTTTTTTCTGCAGTGTATGAGTCAACGAGGTATTAACGTTCCCTATTTAAGAGACTTTCACATCATCTGATAGCAAGTACTCATACGTAAATACATAATGCCACATTCAGGTGATTTGTGTGCACTAAACACGCAATATTTTTGCAAGTTCCGAGAAGTAATACTGGTATCGTACCACAATGTTTTACCCATAGCTATACATAAATGATTTTCTTTAATGTGCGGATTACCGAAGGGACGGAGGCTTATCCCGATCGTGTTAGAAATAAAAATTGGGCATGAACCATATGAGGATGTTTCTCAAATTTAAGCGATAGCCTTGGTCTAGAAAGAGAGAGAGGAAGAAAGCAGGGAGAGAAATGGTGAAGACCTTCTAAGCAATGCCACAGGGAACATTTATTCATTAGCCCTATGGCCTAATCTCATTATGCCTGTGGTATACTGCCACGTTTGCCTGCCTCCAGGATCGGCCCGCTTTACAAACCTCATTAATATCATTGCGGGCACAAGCATCGCGCGCAGTTATCAGGATCGGTCCACCTAGTCACCTCCTGTGTAACCAGGATATCCCCAGCTTTGATTAAACTGTCTTCAGGATCGGCCCAACTTACTCCACCACACAACCATGCACTCAAAATGAAAGGACGAGACAAAGAAAGCTTCGCTCGAATATATGCTACATGGTCAAGCTCTTGTGTATAATTCACCGCAACGCTACATGATTTATGATCATTGTATCAAAATAAAGGAATAATGGTCTTGAACTTCGAGCTTTGCGGCCGGATAACGCCGACTCAATGCCACCTTGTCCTTATTACCGAGACACATATCGTCATATAACGGCGGCGTCTCTCTTTACGGCTTCGATAAACTCGTGCTGATGCCTCGCGACTTCACAGCGGGCAGCGTGAAGACCAAAGGCTTCAAAATTTGCGCTCACGATAATACTGGGGCACTCCGTATTTGTGAGTGAATTTTATCATTCATGCAGCATTTGCAAATTATTTTAGCCATTCCTAAAGTGAAGGTATCCTTGCGTGCCCCCTATCCCCCTCTTGTGCCAGTGTGAGGCAAGCTGTATAAATCTTAAATGTAGGAAGGTGTGTCGTACTTTTCTGTGCATAGACCTGCCATCCTCATTCTTTCGTCAACAAGCGTAATATATCACTTATATCCTGTGGCATCACTGCATAGATGTTCCGCGCTTAGCAAGCACCTGATTTGATGTTTGCATTTTGGCATAGCTTGTAAACGTTGTAGTATATAAATATAAACATACACAACATTATAGTTGTGAGCGGTACATCGTACAAACATAAACGGTGCATGAGACTACACGTCGCTAACAATCGAAAGTAAACACAACTGCACGCAACGCTGACATTGCTTGGCGCATGCTTCACTTCAGATAGATTGCGCCATTTGCAAGTTTCATGCCATTACCGCTCTTTGGGAACTTAGCCCAGTTTGCCGTGAATCTATCTGTCTCATGTATCTATGCATACCTATGTATCAATATATGTCCATGCCTAAACTCTTTTCCGCCAACTAAGCAGTCAGTCATCAATGGGTAGAGGTACGGGCTGCTGTGCTGGGGCAACCGGGTTCAAAACCAACCGTTGGGCCATCTTGGTTCGCCAACTGCGTAGGCAGCTGGCTGAAGGTTTTCGAGATTAAGTGGGCTTAAAGACGGGTGCCAGAGTGGGCCAAAAAGAATATCCCAGTCGATTAGAGCCCAGTGCTGCTGTATCAATTGGGGGAACCAGGTTCAAAATCAACCATTGGACCAACTCGGGTTACTGGGTATCTAACCCTGGCATGTGGGTTTCTTCAATAAATCTTTCTGGCGTCAAATACGATCCCTGCAAATGGGTCACTGGGTAGATGCGTTGGCATTTAACCATAGGGGTCCGAGATTAGGTTCGCTGAGAGTTCGTATGAGAGCTAAAAATAATGTCGCAGTTTCGCCAGAAAGGCGAAGCACCGATTTCGATAGCAAATTAGCAGACAGGCATACGAAGTAAGGATTGCGCTTCTACCAGACGTATACCCTTGGAAACATTGGCTTGCTAACTAAATTAACAAGCATGGTGTCAGCGCGCACAGCAAACATGAATGCATCAAACTCGTTGACCGCGGACACTCACTGTCGAGACGCTGGCGTGAGCAAATGCGGCCACAGCAGCGAGCGAAGTGACTTTAGTGTTGTGTACCGCTTCAGCGCAAGCTCAGCGCCGAGAACACATAGCACGCAGAAATCTACGAGCCGTCGACGCAGCTAGACTGCCCCAAACTCATACCTCTCTCAAGATACGGCCGCGCGACCACGCGCAGCTGCCACATACGCAGTTGCAGCCCGAGTAGAAAGCCGCCCCACTCCCTCTCTTCCGCCCGGTGCCTCGCCAGGCTGGGTGCATCGCGCGAGACGGAACACGCCTCGCTTCCTCGCCGCTCTCCTCCCTTTCGCGCCGGCAGGATTGAGGCGCGATCGTCCGCACCCCTCGCACGCTTTCACTCGCACACACAGTATAGTATGCGCGGCGACGGTGCTATCGCCTTTGGACTTTATTCAGAACATCACGGGGACGCCAACGGCGGCGGCAGAAATGGGCCCGGTGTGTCCATCTCATTGACTAGAATTGTGCTATCTGCCATAGGCAGTTTCTAAAAAAAAACTTGAAAGTGTTCGCTCAAACACCCTGTTGCGAACTCTCGAGCCGGCACCTTATTTGCTGTAACGTTTGAATGTTTGATAAATGTCATTACTTCTAAGTAGATCTGGAAAGCTGTATAGATGATTTCGTTCCTAATATCTTAACCTATCAAGAACATGCACCTACATTAGATTATGGGGGCAAAATACAGATTTTTCTTTGGCCAATTTGGCTGTCGAAAATGCATGATCGAATTTTTTCTGGTCTCATGAACACACTGCCGCCACAGCGCGGATAAAAGAGTATTTGACATGTTTGCCTGAGTTTCAAATCTTCTTCTATAATACGTGTCAACCAAACCCACGCTTCATCGGACTGTTGACCCATGTGCAGTATTACAGGATATATGTTTCCGCGCAGTAAAAAAAATTCGGGCAGAAGCCATCCTGACTGTCAACGTTAATGTGATTAGCATTGAAGCAATCTCGGCATTGCTTGGCAAGCGAACACCGCATTGCCACTGCCGAAATGCGTTGTGTATATGAGGCTTATTCTGCAGGCGGTGTCCCGTCTCGCGCTTCCCTCCGGAGACGGTGCGCCATCCATGCCCGCCGCCGCGAAAGCCACGCGTCACGCGTGTCCAAATATATACTCGGACAACATTGACCATATGTGACCCGATTCAATTCCTCCCAGTGCTGAAGAAAGTTTAAAGTATTTGTTGTTGTTTTTTGTCATTGCAGAGCGACAAAAACCTAGCGGCATAGGCACCCAGTGATCCAGGTTGGCGCCAAAGAGATTCACTGAAGAACTGCACATATTAAGTGACACATGCCCAGTGACCCAAGCTGCCGGAAAAGGGGTTCATTGAAGAGCGTCGAGGAACCGGTGTCACATAGCCAGTTCCAGTCACCAAAGTCGGTCCGGCGGGTGGTGTCGAACCAGGTTACCTCAGCATTGAAGCCTGATACTCTACCCATTATACCACGGACTAAGTTGGCAGGAAAGAGGTTAGGTACAGACAGACAAACATATCGCAAGCTGGGTGAAATTCCCGAAGAATGCTAGTCAGCATTAAAAAAGAAAAGTCGAAGCGGTGTTATGTAAGAAGTAATTTTCATGTTCCATACTTACGTTCGTAATTGGCTGGCATGAGGTCACGAAATCGTTATCGCCAGTACCGGCAACTTGTTGCGACGGACGATGTAAAGGTGAATAGAATCAAAGTAAAAGAATCCATATATAATACGACCCCCCCCCCCTTCCCGACTGCGCCCATTTTCTGGCAGAGATAGAGTACAATTTTTGGGTACGATTTCGAGAACTCGCCTGTCATAACGTACGAGCACGTTCTTTCGGAATGTCATCAAAATGACATCCCGAAAAATCGCGGAATTCAGCAGAGCCAGGCAATTTCCAGCTTCCCTGCATATACGCCTAAGCGCAATATCGAACAAATCCGTTTCGCAATAAATGTCGGAAGGATTTCGGCAGCAGATTGAATTTGACGATTTTGAGTAGAATAGGGCCTGCAGTAGCGCAGCCCGACGTTATTAGACAGGGAAGACGAAGAGCAATGCTTCCCTGTTTTCCAACCACACAGACGAGAAACATCGTAATCGTCGCAGTAACGGGACAAAGAAAATAAACAGGGAGCACATCTTTCTCGTTCGAGGAACAAAAGATTAAAGAGATTGCATGAAGGAAGGAAATTGCTTGAAACCTAATCTCGCAGCGCCGGCTCTAAGCTTCATTCTTGCAGGCTCTATTAAGTTCGTTTTTTTTAATAACCTCCCTTGACAACAGTCGCTAAATTGAAAAACGTACCAGACGAAAGGGACTGCACTCTTTTCAGAACTCTTACTGGTTTTCCGTAAGAAGTTACTGATTTACGCGATGAAGTGCCCCTCATAAACCTACAGACGCGACACGAGGACCACCGGCAGTATAGTACAGGGCAACCGGCGCACTTCCGCCGTGTCTCGCACGCACCTTCTTCCGCTGCACTCATTTCTACGCACGTCTTTTTTTTTATTCCGCTTTCGCCATCACACGCTTCGCCGCACGATCCCGGGACCTACCTGTGTTTCGCAACTTACTCGAAGGAGCGGTTTTCCGGAGCTGAGCGCTCGACAGAGGCGCCTTCATCACCAAACTACACCGACAGAAAGCAGCGCGAGAAAAAATACGAAAGAAGAGGCAGAAATAAAGTGCCCAAGAAAGAGAGAAACATTGAGAGAAAAAGAGAGAGAGAGGAGTGAAAGTGGGCAGAGATTAATTTGTCGATCGAAGGGGCCGAGAAACCAGGAACGGCGACGCGGCCACGCGCTGTCACTTCAGTGTGCTTCCAACCCGTGTCGTTGAGGTGGTGAGCGAGAATTATTGCGGGGTGCGCTGAATGGTGGCACTGCAACGGACATCTAATTAGCAGGAGGCCTCAAAGCTGGCCGACGCGACGTGTCGACAGTGGTCGATTTGTGTATGCGTTGCGACGGGCGCCGTGATGGCAGAATGGCAGCGGTAGGCGTCTCTGGCCGCTTGATTTCGCTCCCGTTGGGTACAAAAATGGCAGTCGCCGGACAAAAAAGAAAAAGAAAAAGATAGGAACTACCTGTCAACAACAGCTAACACAAACAAATGACGCGCTGACGAGCTAGTTGACGTGTTTACGCGTGTACAAATTGCGCAGCGCTGATGAACAATGAACGAAGTAGAACAACACGGGACATGTGCTCCTGCCCGTTGTATGTACGCGCTGTGTTGCATGCGCAAACACTAAACAGTTCGTCAATGAGGGTGAAACGTTCGCCTTACGAGAAGGGCGGAATAAGGAAGCGGGTGCAATACATTAAAAGCATAACCTCGAAGTACCCAAAATCCCGTGATACGTTTTTGTTCCAGTTATTATCTTTCCGCAATGGGAAATGCGGTTCGGGAGAATGTTGACCTAAAGAGCAATGGCGTACTTCTTGAAATTGATGATGGACAGAAAGTTTCTAGCAAACAATTTATGCTTTAAGTACTGGCGGACTTTTTTTGCGATTCCAAGACGTCGCCTAAGGTTACTAATTGAGCAAATCAAATGAAGAACTTTGTAATTAATAAATATTCATACAGCATTAGCATATATATTGATCAAATGAAGTAGCAGAAAACGTGTGTATGCCCGCCGACTTTCCCGAATTTTTCGCAAGTTTTACTAACTTGAGCTCATTTTACGAATGTTGCAATTTTGCGTCAGTTTTTCGAGAACAGCTTCAGTTCGAGAAAATGTTGGTATCGTCAGCACAGACACGCACCACGCACGAGGCGGGTATGCACCCGGGCTCCTCTCCCACGCTTCCCACGGGACAAGCTGTGTCATTCAGCGGCGCCGCCGCGAAGTCCGCGCGTGGAGCTAGCGCGAATAAAACACCCAGATAAATTTGTCCCAATATCAGTGACGCGGCTCCGATCTCGCCGAAGCACTGGATAAAGCTTAAACGATGTTTTTGCCACTGAAGAGCGGCCCATGCAAAGTGGCTCGTGGTTACCCGAGTGGTCGAAGAGCTTTTTTGAAGAGCGGTGCGTACCCAGTAAGACGTGTTCGAGTGAAACGGGCTAACTGGGGAGTGGCACCTACGCACTGTCGCACACCCATTGACGCAAGATCGTCCGGCGGTTGGTTTCGAATGCAGTCCCCTCGGCACAGCATACAGCCCCTCCTCTTCTAATGCTTTACACAATCAAGCGCGGACTTCCCAGTGACCCAAGTCGGCGGGCAAGCGGTTAAGGACATACATACATACATACATACATACATACATACATACATACATACATACATACATACATACATACATACATACATACATACATACATACATACATACATACATACATACATACATACATACATACATACATACATACATACATACATACATACATACATACATACATACATACATACATACATACATACATACATACATACATACAGACAGACAGACAGACAGACAGACAGACAGACAGACAGACAGACAGACAGACAGACAGACAGACAGACAGACAGACAGACAGATAGATAGATAGATAGATAGATAGATAGATAGATAGATAGATAGATAGATAGATAGATAGATAGATAGATAGATAGATAGATAGATAGATAGATAGATAGATAGATAGATAGATAGATAGATAGATAGATAGATAGATAGATAGATAGCCTGCGAATACACGCAACCTGCCTCGAGCGGCAACTAGCGCGACAACTTTGCGTGCATTTGTGGGCTTCTTTCACGCACGGAAAAACGCTTTTATGTAGCACTACAATAAAAGCTCGTTAATTCGAACCGCAAGGGGAAGCCGCTTCAGTTCGAATTAACGAAAGTTCGAACTAACGAAAGTGAAGGAGGGCAACAGTACACTGCGATTTGGAAGCAGTAGGGCATGTCAGAAATTTGGCGTGTCAGAAAGTGATGGCGTGTGCCGCGGGCACACGCCATCTTCAAGTCGAAGCTCTGGGTCCGACTGTGCCACACCACCGATGTCCACCGAAACGAACGTTAGTCGAGGCTTAACACCATCCCAATGAATCGCGACGGCCGATACCTCCTAAGCTGAAAACAGAGGTACACAATCGATGAAGACTGCCGAGACAAAGACGCTGAACATGTGAAGGTGGCGAAGGCCCTGATTCGTTGGTTCTTGATTGCAAGCGCAGCTGCGACGTACTTGATTCGCTGTGTTTTGGAGCTTGCCGTGCCATCTCCGCACAACATTAGCAGCTGTACAAGATTTGCAAAGCCTCCGAGATTCGCAACGGGCAAGAAGTCTCCGAGGTTACGTAGAAGGGAGAGGCGGCAGCCGCCGCTGCCTTCTGGCTGACCCCGCGTCCGTTAGATTTTTGTGCGATTTTGTCTCCTCTCGCCGTTCTCACCGTTTCGGAGGCAATACAGCCTTGTGTGTAGGCAGTAGGCGCGTTTCTCTGGCCGTGTGCCAGGCGAGCGTAGTTCGAATTATCCGTGAGGGAACCTTCTCGCGTTCGAATTAACGGACTTTTTTATACATAGACTTCTATGGAGCTTGGCCGGACCAAATCGTACAGTTCGAATTATCCATAAATTCGAATTATTGAAGTTCGAATTAACGAGCTTTCACTGTATTGAGCAGCGGAAAAGTGTATCGGGAGTTCTTCGTGTTGGTCTACAATTTCCTCATTGATGGTTTTCACCTAATTATAATATTTGAGAAGCTAAATAATTAATTACTTAAGGTTAGTTATCTAATCAGGTGGAACGAAACAAATAATCTCAGTATCTCCAAGCGACGGCAAACAACATTACCTTGGTTCTGTCCAGCTACATGCTATTCGCATATTTTTAAACTTTGGCAACCGAGAGCTCGAGGATCCTATGGTTCCCCGCGCAGGTCACCACGGAACGTCACGCGCTCCCGAACCTAAACTGGACGGCACACCGGACGGCGCGAGGCATGACCCGCCCCGCCGAACAGGGCAACGCCTCTCGCGCGATAGCGAACACTCCTCGCACAGAACGGCACAGGCTCACCAGATACAACGTCATAACCAGTGCAACTTAACCAGTCTAAGCTCCAGAAGGATATATACCCACCGCCGAGTGCCAAATTGAAAAGGAGATAGGCCATCGCCTGGAGACCGCTCCAGACGATGTTGTGCCATTACCACAAGCCCGGATTCCGAATCTGCAAGATGCAGAATTTATCCTGCGAGCGCCAAAATTCTCCCTTGAAAAGTCAAGATGCTGAGCTGTCAGGCAGCGGTGTCCTGCAGGAGAAGCCTCGGCGAGCAGCATGTTCAGACGTGTCGGCGAGTGCCAGACAGCCCGGCGCCGCACCTCCTTTTTCATGGAGGTCACCACGCGCGCGAACTTTGAACCGGGTGGCCAGCGCGGTCGCTGGTTGGACCTCTCGGACGACCGCCGAGTGCTGACTTTGTATTGGGCCGTTTGAATGACAATGGTTCCTCGGGGATTATATAAGGCCGCGACGAGCCACCTGAAAAACCGGATCCGCCGACCCACCGGGAGACAGTGTCGCTCCCGGCTGGGGTGAGATGTGTCACGCGTTTTCGCCGGACGTCGCCGTGCGGGAACAGTCGCGTTTGTGTGAGCTCTCGGCCCCAGTGCCGATCCGATCTTGTCCTGTACAATGACCTGTATATAATGTATAAATTCCCTTTTGTTATTCTCATCGACGCCTGGCTCGGAGTCTTCGCTACCAACGCTCTGTCACGAAACGGGTGACGAGCGCTACGGGACCACAAAGTCGTAATCGTGGTGCAGCGGTGCAAAGTCGTAACAACGAACACCTTCCCTAGTCCACTCCGTCTGAAACGTATCTTCCCAGATAAACAACAGGACGACACGTGCAAGTTGTGTCAGGAAGGACCAGCAACACTCAAACACAGGCTGTGGGAGTGCAATGTAGTTATAGGAAGGATGGTAGTTGCTCCGCAGACCCTGTCGTCGAGGTGGGCCGCCACTCTGCACAGCTCAGACCTCGGAATCCAGACGTGGGTAGTCCAGCAAGCCCGTGAGGCGACGTCGAGGCAGGGCCTTGACATTTTCCCGTTGGAGACCTGAGCCCAGGTCGCGTTAAACATTGCCGGACGTACAATAAGGTTGTATCCATCCATCCTAGACTATAGTTAGCTGGGACAGCTACTGTTCCCAACATACATGTAGGTATACATACTGTTCCCAACGCACAGGCGCACCTCCCACTACCGAGGGTGATTCTCACGGCTGTCAAGATCACTTGGTAGATCTAAAAAAAGGAAACTCCGCATTGCACAAAACAGCAGAAGTCTGGCTTACTCACGCACTACTTTTTCCTTTTATGTAAAACGCTTCTAATATCTCACGTGCCGTTTTATCCTTACTTCTGCCTGGTTACTTCGCATCATGAAATACCGGCTTACAAGGGCAGGCTTTACAGTACGCTGAAAGATGCGCAGCGAAGTCTTTCTTCAGGTTATTAGCGCGCTCCCTCATTCGGTCATTGTCGCAGCGGCCTGTTTGTCCTATACAGGACTTTCCACAAGACAGGGGGATTTCCTAAAGCACGCCGGTGGCGCAACCCGCAGAAGGTTTGACGTGTTTTACTTGGCAGCCTAACATTATGCGGGGACACAGTTGGGCAAGCCTGTTGGGCCTGTGTCCCCGCATAATGGCAGCCCGTATTTCATGAGGGGAAAATCCTGGGCAGAAGTAGATAAAAGAGCACGTGAGCTATTAGAAGTGTTTTACATAAAAGAAAGCGGTGCCTGCGTAAGCCACCCTTGCTTTGTACAACGAGGAGCTTACTTTCTTCAGATCTACCAAGGAATCTTGCCGGCGCTGACAATCACCCTTGGTAGTGGTAGGTGCGCCTGCATGTTGGGAACAGTATATATACTCTTTTCGCTGTATTTCAAATAAAGTTGTTAGCGTTGTGAAGTTGTTATGTGCCTCTTCTTTGTAATTGTGCCTTCGCGCTTATGTCGGTAACCTCCGAGGGACGCGGGAAAAGTTTCACCGTCCCTTCGTCGCGAGGAGAAAGATGAAGAGACACCAGAAAAACCGCAAAGGTTAGAAGGCACAGCGTGATTGGATACAGCAAGCGCTGACGTCACCGCCGAAGCTGGCGTAATGTTCAAAGAACACGCGCAAGATTGGTGAGATAGCACTGGAGCGCACAGGCACGAATGGGGAAGGAGGGCGGTGGCGCCGCCAAGAGATAACTCGCTGCTCCTTAGAGAGGAGGTCCTGGCATAACGTAAACATTCATTTCGCTCTATTTTATCATTTTCCTATCGCTCAACAGTAACGGCGCGCCGGTTTAGGTGATGTCGTGGGAGAAGCGAAGCTACAGGTACTTATCGTCGAAGCGCGAAAAGGGACAGCATTGTGAAATTCCATGTTATATGGCGCTCACTCAGTTTCGCCCGAGGCTCCCATGAAAAATACACTCTAAAAACACTTGCACCGCATATTTGCCACGCAACAGTAATCGTCATATGTCTTGTTCGCATTTCCTTTCCTTAACGCTGCGAGCTCGGTACTTCTAAGTCGCGAACGGCATGCACATAATCAGCATGACAGAACATTCTCAACGGGAAGGTAACGAGCGCGGCGCTTTAAAGAAAGGAAACGCTAGCAAGTCATGTGACGATTATTGTTGTGTGGCAAATATACACCCCAAAGGGTGCAACTGTTTTTAGTGTGTAGAGCATATCATTGGGTGGAATATTCGCAAGACTCCCATTTGAGACAGTACGTAAATACAGCCTTTGGCGGTTAACTCATGCAATCTATACTGCAGCACAATTTTCCCCATCCTCTACCCACCACACCACACAAAAGACATGGTAATCCCTTCAGCCACAAAGAGAGAGAAAGAAAGACTTAACAGTCAACGTTCCTTCTTTAAACAAAAGACTGAGACATCTAAGGCAATAGTGGAATAGATTGAAGTACACTTGGCAGCAGCGCATTCTTTAGAACTTCTATTTGATGCATTTGATTCCTCTCTCTCTTTTAACCGCCCTTGGCAACAGCTGCGAAGCTAAATTAAGAAAGCGCCACCATGAGTAAGAGTATAATCTTAAAGGACTCAGGGCCCTTTTTCAAACAACCACGAACACCAACTACAGCAACCACACACCAATGAAAAACACGCGCAATGCACAGGCACGATACGCGATGACGCACTTCCGTCCGGCCTCTTTATAGACGGACACTCTTCTGCGACAGATTTCTGTCCGTTTCGTTTTATTGCAGTCTCTTACGCTTATTGCTTCTGGATCGGCTTACGAGCGTTGCGTAAAGTTACGAGGCAGAACGGTCTTTTGGAGCCGCATATATGTACGGGGGTCTGGAAGCAAATAGAAGAAACACGCAAGATAAAAAAAAAAAACAAGGAGAAGAGAGGGGAGTGTCGCATGCGTGGGAGAAACATCGTGTACGCGATAGACATTAAAGAAAGCAATGAAGGGGAATGGACGCATGTATTCCCTTCGCGGTCACGGAGACCGAGGAACAAAAAGTATACTCGCGTGCCTTCGCTCTTCTCATCCGAGTTCTTTGACGAGGACCGTTATGCAGCTGCTAGAATATAATTGAGGTGGATGGTAGCAGAAAGGAAATATATATATATATATATATATATATATATATATATATATATATATATATATATATATATATATATATATATATATATATATATATATATATATATATATATATATATATATGGTACGAGTTAACCCGGACCGCTTAAGCAACGCTTTTGGACTGATATTTCCATTCCGAGTTCGCTGTGACTAGAGAGCGAAACGGGGAATGCGACTGGTCTGGCTGTATAGAGTAGGGGAAGGGCGCAGGTGGCATTGTTGCAGCTTTTGGCCGGAAATTGTTCCGCCTGGGCCTCTCGTACAGCGAGGATGTGTCACCCGACGTTGATCAATTCCGAGTCTCTAAGAAATGCAATCAACAGTCGTAGGACTCCCTTCCTGATTAGTGAAAAAAAAAACGACAACCGCAATAATATCAGCGGGTATGGAAAGCACGACGCATATTCAACGTACATTGCACAATCTGAGAGTGTCGGATGTATTTAACGGTGACCTGGCGCTCGACGGACAAGACGGGGGGTGGGCGGTGGGGAGGGGGAAGGATGGAGAAAATTGGACTTCGAGCGTTTAGCTGTTGTCACAGTGAAGGGTTCATTGCCAGAGCAGTAGCCGATCAATAAAGCTCAAGGATTGAGCAGCGCCGTCTAAGCGTGAACTCCTGGTGCAGATAGATCATGAAATCCGCATCAAATGAGACGCGAACAGCATATGTCGCGTGGTCGGAGCAAAAGTGAAGGTATTAGTGCGCGCTGTCCAGTCATCACCACTGAGTGGCGCGCACATCCGGTTTGACTACACTGAGCGATGATGCTACCCATCTCCTGCGATATTTTCGTTTCTGTTCCGGTTCTGTTTTATTTGAAAGCGAGTAAAGAAAAATCAAAGAAAAGGGAAGCTAAAATATTGCAGTACGACGAGCATGCTCGCCCCCTGCAGGCACACTGGATGAACGAATCTATCTCCAGTGAATATTTAAACGGTGCAAGCTGTACCACGCGCACCACCGTTCACGTTTCATCTGACGCCACTATACACTCTACACTCTTAGGCAAAGTTACACCCTTTGGAGTGCCCCTTCTGCCACACAACTATAATCGTCATCTGCCTTGATGCGTTTCCTTACTTTAACGCTGCGAGCCCGGTACTTTCCAGTAATGAACATCATGCGCGTTATCAGCATGATAGCATTCCCGACAGGAAAGTAGCGGGCGCGGTGTTTTCAAGAAAGGAAACGCATCAAGGCAGATGACGATTATTGTTGTGTGGCAGAAGGGGCACTCCAAAGGGTGTAACTTTGCCTAAGAGTGTAAGAACAGGTTACACCCTTTGGCGTGCCTCTCCTGCCACACAACAATAATCGTCATCTGCCTTGATGCGTGCCTTTGCCTGATAGTGTATACATACACTCTCAGGCAAAGGTAAACCCTTTGGGGTGTATCTCTGCCACACAACGATAATCGTGATCTGCGTTGCTTTTCTTGAAAACTCCGCGCCCGCTATTTTCCTGTCGGGAATGCTATTACATGCTGATGACACGCATGCCGTTCGTTACAGGGAAGTACCGGGCTCGCCGCGTTAAAGAAAGCAAATGCAAACAACACAGATGACGATTATCGTTGCGTGGCGAAAGGGTGTAATTTTGGTTAAAAGTATAGTACTTATCTTCTTCCGTACACACTAAGAAAACTCCGTACACTCTTGTAATGATTATAATTGATTACAAATGACTAAAAATGCTCAATATGGAGCAGTAATGACTAATAATGACTGAAATGACTTGTAATGACTACTGATGACTAAGGTATGACCAACATGTCTTACGACGGCTTGTAATTTCCGATATTGATAAAAATTACAAAAAATGCTTAGTAGTGAGCGTTAATAAGTTATAGTGACTACAATGACCACGAAATGACCAATATGTCTAACGACAACTTGTAACGACTACAATTCATTAGAAAAGACAAGAAATGCTTATTATTGACAAGTAATGACTAATAATGGCTGAAATGACTTGCAATGACTACTAATGATTATGACATGACCAACATGTCTAACGACGGCTTGTAATGACCACAATTGATTACGAATGACTACAACTGCTTAGTAGTAAGCAGTATTGACTAAATGAAAGAAGGAAAAAAGAAGAGGAAAAGAGAAAGGCGATTGACAAGAGGAGGAAGAATAGGCTTTCGCCGTTCACCTCTAAATAGAGATCTTGAGAGACCCTGTAGTTTTTCTTAAAGATTCCTTTTAACATTCTGGTCTTCTACAATGATTACAGTGCATGCAATATCTATTGTAGTACCTCATTATAACGCAAAGTCCAATCAACCTGTTCAAGTTTGTGTACATGGTCTAGTTTTCGAGACGCTTGTAGTTCCATGCTTGAATTCACAACTTATACCCCCCACCCCCCCGACATGGCAGGCTTCCGTAACATGTCACGATATGGCAGGCTCTACCCAAGATATCACGCTTCGCCTAGCACGACGTCATTACACCTAACACTAGCGTAGACACTCAGTCATTTCTAGGCCTCAACCTTCGTGGACCATTTAATACCATCAGCCACCTCGCCATCCTGAAGGAAGTCAGCGCTATAGTAGTTGGCGAAAAAATCCATAATTGCATAGGCACCTTCCTTTCCGACCACACAGCCACTATTCACATTGGGTCTGAGCATTCTCCTTCTTACTCCTTAGGGAGTTTCGAAACACAATACAAGAATTAGTGTTATCTCCTCTTCCTTTCAATGTCGCCATGATGCCACTGGCTAGAGCCCTGAGATCCATCATGGATCGCAAATTTTCGCTCTGTGCTGACATCATCCTCTGGATGACGGAAAGTTCTGACGGTCGCATTCAGGAGGCCGCGCAGACAGCTCCCGACAAGGTGGTAGCCTGTGCGGGACTCCGATGTCTCCGATATACAAATAACACTGAACAAGGCACCCGTACCTAAAGTCGACAGGCTAAGAGTACTTGGAGTACACACACAATGAAATCCACTCAACACACACAATCAAAATACTTCATACAACAGTGGACCACACTCTACGGCTCATAGGCAGGATATCCAATAAGCATCGGGGACTAAAGGAGGCGGAACTCCTCCGCTTAGTCCAAGCTTTTGTCCTCACCAAGATTACTTATGCAGTCCCTTACCTGTACCTCCACAAAAGGGAATAGAACGAGATCAACCCCCTCTTACACAAAATCAAATTCGCTTTCGTAGTTCCCATCCGGACATCCTCCGAACGTCTCATGCAGACAGGCACCCTCAACAACCTAAACCAACTCATTGAAGCACATCTAACGCCGCAATATACTCGGCTTTCCAGTACACAAACCAGCAGACGCAGACTAAACTCTCTCAGTATAAAGCCAACCTCCATTGCTAAAACCAAATACACTATTCCTCACCACATACACCAAAACTACACATTCCACCACTCCCCAAAAACATTCAGCCCATCCACCACGAGTAACATCGAGCCCGGGTGCCAAGGCTCTTGAGAAACAATTCACTAAATCTAAGGAGGTGCTCTACGTCGATGCTGCCCAATACAGTACCGCTCCTTATTTTGCTATCGCCGACATCGATTCTCAAGGCCAGATAGCCACTGCCGGCTCCATTCCCACTTCATCTGCTGAGGAGGGGGAGGAAGCGGCCATAGCTATGGCTCTTACCATTCCGAATTATTCAGTAGTTGTGAGCGACTCTAAAACGGTCGTCTACAACATTGAGGTGGGTAGGGTCTGCAAACCAGCCCTCTCTAGCCTCCTGGTAAATGTCACCCAACAAGTTACCGCTCTAATATGGACATTCGCGCACGCAGATCTTGCCGGAAACGAAGCGGCTCATGCCAGCACCCGATGATTTACGGTCCAGGCGCAGGCATTAGAAGAGTCAGACTCCATTGCGGCAACGACTACGTTAACTGTGCGAGATCGCCTTCTAACTTTTCACGACATCTGTAGCCACTACCGCCTAGGCCGTTTAACCTTCCCGCAGCTCATAAACAAATCCCCGCGCAGGTGCGAGGTGCTGTGGCAACAGCTGCAGTCTCACACCTTTCCCTCTCCTCACCTCCTTCCCCTCACCCACCCCTTTCTCTATCCCTCCTCTAGCTGTAAATTTTGCTCCGAAACCATAGCCAATCTTTTTTTTTTTTTAATCACATCATGTGGGGGTGCCTTAGCACTGCCTTCTGCCGTCCCTCCGTAAATTAATAGGTAGCGAGTAACAGTGAGAGGCTGTCTCGCGCAGCTCAAGTCATGATATCCAGGAGGCCATCCTTGGGTGGGCTAAGATGGTTGCGAGGGACTACCATGTGTAGCACCTTCCCCCTTTATCTCCCTGCCCCTTTCCTTCAAAAGGAAAAAAATAAAGTTTTCATCACCACCACCACCATGCTTGTGTTTCCACACCCGCCAATGCAATATTTCATTGCCATAGCAATTATGGCGGTCAGTCGGACCGCATTTCGCCATAGCCGTCATTACTGCCGTGCTTTTCTGAGTAAAAGCGGAGCGCGAGGAGTATGAGTGGTCCCCGCGCCGAGAAAGCTGCATGGTGGTTTCATAAGCGTTGTCTTCCCGCGCACCCAATGCTGGATGTCACGTGACCGAGTCCATGCTGACCTGAGGAGGAGAGCGCACGCCTCCATCTCTAACCCGCCTTGGCTGTGTGTCACTGCCCGCGCGGCCGAAATAAAGCCCTGGTCGGCGAAAACGTGTTTGGAGGGTCTTAATAGGCCGAGCTCATACGCTACTGGCATGCTTTATGCTGAAGGTCATCTACTGCGATTGCCAGGGCGAAGGACGAGTATGTAAGGGTGAGCCCAAAAGGCTGTGGCTTCATGCGCGCCTACTGTTGTAGGCCACGTGACCCGAGTTTCGGAGGCGCGGCACAGTTGAAATGGCGAAGTGAGCGGAGGCACAACACGTTTCCTTAGGGAGCATGAGCGGCAACAATAAAGGGATCCATGGGGTTGGATTTTGTTTTGTAAGTCACAGCCGTAAGTATCTACGGTCAATGAAGCCATCGTGAAAAAATGTCAGGTCATAGTGTTTAATGCTAAATAATATATCCCACAGAAACGAAGTTGTGGGCACCACAAGAAAGAAGTTCCGGCATTATTTACCTAAACAACACATTTCTTTCTTTACAATCACGAAATCTTTAATTATCTGTGCAAATATTATTTCAGATATTTCACTGTTTATATGCTGTTATTTTCCTTTAGTGGATTAATATTCATACGCACCCGCGCACAAATGCCCTAAAACCACTGCCTCCTTCGCCATTCCCTTTAGCGGGGAGCGCCATAGTTTGATATGCAAGCAAGCTAGTAAACCAGATGGCACCCTTTACTCAGGTGCCATCCTTACTCCGCGAAATGAGGAAACAATGCTGTGCCGCTTACGTTTGGGCGTCGCATTCACCAATGCTTATGCATTTCTGATTGGAATGGCTGATAGCACCGAGTGCAGTGCCTGTGGTGTCGAGGAAACCATAGAACACCTAATGTGCTACTGCCCATCTTTTGAAGATGAAAGGCAAGACCTCTGCAGAGCTCTCAATCAGCTAGATGGAAAGCCGTTCACCTTGTACAAGATCCTGGGACCATGGCCTCAAATATCGCAGCTACAAAAGGCCACAAAAGCGCTGCTGGGATATTTGAAAGCGACCGGATTGAGTCAGCGTCTGTGATCCGGACTGAGTGACCGACTGATATCCCCAGTGGACTTTCTCTTCTTTTAATATTACCGTCCCCCTTTCCCTTTCCCCAGTGTAGGGTAGCCAACCGGGCTCAGTCCTGGTTAACCTCCCTACCTTTCATTTATCATTTTCTCTCTCTCTCTCTATTTACTCGTAAGATATTGCGTTGTCGCCAAGAGTAGGGAACCGAAGAAATCACTGGCATTTTTGCTTATTATTTTCTAGTTAAGATGTTTTTTCGATCCTTTTCTGTGTTGAAATGCAATGCCGGAGCATTTGACGGACCTGGTTTGGCAAGTAAAAAGCACTTCACTGCCAGCCCAGCGATCACGACAGTCTTGGTGGCATAGCACTGAATAATAGCCTCCACTAAGCATCACATGCGTTGCTTTTTCTTCATAACATACGCGAAATGCTTCAGCTACACTCTACTCAATACTAATAGCGCCTCCCTCTGCGAGTTAGCAGTCCTGCACATGCAATATTTCGACCTCGTGCCCACTTATTGCTGAAGGTGTACGAACACAGGCGCTGCAGTCACTGGAGCCATGCGAAGCATTTCGAAAACTAACGCATTTTTCGTCCAGCTCATCATCGCTAATAAATCACTCGTCGTTCAGTACTCCGAATAAGAGGTTCATCTACCTTGCGTCTTTGTTCCGAGATGAAGAGTTCATAAGCAGCATTGCACTGCGGCGTTGCTTCGATAGGACATAATCCAATTATTAGAGTAGAACCCTCACAAAAAAAATAAGAAAATAAATGAAAACACGAAAGAACCGAAGAAAAAAAAAACAGCAGGATGAGCACTGCAGAAATCTATGCTGAGGGCATAAAGGACTTAACCTAATACGATTTGACCATTCAGCTGATCAGCATAAACACAAGCAAATTTTTCAAAGAGAGATAGAGAGACAGATAACGAAAAGATATGCCACGCAGTTCACGTGCAAAGTGCACACGAGGCAATATCGCGCCGAAATAATCGGGTTTTGTTACGTTGTTCCGTCGCCGGGCCACTCGGTGAGGCTTTATTAGCTTCCACTTCATTTCTCGGCACTGCCGCTTCAATCGCATTAACGGCATAGGCAGCGCCCACTCGAGCTATCGTGCATTCAAGCGGTTACACTGCCTGTTAGCGCGATATAGTTTCTGCGCGTTCATCGTCTGCAGTCCGACAGTTCGACATTTGCGACCACGTTCCCGGCGTGGGTATTGCTATGTCTACAGAGAATTCGGCTGGTCACTGAATATTGGATATACGCTCTTAGCATTAATGCCATCTCCGCTCACCAAATTTTGATTGGTTATCCCCTTCCTTTCCTTTTTTTCTTTGTTTGACGTGCCCGCATCGTCAATCTAATTAGGAAGCTGTCAAATTACGTTAAGCGGGTTATAGCTGCCTAGAGGATATAGGGCGTTTGCGTAGGGTAATGCGTCCCGGCTGATGCAGCTTCGCGCTCGGCTGACCGCAGTTTTGATCAAAATGGGTTCAGTGCAAATATCTGCGCGCTCGTCTCTTGTTTTCTTTTTCTTGTTTCTTTCTAATTAAGTGGGGCTACGGTGAAATGTTAGGCGAAGCAGAGGACCGCCATGACGTCAGATCGTGAAGCGCAAGGCGCCTCTCCCACATATTTGATCAGCATGCATGGTGGAACGTCTTTGTCACACAGCGCGCTTCACACACTGACATTACAGCGGCAAACGTTTTGAACTCATTAGACTAAGTATGGCGCTCTATCCCAACTTACAGAAGGTCATCTAGGCTTGATCTTTTTTATGTATTCGTAGCTTATGTGTTTTTCTTTTATTTCTGTTTCCATTTTTTTTAATGCGACGGTAAATGCCTCAGGGCATACATGGGTAAGGGTAAGGGATGGGGGTGAATAAGGATGATTAAATGAATGAAAAAAGATTTGCGGATCTAATGAAGTCCAAAAGGGATCGATAATGTGGCCCCTGCGTGCAAGCACTGTAATCGCTCGGATTATGCGGCTACAGTCCTGCTGCTGCGAGGTGCCGGAGCCTCGTCGGTTTCAGTGCAGGGCAAACCCACAGCAGGTGGTGGATGTCGGCTTCAGCATTTCGCGACTTGCAGAGTGGACAGTCAGGACGAGGATATAACGGGCAAAAGTGCGGCCACTTCCTAGTCACGGCAGGAGTGAGGGCAACCGCGACCCGGATCCTCCGAAGCGCAACCTCCTCTGCACGGGTAAGACCGCGGGGGAGGTTTACCGCACACGGAGGTATGAGAGCACGTGTGCGGAGCCGGAGGTGCTCCTTTCTTGCTAAAAGGAGGGTGGCATCATCTAGGTGAAAGAGCTGAGGCAGTGGCGTTGGAGAGGTCGCCAAACGGGTCGCACAATCCGCACGGCTTTTGAAGCTTAGAAGGTCGCGTGGGATCCACTCGATATATATTGGCTGCGGGATGCGTGCCCCCAGAAGATGAATATGTTGACATATTTCAAAGCTGCGATTGACGCGTCGCAGAAGCCGCGTCCCCTGGAGGGCATCAGTGCGGATGACGATGCGAGCCGGGGGGACCATGGGAAAGGCGGCCACAGAGCACAACGCTTCTCGAACAGCAAGGAGCTGAGTACAAAATGAGGAAGGAGGCTCTTGGATTTGAAACCAGGACGTCTTATTCAGGGCAGGTGCGCAAGGGCAATAAAGTGCAGTGGTCGTTTCACAGTCCTAAATGCTTGCGTCAACGTAAAGCACGGTGGAGCCAAGCAGCAGGCGGGCGTCTTGAGATATAATTCGGTAACGAAATGACGCCTCCGCGTCAGTTGATGTCGGGCGACGTATATCAGTTGGCTTGTTATCGCTAAGCTGTACAAAACTCCAGGGAGGAATAACTGGTGATGGCGGTGGTAGAAGGGAGTACGAGCAAGCGTAAGCCCTGGGAGCACACATAGCGTGTGAATGGCTGACCTTAAGCCTGCGAGCATCACGTCGCTGCTGCACCAGCTCATCTAATCTGTTCAGCTGTGCATTCTCTTGGAGAGCCACGATCGGGGTGATGCGGGGAACGTGAGTGATGACCCTCACTGCCTCGCGATTAGAACTTCAAGGCGATCCCATTGTGCCCTCGTCAAATGCTGGAATCGGGCTTGATAAGCAAAGCGTGCTTGCACTACCGCCTTCGCCAACGGTCGCCAACATGTGAGGGGCACTGCCCTCTTTAGGAGCAATGCGCCTATTGAGACCCAACGTCTGAATCGCCTATTTTTAGCGCTGGACAGCCAATCAGTTCCGGTTCCCGACTCGTGGACCGTCAGACCCTGAATTTTTATAGTTGAACATTGTTGAAGTAGGGTTCCAGATAGATAAAGACGAATGGGTGTTGCAGAGAGTTCACGCCAGTCCCAGCGATTGGCGACTGCATGACATGTAAGCAGATTCGCTGACGGAAAGCTAAAGGCCGACCGAAGAAGCGTAAGTCGGCGTAATATCTAAAGCTGATTGAAGGGCAGCCGCATGAGTCTGCAGGTCACAATGAGTGCTCCAAACCGTGATGTCGTCAGCGTACAACAAGAATTTTATGTCGGGTACGTCGTGTAAGCGCCATGCAAGCGGGATGAAAGCAATATTGAATAATGTGGGTGACAATACCGATCCCTGGGGTATGCCGTGAAGAGGGATAAATGAGCCGACGGCGTCCACACTGAGGCGAATTGCAAAGTGTCGGTCTTCAAGGAAAGATGTGACAAAATTCCACACTCTAGGGGTGAAGCCAGGATAGCAGCATGACTGATGTTATCGTATGGCTTTTCGACGTCCATAGCGAGGACAGTACGGGCAGTGTGGCTACGAGTTGACGATAAAACTGAGGATGCCAAGACAGTCAGCCCATCTTCAGTACCTACGGATGGACGGAAGCCAATTCGAGGAGGGTGGTAGAAACCGTGGTGAAACCGTGGTTAGGGAAATGGGTCGGAAGTTGCCAAGGTCGGTCGGCGGCTTGCCTGGTTTCGGAATCGGGATCACAATAGCCGATTTCCAGCCCGGAGTGACAACGCCATCTAGCCATACCTTGTTAATGGTGTCGAGCAGTTGAGGCAGCACAGCACAACTCAGGTTCGTGTAAGCCTCATAAGTACTAGAATCTGGACCAGGGGCTGTCTTGCGACTGCTACCATCTGTCGCTGCAAGCAGCTCAGGCACGGTGAAAAAACTTGCGATTCCCTCGGAGTCTGCTGTAGATGGTAACTTGTCCATATGTGCCGGAAAGCACCCTTGGTTGTTTCAGGCAACACGTCGTACTGGGGGAAAAACTTCTGGGCTGCTTCTCTGGCGAAATCATCTGGCGACAAGCATGCAGCAAAGCAGGCTGTGGTCGCCGCGTCTGGACGGCGGCAACCGTGTTCCATGGCATGGCTGCAGCTGATGTCACCTCAAACACCTTATCTGAAGTTGGAATTCATGCATATAGCAGGGCTGACACCTTGAGCTTCCATTAACCTCTCTCTCCCGTTCTCTAAATCCCGACGTCTGGCCTTCCCCCAGCATTTACTTGCAGCTTTGGAGCATCGGTCTGTACAATGACATTGCGTCGGTACATAAGCGTCATATATTGAGGTAAATACAACGCTGTGACAAATGGTTAACGCTCTGAATCAAGCTGCTTGCTGTACTGTGAAAACACCTTTGCCAAGAGTCATAAAAGAAGTTAAGAACGCCGTATCATTGCAGCTGGCTGCACTACAGTACCTTCGACCAGTCTTTTGAGGTATACAATGCGGAAACCAGAAAGCAGTGTGTACGGAATACCTTCAGAAGCTACTTCATCGCTGGATCATATTTTGCGATTCCCTCGAAGGCAGCCCTGGGGCGCTATAACGTAAAACTATTCCAAACTTTTCTATTCCAATTCTGTAATCAGCCCTCCACGATTAGTCAGAAACTATTTTGGACCACCCCCACTTCGACTGTCTGTCACTCAACGTCATGAAAACCGGGATAGCTCTCCATCGGATATGGCGTTACACACTGATTATGTATGATTTGACCATAAAAAAAGAAAAATAGTTATTTCTGATTCGACTCCTTTTCGCCATTAGCCCCCGGCTATTGGTCAAAAGTTTTCGGGCTGCACCCACTTCACCTGCGTGTCACGCGACGTCACAAAACCGCAATAACTCAACGCGTCAAAGTGGCGTGCACGCATTAAAGATGCGTTAATATGCCGAACAAAACTGGATTTTCTTCTGAATAGTCGCAGGCTGTTCCTTTCCGGAAGGAATAAAAGATGGCTGCCGCCGATCGCTCAGGCGCTGGCTACTCGCACCTGCCGGAAAGCATGGGTTTATTTGCGTATAATAAAACTTCTTGCGGGGCCGTGTAGCGTTTTCGAGCACTTTCGGCACGTTTACGACCTCATTCTGACAACTCTTCCTTGATGAGGATTCGTTTTAGCGTCATTTTTAAGCATCCGTTGCATACCGCCGCGATTTTTGACCAGCCACCGCAGGCTAAGTAAGGGAGAGCGGACCAATCGCAGACGCCGGCACCACCTTCTTCATCCGGTTATCGACTTTCAGTGCAGTGGCTCGGTCCTATCAAATCCCTCTCCATTTAAGCGTGCTCCTCGCCTTTTGTCAGCCAATTAGATAAGACAAGCCGCTCAGTGTAGGCAATGTTATTCGTTTTCCAAGCAAACAAAAGTGACCGCCTATGAACGAGGAAAGAGTTTGATTGGTGTGTTCAGAGAACCCTGCGGGTGACCGTCCGATGCTTACGTCGGCGGTTGCGCAAATTTGACGTAAGGAGATTGGAGTAAAAACTTATTGGAATAGTTTTACGTTATAGGGCCCCTGCAAATTATACAAAATTCAGTGCAATACTTATCTCCTAAATAACGCGTCAGAGATAGGACATTTGCACCATTGAGGAGCATAATATGGACACGATATAGTTAATAGGTGACAAGCGGCACAATGTGATGTCAGTGGAAAAAGATCGCGGGCGACCAATCTGCACATCCTGCGCAAGACAGTGCCAGATATACCCTAACTCCATACGCAAGAACAGACGCATGAACAACACTTCGCTCCATGGCACGCAATAGTACATTGGCCCGGTGGTACTCAACGAGTTTTACGAACAGTTGCCTGCGTTCCCGGTCTCCTGACTTTAAGATCTCCCGTAGAGCGTGGCACGGGCCGTTTTTTCAGGCCCGGGCCCGGCCCGAGCCCGAAAGTGCTACGGCGACCCACCCGAGCCTGACTCGGTAGTTTCAAGCCTGATCCATACGCAGACCGGGGCCCCAAATGATTAGGGCCCGGCCCGACCCGGTCCGGTCCGGTTCGGCCCGTTAGCCCTTGAGCGTAAGTGAAGCATGGTCCAATTCTCGGTAATTGTGAAGATAAGATCCGCGGCACAGGACATTTTCTAGAGATAGTTTTGTCTGTGTCCACGCTGCTGAGCCCACTCTGTAGATTCTGTGGGGAACCAGCAACACTGAATCACATAATATAGGACTGCGAGGAGGACAACCCTCCTCCTATCCTAATGGCCTCTCCCTCACCTGAATCATGGGAGACGGTGCCTTCGCAGCTCTAGCCGGGACGTTCAACTCCGGGCCATGGAACGAGCTAAGAGATCGCCATCAAACATCGGTTGACGGCCATCTAGCCTGCCTGAAGAAACCACGCCAAATCATCCCACCTAACGCTGGCGAAATATTTTTTTCCTATCTATAGTAGGTAGTTTTTAAATGTCACCAAAAGCACACCCGGCCTATTACGGACCTGATGGAGACCCGGACTCATTACGGCCGAGGCCCGGGCGCAATCCGAGGCCGAAGCCCCTTGACCCAAGCCCGCCCGCGGGTCGGGCCTGGCCACGGGCCGGGCTCGGGTCAAGGGGCTTCCGGCTCAGATTGTAGGGGCTTCGGGCTCGGCCTGGTAGCAAACCAGACTTTTTCTGGCTAACCTCACTGCCTTTGCTTTGTTTATTTCTCTCTCTCTCTCTCTCTGTCTCTCTTCGCCGCGCAACCAACTGTGCAGCGGCTTCATTACCATCATCATCCTACACTTTGTCATCTGTCTTTCCTATCCTTCCCCTTTCCCGGTGCTTAAAGTAGCAGGTGAAGGAACGCCCATCAATAGTCTTTGCACGTTGGTATTTTTTTCATGAAAGCTTATTTCTTTTACGGTGAGAAACGGAAGTGACGGGCAAATAGAACAAACGCTTCAAACAGCGGTCGAAACAATCGAACGCTATCTAGAGGGGACAGGGCTAACCTGCTCGGCAGAGAACTCGGAGCTGTTGCTGTACAGACCGACTCGCAGAGGTCGCAAACCAGGCAATTACAGGAAAGATCGCACTTATAGAGATGAGATACAGTTAAAGACGGTCAATGGGAAACCGATACCCAAGGTCGACAGGATCAGGGTATTGGGGCTCCTCATTGGAACCAAGGGCAACAACGGAGAAAACCTCAGAAGGCTGGAGGTAACTGTAGCACATGAGGCTAATCAAAGAGATAGCAAATAAACATAGCGGGTTGAGAGAGGAAAACATGATCTCAATGCAGGCCTTCGTAATCAGTAGAATAGTATACGTATCTATAGCGCGTACTTGAAATGGCAGGTCACGAAAAAGATCAAACTAGAATGCCTCATTCGGAAAATATACAAACTAGCCATAGGACTACCGATCAGCACCAGCCCGGACAAGTTGCTACAATTAGGCCTACGCAACACGATAGACGAGCTTATTGAAGCGCAATGTACGGCACAATATGAGCGCCTCTCTAAGACTAGAGCAGGCAGACAAATCCTAGAGAGACTAGACATACGTTACCACACACAGCACGGTGTCAAGGTGGGCATCCCGCAAGAAACGAAGGAAACAACGCCCCATACCAAAGAACATGCACCCAGAACACAATAAGGACAGACGAGAGAACAGAGCAAAGCAGATACAGAAGAAATTCATCAGCGACAAGGACGCAGTCTCCGTAGACGTGGCTCGATACAGTCGCAGACCGGGGTTTACGGCAGCCTTAATCGATAGCAAGAAACAGTGTAAGACGTGCGCGACGATACGCACCCCAAGTAACGATACAGCGGAAGAAGCAGCCATAGCGCTCGCAGTAGCTCAGACTAACGCAACCGTGATAATCAGCGACTCTCAGACAGCAGTAAGAAAATTGCCAACGGCCGAATCTCCCCGGAGGCACTACGCATTCTTCTTGGAGGAGGTCAAGATTGCAAAACAAAGATAGACATCGCATCGACACCCGCTCACACCCTCGCGGAGGACGGCAACAACGAGGCGGCACACGACGCGGCTCGAGGGCTCACGGACCGAGCCGCAGTCGAAAGTGACGCGCCGGCGCCGTCCGGACGTGACGGTGCGGTAGATGAGTGGGAGTGGGAGGACAGAATGACCACATATAATGACATCACAAAATAATATAGGTTACAGAAGGGCATCTTCCCGCGACCTTACCCAAATTGACAAAAAAAGCAGTCTGTCGCATGTGGCAGTTACAAACTAGGACGTATCCGAATCCTGCGCTCTCGCACATCATATATCCGGATATATATGAAACAGACAAATGCAACACATGTGAATCCAGAGCCACTATGGATCATATGTTATGGTAATGCCGAGGGATATATAACAATAACGAGAACGCGGCCTCTAGCAACAGCCTTCGCGCGCGCTGGGAAGCCCCGCCCTCGAAGATCAACTATGGGCCGTCCAGCGGGCCTATAGGATGTCGCCAGGACCCACGAACTCCTGGCCGTCACCTAGGCGGGGCCTTTGGCCCTCCCCACCAATTCTCAGGACACGCAATAAAGTTATTTCCTCTTCCTCTCTTTCGGCCGCACCTAGAGCGTAGTGCCAGCCGGAAGGAAACAGGTACTACGACGTGGCGTCCGAAATGTGCCGGAAATAAGGGCCAGTGCGGTCGTCACAATAAGTCGTGCGACAATCTCCAGCAATTTGGTCGCATACGCGGCGTGCAATTCGATGCCGCATGCGGCGGATCCTGGTGAGCACCTGCTGAGTGCGGCTGCTGATGCGAACGGTCTTACGACGGATCGCACGCAAGATCGCACCATGTGTCTCGCGCTTTAAGTCGGAATTAGCATGACGCCATCGCCAACGCACTACCTTGCGACTGGTGCACTTTTCAATCATGAATATCGCTTCTGATCAGGAAATGCCTTTCTGTCGCGTTGTCTCACTAGTGCGAGTCAACGACAAGTGTGCATTTCACACGAGGGAGCGGTGACGAATTTCACGGGTCGCAAAATCGCGCAAGACAGAAAGGCGCGCTCAATGAGGGTGAAGGCTCGCACACTGACTACCGTCTCCAGGGATTTCATGGTCTGCAGAAAGGCAGCAATTTTATTCGTGAGCGTAACGCTTCATGCGGTTGTGTGCTCTCGAACGGTAGGAGCAGCACTGCAGTTTTTCGTGCAACAGCTCTTTTGCAGTTTACTCTATTTTAATGCGAAAGCCTTTCTAGGCTCATGGGGAAGATTGTGTCAGCAGACTTGACCGCCGGAGTGTCCGCCGAAGCGTCGTCACGCCATATGAAGACTGATTAATGACAGATTACAGAAAGAAAAATGATTGATAGTGACAGTTAGGGAATGATATCGTTACAATAGAGATTGGTAGAGGGTACTAATGACTAGTAATGACTAATAATGATTACTAATGACTCCAAAATGACCAATATGTCTAACGGCGACTTGTATAATGACCACAATTGATTAGAAATGACTAGAAATGTCTAGTAATGAGTAGTAATGACTAAAATGACTACTAATGACTACGAAATGACCAATATGTCTAGCGACGGCTTGTAATGACCACAATTGATTACAAATGACTAAAAATGGTTAGTAGTGAGCAGAAGTGACTAAAAGATTGAAGAGAAAGAGAAGAGGCAAGGAGAAAGACGCGAATGATAAGAGGAGGAAGAGTAGGCTTTCGCCATTTACCTCTTAAGAGAGATATTAAGAGACCCTGTAATTTTTTGTTATGGGTCTATGAAGTTCTTTAAGTAGTGTTCGTATCGGCACAATATCTTTCTTTTAATTGACTTACTTTCGCGTTTTTATTGTTTAAGATTTCGGCACAGCAAGCACATTCAATGACCATGGCCAATGTTATAACGTGACCGTCATCTACTATTCCCGGTTCGCTAATGCCTGTGATAATATTGGCAGAGCACCGCTCGGACCACTGATGAAGCATGAAAACAATATAGCATTTGATTAGATACGTTGCGTCATCCCAGCCAATACTTCCAATATTTCGGAACCAGCCAAGAAGGAAGAGTGAACGGGCCACCACGATAGCGAGTCGCAGCTTGCCTTTGTTCTGTATCCTTGGCATTCCGTCCCGGGGCAACGTGGCAGTAGATGATTCATCGAGTCAGAGACGAGAAGGACTGCACATCAAAACGAAAGAAGCATATAACTAAGTTTAATTATTAAGTTTAACTGCGAATCGCTGCCAAAGTTCGCGGACGCTTTTAGCCACCGAGCACGCAGCCGGAACAGTGGAACAAGCATCGTGGCTCTTGGTCCATTCTATGCCGCACTGCTGTGAAAGAAAGAGAACAGCGGTAGCTTAGGAAATTGTGCCGCTAGCGGAATTCCGGCATCTCGATTAATGTGTTACTATTTTCGCACCGTCTAGACAGCGAGAAGGTTCGCTCGGTTCGCCATCTATACTTCTTTCTCACTGGTCTGTTTTGCGCTGACTGGCTTTGACACGTGGCACCGTTGACCAGCAACAGAAAATTCAGCTAGGGTCTCTTCGATAGCTTCACTTTTCACCCTTTGCTTCGCTCCGTCTTTCGCACGGTGTTTAGGAGTTTCAACGAGATAATAATCATGGTAATTCTGTTCGTGTTTTTGGTATCAACGTTTTTTTTGGCGTAATGATAGCGCGGTGGAATTGCGCTAGGCCAACTTCGTGGGAAAACATACGGGGCTATCATTTTTAAGTTTTATGGAAACTTTTTAAAGATCGCCTGTGGCAGACAGCATAATTGCTGTCCTCGAGCTGGATTATTCGAAGAGGCGGACATTACTAGCACGAGAACCCAAAATGCATAATCCACTAATCAATGAATATTCACTAATGACTTTACAGCGGATAATGCAACTTACAAATTGTAGCCGGTGAGTTTGACGTATCGACTTGAAGTCGAATTTTGAGGGTGACACCAGTTTTGAGATATTGTCTGGCGATGTGTGGGACGAAACACATGGGCGTTGCGGTTACTCTTGTGCTTCAGTGTATAAAAGAGCGTTTTATTTAAAATGTAAGTGGAACAACAATGCATTTTTAAGGAGAGTTTCATGACGCATACCGCCAAACTCGTTTTTTTCTGGAAATTAATTCTAAGCAATACGCCTTGCAAGCTTACCGGCTACAATTCGTAAATTGCAATATGTGCCATGATGTAATTAATTTAGAACACAATTGATGAATTATTGTTAATTAGTTGAATATGTGTTTCGATTTCTCATCCGCCTGTCCGCATGTATGAATAATTCAGCTGAAGCACTAGGATTATGTTATCCGCAACAGGCGATATTTAAGAAATCCCGCAGAACTTAAGAATGATCACCCTGTATTTGTCTTTTGGAACCAGGTGTCCTTACCACTGCACTACGATAGTCCCACTGAAGTGATGGATTATACAGCTCTTTCCAGGACGGGTCGCAACAAGAAAGAGTAGTCTGCGGTGAAGGAATGGGAAACTCTACCTAAGCACAAAACATGTTTGTCTAAGCAGTATGGCATTTTTGTTATCTTTTTATTATCGCTTCTTAACAGCGAAGAAACTTTCGGTATTCAGCACAATTTTCTATCACAGATTCTTTTCAGTTTTTTTTATTTATATCGATCCCCTTCGAAAGTCCCAGTTTTCGAAGACGCCTAAATATTTGGCAATACCAGACTACCTGACTAGCCGTGTGGTGAAATCAAATTACACAGTCCCAGGCACAATATTTTTTTTATAACATAAGAACATTGTGCTGCACCCGAGGCTGTTCAGTTCTCGTTGAAATTTCTCAACACAATCTTATTTTTGGCGCGCACATTTAACAACGTATCGGCATTCTTCTCCGTGCTTCGTTTGCGCGGAAAAATAAAAGAATAAACATCATTGGCGTGTGCGAACTTCGCCGTAGGAGAAAGCAAGCTACTGGCAGAGGCGTGGACGTGGTTACGCCACCTTTCTGGAACTAAAGGTCGAGGCGAATCAGGCAAACAAACGAAGTTTCAGTAACACGTCGGTCTACAATACTTATTTAGGGTTACATGCTCGAAAACAGCGCGAAAGACATGATCAAATACTCTCTGACTCGTTCGTGTATTTGGCGCTGTTTTCAAGTAGCCGAACAGAAATGTCATATATGTATTATTCATCAATGCACGCTCGCAAAAACTGCATTGTCTTACCGTATCTCAGCAAACGCTGATCAGCGGTAAGGGCCAAGGGAGAGAGAGAGAGAAAAAAAAGAAAAAGGGAAGGCAGGGACGTTAACCAGAAACATGTCTCGTAGGCTGCCCTGCTCTGGGGCAAGGGAAAAAAGGCAGTATTCAGAAAAAGGGGGAAAGAGGAATGCTGTAAATTGGTGCACGTCCGCGGACAGCACGACGAAGTCAAAAGTGCTCGCAGACGTCCGCCATTTTCAGAAAGCACAAAAGTGCCTTCGCTGCCATCTTTGCCGGTGAACGGCGATGACGGTGTTCCAGTAGCGGCTGCTCGTTCAGTGGACGATCATTTCCTCGCCTCAGTGCATTGCACATAGATTGCTTTTGTATTTCAAATTGAGTACATTGACACAATAGGTGGCCAACGTTCACTTCGAATCCGTAGACATGACACGCAGGACTGCCCGCCATTCCCATTAGTGCTGAATAAGCTTTCGTCAAGGTCGCTACCACTCGCAACCGACACAGAAGAGACGCTTCGCGTTGGTGTAGTCGGGGCGGAGGTCCGAGTTGCCGCCAAGCGTTCAGACTGTGCAGTCTGGAGTGGCTTATATTTCTAGCATTCCCCTCAGCTGACACGCGGCGTACGTCAGTACATACGATGTTACAACTCTACAGGACGCTGTTGCTCGGGTATCTGAGGTGCAGCTTGCCTGCAGAAGTAACAGCCGCCCAATCAAGAGTCCAGAGGCGCAGGCACTGCGGGTGTGTCTTAGATTACCGCGCTGCACATCAACAGGGGATACAATTGCGATAGCTCAAGATTTCCTAGTCACAACTCATATGACATTGGGAATGCTCGGAGTACACATCAGGAACGTTGCTCGTGCCCCTTTCCACCACGTCGCCGCGCTGCCGAAAGACCGGCCCAGTGCCTTCTTTTGCCAGGAGATATCGGCATACACTGACTGCCTCCCTAGAAATTATACGCCTGCCGAGAGGCTCCTTGCACCTCCTCGGTGTTTGGCTCCCCCACAAGCTCGACTCTCGGTACCGGGAACTTAAACGAAAGTAGAACTCTCGTCGCCTGCTCTTAACCAGCTATCTCTGCTCATGCTGCACGTGACATAAAAGGACCATCTCCAGATTTACACTGATGGCTCGACAACTGTGGACGGATCTGCAGGAGCTGTGATTGATCTTTCCCGAAAAAGCCGTGACCATTCAGTTTAAAACATACCACCGGGCAACGTCGACTGCTGCCAAGCTTGCGGCACTTAGCAGCGCACTTCGCATGATCCATGAAGATCTACCACAAAGATGGAGCAAAGTCACCAATTCGAAGGCAGCCCTGCATTGTTTGCTATAAGGCAGCTTATCAAATAAGGCAGCTGTATCACCAGCTAGCAGAGAAAGGACATGACATCACTCTTCAGTGGCTCCCAGGCTACTGCAGCATCAGGGGCAACAAAAACGCCGATGAAGCTGCTAGGTGGGCGCACAAAGATGCTGTGAAGGAACCCACTCCGCTATCACTGAGTCTTTAAAGAATGTGATTTTTTAATAAAATCTAGTTGCCACTGCACTGTGTCCCAGATGCCAGTTTCGCTAGTTTTTCGGCGCGCTTCTTTTTGTAATGCACAGAAAATATTGGTGATGCTGTTTTTGGTGAGCCGTTTCCCTACAAAATTAATATTGGAAATCGTAATCAGATCTGTCACCAAAAAAAAAATTAAGGGCTGAAAAGTTACCTCTATAGTAAAGAAACATACAGGATAAGGAAAGGAGTGATGGGAGAATGCCAGAACTAGGAGATTGGCTGAACTCTAGTTTTACACAGCGCCTCTTATTTCCTTTTTCATTATTTTCACTGCCTTGACAACAGATCCGATGCAAAGAGACAACGAAGGAGAAAAAATAATCATCCGCAACGAAACTACTCTTCTCGGACACTTCCTGCAAGTGGTCTCAACAGACACAAGCACGAACACGTGAGGCAAACGCAGGAAAATGCAAACAGGCGCAACACACAAGGGAGGGATGGTGGGAAGGGGGTGGTTGAAACATGATAGGCGTCGACGAACTTCCGTCCGGTCTGTACGCACACACTTCCTTGTCGCGCAAATTTTGCAGTGGGTTTCTCTTTATTTCGTTGTCACTTTTTCTACGCTTCCTCGCCCGCCCTCGGGCTTTCTGCGGTGTTACGCAACTCGCTCGAAGGGACGACCTTGCGGAGATAAGCACGTGACGGAAGGTCTCGGCCAATAAGCTCGCAAAACGAAAGGCATACAGAAAGCAAAGAATAGGAGAGAAAGAAAAATGCGCGGTTCTGCGCAAAGTGGGACGCAGCAACATCTCTAACTTACGCAAGCCCCGAGGCTTATCGAGTGTAAACCTTCCTCTTTCGTTTTTTCGGTGTCATGTCACGACTCAACAGTGTTTCGTCATCATCGTTCTTATTCGATTGGCATCTCGCTAACACATTAATGGAGTGCTTCGTCATCATCCCGGTGGGCCTGTTTTACGTCCGCTGCATGAGAGCAAGGCTCCTCCTCTCAGCGATCTCCAATTACGCCTGTCGTGTGTCAGCCCAAACACATCCTATATGTC
Organism: Dermacentor albipictus; assembly: GCF_038994185.2. Classification (NCBI taxonomy): domain Eukaryota; kingdom Metazoa; phylum Arthropoda; class Arachnida; order Ixodida; family Ixodidae; genus Dermacentor; species Dermacentor albipictus. The sequence continues at coordinate 102,828,101 of NC_091823.1, forward strand.
TGTCAATTTCCTGATCGTCATACTCACACACGCGCACTCAAGCACACACACATACACACACACACGCGCGCGCGCGCGCGTGCGCGCACATACATACATACATACATACATACATACATACATACATACATACATACATACATACATACATACATACATACATACATACATACATACATACATACATACATACATACATACATACATACATACATACATACATACATACATACATACATACATACATACATACATACATACATACATACATACATACACACGAACACACATACGTGCGGGCGCGCACGCACCGGCACACACGCAACTGCACACATACCTACACACAAATACTCCCACGCACGCACACACGCGTACATAGGAACCCACACAGACGCACACAGGCAACTACCCTCACTCGCTCGCACCAACACAAACAAAGGTGTTTCGCAAACAGACGTGACGTCGCGTTTCAAAGCAATTAAATAACAAAGGTAATTGAAGACTTGCTTTGAGGTTTCACTCTTGAAAGCCTGATCGACAGTGAGATGTGGCTAAGTCAGTTGCTCTTTCGAGAAGGGAGCGACTTCGTCCTGAACACTTCGTTTTCCCACAAGAACCTGTGATTCTTGCTTCTGGCCTGTCATATAATGTTCTTGGCATTCAAGTCTTGCAGCAGAAGCTTTGTCTTTCTCTCTGCAACATGTGACGTCTTCATTGCAAAGGCGCATTTTACATGTGTCTGCGACACGCGAGTCCTTCAGCAATTTTTTTTCCACAACTTCTGATCTTTTTACGAGAACCATTTATTTAGCGTTGGTGGGAAGTTGGGCGTACAGCAGCCACTGCTTCTTTGAAAGCTTTGCAAACGCAGTGAGAGCTGCAGGATCGCGTGTCTGACTGAACAAACAAACAAACAAACAAACAAACAAACAAACCAACAAACCTAAACTTTTACGTGTCGAAACCACGATATGATTATGAGGCACGCCGCAGCGGGCAGGACGACGGGCTTGTGCGAACATCTGTGACTATTAATGCAATTTCTATAAAACCACACGCGTCAGCGAACTCGCCGCTAATTTCCTTCTTTCCTTCCCTCCTCTCTCTCCCTGTCATCTTTGTTTTCCCCTTTCCCATTCCCCCGGTGTAGGGTAGCCAACCGGACGTTATTCTGGTTAACCTCCCTGCCTTCTGCTTTTCTCTTGGCCCACCCTCCCTAGCGGGGAAGTCCGGAAGAGCGTTGGCCACCTCGGGTTCTTTAACGCACGCGCAATGCACAGTACGCGGGTGTTTTTTGCACTTCGTGCCCATCTATACGCAGCCGCTGCGGCCGGAATTTGATCCATTGACCTCGGGCTTAGTAGCGCAACGCCAAAGCAACTAGCCGTCAAGGCGGGTCGTTTCTGACGTGAGCCACGGCACGAAGCACTTTGTATGGACCTGTGTAACGAGAAAGGAGCTTTTCTGGAAAGGAGCTTTCCGAACGCAGAGGAGCACCGAAAAAGAAAACCAAACAAAAAAAAAGGGGGGGGAGGTGGGGGTAAGGTACTGTCGATATACAAACTCCGCTGGTTCTATTATGTTGGCGAAAGGTCTTGGGAGGTTCTAAAAACGCGTCACACCCATATCGGCCCTCAAGTGCATTATTTCCCAGATTTTAAGTGAGACTAGCGTGAGTTGCATGAGCGCGATTATTAGCCCGCATGGCAGCGGGCGCTTTTTGCACCGCGGGCGTGCGCTGTGTTATATAGCTGGGGCGCCAACTGCAGTCACAATGCGTTACGAAGGTCCTTGCTGTCGTCGTATACTAGAATTCATCAGCTTGGTGCTCTCTCTCTCTCTCCACCCCATCTTTCATGCCCCCCCCCATCCCGCTCCCATGTGAAGGGTAGCAAACCGTTTAAGCTAAACTGGTTAACCTCCCTGCCTTTCCTTCTCCACTTTTTCCTTCCTTCCTTCCTTCCTTGGTGTCCTCAGTGCCACCGGTGACGCAAAAAGCGCAGGTCGCCATGAGCGCCGATTGTCGCGTTTGCATCGCTAAGTACTGTAATATGCTGCAACTCACGCTGGTGTCGCGTAAGAAAGCTGTGATCACTCACTGACACGTATACCGATGTTTCATTGGCTGGGGAAGTCTGACAAACCGAAGAAACCATACGGTTATGAGAGTTCGCGCATAGTAGATACCTCCGAATTAAGTTTGACCCAGCTGGGTTCATTAAAGCTCACTATAGAGGCGCGGTACACGAATGTTTGCACGTTCATTCCCCATTGCCATGCTGTGTGCTTCACCGCGATACAGCTAGGACCATGTCCGGCAGTTTTATTTGTCTTAAGCCTTGCAGGTCGTGGGTGTTTCTGTGTCCAAATACAACCTGAACTCAAATGAGCACGCAACCTTGTGTCTAACCGCACAAACAGCTAGTGAACGACTGTGGTGGGTACAGGTATCTACATCACTCGGCAGATGCGCAACGTGCCGAACAGGTAAGCGGGTGGCTCATATTCACGTAGAGCAACTTGCGACGCCGGATTTCCGAATGAACCATCGCCGCTATTCGCATTCGGGCCACCAGGGATCAGTGCAGGTGTATAGGCCTGCTCTGAGCAACATCGCTACACTGGTTGTGCCACTAGATCTTTAGCAGCAAAAAAGGAGTCTACCAAGGGAACAAGCGCTTCTGCAGCACATTAGGGCCACGTTCGGACACCGAAGGCTTCTGCCTCGTCTAGCGCACGTGGTGAATGGGAACTCCTGCCTTCTCTCTCTCTCTTTCTTTCCTGCAGTCCCCTGGCCACTTCATGTGTATGGTAGCAAAGTGTACAAATTCCTTTTTTCTTTTAGTTTTCCATCTTTGCCCTCTCCCACCCCCCTCCCTTTTTTTTTTTGTAGCGCTATCCCATGATGAACATGCCAGCATTGATCATAAGCACAGCGATGGTTAACCATTTGGTCTGGATATGCAGTAACTTCCAAAAGCATCTTAACGCCATGAAACTTCCGTTTTCCACACACCATCCCCACCCCTTTGAGCATTAAAAATTTACAAAAAAAATCATGTTCCAACAAATGGCGATACGAACGTTGAGAGCCACCATGACGAAGAAATACCCCTAGGACGATGTAGTAACAGTGACCGTTCACTTGATACAACACACGTGTTCACAAAAACGTTAATAGTTCACGCGCTGTATGCTGTCATTACGCATCACTTATTAAGGCGGTAGCCTGAGTCCAAGCCGTGGTGTAAGATACTGTTTGGACAAAAATGTATTTACCATATGTCCAAAACCACTTAGTAGAGATAGTTTTGCACACACCTTAACAGGCAATGACCCTGCGGCTCCCCAGAAACCTCTGATCCAGCTTCATAAAGCCGAGAACACACAAAAACATCGGTATCTTATATCACAGTAGCGTGTTTTCAAGTTAGCCTGACGAAGGATACTCCCCTATGTGCGTTTTCTAGTGAAATTCATTCTTTATGCCTTTTCTTTAATGGGTTTTCTAATCATGTTTCAAGCACAAATAATTTTAATTTGCGTGATATTTTACGGCACGATTTATTTGTATATTTGGTACTACCTACAGATGAAAATTGTTAAAAATCTGCGGGGATCTGTTTAGTCGCCCAGCTGTGCTTGGCTTATCAGTCCAACCTGTTGAATTTAAAAGATTAAATTAAATTATGGGGTTTTACGGGCCGAAACCAGTTTCTGATTATGAGGCATGCCGTAATGGAGGACTCCGGAAATTTCGACCACCTGGGGTTCTTTAACGTGCGCCTAAATCTAAGTACACGGTGTTTTTGCATTTCGCCTCCATCGACATGCGGCCGCCGTGGGCAGGATTCGATCCCTCGACCTCGTGCTCAGCAGCCCAACACCATAGCCACCTTGTTGAACTTCGGCGGTGAAAACCAAAAGCGTGCCAAAATAATCCGAGGATGAAGGGAAATCAGAATGAAGCTATAATGAAACATAGAACACTTTAAGGCTACATCAAAAGCCATTCTGTGTTTAAAATCACAAATGTTGTCAAGGTTGGAATTTAACCAAAGGTCGGTGTGTCGGTCGATGGGCAATAGAGGTACACGATAAAGCCCCAAATGAGGCAGTGCAGCGTGACGTGGGTTGGGCTTCTATTGAAGACTGAGAAGTGTGGAACAACATTTAATTTTGAAGCAAGGCTCAGAAACTTGAATGACAAAAAAATGTGGGTGGCTAAAGCTCACAAATATCTGTACCGCAGAAGCGTAGACACGGAGGGGAGAAAGAAGTCAAGAATGTTCGCAACAAAGTACCACGTAATTGAAAGTGTAAATGCACAACCCGGGATCATCGAAACGAAAGTGAGAAGAACAGAGGCGGTAAATTGGAACCAAATGACGGAAACAAAAATGTCCGTGGAGATTTACAATTACGGCAAGAAAGAAATCAGGCGAACGTAATCTGTACGATAACACAAAGGGCAGTGGCTCGCTATTTGAGGCCCGAGCCTGAGGACAAAAACAAACTGAGGTAAATATTCGCAATGGAATGCGACATGTGGCTGCAACAAAACTCCAGAGACCTTCTGCACATCGTAATGAAATGCTAAGACCCTGCAAGAACCGTACGCTTTTCAGAAGCGCTGGAATTCAAAGCGTATGGATGAAAGTGGGAAGGATCGGTGGAAATTGCGGATCCCACGAGCTGTGAGAGTCGGTTTAAGCAAAACATTCATTGGTGTATGCGAAGAACGCTGCTTTTGTTCAGCGACTATTTATAGCACACGACCAAGTTTGACACGTTTCCACTGGGAAATGTGCAGCTCAACATTAACTTGCGGCGCTCGGCCATGCGGATCACACGCTTGCTGGTGAAGGAATGACGTCGATGAAATAACGCCAGAGTATTGAAGCCTACGCAGCGACGCAGCGCTGCTCCCCCTTTCACTGGGTTTCGTAATCATCATACGGTTTCAGCTTATACCTATACATTCTAATTATGAAAATGTTATGGCTAGCCTACAATATAATTTGCAACAAGTCTAAACTGGTTTCATAATAACTTGAATAATGTAAACAAGCAGCAGTGAGACAAAGCTGGTATGCTTTCGTATTCCTTTTAAGCGGATCCGCACCAACATTTTATTTATTCTACACATGCCTAGTCGCAGAAATTGTGCCTGTCTGCTTACGCTATCGTCATACAGGCCTCTTTACGCATTGGCGGACATAGCATAATCGCGATTCCGTCTTGATTGCTCCATCGCCCTCATTCCAGCTTCGTCATCCCATTGCCATCATGCTGTCGCAGTCATTCCAGCTTTGTGGTAATCCGATTGTCGTTAAGCCGTCCACGTTACGTTGCCGTCTGCGTTACACCATCGTCATCATTCCAGCATTCTCATTCCAGCGTGGTCATGACGTCATCATCACGTCGTCGTCGTCATTCCGTCGTCGTTCTTCCAGTATCGTTAATTCTTTGTGCCGTGTCGTCGTCGTCCTACCATCGTCGTCACTCCATTGTTGTAATTCCTTCGTCATTCCGTTGTCGTCATTGAATCGTCATCATGTCGTCATGGTGATTCAGTTTTGTCATTCTGTCGTAGTAATTCAACTGCCGCCAGCCCATTGTCATCTTGCCGTCATCGTCACACCGCCGTCGTCATGCAATCTTCGTCATTGCGTAGTTCTCCTTCCATCGTCGGCGTCTGCGACATCGGCTGCCGTAATATATAAGTTTAGAACTACGCTGCCACTGTTTACCCAAATAATAGTAATAATAATAATAATAAAAACAACAACAAACATTCGCAGAGACATCCGAAAGGCGAAGCACCGATCGCGATAGCAAATTGGTAGATAGCTGTACGAATTAACGATAGTAGATTTATCGGCCTTATAAACTGTAAACATTCGCTTACCAACTAAATTAACAATGATAGAATATGTAAGCGGGACTCAACGAGGACGCAGAAAGAAACACACACAGAGACAGCGCTGTCTTTTTGTGTCTGCTTCTTTCTACGTCCGTATTCAGTCACGCTTACACATTCTATCATGCATTCAAACCAACTAGCCCGTCAACGTGTTTTAACTAAATTAACCAGCACGGTGTCACGCGCGCACAAGTAAACGTGAACGCACATCGCTCGATGACAGCGGGAACTGTCTGTGAAAACGTTGGAGTTAGGAATCGTGGCAGCAGCCACGAGCCTATTGAGCTCTGTGCATCTGTCGCTTCAATGCCGTGAACGAAGCATCGAAAGCACAGCGCGTACGAAGCTACCGGCACTACGCGCACTCTGCAGACATAGCAGACCCCTTTGAAGATGAGGCCCGCGCGGGCGCGCACTTCGGCCCCGTCGCAGGTCGCTTTCAAGACACACGAGTGCCAGCAACGCGTCCGTACGGCGTCCGCGATACGCGTGGCCAACGCCGTAGTAGACGCCGCGGTTGTCTCCACTCTGAACGGAGCGGCGGGCGAGGAGGGCATCGAGGCACCCTAGCAGCTGCCGGAGCAGAACGCCCCGCCTCCCTAGCCTGACCCCCCCTGCATCGCGCGCCACAGGAGAAGGCATGTATCTGGGCGGCGTTCCTCACTCGCGCAGGCCAGATTGTACTGCGTTCGCCGACTCAACCTCACGCACTTTCACTCATACGGAACCTCACGGCGACAGCGACGCCGACGACGACGGCAGAAATGCACCTGCAGTGTCCATATAATTGATGTCGGAATAAAAATCACTTTGCGTCGCTTTGGGTTCCCCCGCATATGCCCTGCGTAACCAAGAGATTGCACCGAGAGGAAGCCTCACTTCTATATCGAATAAGGACAGGACCTGCTAATACCTGCAGGACCTGCAGGACAGGACCTGCACCGGCCTGGTTATTTAAAACGGGGCGAATCAATTCTCCGAACTGTACGGCATGCAACGAGACAGGAGACATTGAGCACTTTTTGTGGTCCTGCCAGCAATTCCAAGTTGAAAGAGACACTCTCCTGAAGAATCTACAAAACAAGGACCTTCCGGACGCGCGCCTGCAACACCTTATATTTCCCGAGGGATCAGTTATAGCTCGCAAAGAAACTTCACGTCTCCTCATCGAATTCTTAAGAGTCTGGTTTGATGGACATATGCTGAGACCCTTCAACGGTATTGTGCAAGACGCTCGGGCGGAGCAATTGCCGGCCTTGTTCGCCAGGCTAAACCCGCCTGCTGCTACAATTCACCACCACCACCACCACCACCATAAAAAGTGCCTAATTGAATTCTGGAGTTCTACGCGCTAAAGTAATCACCTGATTATGAGGCACGACGTAGGTGGACTCAGGATCAACTTTGACCGCCTAGTGTTCTTAGACTTGCGTCTAAATCTAAGTACACGAGCGTTTTCACTTTTCACTTTGATCCAACCCGCGACCTCGATCTAAGCAGCGTAATGCCATAACCACTTGGCTAAGCGCAAAAACACGAATACCTAATCGATAGAAAGTTAGGAACTGGTTAATCGGAACTTTTGCAAAGCGCTCTACAACTTTCTAATTGGAGTTTTTTTTCTGACTTCGTTGCTTCGCAAGTTGGTTACCTAACCTTGACTAATTAAGAAGTTAAGCAGAATACAAAAATAGTGTGATTGACTCCATACAATAGTCAGCAACATCCATTTGGTCGCGTCGTCTTACAGTAGATCGGGATATTTTTAAACTCCGGTTAAAATTAGCTGGGAAACGCTGTATAACGAAAGCTAAATAATGATTTGTACAGAATGCAAATAATATTCATGGCTAGCATGGACAAAACTCATCGAGGTAATGTGGGCGCCATTCGCGTAAAGCCCTGCGTTCATTTTCAATTCTTGTCGACACTTAGTTGGGACAACGGGTATGTCGGAAGGATCGTTAGCACAAGCATAAACGTCGCTGCAATTATAAAAGAGAAGCGAAATTCTCGGCCGCCTTCCAAGAAGCACCTTTCGCCCCACCATCTCCACAAAGTGAACGAGCACCAGCAAGCGCGAACATGGCCACCATATATAGCTAGAGGGGCACCGAATGCGCAATTTTGCGGAAACCTTTTATGTACGTATGCCGCTGTCGTTTGCATCGTCCGCGTAAACAACGCCGTGAGAGGGCAACTATAGAAACAGGATGAACAGTTAAAAAAGAAAAAAAGAAAGGGGGGGGGGGAATGTAAGAGCCGGGGACCGTGGCCCGGAGAAGAGCATTTCGAAGCGGTTGCCCTTTAAGCCTTCGATCCTGCGTGTTGAGGGTGTCCGTGTTGGAAGAGCGCCAGAACTCAAGGGGGCCTTTCGAGCGAGTGAAAGGTCAGACGTCGCTGTCGCCCGCTGGTAGGTGCGTTCGGCAAGGAGCGACGGCACGCGACCGCCGAATTCGCCTCCTTCGTGAAGCGCATGCCATGGTGTATGATCGAACCCGGAAATCTTCAAACGTGCCACTTGAGAAATTCCCCATATATTTCAGACCAGATCTCCGAACACAGCTATTGGAGAAGAGAAGCGCGACGGTTCTGCCGATTGACGAGGCACTTATGTAAACCAGCGAAACGAACTATAAAGCACGATTGCACTAGCACGAGGTGCTTGTTTTCTTTTTTTTTTCTTTTTTTGAGTGTGAGGATTTGCCGTGACGCATAGTTAGGGAAAAAATCAGCGACAAGGGCATCAAATAAATACATGCAACCACGCACGATACAGGTGTACTGCAGCAATGAGTTAGCGCATTTGTTGTCCGTCATACAACGGAGAAATCCACGTAGAACACTACACTTTTTTGGCCTCCCTGATAATTTAGTGCCTAATATCATGAGCATCAGGGCAAAGCCACATAAGGTGATGAATGTACACCATAGACACAGGAGACGGACGCTTAGAAATTGTCTCGCTTTGATGTTTTCTTTCGGTACGGCGGGTAAACACAAAGTTATTCCCGTGTCCAATAAACTTCAGTGCGCTGTTAGCGCTTATCCTGTCGTCTTCGTTTCTGCCTTCGTCGACTTAAACATAAAACAATTTGGGTTTCGCCACAATACCTCGACAACAACAGCCCTCCTTGAAATAACAAAGAGAGTAAATAGGAATAAAATAGATAAAAATAGCAGTTTAATCACTTCACTAGACATTAAGAATGCGTTTAACGGTATTAGAGCGGACATAGTAACTGAAATTCTTCAAGAGTATAATTGCCCACATAACTTAAGATCAATGATAAATTCTGTACTAACCAACAGAAAAATAAGATATGATCAAGACAATGTAAAAGTAGATAGAAATTTAGCAACAGGATCCCCACAGGGTTCACCTTTGAGTCCTCTCTTGTGGAACCTGATGATGGCAAAATTATTAGAAGCTAAAAGTATTCAAGACACGTACGTAATGGCCTTCGCAGACGATATTACAGTTGTACTTAATGCAAAAGCAAGGAAAACTCTAGAGGACAAAGCCAATCAAGTACTAACTCAAATAAATAACTGGGCACAAGAAATGAGACTTGAATTCAACACGGAAAAATCAAACTTTAAAATTATAGGTAAACAATATGATAGTCATGCACCACATTTAAAACTTGGAGGAAAAAGACTGAAAATGATGAAGGAATTAAAAATTCTAGGCGTTATTTTCGATTCAAGAATGTCATTTATCCCTCACATGCAATACATTAAAAATAAAGTAGCCCATTTAACTTACCAACTAAGTAAATTTACTGCAGGGCGAAAGGGAATACAACAGAAGCAATTAAAGACTATTTATACTAGAGGGATTGAGAGGATGATTGTTTACGCTTCTCCAGTTTGGTACAGTAAAAAGATCGAGATTAATAAAAAACTCAAAGCAATTCAAAGAATACCTTTAATCCTGCTAACCAGAGCATACAGAACTACATCGAATTACTCTCTAAACATATTAGCCAACAGCCCTCCAATAGCATTAACAATAGAAAAGGAAACAGAAACATATCAAATATTCGCAAAAGGTAAAAACTTCTTATGGAAAGATAAAGTGTATACGGAAAATGAGGTGGTATCAAAATACGATATGTGGGAATTTCACCCGTCTGCAAACTTATCCTTTCCATTCACAGACAAAGAACAAGACGTGGACATAAAAATATATACAGACGGCTCCAAAATGGAAGAGAAAGTAGGAGCAGCTTATGTTGCATATAATTCAAGAGGGGAAACATTAACAACAAAATTGTTCAAATTACCAGAATATTCATCGAATTATGAGGCTGAAGCGATAGCACTATTAAAAGCAATAGAATACATAGAATCAAAGGAAACTAGTTATACATTCCAAATCCTCACAGACAGCCTTTCGTGCTTACAAGCACTACGAAATCCCAAAAACAATAACCCACTTATAGTTAAAATAAAGAAAAAACTTTTAGGATTACCACGGGAAAGAATAACCTTATCATTTGTCAAAGGACATAACAACAACAAAGGGAATGACACGGCGGACTTGTTGGCCAAAGAGGCTAGTATAGTAGGAGAGTTCGTTGATTTACCGGCTACCAAACCATTTATTAAAAAACAACTCAATATATTGGTGAAGGACAGATGGAACAAGGTATGGCAAAATGAGGGAAAAAATAGCTTTACCTATGAATGGATAAAAAATGTCAGAACAATCCCAGATAATTTTATAGGTAACTATTATACATCTCAGGCAATCTCAGGTCATGGGAGATTTCCTCATTACTTTTTTAGGTTTCACCTGTCCAACACGAATACATGCAAATGTCAACAAGCAGCCATAAATTTTGATCATTATCTGGAATCATGTAGAATAACAGAAATCCAACGAAAACAATTAATTAATATTGTTGGAAATAACCCTAAAAAAAGAAAACCAGAAATAATTAAAAACAATCAAGCTCTGGACATTATCGAAGAAATGGTAAAGATAATTACAGACTCTATCCCACAAATTTAATAGCAACAAAACTTAAATTTTAACTCACGTAAATTTAATTTACTTTATACACAGACCGGATGCCTCACGGAAGGAGAACCGACCCCCGGAAGGGCTAGGTGTAAAACGTACTTTCGTCCGGCATCGGGTACCAACTCACTCTTACCTAGTTTAATCACCTGGAAAAGTCGAGGGATCACTTGCTCCACTCCCAAGCTATTATAGAATAATCCCCGTAGAATGGAAGCAGGACATCAATCGTTTTACATCTGGAAAAATAGAGAACCTCATACTACCACCAAGAAGAGTAGGAGAAAAGGTTCGACTCAACTTGACGCAAGACCCCTGAAGTCAAGGGCAAGTCAAGCAACAAGCCTCAAGATGCAAGGCTCGAGGCAAGCAAGCCTCAAGAATTCATTGTATTCAAGATGAAGAAATATATACGTAAATAATTGATCAATGAATCCCGCACCAACCCGCTGTGGTTTCGCCGACAGTGATGAACATTACTTCTTTCTATCTTCTACTCTCTTCTTTTCCTCTTTCTTTCTTTTCTTATTTCTCTAAAAAAAAAAAAAACATTTTGGATATCTTCCCTCATTTTTTATATTAAATTCGGCTTTCTCTTCACACCTGCGATACACTAGTGGTGCAGGTCGAGGCATCTCTCCTTTGTGCCTCTCTCACTTTCTGTCTTGCGCTGTTAAGCCAATCAGGCATTCGTACAAACTCGCCCAAAGTTTCAGTTCTAACTATGAAGCATCGATTCCCTAACGCCGCACCAAGAAAAGAAAACGAAGTACACTTGGCGACCAGCCTAAAAATTCAGTGCAAGCACCGCCAAAAAAAAAATCGCTCTGCGCCTGCCCTCTGAGTCTCCGCGCTACAAAACCGTATTTCCCAAGAGAGGCCAACATTGAAGGAACTTCACCTCCACCGTGACATCAAGAAAACCAGGAAACGTAATCGGACGCTGCATCTATAAAATTTCTATTTGAGTTGGAAATCGGTGCATTTGAAACTAAGTTCTCAGGTCGCCTCCGGCTATATAATAGTTCTACATGAATAGAAGTCCAACACTTTTCTTTATTCGTACGGTTTTCTCACTTCGAACACAAGTCGATGCGTTGAGAAATCGCAGTATGAACAGTGCTGACGTCCCGCGGACTTTACAGTTTACAGAAACTTTCAGTGGAGATTCTACGAGCCTATATACAAGTAACCGAAGGCATTGTCTGGAGGCACACCCACTTAGGTATCAAATTAATCCTAACCAAAGGTAAGGTGATTTGAAAGCATACAGTCGAACGCCTATTTAAGGAAGTGTTCGAGGACTCCAATATCACTCGCCATGCAGATAACTTCCTTGTAAAGGACACACAGCTCACAATAGATTAGGGATAGAACTATTCCTTCGTTATGCAGGTCATTTAGCTGTAGATGCGTTCGTTGTATCGAGGCACTCGACTATATATGAAAAGGCGCCATTGTCTGCCATCGTCGTTGTTTATATGAACTCTTGGACGGTTATTATAGACCTTAACCTTATTACTGTCGTCAACGATCTGTCCTTTTCAGTTTCTCTGACTCATGCTGCTTTGCTTTCTTTTCTTTTTTTTAAAGCCATCCTGCTTGGCGTGTTTGTTGACTAAGTGGGCGGTGGCCGGAAGAGTATAGGATCACAATGATGGATCATTCCTTTATTTTTGTTCGCATTATTTTTTACTTATGGGCGGTATTGTCGAGAGTGCGAGTAGCATCTTAGTGACGTCTGGTCTTTCGACATCGACATAAACAACCGCCTAGCTATACGCGAGCAGAATAAGCTCGTACGGACGTCGACACAAAGTGATTCTACGAAGTCCCCGGTTGTTTACTCCGATCATCCATTTCGTACAACGCTCACCGAGTCTCGTCCATTGGCCGTGGCCTTGGGAAGGCTCGCGACTTCTGCAGCGAGTGGGAAGGAGGCTGTTCCTGTACAGCTAACGTGGCGGCGGTGACGTGGAGCCGAGAATGAAGACAGGAAACGGGCGTCTTGCACCCAATTTGGCCACGCGGATCGACGTGAACGAGAGCATCGACGATCCCGGCCGAAGAACGGAAAAGATTTGATTCGGAACTCGTTGCTGTCTGCCTGATAGAAAACCGTTCATCGTCGTCAGCCGGCGATGCGGCGCCCGCGCGGAAACCCCCCCTCTGCGCCGAGCCAAATGGTACAGATCGAAGGTGAAGGGGAGGGAAGAGGGGAGGAGTAGAGAGAGGGAGGCGGGTGTTTACTAACGAGAGTAGATGGGAGGCGTGAAGCATCGATGCGTCGGGTGCCGTTGGCCGCACATATTGGGAAAGCTGCGAAACAGGGGCGCCGCGAAGACGTGACGTCTGCGCGCCACCACTTTCGTCGCAATATACGAAGCAAACGGCCCCTCGCGGCGGTGTTTGTTGTGCGCTAATGAGCTTGCGGCAGCAATTAGCCCAATTGCGACGGATTCCGCTGGGGCCACGTCGAAGCGGGAGTTGATCACCTCGGGACAGCTTTTCGAAAGTCTTGTGCCGAAGGTTATCGCTCAGAGTGGCTCGTATGTCGAATGAGAAATTGGGAGATGCAGTGATGCCACTCTTCCGCTCCGATTGCGTAGGCCGTAAAGTGACCCCGCATGTACCTTGTTTGATTACATGCGGTTCATTTAAACTTTTGTTGTTGTTGCTGTTGTTGTTGTGGTTGTTGTTGTTGTTGTTGTTGTCGTCGTCGTCGTCTACGTCGCTTAGACGTATCGCATTATGAAAGTAAACACATATTGCATCAAATATTACCGTCCTACATGCTTTTGCCTGTCTTTCTTCCTGTTTATTTTCTTTCTTTCACTGAACAGATGTTGGTCTCTCTGATCGACGCAAACGTGTGCCAAGGCGTGTTCCTCTCGCACCCTTCCCCTTGTTTTCTGATTATTCAGTCATGCACGCCACACTGCATTGAATTTACTTCTCATTTGCGGCTCTTCATTTCCGTCTCGTTATTTTTCAATGTCAATATTTTTCGAGAGCTCAGAGGGCTACTGATGCAGCATACTTGTCGGACCGGCTACCCTTGTTGCAGAGAACGCTGACGAACGCCAAGCTGCACCGATCCCACGGTATAGACAAGTTTGTTGGTCGCCGTAAGTGCGTTCCAGGCCAGTCGGCGATGTACTGCACCGTAGACTTGGGAGTGCATTGTTAGCGGTTTGAGTAGCGGTGCCGGCTCTCGTTACGTATTCAGGAACTCCACATAATTATCTTCCCGTATAGCTTTATGCCAAAATCCTAATGAGTTAGTATACCGCTAAAATATACGGAAACTTATTCCTTACACTTGTAAGTTATGTCGTAACACTCGCAATCACAACACTTGGTATATACCCTGAGCGTTAGAACCACTAACGGCCACCAAAAGTCATCATTCAATTAGCCATTATACTTAAATTGATTTTCTTTATTATTTATTAGTTATCTCACCAAAGTACTTTCAGATCTACTCGCACTATTGCCTGTCATATTCGGCTTGTGAATTTCTAGCGGATGTCTTAGCTATAACTAAATGTTAATAATGGTTTACTGAGTGTAGTGTCTCGTCTCTCGATTACTGTAGTCGCATCGTTTCTCTGGTATTTTCATGTTGCTCTTTGTTTAATTTTCCTATACTTTGTCGTCGCCATTTTTAATTTCTGCTTTTCATGTATGTAGAATAAAATGCGAAGTTTGTGTCTGGGGCACAGACACATAGTGAAGCCTTTGGAAAGGCTTTATGTTTTGCGTTAGCATCGTTTGAAGCGAAATAAAATTTATTTTATTTTATTGGCAGACATGAGCCCTAGCTTTGGCGGCCTTGTTCCCCTGTTCCCCTGCTTGTTCCCCTGTTGACTTTCCCACGATGCTGGCAACAGTGTAGCGAGCAAGTCTCTAAATTTAGCGGAATTATATTCACCTTATTTATCGACAAGTTTGCCTTTATAAAATTTCAACGACATTTTAGTAACTTTCTAGCGACGTAAACAGCCCGTAAATTACCATGCTCAAGTTTATCAGGTCACTTTGAGCAATTAAAGTGCCTCGCCGCAATTTTTTCTCGGGCAGGGAAAATATATGTCCGTAAATTTGTCAGCACTCCAGAAGTCATAGCGAAGAGCTTATTATTCAGCCATCATGGTGGCGTCAGAACCGCTTTTGGGGGCATAAGCGCCATCTTGATATCTGACTCCGCTTCAGAAAATCGGTGGTTATCTTGTTTTCCTTTTCGCATTCCGACCGTTGACTCGCTACCGCAAGAGCTCATTTACAGGTGTAGTTTAAAGAACAACGAGAAAGACGTCTCGCAAAAAAAATTCTGCCTAAGAAAGCCAAATTTCCGTGGAAATCGTCATCCTCACCTCACGCTTAACGTATCATGCAGCGACCAGGCGACTTCGTTCGAAAACAAGTTACCAGCACTGCTCCACCCTCAATGCGCATGTCGCCACAAGACGCTCAGCAAGGAACCCAGAAGACCCCGTAGGACCACCGAATAGCTTTCCCGCTGTTGTTATCAGTGAAATCTGGGTCTAGCAGCAGTAGAGAGGAGTTAAGGTTAGCCTGTCAAAAGTACGGTGCTCCGCGATTCAAACGCAATTGACCCGCGCAGCCACGGGCACTGGATCAAATCCCGGCCATGGTGCTAGCGTTTCGATGGAGGCAAAATGCAAAAACGCCCGCGTACCGTGCATTGGGTGCAGGTTAAAAACCCCAGGTAGCGAAAAATTATTACGGAGCCCCCCCCCCCCCCCGCCCTCCAATTCGGCATGCCTCATACGTACTGTTAGTTTGGCACGTAAATCCCAATAATTAATTTTTTTTAATCATGAGCCACAATGCAGGGAGGGGGGGGGGGGGAGCGGTTCTGCAAGTTTGCAAGTGTCCCCCTAGTGGGCATGTGCATTTCCTCTACTGCTGGCGTTCTGATTGGCTGGGCTGCGGTACGCGTCATGAGACAGATGCCCCAGCTAATCAGCACTTCAACAACAGAAGCAATGGACATGTCCACTAGTTGAACACTTACAGAATATCCCGCCAGCTCGGTGTCCCCAGTGTCCACCACTGCTGCAAACAGCGCCGTCCGCCTTGCGTATCGTTTATCGTGTTCGAATTGCTCAGCACTGTACACACTACGCGCTCTGACCGCCGCACGGAAAAGAAGAGTGGTGTTCGCATTCGCTGCTAAGATCGGCACTCCGTCTTCCTAGAAACGTGGTAGCTTCTGTCTGTAAACAAACTCGACCTAACCTGACATTTCATTGCGATCGCAATTAGATGGGCACTCCAAGCGCATTTCTGCCATCGCCGTGAGGCTTCGCATAAAGTCCAAGGGCGATAAAGGGTGTGCTGTATGTGATAGCGAAAGCGTATGAGGGCGAGCCGGTGATCGTAGATCAGCCTTCCGAATACAAGCGAGGGAAGCGGGGAGGAAGCGCGCTGCCTTGCGTCGCGTGCAAGGATCCTCGGGGAGCGTAGGAAGTTAGGGGGGGGGGGGGGGGGGGGCGTTCTACTCCGGGCGTCCCGGGCCTAAGCTTCGAAAACAGCTTCGCAGCTTAGTTCCCGTTGATGCGAGACGTAGCACGGAGATCAATTCGCTCGCAGCTGCTGCTGCCGCGCTTCTTCCCTCCATCGCTTTGACAGATGATTCCCGCTGTCATCGAGTGAGAAGTGTTCATGCTTGCTTGTGCGCTCGTGACACCATGCTTCTTAATTGAGTTATTATGTCTATGTTTACAAGTTTATACGGCCGATAAAACTATCCTATTCTTACTTTGTCTAGCTAGCTGTCCACTAATTTGCTATCGCAATCTATGCTTCTCCTTTCGGGCGGAACTACAACTTTTTTTTATGGACTTGATGTCATTTCAAGCTACGCCCGTAACATTCCTTATAGAAGATAATTCTTGCTGAAAGAGGTGGCCAGCATTATAGATCTATTACATGACCTAGTTCGGTCACGGACGCCGATATAGAGGATTTCAAGAAAAACGGGCGAGATAACGGGGGTATTAACCAAAAAGCTTCTTATATCGTATAGCTCAACTCTCTTATACTTTTCCAAATAATCTTCCATCGTGCGCCTACTAAACTGTGCCGAAATCCTCGTTTCGAAGAAAGCGTCTGATCTAAACAAGAGATAAAAATGGCGAGAACCGCGCGAATGCACGGTTTCGGCTTTTTGCAAACAATATCCCAGTGTCGGTTCGATTCATTCTCGGTATGGCGCTCGTACACCACTGCAACTTACGTTCAAGTGGGGCACTCAGTGAAATGGATGGTCGGTCTCTACCGAGGTGTGCCCTAGCTCTCAGCGCACTGAGTATGCGGAAATATTAATACATCTGATTCACTTTTTGTCGCCTCCTTTATTTTTTTTTTCTTTGTGATCGAGAATGATAAAAAAGTCGCAGTATCACCCTGAAGGCGAAGCATCGATTGTGATAGCAAATCAGTGGACAGCTAGCTATACGATCGAAGTAATGATATTAGTTTTATCAGCCATATAAATTTGTAAACTCAGGTACCCTAACTAAATCAATAAGCGTGGTGTCACGCGCGCTCAAGCAAACACGAAGACATCTCACTCGATGATGTTGTAAACGCGCTGTCAAAACACTGCAGTGAGGAAACGCGGCAGCAGCAGCGAGCGAATTGACCGTCGTGAAGCCGCTCGCATCAGCGCGTACTAATTCGCAATACAAAGCGCAGCGTGGACTCTGTACCCGTCGCAGATTACTTTCAAGATGCAGAGGCCCGGCCGGGCGCACGCGACCGCCCGGGTCGCCTGGAGTAGTGCGCCCCCCGCCCTTCCTTCCTCTCTCCCTGAAGCCTTGCGCGTAACGGCAGGAGGCGCGCTTCCTCCCCGCTTTCGTCCGTCCCGTGCACGAGATTAAGCCGCGATCACCCGCTCACCCTCACACGCTTTCACTCGCACATACAGCATATGGCACGTGGCGACAATTTCATCGCCCTTGGGCTTTATACGGAACATCACGGCGACGGCGACGGCCACGGCAGAAATGCGCCTGGAGTGACCATATAGTTGCTATCACAATAAAATAAAAAGCATGAACAGTTGTGGGCTGGAGTGAGAGTGTAGATACAAGCACTACTCTTATATTAATTTTTTTCACTTGTTTTCTTTTCTCTTGAAGTCTTTATCTTTATAGCCTCCGATTCCCTTTCGGTGTAACATGTAGGCGAGTATTTCTGTGTGGACAAACCTATGTGCGCTTTTATGAGAACACCTTTATCCGTATTATACATCACTCGAATACTCAAAGAGGGCGTGTTGGTGAGTGAGCTCATGCCACTTTCATAAGTGCTTTTCGTGCTATGTTACATCATATGTATCGACGCGCATGATGACAGCGTTCGTAGTATTCAAGCCGTCGCACCGGTGATATGTAATAGCTGCGAACGGAGGGCAGACATATTGTTTTTGCTTCTTGGAATGAGTACGTTCGCAATTGCTATGCTTGCTACAGAATACACCGGTTACCTGCGAAGTCACTCTAAAGAGCCTGAGTCTTTTTCGTGCAGCGATATCTGTAATGGGCACTTATCTTGCTTGGATCACGTCTCGTGCCGTCAGCAAAGCAAGTTTCACAAATCTTAATGTTAATAAGGAGTGCAGTGGTTCCGCAAAAGAATACCATACCTAGACACGTTGTGGCCCCGTGGCCTGTGCGCGTCTTAATTGGATCTCATGGGCGAGGTGGCATGCGCATGAAGGACCGAAAAAAAATTAATAAAAGAAAATTTAGGA
Organism: Dermacentor albipictus; assembly: GCF_038994185.2. Lineage (NCBI taxonomy): Eukaryota > Metazoa > Arthropoda > Arachnida > Ixodida > Ixodidae > Dermacentor > Dermacentor albipictus. The sequence continues at coordinate 102,846,842 of NC_091823.1, forward strand.
GGCACATGACGTCAGGCGGCTAGCCTGCGCAAGCCAACCTCCTCTGACGGCACCCGTCCTCTTGTTCGGGGTCGACCTGCGCGTTGACTCTTGAGAAATGAGCCCTCCTTTCTTGCCGGACCTTTTCAAGGAGCTGCTGGGGTCATGGTAGTCTTTAGTGAAGCCCTCGTCACCACCGGCCCTCGCCACCTGCCTCCGGTCTAATTTAACCTACTTCTACGGCTGCAATTCTGTTCTGATATCACCATACCACTTTATCTTACGCCGTGATAAAGAAAGATTTGTCTCGGCGACCACATCCCACAGGCAACTCGTATACCATATCACATTGGTACATAACAGGCGCAAGTCCACGTACAAAGAGGTCATGATGGCTGCACTAACAGTTGCGGGTGACTCAGTCACTACGTGTGACCATGCAAACATGGTCGGCTGCGAAATAGACAGCCACATTCATCCCCTAAATAAAGCACTATATTCCAATGTTTGGATTCGTTGCCTGTTCCATCGCCTTTCGCGGAATCACGGCCTTCGAAGATTTCTCGATGACGCAAAAAGCGACAGTAATCGCTGCTCACGGATATCGAATGTGATGCGGAAATAACGCCCGAGCTCGGACGACAAGTCCCAGATCATCCCTTCCTAGATCCAATAGTGTGCGCCGTCAGATACTGGATGCGATGCCTAAATAAAAGAATACCGCTCAGCCGTGAACCGTGTTGGGATGTGCTAAGTCAGGATGCAGAACGAAAGCAATGCTTCGGGTTGAAGTATTCCGTTGTGCTCCGCTGAATGCAGTAGTTGTACCAAACATAGGCGGGCTCACGGTTTCCGTTAGGTGGGCCAAACTATCTTACAGGGACCTCTGCCATCTACTTTGTTTTTCGATTTCGTGGATATTCAACGAAAAATGAAAAGCCGCCATAGAATATAATATTTCTCATTGATTCAATAACCGCTTATCACAACTGTACATTGTAATGTGCTATGCTGTTATGCAATGTGTATTTCGCCCATGTCTTCTTTTCAGTGACTATCAACCATGCACCATGATACAAGCTGATGCAAAGACACAATGTTAACTCCTAAAAAAAAGAAAGAAAGAAAAGAAAGGCAGCAGAACCCATAGAAGGATCTCATGTGGGAAATGGAACGAAAGACTGCGCGCTCTCTTTGCACCGGGGAGACAAAAGCCCATGGTCCCCCCCCCCCCCCCTGCCCTGTGGGCACGACTATAATGGTAATTGAGGAATTTAGGAAATCTAGTGTGGTATATGGTGCGCATACAGCCGACGTAAAACATTTCACGCAACGTGGGACCTTAAAACATGTTCAATTTTGAGCTGTTTATGACCGCGCATGACACCACAGGCTGAAAATCTTAACACCAAGCCACGGGTCTATCCATTCTGCGGAGATATTCAGCCTTTGGTCAGATACCACAGTCTGTAAACTTTCGACGGCGCCTGTACGTTCGAAGCGCGACGTTGAGTTAGTATAATCTCCCTGGCGAAGATGATGATCAATCTTCGTAGGCAACTCTTGCAGTGGTACTGAATATAAGTAGTCCCGTCTGTCTGTCTGTCTGTCTGTCTGTCTGTCTGTCTGTCTGTCTGTCTGTCTGTCTGTCTGTCTGTCTGTCTGTCTGTCTGTCTGTCTGTCTGTCCGTCCGTCCGTCCGTCCGTCCGTCCGTCCGTCCGTCCGTCCGTCCGTCCGTCCGTCCGTCCGTCCGTCCGTCCGTCCGTCCGTCTCAATTCTACTGCCTTGATCATATTACATGCTTCTATACACGGAACGTCCGCGAGCTGGGCGCTCGTCGCGATCTGTCGCAACCGGCTGAATGTCGGGTCAAGACGTTCGGGTGACCCCGGGCCGATACTCGAGTGCGCATCCTGTGATGCGGGCGATTCTGTTACGACACTTGCGCACACAGTACACAACCGCTTACGACACTTGCCGAGTGAAAAAAACATGTCGTCGCTGAGCAGTGCTGCGGTCGTCGCAATGGCAGATGCGAAGGCCCTTTTTATGTCCGTACAAATGGCCCAAGAAATTATATGCCCACGCGTCTGAGAATCTCGTTCGACGTAAAAGACCGCCTAGTGCACTACGCCTTCCCACCCTTCCACTTCGAAGGCGCTTTCGCGGGGTCCGACGACTAGGGAAATGAAATTCCCCATAAGCCGCATTGCAGCGGTTCGCGTATCGCAGTGTAAGTCGAGTGGAACGTCGCGAATAATGGCTTCGAACGAGAAACAATCTCGAATACTGCGCAACAATATTTTATGTCCCTTTTCATCATCCCTTTCTTTTTTTTTTTTCGCCGCGTCCCTCCAGCGAAAGAAAGCTTCAAATCAGCCGTAATTTGCAATTCACTGAACTGCAAGAAAAAAAAAAAAAGCGGTCAAGAACCCCTCTGTAAATGGAGTGTGAGGCGAGGCAGGGCATACTCTGCAATCGAGAAAACGAGATGGTTGTGGATCCGCCGTGTTGGCGTATGCCGTGGCTTTGGCGTTGCACTGCTAAGCTCGAGGGTGTGGGATCAAATACCGGCCATGGCACCCAGATTTCGATGGAGGCGAAACGCAAGTGAGAATAAAAAAAAGATACAGAAGAAACGCAGGCGTGTACTACGGTGCGTTGGCTGCACGTTGAAGAACCCCAGGTAGTCAAAATTATTCCGGAGCCTCCTTCCACTACGGCGTGCCTGATATTATATGGCGGTTTCAGTGTGCAAGTAAAGCCCCAGAATTAAATTTTAAAGTTGTTTATGCGTACACGCACGCGCGCTAGCATGTTTCTTTTTTAGCAAATTAAAGCGCAACGATGACGAAGCATAAATAGAAAGGAAAAGGACACTTTCCTTCTCCTGAGCAGGGAGAAAGTACTGAGCACCCACTGAGTGATGAAGTGCAGAACGCATTGTATACAACCACGTAACCGCCAGGAGTATTGACCGTGCAAAGCCACCGATGCCCACTGCCTTGCAGCTCGAGGCGACAGAGTCAACAGTCAGGATTCCTGAGCACGAGGGCACAAGGCACTATTCCTGCACAATTTACATTGCTGCGCAATCTTCTGTGCGACTATGTGACACTCCACGTGGCCCTCTAAAACTCTCTAGGAATAAACTCGCTTGACTTTGCACGTGGTGCGTTGTCGAGAGTGGCGCTAAGACTGAACAGACACACCACGCTAAACACACACTGCAACCTGCTGTTGCGTAAGTAGCCGTTAATATTTTACGAGCATCGGTGCGTTTGAGCGCGCAGTTGTTTTCGGAGGTCCCATTCACTTAGTTTTTGAGGCCAGATTTATTGAAGTGTCTTAAACGAAACTCTGAATCAGTGAAAGCGAAGCCTCGCGGCTTCTTCTGAAATCGCCAGTCTGTTATTTCACACCTCTAACATCTATTATCTATTAGATAAAGATCTGTATATTAAGAACGGCCTTGATGCAAGAGTGTTTTGCAATGTTTTGACTTCCCTGATACAACGATCTACCATACAGTAAGCTCGAAAAAGGAGCATTTGTATATCGTGGTGGAAACATTGTCGAATTCACCTTGTGCGGGTTTCCACTCCCTGTAGTTCAAAACGGGCATTATTAATGGATTCGTCGTTGCAGCCCTAGTACTGAGATCTTAGACATGTCGCGTCTGTTATACTATCGCATAAAAGTCAGTTCACATATGCCAAGTTCATGTACCAATCTCGTATATGTCAACACCGGATCCCTTACTTAAAATACCCAGAAGAGTGGCCGAAATCTTTGGTGAAGTCACGTCCTCAGGGGCAAAATCATTTAATAACATTATAATAACGCCGTCTCATTCAAATACTACACCAAAAAGTTTCGTTCGCCGCAAACCGCTACCCGAAAGTTAACTCTCGAGCGTTCCCTTTATGGGTAATAAATAATACTTCTACTGAGAACGCAATCAACTCGTGCTGTCGCTCGTGCGCTCGTGCTCGTGTCGCTCGTGCTGTCGGTGTGCTAAATAGGTTGCGATATTTGCTACCGATAAATGTGAAGCGCAATATTTACAACGCGCTTATACATTCTCGATTAACGTATTGTTTGCTAGTTTGGTCAACCACTACACAAACTAACTTAAAATCAATTCAAACACTCCAAAACCGCGCACTGCGCGCGATAGGTAACTTAGAACGTACTGATACCACTAAACTATACTATAACAAATACAAAATATTAACAGCATCAAAACTTCACACTTACAAATTATTCCTCGAAATTTCACGGCAATTCTGGGAAGACAAATGTTCCTTCCAAAGTAAATACCATGGCAGAACGACAAACTATAACCTCAGAAAAACTCTGATAGGAAAACCACGTTGCAGAACGAAATACGGAGATCAAAAACTAGCAGTTCAACTTCCTAACCTTCTAAACGACTACCCCTTGGTATTGGACCTGCTAAATTCTGGAATTTCAAAGCAAAGCTTTAAGAAGACGGTAAAAGAATTGTTACTATCCGAAGACTAATAGAAATGTTGAACTACAGGTATAGAAAATTTTGTTCATGTTTCTTGTTGCTGTTTTTAGAAAACTGTGTAAACTTTAACCTTTCAGCTACCGGTATGGAAAATTTCTTACATACTTTTTTTCTGTCGTTGTCGTGCTTCAATTGATTAGAAAACTGTATAAACTTTAACCTTTTTTTTTTCTTTCTTCTTACGCGAATTGTGTACTCATGTGTTGAAAATGTGTACTACTTTAATTTCATGTGTGACCTCCTGTAAGCCTGCCACTGCCATGTTGCTGCCAATGTACGGGTGGCATGGCCTAGTCAGGCAAATGTATTGCCTTTAGCCGTGTCCCCTAAGACAATCTGTTTATTGTCTTGAATAAATCAATAAAGAAAGAAAGAAAAGAACTGAGAAAAACGCTCCCTACTCTTTACGAACCGCTTTCTCAAGAGCACGTAAATTTGTCCCTCCGGGTGACAATTGCATAAGCGGGCTCTTCACACTCACGACCCCCCCCCCCCCCTGCCCGTCACAGTAGCCCCTAAACATCCAAGTGAAAGCCATTTACCCCAAACTCCATTTCGTAAAGAACAGGCCCTCTCCACGACAAACTGCGTGACCTGCACCACCAAATGAGGCGCTTTACGTCTGAAAAAAAAAAAAAAAACGAAAGTTTGAAAGAGCTGAATTGAGGACTTGCAGTATATATAAGGGCGCAGAAGTCGGTTATGAACGCCCACACATCATCGTGTAAATTTCTTACTTACGTTGTTTCGCTGCGCCGTTGTCACCGCTGCCACAACTTGGTAAGAGCTCGCAGCATGGCCTCGCTGCTGATGTCGGAGTATAGTTGTGCGAGACCGGAGCCGTAGTTTTTACACGCAGGCCACCAAAGAAAACATTGCAAAATAAAAATCTAAGCCAGGCAGCAGGAAAGACAGCGAGTGTCAGACGGAGGTCACCGGGAATCGTCCGCCGCGGAAGCCAGTCGACGAAATATCTTGCAGAGCACGTCAGCAGAACCCGTACACAGACACGCACGCACACACCTACAAAGCAGCCAGCCCAGTAGCACCACCGCAGCTCGAGACCACGTCCACCAACAACAGTAGCTAAGGGAGATAAAAAAAACAAGAAGAGGAATAAGACGTTGGCAGGCGATCACGGGGCTATCGCCCTTCTTTCTCTCTTCCCCGCCCTTATGGCCACTTCTCAAGGCACAAAGACACCAGCGAACACGCGGGCACCATACATCCTCTTCGTCGGTCGCCTCCCCTTACCCCCACCACTATACTTCTTCTAATCGCCGACGCGCCTTTGGCCCGGACGGTCCCGACCGAGTTATAAGATCTCCGGAGGGGGGGGGGGGGGGGGGGGGGTAGGGCCCCTCAGTTCCAATCTGCGCGCTATCACCGTTCACTCGGAGACGCTCCTTACGACTCCCGCGCGCGCGCACACAAACACACACGAAAACATACAGCACCGAACCCCGCGTGGCGCAGCCGAGCGGCACAGACTCGGGCGAGCTCCCGCGTTTAACAGCGCCGGGCTCGGGCCACTCTTACGGAGAGCCGAGTGAAAGGGACGAAAGAACGCTGCGTGTCTCCGTCGGGGACGGTTCTCCCTCGCGAGCAACTTGCGCTCGTATCGTGTGATCTACGGGATTCGTGACTTTCGCTATATGCCACTGCTACCTCATTCGTTCTTTCTCGTCCTTGCTTTTTCTTTTTTTTTCCCCTTTTATTTTTCCACCGCGACACGCAATCCCGCCGAGAAATAAAGGCGACGACGGAAGAAAGGAAGAAAGAAAGAAGGAACGAAAGGAAGCGGGGGGAACCGAAAAAGCGAGTGATGGCCCTATTTTTCACCTCCCAGTCGCTTCTCTCGGTGACAGCGCGTCGCGCCGCCCGGCAAGTCACGTAAGCAACGGCGACGACTCTGGTCTTCAACGCATCGCGCGGTGAAAGCTTTCTTCTCTCCCTCTCTAAGTGTATATAACGCGCGCACACGCTGGCGCGTATGACAGTGACGTCATATATATTTTACACGCGGAGGCAGATAGCGCGTCGGACGAGGTGTCAAGCCCAGTGAAGGGGAAAAAAAAAAAGAAAGCGTTTTCCACAGCGCGTTCAGACTCTGCGGCCCGAAGTTCCCGTATGCGCGGGAAATATGCACCTCGACGGGTCCGCTGCTGGCCGGCATGTGGCGGAGGGATATAATAAGGCGAACCCCGCGCGCCCTATAACGAGCTCCCTACGGCGGCTGCATTAAGCTCTGGCCTTTACGTGTGCGCGGGCGCCCTCTATGGCTTGCGACCTTCGTTATTTTTAACTTTCGTCTAATTTGTTTGCTGCCGTCCCTCCCTTACGTGCTCCTTATGGACGCGTTCCACGTGCTGTCCGGTAACTTCTTTGCAATTTTTTGTTTGTTTGTTTGTTTTCGTTTTAGTTTTGATTTATTTGAGACTGGCTATACGGGCAGTCGCGAGTGGTGGACATCGTTGCGCGACGATAGAGGCGGGGGGTTGGTTGGTCGATGAACGCGGCCTTTGCAACCGGCCAAGGTTCAATGTCGCGTCCAAGCGCATGCGTTCCCGGTTTGTCGTGCGAGGAGCCCATTGCGCTGTCTCAAATGAAGAGCGGCACGCCACGTCGCCGGAGTGCGTCTTTCCCCCTGCGTGCGTGTGATTGTGCCCGAGTGTGAGAGCACTAGCGAGGTGAGTGAGGAGGAAGAAAGTGACCGAGTGAGCATGCTCGAAAGTACGTGTGATTGAGGGAAACGAGCGACAGAGATGGATGAGCGAACGAAAGAAGTGAACGAGTAGGGAAGTCATTGAAGTTTGTGCAGCGTGAGGAGTTAACTATCCGCGTGTATGAGTAAAGTAAGTGAGAGAGAAGGTAAGTGACTAACCATGTGAGGGAGTGAAGTCTTAAAGTGAGCGAGGGGTCAACTTAGTGCGTCACTAAATGAGTGAGTGAGTGAGTGAGTGAGTGAGTGAGTGAGTGAGTGAGTGAGTGAGTGAGTGAGTGAGTGAGTGAGTGAGTGAGTGAGTGAGTGATGGCAGGCTGTACGCGTACGTACGGCTGTACACCACTCAGTGAGTGAGTTGGTCAGTGAGTGAATGAGTCAAAAGAACGGAAACAATCGAAGATGCATTGATCGGGTGAGCGGTTAAAGTTTACTCCGTCCCTGCATCACATTTGGCGTTTCGTTTCTCTGCGACACCAGCCTCTACTGCCCACATAACGAGGGGGAAAAAACGAACGCTCTCACTCATTTTGGAGCACGGCCAACCGCGTTTTTCAGGAGACAAGTTCGGTCATTTGATGCCGAAATAAGAGCTCGGCCGTATCGCGATGTCAAGGCGAAGCGGTTCCCGTGATGAGGCCGTAAGCGTCCCTGATTGTCCGCTCCCAGAAGCGGCTGCAGATATTCTGGGCCTCACATACAGAAAACACTAGTGGTGGCGGCGGGGTGGAGCGGCGCACCGCAAGCATCGACACGCATCAATCCAGCGTCCCCTATATACCTTAAACACGTCTGCCACTTTTCCCTATTCCTTTTTTTTTAATCAGGCACAGCTACAGTCATAAACATGGCGTGTGTGTTTGAGCATACAGAGAACGGCCTGTATTCGGCTTGTTGGGATTGGGCAGCGAAGATATATAGGCCAGCCAGCCCTTTCAGAGACACGCCAGCTTGTGGAGGAGCGTCTCGTGCTTGGTTCTTACCAGTCTATAATTTTTTTCCCCTTTCTTACGCTTTTCTTTTTTTCTTCGCAGACTATGCTGAACGAGAGTCGACTAAGCAACGAGAGGGAGAGGAAAGGGCTGGACATATTCGAAGCAGCTTTATAGATTGCGCAGGTTGCACGTACCCGGCGCTAGGGAGTTTGCTAATGGCCCTGCCGCCAGGCCAAACACCGTCGCTTTTCAGGGTGCGAACGATATGCCTGTCAAATAGAGATAAAAGCCAACAGGAGAAGGGGAGGGAGTGTAGGGAAGGCTGTGCTTGCAGGATGGCCGCACTGCGTCCAACATATTACCCCAAATTGCTGCGTCGTGTATCCGTTACAAGCAGCGCCCGGCCGTCAGAAACGGAAGAAGCAAAAAAATAAAGCAATTGGGCTTTGCCAGGCGACCAAATGCACTTTCACTGCCAAGGACGATGCAATCTCTTCGGGCTGGTGTTGTCGGTTTAGCGCGGCGTGGCAGACGAGTTTGCAGAAGAGGGCAGACCAGACGATGCCAACGAACAAAAGAGAAAAACGAGAAAAGACCACGCGGAACTGTGGAGAAACCATTCGGTCGAATTCGGACGGCGTTCCCTCGTTGCCACTTCTCCGGCAGGCACGCACTGCATGGTTAGATGGCATACTCTGCACGGAGACGTGTACTGACCGCTTCGCCAAGTCACGCGAGGTTCTCATTGGACGGGAAAACGAGGACGCGCGCAGGCGCTCCCCAGAGTGAGGCACGGCAAAACTTGGCATCGACAGAGGACGAGCAATTCGTTGTGGGACCGTGCCGGCCGAAAGTTCCTCTTATTTTTCATTCTTTCTTTCAGAAGAATAATCAAAGGTCAAGTGCGAAAAGAATACGAAACTCTAGGAAATCAGTCCCTCGACGGCGTATTCATTATGTGAACGTTAAGATAGTCTGCGGTGGCAACTAAGCAACAGCAACTTCCCCGGCCTTCCCGGTCTATATATGGATTATCGCGAGAAAACTACAACGAAAACAGGGTGCTCGAAAAAGGATCCACCTTTAGCCAATCAAGAGCGCAGCGCACCATCGAGGCGACCTGCATAGCGTGACTTTACATTGATGCGGCGGCGTTGCCTGAAGCTTTAGTGTGCGCAAGTAAGAATGGCGGTTCCCCTGGTAGTATATGACCTGCATGCATCAGCTTGCGTGCGTGCAGTAAGCAATCCCGACCAACTCTTTGTTCGCGCGAGCTCTGTTCAGTGACATGATTTACGACAAGGTACGTGTTCGTCAAGTTTTGAGCCGGAGAAGTAAATAACTAAAAGTGGTGGATAGGCAGTAACCAGCAAAGCATCTTTTGTAATCGTAAACATTTTTTTTTTCATACATAGAGTGATGAACAGCCGCTTTCTGACATCTGGCGCACTATGATAATTACAGTAACGAAGCGAGGTGGAAGAGTTTTAGCTCAGTGACCTTCGCTCGGTCGAGCGGCGCGGAGTAAGCGGAGTAAGGGACTTTAAAGCGGAGCGCTTTACTGCGCCACCTGTCGAACACGGGTAGAGTTACTGTGAAAAAATCAGCACTCTTGCTTCAAGGTAGAGTGTACCAGCACACTCTACTTCAGGTTCTCGATCGCGGTCATCCACTTCAAGTCGTCGCCAAACTGCCTCGTTGCTGAAACCTCTGGCAGGACACAGAGGTCCTCTTCAGTGGTGAAGCACGTCCGAGGCCTTTTCGCCTGCAGACGACCCAGCCCCGCGCTTGAAGACTACGCTGACGGCATGCCGCTGTTCGTGCGAATGGCCGCCATGTTTATTTCGCAAAAACGCTGGTCCCCTACGCGCGCTCCGCTCGGGAGACGAGACGAGTGAGCAACTGAGTGACCACGCTAGCCGTTCCAGTGTACCGCACATGCGCAGTGGCGCAGTGGCGTAGACCCGCTCAGCTATAGCTCGCTATTAGTGAGCAGAAGTTATCGGCCTCTTGGGTTCGATCAGGAACTGATATGGCTCTGAGCAGCATCACGTCTCTCTTGCAGCAGAATCATTCGGAATAGTCCTCACTTCCATCAGTCTCCCCATCTCAAGTCTTCAGTAAGCGTCGTTTCATTACATTCGAATAGTCGACAATTTCAAATGGCGAATTGTCGCGTTGAATATGCGAATCGAGTCGCCAAGAATGCTCGTATTCCATTCGTATTCAACATTTCAAAATTTCGAACACGTCTACATTCCACCTAACTGCTCTTATTGCAGAATCGATCCAGGGACCTCCTGAAGGCAACGCATCAAATATGTAATCGTAGCTGTGATATTTTTTTTTTTGCTGTAGTGCACGTACGCTAGTAATGTGATCTTTGAGGGGTGGAAACCTGCTGCATGGACGTATATCAGTATTTACAGACGGGACAGGCACCGTTGGTAGCGACATCTGTTGACCCCTAATTCAACCGCAATGCGTTAACAAGTTCCTTGTGATGCACAACCATCCTTCATGCGCAGAATTCTTGTCTTCGAACAAAAAGAAAAGAAAGGAATAGGAAGCCAAAGAAACTTCGTGATCTTTATGCTGCATGCTTTCGACAACATTGCACGAGCAAACAAAGGGGATCTATTCATTGAGAAACCGCCTCGCCATACAGGCGTACCGTGAGAACAGTGAGCAATCGCACAGCTCCTGAAATATTTTTTCCGCTTTGTTATTTATTTATTTATTTATTTATTTATTTATTTATTTATTTATTTATTTATTTATACGACCTTGTGACCTGCGTTTCGTTTCTACTGGGCTGGTTTCGAAGATGAAGATCATATTGCTGAAGTGTCGCTGATTTCGGTGGACGTTCTGAGGACTGCAGCTGTTCCGTTGGATTACGTTTAGATGAGAGGTTATGGGGAGAGGGGCAGTCACATAATGAGGAGCGTGATATACCATGTGATTTATATTAACGGAAGCAATTTTTTAAATAGGATTTTTCCGTGCGATAATGCTTAACTCCCTAATCGCTCCTATTCGAGTAGATGGCAGAGTAAAGATGTCGCAGTTCGTTCTCTAATCAACAAATATTGGTTAATTGCTTTTTAATTATAACTTTTTTGCCGCCAAAGAGAGTGAGAAAATAATGCAGAGAAAGGCGGGGAGGTTAACCAGAGATAGTACCGGTTGGCTACCCTGCGCAGGGGGCAGGGTTAAGAGGGATAAAAAGAGGAACAGAGTGGAAGGGGGAGATAGAAAGAAAGAGAGACAAGCACGAACAAAGCGCGTACACTACAGAGCGGTTGGGGGCGGCATTCTGAGAGTCTGTTGTGAAGCCCCGTAGACCGCAGGAACCTTAATAACGCGAGTAAGGCGTTCAACGCGGATGTTCTTTCGGAGCATTGGCCTAAAGCTTTTAGTTCTGAAAGTGGACGATTGTCCAACTCGTCCAGTACACGTTGCAATGGTGGCATTGGAGGAGAACACACAGTCACACAAAGTATCAACGTTCCACTAATACAGTCGACGTCACACAGTCACGACTACAGTCACACAGTCCAGTGTTGCTCAAATAACGCAGCAACGTCTGTATAGCTGCTCGCGCTGATGGTAGTGTAGGCCAATTTCCAAAAATATTACTTTCCGTAAGTGGGCGCACGTCCATTCGATCTATGGCATTGCTGAGGGTGGCTGCTCTTTGCGGGTTGAAACGAGGCAAAGAAGGTACGGAAGCCACACAGTTCGCTATTGGCCATTTCTATCAGGAAGGAGTACGCACTTGAAAATGCCATTCCAAGACATATACGGGCTAGAAAGGGGCAGTCACGTCGCGGGAGACCGAACGCAATACGGAGCTGTAAACTGGGGTCCAGGGTATGAATGGCGTGCGCTCATAAAGTCAGATGGATTTCCCTGAATTCCAATTCTACTTGCGTTTTTTTTTTCCTTACTGCAAGTTCTTGCCGGAAGTAACTTTTAACGCAAGTTTGATGGCGCATACCTCGAAAATGGGGCCGTCCACAGATTTATTTTCAAGCGGATATGCATTCAATTCTTTCCGGTTATAATTGATAAATTGCAATGTGTGCTGTAAGTCAATTAGTTAAAACTTAATTAGTGATTAAATTAGTGATTCTTTGGTAATCAGTCGGATACACACTTCGACTTGTGCAAGTAACGTACGTCTCTTCTTTGGGACCAGCTCAAGGATTAGAATGGTGCTATCTGCCCTAGGTGATTAAATAGAGCTTAAAATCTTAGCAGAAACATTTGGAGTATATATCTGTCTTTGCATGCGTGCGTGTGCGCGCGCATCTGTATGTGCGGATGCGTGTGCGTGTGTGTGTGTGTGTGTGTGTGTGTGTGTGTGTGTGTGTGTGTGTGTGTGTGTGTGTGTGTGTGTGTGTGTGTGTGTGTGTGTGTGTGTGTGTGTGTGTGTGTGTGTGTGTGTGTGTGTGTGCATATATGTGTGTGTTGGCAACTTTTGGCTCTATATATTTTGGCTCTATTATATGCCACAACTTATTATTGATTAAGTTATTGCTTTATTTATTGTTACTTTCTTATCTCCGCTACGTCTGTAGTATCATGTAGGCGTGTGCGAATTATCGAAACTTTCGAATGACGAATCGAATAGTCGCTATTCGTAAATTCGAGCATTTGTCGAACACTTTTCGAACATTTAATAGTGTAAACTGCGACCAAATAAGCATAAAATTGAAGCAAAAGTGCGGTAAATTTTCAACCCCGCGGGCATAGTCCTGACATAAAACATGAGAACTTGCGTAGTGGAGTGGGCTACGTCTCTTAAGCAGCCATAACTTACAGGCTATACAGCGATCATTTACACTGTCCGAAGAGTCTTGTACATGCGAAGAAACTACATGGTTGTTTGTTATGCTCCATTTGTGTATTTAATAAGGAACGCTTCATAACGTACCATCTAAGGACAAATCTTCATAACCTCAAGAATACTAGGATGCGAGCATCGTTTTATAATAATTGTAATAACGGTTGTTCATTATTCAAAACTATTCTATAATCGATTCGACTATTCAACTATTCGATTAGCATTCGAAACACTCTCAAAAATCACTATTCGCTTATACCTAGTAACATGCCTTGCATGAAGCAAGTATGGCATCTTCAGCTATCATTAAATTTTCTTTCTTTCACTCTGTTGATCTCATTATAAGCGAACGATTAATAATAATGGACAGTGCAAGATAGTGCAAGATGCAGACAGAACGCAGAATGCCTCACATCGTGCAAATGTTGCACGATGCGACACAGTTTGTGTTAGCCGCCGTCACGTTTGTCATGCAGAAGGTCACCGTGGTGTTTGACAGAGGAAGAGAAAACACCTGGCGCAGGAATGTTAGAAAATATACCAAACAAATAATTTTTTTTTTGGATAGGAACTGGTGATATTTCTTTCAAGAGGATGCGTGTCGCGTTATAAGCTATGCGTACGCAACGATTTTTCCTGTGGCAGTCCTTGGCGCGGCGTTGTCATTTATATTGTCGCGAACCGAGGTGTCGGGGTGGGGCGGAACAAGAGGACCAGGGTAGCAGGCTTCTAGAACAGCAATGCGCATGCCGAGCTTGTGCATCGAGCACGCGCCGCCCAACTTTATTTTCGTCGTCTTTTGCATAAACGAGAGCCTAAAAAATCAATAAGAACCTCAACAACAAGCTCTTCATAGCATTCATTGGTGATTGCTCAAACATTCCCGCTAAGAAACCAACAATATACCGAAAAAAAAAACAGGTTGCTTTTCAAACACAAACTGTCTGCACTGTTACAGAAGCACGTTCCTCTCATTACAATATTTAATGATAAAACTAATCCATGGCTCAACAAGGCCCTACAACGATTACGGAATAAAGAGAAGCGCCTGTACAGCAAAGCTAAATCTGCTTCCTCTAATGCCTCTATTGGATAAGTATAAACAGTGTCTCAAAACATACTGCTCTGCTATTAGCACTGCCAAAAACAAATATTTTACTCGCGATCTTTTGTCGCTATTGCAAACTAATCCAATGAAGTTTTGGCAAGTTATTTATTGTTTATTATAATACTGATGGCTTACCACTAACTGACACTGAATGTCCGACTGCGTTTAACAAATTTTTTGCATCAGTGTTTACAAAGGAAGATCATTCCAGCATGCAGTTGTTCCTGATTGCGAGTACGCATTCATAGAGCCCATCAGGATTAGTCCCGAGGGTACTGCATCTCTAATTAACAACCTTAAGTTATCCTCATCTGCCGGAGTGGACAACATAACTTCGAAAATTCTAAAAACACCATTTCAATTTCCAGCCAGATTGTGTGTCATATCTTTGAACAATCATTGTCATCCGGAGAGCTTCCTTCCGATAGCAAAGGTCATTCCTGTCTTCAAAATGGGTAACAAAAACTCGCCTGATAACTATAATCCCATTTCTTTAACATGCATATGCTGTAAACTAGTTGAACATATTACCGCTTCTCACATCTACAACCATCTGGAACGAAATAACTTTTTATTTTTAAATTAGCATGGCTTTAGGAAAGGCTACTCCTGTGATACCCGGCTATTGGAATTAACTACTGACCTGTATTTTAACATGGACGAAAACCAGCAAACAGATTGCATCTTTTTAGATTTCGCAAAAGCATTTGACAGAGTTGCTCAAGGCCGGCTTTTTACTAAATTATCTACCCTTTGTCTTGATTCTCTCACAATATCTTGGCTTCGTACCTTCTCTCATTTCGTTAACAATTCACAGTTGTAAACGGGTTTTCCTCTCTACTATCTGATGTAACCTCTGGTGCACCACAGGGAAGCGTGCTTGGACCCTCACTTTTTCTAATTTATATTAACGACCTTCCCAATAACATTTCATCCCATTTACGCGTTTCCGCAGAGGACTGTGTTGTTTACCATAAGGTCACTTCAGATACTGGCCACCTGACCCCTCAAAATGATATTAGCACTATTGTTGATTGGTGTAAAAACTGGGGCATGATTCTAAGCCCTACTAAATGTAAATGTAGGACTTTAGCCGCAAGCATGACATTTCTAATTTCCACTACTCTATCAATAAAACCGTCCTGTCCAAACCTACGTCGCACAAATATCTCGGAATCCAATTCACACCAAATTTTTCATAGTCTTGTCACATTTCAACCATCTGCAGTAAAGCATGGAAAACATTGGGTTTCGTACACCGACACCTGGGGAACTCTCCTAACTCTGTTCGAAAACTAGCATTTCTAACATTTATTTGTCCACAGTTGGGAGTCGCCTCATCTATTTGGTCTCCCCATCAAAAATACCTCATCGAAATGCTTGAGTCGATTCAAAACAGAGCTGCCTGGTTCATTTCTAACAATTATAGTCCCCTCGCCAGTGTCTCCCAGATAAAGAGGCTTAATGATATACAGATACACGAAAATCGTCGTTCTATTTCACTTCTGTGTTTATTTCATAAATATGTTCCCACCCGCAATTCAGTTTTGCCTTTGGAATCGTCTCCTAGATCTTCACGGCGCTTACAAAATCATCTCTCCTTTACCGCATATATAGAAAAACTCAATCATTCAATTCACCTGCATTAGCAAAAGCAATTAAGCTCTGGAATGATCTTCCTGGCAACTTAATCTCTTTTCCTCACCCTAGAGAGTTCAAAAAACACCTCTGCCAGCATTTATCGATTTAGTATTGCCATAATTGCCGTTTTCTGCTGTACTACTTCTTCAGTTCCTTTAAATGTTGTTTTACCTTCATACTACAGTTTCACTTGTACTTGGTTATCTGTTCTTGCCATTCTCGCGTTTGCTTTGTTTTTTAATCTCCGTGTTAATATGGTACTTTTACGCCCTTTTTGAATCAATCTTGTGTTTCTTTTGTGTATTTGCCTTCTACGGCCTCTCGTGTACCATTACTCTGGTTTATTGTTTTGTACAGTATTTCTATTGACATGCCCCCTCACCCAGTGCTCTTCGGAGCCTGCGAGGAATAAATAAATAAATAATAAAATTGTTCAAACACAGAACCACTCATATGACAAATGATATCCCGGGAAGTATACACCTACTGATAACTGGCGTTAGATACCTAAGTAGTGGCTAGCCTTTATCCCCTGGTTACATATATACCCCAGCACCCCTGAAACAGGTCGTCGGTGTCACTGGTTATCACTGTGAAGAACCTTCGGACTGTTTCATCGATCAGTTGATTCGAGGTATTCAAGGAACACTGATGTGGCGAGATATAAGGCAGGACTGAGGCAAAATGAAAGAATGGCGCTGTGTACTTTCTCAGTACATGTTTACACTGCAGCCTATATTTAAAGGGAGCGCATAAGAATAGAGCAGGTGCAAACTTTGCCCTCAGGCAACCATGGGAGGGGCCGACTTTGCGGCAGGCGACTCGCGGCTGGTAACGCTGGAACATTTCTGTGCGCCTGTGCAGTGCATTGACATAGCTGTAGCCGGCCCTCGCAGAAGCGGCACCGGCGCAATGAGAGTCGCACTTTGGCTTGTTCCCTTTAACTATAGACAGCACCGTACCTGCCTGTAAGAGAAGAAACGGAGACTCTCCTTGTTTATTTTCTTTCTCGTTGGCGACCTCTTTGATTGACAACTTTTCAACAGATACATTGTAGAACTTGCCCTAAAGTATTCGTCTCGTAAAAAATTTACGCCAAGTCGATTTTGTCACAGTTCGAACTGAATCGAATGGTCGCCGCGGGATTGAATCCCGGCCACGGCGGCCGCATTTCGATGGAGGCGAAATGCGAAAACACCCGTGTACTCAGCTTTAGGTGCACGTTAAAGATCCCCAGGTGGTCGAAATTTCCGGAGTCCTCCACTACGGCGTGCCTCATAATCAGAAAGTGGTTTTGGCGCGTAAAACCCCATAATTTTTTAACTGAATCGAATTGTATAGAACGCGCCACAAGGTTATGCGACCACAAGGTCGCGGTAGTTCCAATCGCAACTGGCCTCTCTTGCGTGCACGCACATCGCTATTGCATGGCAACCGGCCATATGCCATGCTCGACACGCCATTTCTCGCCGGGTCAATGAAGCTGAAGAATCAACAGCTCGATCAATACTTCACTGGAGACCGCATGAAAAACGCAGCGTTATGATCTATTCTTTCCTTTCGCGGAATAGTTCCTGCGTCCGCCTCAGGCGAGATAGTTACAGTTTACGCTACAAAAGAAGCAGGATGACGATGACTTCAGTAATCGTGGCACACACTCCCAGTAGGGTACCGCCCATAGAGTGTCCAACATATAATTACTGCAGTGAATTAACACAGGGGAATATGATCCCTTTGTCTGCTGGAGCTGCATGCATGCCTGTTCAGACAGCGCGATAAAGATCGGTTCAACTGATCTTTAGTTCAGGAATCACGCCATTAAAATTGCACAGAGGGCCATATATCATGTGATATCGGCCATGTTGCATCAGATACGATATGACTTGAGATAGACCACTATCTGCACTTATATTGGCGTTGTTGCTGCACTAAAAATAATTAATAAATATGTGATCAATCCTTTGTGCTAGGTAGTCTTCGTGTTCGACCTTTTTGTGCTGAGTTCTCGCGAGTTCTGTTTTTTTTTTATGCGAAGCATATTACGAGAGCTCAACCCAGCTCCTCAGGCGCGGCGGTGTCGCCTTGAAACCACGTGACACCGTGACGTCACGACAGAGGAGAAGTGTCTTTGGCTCAACTCTTGCAAGACGGGCTGGGTGGGAATCGAACGAGGGTCTCCGGAGTGTGGGACGGAGACGCTACCACTGAGCCACGAGTACGATGCTTCAAAGCGGTACAAAAGCGCCTCTAGTGAATGCGGTGAAACGAGCTGTTTCTAAGGCGTGCGTCTCTTGCTCAGGCGCACATTTCGTTGCCGCGCCGAACGCTGCTTTGCTCGACGCTCACCGCGTCCAATGCGGGGCGCGTAGTCGCTGCCCTGTAGCCCATTGTCTTACACCCCTTGGCGGGTCGACGGGAACGCTGTCGCGTTCCACTCTTGAAGGCGAAGCAGTAATGCATGAGTTGTTTCTTCGTCTAGCCGAACCAAATATAGCCAAGCAACAGCAGTTCACCAGGCTAAACAGTGGTTCAACAACTAAAATAAAGGCTAGTATGCTTCGCATCCTGGGCTTAACCTTACCTAAGCCACAGCCATTTTTTCGAAACAAATGGCTTAGATTGGTCCTGCTGTTATGAAGCGTTATTAGCGTAGCAATCGTTAACGTGTCATCTTTCTCTTCTTCCTTAGGTGAGAATGCCCATGTAACACGCAATATTTTCTGACATATTCTGGTTGAACAAAGCGCCCCAATGTGTCGCTGCCAGCGGTGCTATAAAGCTGGGCCACTGCGGTCGACTTTTAGGGTGACTCGGTATTACGTAATGTTTAATACGTTATGTGGACAGGCTAAAACTCTCTGCTTGCTCCGTTTCATGAAGTGGCGATACAAGACCTTGTGAAACCGATCTCTCCGTGAGCGAGGATGCGTCGGCGACGACGAATAAGTTGATGTGAAAATAAGATGCGAAAAGTTATTTTACCCGTGACAAAGACATCCAAGACTGTCATGGCTACTTCCTCTATCGAATGGTTTGCCTTTAACCCCGTCACAGCCGATCACGAGATAACTCGCCATCGCAATGAGCGTCCTCCGGTGTCGATGGTGAGTTAACTTGTCTGAAAAATTGCCAAAAATGTGGAAATAATTTTAGAACATGTGGCGCGAAACATGGCGCGAAAGAAATTCCGCGCTTCTAATTTTATTTTTTCGGACGTTATCACAACCGTTAAGGGATTAATATTTGTAGCATCGTCACACAGGCATAGATGATGAGTCCTGGAAAGCGAAAATAATGCACAATCAAATAAGATGTACATAAGAATGGAGATTGTCAGTATTGCTCGGCGCCGCTGAGACTTTCAGTGTAAACGATTTGAGCCCAGACAATCACGAAGCTTTCGTTCCCACCTCAGCATGCACTATGTGTGATTCATTAACAGCGGATCGCAAGCTTCGCTCTCTTGTTGAGCGCACTAAAAAAAATCTCTTTGCAGAAAAAACCGAATAAAGCCAATTCGACCTGAAGAAAATAACAGCCTTTGAGAGGACGTGGCTAAAAACTTGTCTACACGCTGCGTGCTGTCAGTTAATGACTACAAGCCATATTTAAAAAATAATCAAAAACTTGTATGCTGCGCCCTTAAGCAGAGCTTGTTAGGGTACGAATTTGAAGCGGTGAAGTTTCCACCTTTGTTGCGCTAAAGTAGTCCCTCATTCGGGGAGTTTAATCGCCAAACACCACCTCCATTATGTCGTCCTAACCAATATCGATTTTAGGCTCTGAAGCAAAGAATCTGGTAAAAAAACGTCCCGGAGCCACTAGTCCGCCAGAACCGACTTGTTAAGTACTAATGACATTAACTTGCCCCTCGGGCGAGAAGTTCGGACCAAATTTCCTCCAAGGAGACTCCATTGCGTTGTTATCGATTTCGAGTCCTAACGAGGGACGAGGCTTGTGAATACCCTGGACCAGTCGGCGTATGGCTGGGATCCAATCCATATCGGCGGTATAGTTGATGTCATGTCTTCCAGTCACGATGACGCTTGACGTCTGTATGTCGTATGAAAAACCTTTGACGTCGAGCTGTAAAGCTAGCTGTTTCTGCGTGATAACCTCCGCAATTTATTTGTCTACCATTCGACGGATCACGTTACCGTAAGCGTACTAATGAAAGAGATCAATGAACCTATTCAGGTTGCACAGCCATGGACGAGATTTCAGGTAGTTTCCTAATGTCTTTCGAAGCGATGCAGCGAACAACGCTCTTACCGTGCTGATGGCCCATCGCCACAATTCTTGTCTCTACATTTACAGTTTCTGCAGCCCACACCAACTTAATCTACTGCAATTATCTTGCTTTGTTCAAAAACCAAAGTGCCCTACTTTAAAAGCGATGATTTCTGGACTTCATACCGATTATTGCCCCATCCCCAATAATGGCTATGGGTGGATGTAACAAAATGATTACAGAAGCCTTAAATGTATTTATATATGTGTCGTGCTTACCTTTTTTACTTCGAATATTACGCCGTGCCATGCCTCAACCAAAACGTGATAAACGACGGATCATTCTTTTTTTTTTCTTTAGCTCACAACCACTGTTCGCCGTTAAAAAAAACGTATAAGCGTAACTTTCACATTTGTGTAGCAGTTCAGAAAATTTCATTCTATATTGCTCGAGAAACAACACCATTGAGCGGTGCTTCAAGTATCAACACCGATCACGTCAAATAAAATTATTTATTACATTCTGTGTTTGATATCCCGCCTCTATTTGCGGCAGCAAGAGAAGATATCTTCAGCTTTCGTTAAAGTTACGACCAGAAACTAGGCTTATATCATCCTTAATTTTTACCTTCTACAAATAGTTATAGTTTGCTGCATAGGTTTGAACCTTCCCTAAAGGGAGCCTATACAGTAACCTTAATTATAATAATCCCACCCAAGTTCCCGCAATCGGTTTCGTGTCATAGCATTGCACTTTCATTTTTGTCAAATGTCGTCATATCGTTCTTTTTTTGTTCGGTTTTGTGTGCCAAGCGTTTTTTTTTTTTTCGTTCTATTGCGGCAGTCATTTGTTGGAGTACATTTGCTGAACGTACGGTCAATAGGCTATGTTTACACTAATCCGACGAAAGAGCAACGTATCAATTTCCAAGAATGTCGCATCCCATGCAAACGTGGTAAGTCGCAAGGAAGGCGCATCGCATCAAATATAGAAAATACGCATTTCAGCTGCGCGTGTAAACAGAAGCTGGTCGTATCACTAAACATGAGAACGCGTTTGCTGAAGGACGTCAAAACAAGCACGCCTTGAAGAAGCAGAGAAAAATGTGGGTCCTCGATGCTCTTACGTGCGACGAGACAGAGCCGTTTCGAGAGATAACAAGCGACATGAACACCGGCGAGTTACTTGATTCCTGGAGTCAGCGCAACAACGCCCACGCTCAGGAGAAAGAAGCAGAAAATGCCGCGCTCGGCGAACGCTGGACGTCGCGATGGTTGAGGGCACGCCGGAAAATTTTTAAGCTGGTGGACAGTACGGTGCACTTCTGTGATATTAAGCAAAGAGTTAGTTTCTCAGCGCGGGCAGAAGAAGCACGACATGGAAGGAAAGATTCCATTGACGTAACAAACGTGCTTCGAGTGGTTTCGATGCATTTTACAACCCGATAGAGGAAGCAGGTATGTCGGAAAATGCAGCGGTAACTTTCAACTGCGACACTGGGCGGCGCTAGTGGCGCTAGATTTCTGGGTGGTGTAGGGAGCCTACATGCAAGCGCTGTTTTCATGTAGGCTACCTAGGACGGTGTACACATACAGTGACACCAGGACGTTAAGAGGGATAGAAAAGAATGCCCAGAAAGGTAAGAAGGCTAACCAGAGGTAGTTCCGGTTGGCCGCCCTGAACGGGGGGAAGGAGTAGTGGGGATAAAAAGAGGAAAAGAGTGGAAGAGTGAGATAGAGATTAGCGTAAATAGTGATGCATCGGGGAAATGCTGCACGGTAATCAATAGGATTCGCTTCGGTCGTGTTCAACACCGCTCCTCATGGGGGAACATCGACGTCGTGGCACTGCTGCACCTTACTGGTCCATGGTTGATTGGAAGCGCAAACACAAAAAACAAAGAAGGAACGAGACACAACGAGCGGTAGCTCAAGCAGTGTGTGCTCGTTGTGGCTCGTTCCTTCTTCGCTGTGTGTGTTTGCGTTTCCACTCTACCATGAATCTATACCAACTGGCTCGGGTATTCGCTCATCCTACTGGTCGCTTCGAGGATACCGAGAAATGAAAATTCTGCTCGAGCTTCTTGTCCTTCGTTTGCACGCGACATTCGCTGCATATATTAGTATAAAGAACATACACTGCAAAAAACCTTACATATAGCATTGGCAGCGGGGGACGAATTGCTTAAACCCTGAGCCAGCATTCAGTAAAATACTTCATATTCCTCAGAGTGGCCAAGGGGGTTATGGAACAATGCATTGTAAGGAATCACTCAATTTGGCCGCACATCTTCTATTAACAGTTTCGTCCGCGCTGTGCGGTAGCGTTTCATCCTGCAATTTGATGAAACGCCAAACACGAAACGTTTTGACGTGAGACATCTGTAAAATAGGTCAGGGGAAGTCATTTCCTAAATCCGCATGCAACCTTTCCTATCTGTGCAGGCGTACTATCCACGCGCCTTAGTTCTGTATCGTTGTGCAGCGGGAAGGGGCCGCAACTCAATCATGCATGCGTCGCTTGCACAGAGTGCGCCGCTGTCGCACGACGCCTGAGGCAATCCCAACTAAATTGATCCGCTCGCACGGCGTTCGAAGAGGTGTAGCGAGGCAGTACGTTTGCCCATCTGTGCCATCTCTACTGCGGACACGCACGGTCACCCGAGTTTTAATTTTGAAAGCGATCTGTTATGGAGCACAGTCAAGGTGGGCCTACGGCTTGTAGCTTTGCGTGCGCTGTGTTTTCACCGCCCAGTTTTCATTGAAGCGATATACAGCACGAAGGTCGCTTCCCTCGATGCTGCCGCGATACCTCACGCCAGTGGGTCGACAGTGAGTGTCCGCGGTCGTCGAGTGTGAAGTGTTCACGTTTGCCTGTGCACGCTGACACCATGCAAGGTAATTTATATAGTAAGCGAATGATTGCGATGGGGCGTCCTACTCCGGCGGCTGCTGCGTATGGCGCGGCCGCGCGAACCCTGTCTTGAATACGATCTGCGATGCGAGTGTAGGCGTGCGTCTACGCCTACACTCGCAAACTGGCAAAACTCAGCCGCGAACCGAAGGTCGGAATCGAACCTTGGCTGTTTGAAAGCTTTACTGCGGCAGCAATCCTATGGACAATCCAAGCGAATATTTCGCATCGTCGTCGCCGTCGCTGTGAGGCCCCACATATGTTTAGCTACAAGTGTACTATGGGCCATACACCATGCTATATGACATGCTGTATATGCGGATTATATTGTCACGCCATTCTACCACTAAAGATGCTCATACTAGGTCTTACATTCTTGACAAAATTATTCCTCGCAATTTTGAGAATGGCAGCTCACAAACAGATGTCGCGAAAAATAACAATGACAGCGCATGCCTTCCATATGAAGTCTTCTCAAGCTATTAAATACTAAACGTGCAATGCAATACTAAGGCTCAAACTTGAAAGCAATGTAATTTTTCTGGCTGAACAGTCTCCGGGATCAGCCCACAAAAGAGGTTAGCAACATACCCGATACGGAAAAAATGGTGGCAGGTTCACTAAGAAACACGTTGTCTTTATTAGTAAACATGAGTGAAATTGTCCGACGGAAGGATTCAAACAGAGCATCGGTAGCACAACATCGCGATCCTCTAACATTAGGCCACGTTAACATGCCTCAGTAAACGGAGAATGTAACATCCGTAAGTATTTCCCTCGTGAAAGTCAGCGCGATGAGACGCTTGGCGCGTCTTATGAACACCCAGCGTGATGTCTCACCGTCATCAGTGATTACACATAAAAGTACTGAATCCTTTAGTTTTAGTATATTTTCTGAAGCACATTACTCGCATTAACTGCACGATTTCCCTTTTCGTCTGTTCCCCCCCTGTTTTTGTGTGGCGGATAGGGTGCTCTTCAGTTGCCGACGCGCCGGTTATTTCACGTAGGCCCCGGCACGTCGACGAATACGTGACCACCTTCCCACGGCTAGACCTGGTTCTTAGCGCTGCGGAAGCGAGGGTATCATATTGTTCGTGTCGGCATCGGTGGCGTTGTCCCTGAAACCAACTCCGCAGCTGGGGTTGACTCACTATCGGCGTCAGCGGCATCAGTCAGTCGCTGCTATCTCTTCCCTCCTCCCTTTATCGTGTTGTCCGCTTGCTGCGCGCGCTTCTGCCCCCATCGTTTGCCGCTGGGTGTACACGCCGCCCCCCTCCGCCCTCTTCCTGCGAGTTTCCGGTTGTCAAAGCGCCGGCTCGAACTTAATTCCTTTCTTCGCTCCTCCTCCAATGCAACCCCTGTGCGGTGGCAATCAGAGAGCCAGATCGGTGGCGGCGGATCTGTATATGTGCACCGCCCGAGCCGAAATTGCCGCTGCCGTTCGCCACTGCGAAATTATCTGCCAGTTCTTTCTGAGCCATGAGCGAGACGACCGATGGAAGTCCTCCGTCTGCTGCTGCTGCTGCTGCTGCTGCTAAACGAGCTGCCAGAGCAGAGGCCCAGCGCCGTCGCCGTCAGAATCCAGAGGTGCGTGCCGCCGAAGCAGAAGCTTACCGTCGCCGCCGTCGAGATGATCCAGGAGTACGCGTCGCCGAAGCAGAGGCTAAGCGCCGCCGCCGAGAAGACCCTGCCGTTCGCGCCGCCGAAGCGGAGGCTCGTCGCCGCCGTCGAGAGCAACCAGCAGTAAGCGAGGCTGAAGCAGAAGCTCATCGCCGCCGCCGAGAAGACCCTGCAGTTCGCGCCGCCGAAGCGGAGGCTCATCGCCGCCGTCGAGAGCAACCAGCAGTAAGTGAGGCTGAAGCAGAAGCTCATCGCCGCCGCCGAGAAGACCCTGCCGTTCGCACCGCCGAAGCGGAGGCTCATCGCCGCCGTCGAGAGCAACCAGCAGTAAGCGAGGCTGAAGCAGAAGCTCATCGCCGTCGCAGAGAAGACTCTACCGTTCGCGCGGCCGAGGCCGAGGCCAAACGCAAACAAAGGCTCGCATTTGCTGCGCTCAAATTTCGCATTAGGAAGTAACGTAATCGTCGGTAATTTTTTCGCTTTTCTTCGATGGTTGTAGCATCGGAATGATGCTTTCTGGGGGGTGTTGTATTGAAACGTCTACTTTTTTCGCGGGTGACCACGTGTCATCGTCTAACAAAAGTTATCGCTCAGCGCAGGACGCACCTGCACGTATCGGAAGTTTTATGGAGTGTTATCGATGGTTCTATCCGCTGTCTGTTGTCACCGGTTCTATCCGCTGTCTGTTGGACCCTGTGTAATCTGATTGCACGTATACGCGACGCGAATGGTGTAGAACTTTCTGGAAGACACGCGCACCAGCGATTACTCTGGAACCCTCGATGACTGATGCATAAAAGCCACGCGACGCGCTTAACCCGCTGATAAGATTTCGACGGTCGCCGACTGTGTTCGCCGCTATTGCTGAGGTTTGAGTTTAACTTATGTGGGCACAAGTTCACCCAATAAAAAGTTAGTTTCGTCATTCACAGTTTTATCGCGGCGTTATTCACCGTCACTACCACGTGATAATATGATTTGCGGTCTCACACACTAGAATCTGTAAATTGCAATATGTGCCACAATGTAAGTAGTTAAAAACTTAATTCCTCCTCATCTTCGAGTAGACCAGCTTATGGACTAGAATTGTGTTATATGCTACAGGCAACGTTCAAAAATTTTCGAACCTGTTCGCTAAACACCCTGTATGTGAATGACCCAGGGGCGCAGCGCACTCAACTAGAGCGAATCAATCGCAAAGCTATGCGTCTTGTCACAGAGCTCCCGCTATTTACACCAATCACATATCTGCACACGTGCAGAATGGCTCAATGCTTTTGAGGATGTGGCGGAGTGCCGCTGGTCATAGTGACCCGTCTCGATACAACGTCCGTGGACCGTCATATCCTCAAGGCATCGAAGCACGATACATCTTTAAACCATCTACTTAAGCTGTCGCTCATCGGCCTAATTGGCGACGTGCCACCTCCCAGGAGCATGAGTTCAGCAAATAGAGCTCGCTGTAGATCGACGGCCTCATCATCAAGGCCGTAAAGAGAGCCAGGAAAGAAGGAACTGTGCACAGTTTTACTGATGCATAAAAAAATTACGGTGTAAGCACCTTTGCCTATCGTGGTCCTGGCACGAGTAGGACGGCTGCAGCGAGAGCGTCCTACAAAACACGGTCACCAACCTAGAATTAATGGCGATACGACTAGCCACAGAACACATCGAGGAACGTGCTCACCACGAACCTCGTACATACGCTATGCCTACCGACTGCAACCTGGCATACATTACATGCGGAACCGACTACGCCACACTCCGTCACATTCGCTCCGCTGCTCGAAGACTGCGGGAAACCGGGCGGCAGTTACGTATTCGGACTCCCAGTGCTCAGCGGAATTCTGGGGAACGAGGAAGCTAGCAGAGCACCGTGTGCTTTACTAGATTCCGCAAATTTGCCTTGTGCACACGTCCCCGTCGTAATCCGTGTTAGTGCGTATTAAAGGTGAATCATCCTTCGAAACCACCTCTGGACATTGCATAGGCGTGACGCCGCATGCACCGCGATCGCTGGCAGCTACATCATCACCTGGCGAAATCTGAACCGGGCAAATGCAGGAGACCCGCTACGAAGCTACGGAGACTCGATGCTGTGCTTGTTCGAGGGGTCCAGGCTTGCATCCTGCTGTCCCCGGCAGAAGCTGCCCGCCTCAACAGGCTCGAGGAGTAGGCGAGATTGCAGCCACCTTGCCGTGGTCCTCCACTTCAGGCCTGTCAACGGGGCTGATCCGTGCTGGGAACATTTAATCACTTCCTGTGGAGCTGCCATATACTATGCCCTATGCCCGGCACACTGCCACTAGGAGACTGGAGGGCAGCGCGCCGTCTACCCTGGAGTGGATCGCTCCGCCACCATACTGAAATGAAATTTTTTTGCTCAAAACTAAAGGATAAAATTCTGGCACTAAAATCTAATTTCAAATCCACCGGGGTATCTGTGGGCGAAGATTTCTGCCGAGCAACGCGCCAGTCTAGGAAAAAGCTGCTTGATTTTGCTAAGGCATCAGGTCAGACATACTCAATACGGCTAAATAAGTTATTTTTGAACAAGAAGTGCTACGTTTACTGTTCTACCACTGACAATGTATGCGAAGTCAGCATGCCACGTGCAGCACGCTCTTCTGTTCGGTCGCGTCAAGCTATCGAAGCAAATGGTTCGACATAGCTAGCACATGCGCAATCTAATAACACCATATCTGTTTTTGTCACTAACGTGCGAAGTCTACTAAATAAACATGCTGCGGTGTCCTCGCTGATTGATTCATGCGCTGCTGACATAGTATGTCTCACTGAAACATGGCTCTCGGCTCGGATAAAAAATAGCGAAATTTTTGATTGTGAAAAACTGTATTCATGTTATCGCTGCGATCGTGGTGTGCGATCAGGTGGAGGTGTCTTGATTGCGGTTACTGAAACGCTCACATCGAGCTCAGTTTCCATAGAAACGCCACTTGAACTTGTTTGCGTGCGCGTTGTACTCGACAACAGAGATGTTATTTTTTGCACATGCTATCGCCCTCCTACTGCTTCGACGTCATTTTGCGATGACCTTCACGACGCATTGAACAAATTAA
Organism: Dermacentor albipictus; assembly: GCF_038994185.2. Classification (NCBI taxonomy): domain Eukaryota; kingdom Metazoa; phylum Arthropoda; class Arachnida; order Ixodida; family Ixodidae; genus Dermacentor; species Dermacentor albipictus. The sequence continues at coordinate 102,874,463 of NC_091823.1, forward strand.
TTGTCAGATACCCTAACGCTCCCCTTTTTCTTCTTGGTGACTTCAACTTTCCCGATATCATTTGGCGTAACGACACGGCAACGTCCCAGTCTTCTCAGAGTAACCAGTTTATAAACACTTGTTTGGATTTCCACTTCACCCAGCTTGTACTGAAACCAACGCGCGTGTCTGCCTCCTCATCTAACATACTAGATCTGATTCTCACTACGAACCCTGACGCAGTTTCCCCAATTCTTTACATAAAAGGCGTAAGTGGTCACCTTGCACTCACTTTTCATATCAATACACGGGCTCCTGTAAAGAAAACTACGAAGGTGATCCGCGATTACAGCAAAGCCGACTTGGCTTCCATTACCACTGAAATGGAAAATTTCGCAGCTTCTTACATCGCTAATTGCGATCAGCGCTGTGTTGAAGAAAACTGGTGCATTTTCAAAAATAAATTGTTGTCATTAATCGAACGTTTCGTACCGCAAAGAACAGTCTCTTGCAAGCCACGGTCCCCTTGGTTCAACCCCTTTCTGAAGCGACTACGTAACAAAAAAAAGCGGTTGTTTCGTCGCGCAAAAGCTTCATGCAGTGACGTTGCTTGGTCCGCTTACTACCTCGCTGAAAGTGACTACACCACAGCCGCCGCTAGTGCGAAACAGCATTTTTATTCTGTTACCCTTCCGTCCATCTTGCAAACTAATCCTCGTAAATTCTGGACCATAGTTAACGGTACTCCAAGCAAAATAATCCAATTAACATACCCAAACGATCAACCTGTTGCTCCTGAAGAATGCTGTAATGTATTTAATGATGTGTTCTCTTCACATGTTACCACAATGCCTAGTGGATTACCGCTTTTATCCAATTCTGGTTTTTCGCCCATGGATCCAATCTCTATTGACTGGGTTGGTGTTAGCTGCCTAATAAACAATCAAAAACTGTCCTCCTCTGCCGGCCCAGACTGCCTGAACTCAAAAATTTTGAAGTGTACTGATGTATTTTCTGCTGTTATCTTGTCACACATTTTCACTCAGTCATTACAGCAGTCTGTTCTTCCAAACGACTGGTGCGTGGGAAAGGTGATTCCAGTTCATAAATCAGGTAACACACACTTACCCAGCAATTACAGGCCTATCTCACTAACTAGCATTTCATGTAAAATTCTTGAGCATATAATATATTCACATTTGGCTGAGTTTTTAGAATCAAACTCCTTTTTCAACCCCTGTCAACATGGTTTCCGTAAGTTCTTTTCCTGTGAAACACAGCTCTTAACATTTACTAATGACCTCTTTGCAATTTCTGATCTAGGTACCGACATTGACTGCGTATTTCTTGATTTTGCGAAGGCCTTTGACTCTGTGACCCATGATTTACTTCTGCTTAAGCTGTCTCAACTTAACTTGGACGCAAATGTACTCGAGTGGATAAAAAACTTTCTTTCTAACAGGACGCAGTTTGTAAACGCTAATAACTGTAATTCTCGGTTTTCTAACGTACCAGCAGGTGTTCCTCAAGGGTCAGTCCTGGGTCCACTTCTCTTTCTAATCTATATTAACGATCTTCCGAACTGCGTTCTTTCCTCTTCCATAAAGCTTTTCGCGGATGACTGTGTTCTCTACCGTAAAATTACTAATCCTTCAGATTCCCAAGAGCTGCAGGACGACCTTAACCGCGTAATTGAGTGGTGTTCTAATTGGTGCATGCAACTAAATTCAAATAAATGCAAGGCCATGCGTATATCTCGTAACACTGCCACGCACACCTACTTTATTAATGGTGCACCTGTGACGTCAGTTAGCTCTTACAAGTATCTCGGCCTTCACATATCAAATAACCTTTCTTGGCACTCGCATATTGACTATGTTACTAAAAACGCTAATAGCATGCTTGGTTATTTACGCCGTAATTTTAGCTCTGCCCCTTCTTCCCTGAAGCTAACCCTTTATAAAACTTTAGTTCGCTCCAAATTGGAATATGCTTCAGCCATTTGGGATCCGACTCAGTCGTCATTAGTTTCTTCTCTTGAAAGTATTCAAAACCGCAGTGCACGCTTTATATTATCTAATTATTCTCGCTATGCAAGTATTTCTTCAATGAAACGAACTCTTAACTTACCTGATCTTTCGTCACGCCGCAAATATTCCCGTCTCTCCCTTTTTCACAAAGTTTTTCACTTGAACCCCCTTTTAAAAGAGACCCTTCTTACCCCTCCGTCATATATTTCTGCCCGCACTGACCACAGCCTTAAAATGGGGGTGCCATTGTGCCGTACTAACCGGTACAGTGACTCATTCATCCCCAGGACAAGCACGGACTGGAATCGCCTTCCCGCCTCAATCGCACTCATCACCGACCCTACTAACTTCAAAACCGCCGTTCAGAATGCCTTTTGTTAATATCTTTTGTAAATTTTTTGTTAATACTTGTTTGTATTTCTTATTTTTTACTGCATTGCTTCTTGTTTTGACTCCACTCCTTTCTGTAACGCTTTCGGGCCTTGAAAGTACGTGAAATAAATAAATAAATAAATACTACGAAGAAGGGAAGGTTATGGCACTGGCAGGCTATCTTGGCGTACTTCCAGGACCCCGAGAGAACAGGCCGCTTCTTCGTCGCGGACTTCTACTCTAGGTTTTCGCCCGCTGCTGCCATAGAGACGGATGTATAAGGACAACCCCACCACTGCTCCCTGCCCGAGGGCATATGACCCCTCATTGCAGGCCAAATACTTAAAAAAAGAAACCCCAACCAACAGTTAATTGGAGCGAACTTTGTCCATTGACAACAATAACACCAGGTAGATTAGCTTCTGTTGCCCCAGAGAGATCATCACTACCATCTTCCCTGTACATGACTTTTGCTTTCGAATAAAAAGATAGAGGGGACGGTCAAAGGACGTTCGTGCTCGTTATGCATGTCGCTTAAGACAAGCTTGCTTTAGCAGATAAAGGGAATGTATTTATCAAAACTACTCTGCAAGACAGTTGTACCACAGGAACGGGAAGAAAACACGAGTCCGGATTTTCTTGTTTTTTCTTGTGGCCCTGTGTTATGTCTCTCCTGCACAGGTTTTGAGAATCAAGATGTTATTGCTAAAGACCTCTTCCGCAAGTGTGTGTATGGGCACGTGGGCGTGCGTGCGTATGTATGCGTGTCTAAGAATGCACAAGCGCTAAAGGGAGAGAAACAATGCAGTCACTGTTGTGTCAGGCAGGATGTCCAGCTGGCTGCCGCGGGATCGTAGAAACCCTGCACGTTTGCACATAAAGAAGACATGTGCTGTGCGGCAGCCGCTTACTGGGCGCCTTTGTTTGGGCAATAATTCATGGCTTCCAAAAAGCGGATATTTAGAAGAGAGGTGATTCTACTAAGCGCGCATCATCACGCACAGCGTGGTCTGCGTGTGCGTGCGTGAGTGTTTGTAGGAATTCTTGCCATTGTCCATACAGATCCTGTTCGTACCCCATTCTTTATTTTCTTAGCAAAACTTTGAAACGTGTTTTTCTGTTTATCCTCTGCGGTACAACTATGCAGTAGCTGGTCATCGTACAAGCATAGCTCAGCAGTCCACTTATACGAGAAGGTGTGCAAGCACTTCAAGGTGAACGACACTGGGATGAGTCATTCACTTATTCGACACCATTGACTTCAGCACAATTATGGACAAACTCCTTCTGTGGCTGCTAGCACCAGATGCCTTGAGTGCATGAAAGAATGCTGATTTGCGCCCATAGTCACAGATTCACACTGCTTCCTCGATGTCCCTCTGGGAGCACTGAGCCTGTGGCGCACCGCCGTCATTGCAGTCTTTCTTCTGGGTGTTGCAAACATCGTCGTAATTTTCACAGCCGTCGCGCTGTTCTTGCCTCGGGCTCTGTTCTTCGTGCTCGTCCCAGGGCTGTACGTCTGCACGGCCGTAGAGCAGATACAGCAAGGCGGCCACCACTTGCGCCACCGGAATGAAGACGTGCGCCAGCCGGTGGCCCTGCGAGAGAAGGCAACGACCACATAACAACAAGGATCTCAGCAGCAGGCTTCAAAGCCTTCATATGCAGGTGATTGCTGAAACGCGAAGCAGCTGATTTCATTACACGTATCACGGACGTTATGTAGGGATTGATAACTGGCGTTGGAGATCTAAATAGTGGCTCTCCCTTTCCTGCTGATTGCGTACACTCTAGCGGCCCAGAAAGTAACCGTCGCCGTGACTCGTTATTACCGTGAAGCTTTGGACTGCTTTATCGATCAGTTCATTCGAGAAAGACTAGGAACACTCAGGTTTTGAGATGTGAGGGAGGACGGAGGTAAACTGGGGAGAATGTCTCTCTACCTTCATAGAATACAGTGTGGTCTATTGTTAACTAGAACGCGTGAGAGCAGAGCACGGGTGAATTTTGCCTTTTTGCAAGTCTACAATCACCCAGCTTTGCTGAAAACGACTTGCGGCTGGTAACAATGGCACATTTCTATGGCCCTGTGCAGTGCATTGACATAGTTTCAGCCGGCCCTTACAGCTGGTGAGCCTGCAAGGTGAGAGATGCGCGTTGCTGTGCTTCTTTTGACAGTGCACCACGCAGTTCAGTCTTGCTTGTAAAATAAAGAGGCACAGACGCTCCACGTTTATTTTCTTTCTCGTTGTCAACCGCTTTGATTGACAATTTTTTAACAGAGAAGCTGGAAAACTTGCTTGGCCTTCGACAAAGTCTGCGTCAGGTGGATTTTGTCACAGTTCGGACTATATCGAATTGTATAGAACCCCACAAGGTTGTGCGACCACAAAGTTGCGGTAAGTCCGCCCGCAACTGGCCTCTCTTGCGTGCACGCCCATAGTCATTGCATGGCAACCGGCCATATGCCATGCTCGACACGCCATTTCTCGTCGGATAAATGAAGTTGAACAACCAACAGCTCAATCAATACTTGACAGGAGACCGCGTGGAAAACGCCGCGTTAGGATTTATCCACTCCTTTGGCGGAATAGTTCATGTGTCTGCCTTAGGTTAAATAAATACAGTTTACGCTAAAAAGAAAACGGGATGATGATGACATCAGAAATTGTGATACGCAGCCCCTATAGGGCATCGCCCATCCAATTCCCAAGATGTAATTACTACAGTGAATGAACACCGGGAAATATGACCCTTTTGTCTGCTGGAGGTGCATACATGGCTGTTCAACGAGCGCGATAAGGACAGGTACAACTGATATTTAGTTCAAAAACCACGTCATTAAAATTGCACAGAGAGCCACATCGTACGTGACATTGGCCATGTTGCATCAGATACCATATCACTTGAGATGTGGCTCTCTGTGCACTTATAATGGCGTAGTTGCTGTACTAAAAATCATGGCTAGATGGTTACCGTGTTCGAGCTGTCTGCGCTGAGTTTTCACGAGTTAGTTACGAAACAAATGGCTCAGCCCAGTCCTGCTGTTGTGAAGCGTCGTTTGCGGAATAACGATTAACGTGTCATCTTTCTTTTTTTTTTTCTTAGGCGAAAAGGCTCATGCAACACAATATTTTCTGACGTTGTGGTCGAACAAATCCTCACAGAGTGTCGCTACCAGCGGTGCTATAAGGTTGGGCCACTGCGGTCAACTTTTAGGGTGACTCGGTATTACGTAATGTTTAATACGTTATGTGGACAAGCTAAAACTCTCTGCTTGCTCCGTTTCATAAAGTGGCGATACAAGGCCTCGTGAAATCGATCTCACCGTGAGCGAGGATGCGTCGGCGATGACGAATAGGTTGATGCCCCCCAGCACGACCTCGAGTGTGGTGGCTGACAGAGCTTTTATCACGGGTGCGTGTCGGGGCGCCATGTCCACGTGGCTCGTCTCGATCCCTGCAATATTCAACGCAGGACTCATAAACAACGTGAACGGGAGAGTAACGCATGGTCCACTATGCGGAAGGAATGTTCAGGAGGACAATCTCCAGAAAGAGAGAGAGTGAGTGAGATCTATATTTGGAGAGAGTTAGAGGTTGGCCTGAACCACTGTGTTGCTCGCATGCCCGAGGCCGTGACTCGTACTTCGAGCCAATACCGTGCGAGTTGAGTGTTCCAGCTCCGAACAGCAGTGTTATTGCTTTGAAGCCGCTATGCATAAAGATACACGCATAAAAGCGACAAGTTAATCCTGTATGGATAATATGAGCAACCCCTGTGAACTGCATGGGTGGCTGATGGATCCTGTCAACCTCATCATCCCATGTACAGATAACTTTATTGTGTCTAAAACATATTCTCCAAGGCAGCTTCATTATTAATTTCTCTATCACCTTTAAAGGCTACGGCTTCGGGTGGGTGTAGCAACACACTCATTCACTTCTATATGGATAATATGACATGCTAACAAAATATGCCCTATGGTTACCGCGCATACCGACTTCCATACCACACACAGCCTCTAAGATATGGTGGGGCATGTGGTGTGCTCCACCCGATCTGGGGGGCCACATGCATGTCTATAGAAGTGCGCGACATTGCCGCCAGGTAATGTACTCTATAAAATGTAGCATGTCAGGACCTTGCGATCGCGCCACTACGTAATATGCAGACCACTGCTGAAGAGACAAAACATAAATCCTTGCCCATCGCGTGATCGGTCGCTGTATATGAGCTCCAATGCCAAAAGGTTTACTCGGATTTTTCGAGTGTTCATATTTCTGGATTCTTCTTTTGACGAAGATGCAAGAAGTAATCTTACCCACGACAAAGACTCCCAAAGCTGTCATGGCTATGTGCTCTATCCAATGGTTTTCCTTTAATCCTTGAAGCATCGTGGCGCAGGCGTGGATAATGAGTCCTGGAAAGCGATAATAAGTAAATAAACAATTATATCTCACAAAGGAATGAATATTGCGAATCTCGCTCGGCACCACTGAGACTCTAACTATAACAATTTGAGCCTAGACAATCAGCATTCGTACCAACTCCAACATGCACTAAGCGTGATTCGTGAATAGCGGATCACAAGCTTTGCACCCTTTCCGTACACAATTAAAGATACTCCTTGCAGAAACAAGGAAATGAAGCCTAGGTGACTTTGAGAAAGTGACATGATCCGAAACATGTCTTTAAGCGGCCTCTTCTACAAGTCTTATTCAGCCATTATCCAAACTTTGTCTACAAACTGTGCATTGTCAATACTTATGTAGATGGTTCCTCGTTAAATTATAACTGTACGTTAGCTTTAAACAGAGCTTGCTAGAATTCAAATTTAAAGCACTGAAGTTTCAACATGTGTGGCTCTCAAGTAGCCGCTCATGTGGTGATCCTCAGCTTCGAACCCTTTCGGTACTACGTTTTCAAAACATTATCGACAGCGGTTTTAAACTCTGAAAGAAGGCAATTGTTTCTCACACAAATGTCAGGGGATCACTAGTACACTGTAGGAACGGTTTCCCGAGTTCTAATGACCTTAACTTGCTTTTCGCCTGAGGTGTTTGAATCGAATTTCTTCCAAGGAGACTCCGTTATTGCGCCGTTATCGATTTCGACTACTAACGAATCACAGTGTTTATTCTAGAAACTCAGGATCCATCGGCGTAGAGCTGGAATTGAATCAATGGCGCCGTTAGGCAGTTCATGCCAACTCTTGCAACTGCGATGACGCTTGACGTTGGTAGTACGTTCGAACCTTAAGCGTTGAAGCTACAGACCTGGTTTTTTAAGCTTAATAACCTCCTATATTTGTATATAGACTGGCCGGTAACGTCATGCGAAGTCTACCGATGAAAGATTGGGAGGCACATCCACGGAAGAAGTGTCATGTACACAGGTCAGGCATCGTTTAAGTTTGGCCAAAGACCTTTCTCAAGTAAGAACGGAAAACACCAGTGTGTGTCAAAGCGATCACAAAGTAGGTATAGCAGTCATTTCAAAGTAAAATAAACGTTGTAAACTGCATTCAAACATGTTTGTGTCATATATTATTAAACGATGACGTTTGAAGAGCAGTGTACACAAAATGGGTGCGCACCATGATATCGTTGTTTGACAAGAGTGCCCTAAATTAGGCGCAACATATTCACAGACCAGACCACAGGGTTAGAATCACCAGCTTTAGAAGAGTGGATTGGTGGCTTTTTTTGTGTGACTGCATTTACTTTTCCTGCAGCAAACACCAGTCTCATCTCGCGCAATCACATTGTTTTGTTCAGAAATCAAATAGCCCTATTTTAAAAGCGAAATATTCTTCGCTTTCTTTGTGCCTGGTATTGGCCAATCCCCAGGAATTGGTGTGTGTCAGTGTAACAAAATGGTTAAGGAATAATTAAATTTGTTATTAAATAGGTCGTGCTTACCTGTCCACGAACCTCTCATCGACAAGCCTTATACGTCACCTTCGTGGTCGCAATGCAGAGAGCTCACTGCTGCAGGCGACGAGATCATGCGTGTGTTATCAGCGTCGTTTAGATTTGAACACTGCATGCTTTATAATGGTGAGTTCTCATGCGATTAGCATTCTTTGAATTCTTAACGCACGTTACGGCATATACCTTTCTGTGCGCGCCTCTCTCTATTCCCCCCCCCCCCCCCCAGCTTGTTTCACTGGGTAATCCATAGTCGAATGGGCAGAGCATCGGACTGGTGTGCCGAGGAAACCGTGTCCGAAACCAACCGCGGGAGAAATTGGAGTCTATAAGTACGCAACACTCGGAATGTGCCCCTATTCAAGCCACCTCTCTCAGTGCAACTTCGGTGACTGGGTATGTGCCAGTAGGTATATACGCTGATCTTTAATGAACCTCTTTGATGCCAACTTTGGTCACGGAGCATGCGTCTGGCCTCTAGGTATGTGCTGCTTTTCAATGGACTTCCTTGATGTCAACTTAGGTCGCTGAGTATTAGAAACAATTGAACGTTACTTGCTGGACTGCCGGCGTTTCTCTTGCCTGGGAAAAAAGACATCCCAAATTGCAATGCAGCAGCTCGGCCTGCCATTGAACTCTCCAGTGCTGCTGTCTTTCGTAGCTTCTGTGCTTGCACACTCACACAGGATTGTATGTGTCATCATAGAGAAATTTATTGTTGAATCAAATCTATTTCATTGTTCATGGTATTACTTATTTCATTCTTAATTCCTTCGTTGCCCTATATATATATATATATATATATATATATATATATATATATATATATATATATATATATATATATATATATATATATATATATATATATATATATATATATATATATATGTATATATATAAACTAACGCGCGTGAAGTATTCAAAGAATGCTAATCGCATGGGAGCAGTGCTGAAATCTAAACGACGCTGATAACACACGCATGATATATATATATATATATATATATATATATATATATATATATATATATATATATATATATATATATATATATATATTGTCGCGAGAGGAAGAGGGAAGCAGTCAGTTCCAAGCGAATGGCCGTTTACTGTTTGTTTTTCCAGCAGCTAACACACACACTTCTTCACCCTCGGCTTCCAGCGTTACCAGCGCTTGCCGTTACCCCTCCCTCCCAATGAAAGAAAAAGAAGAGAAACGACTTCTTGATGCGACTAGACGAAAGTTAGCTCCCCCCCCCCCAAAAAAAAATAACAGAAATGCTGGGGATATGATAAATGCCACAAGGAGAAAATGAGAGAAATGAGAAAGACAACAAACGTAACAACAGAGGCCGCAAAATAAAGTTTATGAATGGGAGTCAGCGCGAGTGGTAGGACTTCATCCTGGTAACGTGAACAATGTCAGAGGAATGGGGTCTACAGGAATGGTGCTATGTTTCGGCTGGAAAAACTTCGTAGTTAACAGGAGTTAGACGATGCAATACTATGTAGGGTCCAAAGTATCCGCGCAATAGTTTTTCTGAGCGGCCTCGTTGACGTATAGGGGTCCAAACCCATACGAAATCTCCCGGGTTGTATGCGACGTCTCGATGGCGTATGTTGTACCGACGAGCATCTTGACTTTGTCGAGATAGAATTCGTTGCCGCGCAAGGTGCCGCGTTGCTTCGGCACGCTGAACAAAAGCATCTGTATCTGGTGTGGTAGGTTGAGACCAAGCTGGTAGAAGCATCACGTCGAGCATAGTCGTGACGTCGCGTCCGTAGACCAGACAAAAAGTAGGAAACCCGGTAGTTTCTTGAGGCGCATCGTTATACGCGAATGTCACATACGCGAGCAGTTCGTCCCTAATTTTCATGATCAGTGGCGACACAGATAGAAAGCATATGTGCAATTGTTTTATTTAGACGCTCAGTTAACCCGGCGCCAACTGCAGATCGGCGCCCACTTTGTTTCAACTGCGGTGGTGTCGGCCACATTTCCCTCCATTGCAGGCATCACGACGCACCGTTTCGCCCTCTCCGCCCAAGGTTTGACGGTCTACGTGCCAACAACGACTACTCGCTACGCTAAGACCTTATTAGAGAGCCTCCCTGTGAGCCTAGAAAGTGGTTCGTAGGGAATGCCATATCCGCAGACCATGGCGTAATAGCTGAGGAGTCCATTGGTGGGAAACGGATGGAACGCGACGAGGTAATGTGCCAATGGAATGCTGGAGAAGCAGCTAGGCCATCTGCTGACGATTTGGCACATTTATCAAGGGAGTGCGTCGCGAAGGTAGCTCCTGTAGATGAAGTCCAAAGTGATACCGACAGGAACGCACACTAAAATTCAGTCGGTCAGGAAAGTGCGTTGAAGTGCGTAGGAAGACGGGTAATGCAGTTGTGGACAGCATTAAGGCATGTTAGCTGCGTTGCGCAAAGGAAAGGGGCTGCATTGTCCCGAAGTGTGTTGAACTCCCCGCCAGTCGAGGTAGCAATGATAGGGATGATTTACCAGTAGAACATTCAGACTGTGCGGTTGAGCTAAAAATCGATGAATGCCCGTCACAACGAGATCCAAGCGGCCCGCTAAGAATTGACCTCCAGAAAGTGTTCTAGGAGAAAGAGACGTCGCAGAGTCAGGTATTATGCGGCAGAAAGCGAAACGCGGCCGTAAAGCGCCGAATCCTGTAGTAAGCACTGTAAAAAATTTAGAAAGGCACGTTTCTTGCGGCGTTTGAAATCAGAGCGCGTCCGTGCCGCCTCCCGAGAAAAAATAAAAAGGTACGTTCGACGCCGAAGTGGAAAAAACCCAGATGTCATTTATGCTCCCCATAGTTCCGCTCTTTTCGAGGTGTGCTATGTATGACAGGGAAGCGCGAGGCGTTAAGGAGACGCGAAGTGGCCATAAGAGGTGGTGAAGTCGTGGGGATGACGATGGTGATGACGACGACGACGACGATGATGTCGATGATGATGATGATGATGATGATGATGATGATGATTGCTGCTGCCTTTGATTTTGTAAAGGGTGATGTACGGCAGAATGAAGCACACATTTGACCTATACCAGGTCTGACACAGAAGGTCAGATCTGGGCCTGAACGCGTGTTGCCGGTATTTAACGTGACGGGAGTCCACAGCGAGGGAAGCTGCTGCAGTGCCCTTTGTATTCCCCAGTTGATAAGAACTTTCAGGCCGTGCCCACCTCGGGTGCGACCTAAATGAGTCATCTATAAGCTATTCGGAACAAAGAACCACTATACAGGTTCCGAAGAACCAGTGGTTTTCTCTTCTTTGTTCCTTCATTTTGAGCTCTCAGTTAGAAGCTTCGTAATCTCCGAGAGTAGAGATCGTTTCGATTTATAAAACCGCTTTGAGCTTTGTTGAGAAAAATTCTTTTACAAGCTGATAGATACCGTGGATGAGATAGTTCCTACGTAAAATTCTGAAGCTTCATTTTCTAGATATGTCGTCTTTTTAACCGGATAGGCTGTTTTTTGTACTGGGGAGTCTCGTAACATCAAGCCTAGGTTATCTTCTGGAAGCCTAGAGCAACGCGCTTGAATGTCAGTTGACATTTCAGAAACGTTCGCAATTGTTTTCTTCTTTTTTTTTCTTTTTTGAGACAAAACGCATTAGTTTTGAGGAAGCGTCGTGAGAATTCTTAATTTTATTAATATTTGTACCATTTATTTAACGCAGAAACAATGCGTTAGTGCGTCTGTCGCGCTGTGTTTAGATGACAGCGTGATTTCTCACAATTGTGAACGTGCGCGGAAGTGCGTAGAAAATAGGGGGGAATTTTCTTCATTGTGGAAAGCTTTTTGCGCGCATTAAACGAAGACGACAAGAAAAGAACACAAATACCAGCGCCGACTGACAACTGAACTTTCATTCCTAAAAACAGCTCATATATAAATACCCTCGAGAACGATCTCATGATCACCGAAGAACAATTTTCTTGTAGTTCTGTGTGAGTAATTTGCGCCAGAGCTTTTCCGATTGTTCCTTTAGTGTGTGTCCCGTGTGAACAAGACAGAATAAGATTGGCGCGTGGATCGCACGTACGAGTTATAATTTAGGACCGCAAAGTGACAACAACTCTGATATAGCACATCCACGATGTCGACGAGGCTTTCGAGGGCACTAGCACTTCCGATAAACAACGGGTGTAGAGCACGAACATACTGCTCATGTAGTTTATGATGGTTATAGTATTGGAATTATACGTTTAAGGGTTTTTCGTCTATTCTGCTCTTGTGCAGCGGTGCAGTCTGTTTTGTTAGGACTGTAGGAACATGAGAGCTCACTTTGGAGGCACAGAGTTCTGGGTCCAAATTATTGGTTCAAACGAAGCCTGGAAGGTACAAATGTCCAGTGGGTTCCCAGCGCTTGCACGCGGTGTGGCCGGTGCACAATTATTGTTGCTGTAGAAGTGACTCTTCCATGTCGGATGTTGTGGGAAGGCTCTAAACCCTGGTCTGCTCTCTATGTTTTGGGCTTCAACGAAGATTTACGAAAATGATTTGATTCCAGGCTTTTTGAAATTCGTTGAAATGTTTTTGTACATTTATTATAGAGGACCAGTGCGTATAGATTTGTTCGCTAGACCCGATTTCTCTCGTTGCGAGCACGGCGCTTCACTCTGCCCTGCGGTTGCGTGTTCCCAGGGAGAAGGCTACAACTAGGCGAATACTGGGACCTCGAGCAGCAGTGTGTCATCGGGAGGGAACATCGTGGTCGTTACTAAGCACCGACGATACGGGTAACCTGACAGCTGGTCACGCTCAGTTAGGGTCACTCGCAATAAGTGCACTTACAGGCGGTGTTTAAAACGCAAGAGATTAGACAGCTAGTTGCAAGCTCCGGTTGAAGGTCGGTCTGAAATCGACTGCGTGCTCTTGGGGGAGCGAAAACTCCACACGAAGGGAAACATTGCTCGTAATAATTTCTACGTTTTCTGTCGAAGTGCTGATGGATGAAAGCAACCTACGTTGGTGGAGATAAAGTTGCATTTGATATTAGTCGAACACAATTATCAAAGTATTATTCTTTCATGAGCACCTGCCGTTTTTTGAGACATCGTTGAAACAGCCTTTACGTCGTATCGGAAATACGGCAACCCCCGAGAAACTTCTTTGTCTTCCCTACTGCCGTCAGCTAAAAATTACATCGCCAAGTGGATGAAAGTGCGAATTTCGCGTCGTTTTATTGAAGAATTATAAAGCACTGGAGGCCATTTTCGACGATACCCCCAGTGAAAATTTTATTTCTCCAGACTGCACCATCTGCCAAAATGTGTCATATCTGACAAATAATATTAAGTCGGCTATTTACTAGTATAAGCATTGCAGCGGAATTGTTTAGCAATGCGTAGAAAACCTATCGATCAATGAGGGTAGCTAAATGGACTTGTTGGTATGACATCCCCTATTTTGTTGTAGCCCGTGCTGAATGGCAGGGACAACAGAAAGGCACATTTGACAACCACACAGCGCTAACTTTCAACAACAGATTTATTTTCAGTTCGCATTGCTATATATGCTCTCAATAGGTCATACGACGCGTGTAAATAGCTCGATAAGCATTAACAGAAAACGGGAAACCATACGCAAGCATTTTCTTAGCCACACGGGTTGATAGAAAGGTATAGGTTCAACGCGAACCAAAATAATCGAACTCTTTTGTAAATAAGAAAATTGATGGCTTACTGACGCATGCGCCACCAAATGTTGATGTGCTTCTAGCTTCCATTATCAAACGGATGATTTCGCTTCTGTTTCTACTCATGCTTACAGTTTCCTTAAATATGTGTTTGCAGTTTCATCTTCATTTCATCATAACGGAGTTCAAGAAAACCGTCAGCAGCCATGTTTTCACAGCGAAACTGTATATAGCTAGGGTTCCATACATTTTTGTTCTCCATGAACAAAAACTATCATCATCATTGGCTCATACCCCCGTACGCATTCCTGCTCCTGTAGGAAGGCAGAGGCTACAGACACTCATCAAAGTAAAGCGAACAGTGCTTAAATTCTTTCTAGCCAGGCATACAACTTACAGAACAACATGTCGAAAACCGCTATCATCAATGGCTTATACCCCTGTGAGCAATGGCTCATACGCCCGTAAGCAAGCAAAAAAATGCAATGACTCGTGTGTTTATTCACTCCTGTTTCACGCGGTAGCTGCCCGCGGAATCTAAGGCACAGGCGTCCCTGCTAACACTGGTCGAAGAAGAAGAAAATAAGTTTTATTGAAAATAATGGTCGGGCAGTTTTGGCTGTGGTGGCCTCAGGTGGCGGTTAGAAGTCGATCTTATTTTTTAATGGGCTACGAGACACAGGGATTGGACCAACGTGTGCTGTAAGCAATCTCCTAGCGCAAACTTGGGATCTTTTTGTGCCATCCTTGATTAGCTAATAAGCAAAAATAATTACCTAAATTAATACTTCTCTGCCATAATTCTGTAACCTGGAATGTTCACCGCATTCGTAACCATCATATCCGACAGCTTCCAGTGTGATACAGTTTGTATAATTATATTTCCGGGTTTCAGAGTTGCGCTGGAAAACGCGAACCAGGGTGCGATGTGAGCATGCAGCTACACGACTCGCCTGCGCGACAGCAGAGCTCCCGAATGCGGTTCTGAACAACTAACTCTGCGTGATGGTTGACCTTGCCACCGCGACAATGTGAGAAAGGGGCATAGGTGATAGGCAATTGAGGCAAAGTAGACATGGATATTAAACCCTATTGTTCAATCACGCTGCTTCGTTTTTATAATAAAACTTGCAACAAACAACGAAAGTGTATACCAGCGATCACGACATAGCAGAAAATACGTTCGCCACGCCTGGAACATGTCACTAACACCATTACGACTGCAAGAACACGCTCGAAAAAAGGGGAACACAGGTGTAAAAACAGTATTCTTGTAACCTGCATATAAATACCACGCAACATGGGATTCTATGGTTGTACATCAATGGGTGTAGCGCTAAAACACTTTCATATGTTTACTGCGCCGTAGAAAGGTATGCTAACTTAAATCCACGTCGGCTATTAGAACATATATATATATATATATATATATATATATATATATATATATATATATATATATATATATTTCTCTTTGTGCGACACCCTTACCTCCAGTACAAGTGAGCCTCCTGGAACCAGTGGTGGAGAGCCAGCCTTTGTCGCGGAGTAGGTCGCTCACCACGCCGCACGTTACCACGGCCGCCGCAAGCGCCAGCACCGACGATAGGGCAGGAAAGCTCTGCGCAGCAAGAATAGAATCACCAATGCCATGCATTCAATACAATACGATCCTGCAATAAGGTTCCGATAAAATTCCCAGATAGAACTCTGACAATACGGTGTCTACGGCCGCTACAGCTATATGGAGCATCAGACAGCACAGAAATGTTGTACGTGCATTTGCATGTATACTGCGCCCTTCTAGTTTCAAACGGCGTTGTGACATCGTAAAATGACAACCTTAAGATTATATTGCGTTACAAATGCAACAATTCGCAATGATTCTGCATGTTCCAAGAGACATTGTTCTGCGGTGCTTAGAAAGGCATGATTGCCTGAAAATATTCCAAGATAAAGCGGAATAAATAGCTCCACAAGAACATCTTAAGCAAGAACCACGAAAATGCGGCCAAATTCATGCGCACCAGCCGTCATTTCCATCATATCTGAACGATCGCAGCGCCTGAGTACCCTCTGGTGATATCTGTAGGAAACTCTATCGGTATAGTCATGCCAACAGAACACTGACGCGAATACACGAGTGAAAAACAAGAGGTTTGATCATGTCGATGGTGACGGACGGGTCGCGGTAATTGCCATCCACTCTAATACGGTGACGCCAGAGTCGTTCTCAAAGCAAGACGTAACTTGAGCCTAGCTGTGTGCTCGGCTCGCTGCCCTCAACGACCGAGGAAGCGCTACCGCACCCTGTCTTGTCAACGTGACACCCGCCCGTCCAACGTTAGCGTTGGTGTGTTTGCTCCCGTTTACTGCCTCTGGGCGCGCATATATATAGAGTAGCGCTGTGTCGATGTCCCACAGGGACGTCTTTCGACGCTTGGCGTCACTGCTCTAACGCGGTAGATGCCATACAGATAAAAACAAAACGATATATAGAGATTGTTCCGGCGGAATCCGGCCGGCTTCCTTGAAACGAGGCTGATGGGAAGGGTTTGCAGTCGCTTACTCTCAACTTGCTGACGTTATCACGGCGCGTCTATATGAAGGCGGCAAGCACACTTAACTCGAGCGCTGGGAGCAAACAAACTGACAGCGTCCGTCACTGTTAGCTCTCTCGCCTGTCTCCTCTCGCCTCTCTCTCTCCCTCTCACTCTCTCTCTCTCTCCGACTTCTACACGTCGATCACGCGTTAGCGCTTACGCGTCGTCAAGTTTCCGACAACGCTTGACGCGTGGGAGGCACGTGAGGTTAACACTGATCTGATTTGTTGAGAGCACCAGTCCTGCATAGAAGCCTCCGTAGCTCACAGAACCTCCTCCCATAATCTTCTATGGGGAGACGCCCTGTCATCGGGAACGACCGGGGGAAAAAAGACCACTGCGTTTGCACAGGGGCCGTAGCCAACATAAGCGGCTTTCTTCAGTAGCTTTATGTCTTATGTTTCACCCTGCACTTCGGTATAAGTTAACGAGTCTGAAAGAATGAGCTCAAAAAGGTGCAGTGGTAAATAAGGGCAGTCAATTACGTGTCCTGCGCTTCCTACCTGTCTTTCTTTTCTTTAATATTCTTTTTTTCTGCCCCAATTCCTATCTGGTCCTCCAACAAGAGCCTTACGTCAGTTGACTTACCATGGTGGCTACACATGGTTGCGGTATTATGTTCTGCTGCTGAGCTCGAGGTCTCAGCTTCGATAGTCTACCGTGGTGGTGGTATTATGACGGGGATGAATTGCAGTAACGCTCCTTTACTTTATTTTTACGTGGACAAAATAAAATAGCCCCTCACCTTGTCCCCTCCCCTTTTTATTTCTATTTTGCGCGAAGTAACCACACGTCCTATGGTACGAACTTGCCGAGTATGAACCGACTAGCCCAGTAACACGTATACTACTTAAAGTGTACCCCGGATTGTCAGGTTAATCGGGGCCCACTACTACTCTAAGAGTATTCTGGATTGTCAAGTTACTCGGTGCCCACTATCCTGCAGCGTCTTTCAAATATTAGTTGTGGTCTTTGGGCTTCATTTCATCTGCGGTTCATCCTAGGTCCCCTGAGTTGACTTCGCGGTGTTTTTTTTTTTAAACTATCCGGTTCTTGCAGCTTATACTTTGCAGCTCTGTTTCATGCTAACTGTGTAGGCTCGAGCAGGGCGTTAGCTCCTTGAGTGCTATAGGAGGGCGTCTATAGTCGACAGTCAAAAAAGGCAAGACTTGTTTTAATTTTATATTTGTTTCTCTTTACCTACTCTTGTTATTCGGCCGGTACGTGTGTGCCACTGCCTTTCGGGTCATCACCATCATCGCCGTCTTTGTCATCTTCCTCTCCTCTGTCCTTCCCATACCATTTGAGGCGAGTGAACGTTGTGCGCTTTTCGGAGGCACTTGCTGTCTCAGGCCTTTTCCTTTCGGCGTATACCGTATGTCCCAGCTAACATCAGCCAAGCAGCTGAACGAAAAAAAAAGAACAGGTTAAAAAGACACGGTACCAGATACAGTTATAAGACCTGCGGCGTTCACTGGTGGCAGGGTTTGCAGTCGCTAACTCTCAACTTGCTGACGTTATCACGGCGCGTCTATATGAAGGCGGCAAGCACACTTAACTGGAGCGCTGGGAGCAAACAAACTGACAGCGTCCGTCACTGTTAGCTCTCTCGCCTGTCTCCTCTCGCCTCTCTCTCTCTCTCTCTCTCTCTCTCTCTCCGACTTCTGCACGTCGATCACGCGTTAGCGCTTACGCGTCGTCGAGTTTCCGACAATGCTTGACGCGTGGGAGGCACGTGAGGTTAACACTGATCTGAGAGAGAGAGAGAGGGGGGGGGGGCTCTTAGTAAAACAGAGAATTTTGCCGGCGCGTATATAACCGCTGGCATGCTATCCTGTATCGGGATGGGGAATGGGATTAAAAGATTCCAGAAGAAAGTGGGAGAAAAAGAAGATAAAAATAAATATGAAATGTCCGAGTGGACATGATACTAATATTTACAGGTGACATGGCGGGTAAATTTAGGCTTTTGTATATGAAGTGTGCAATTTTTAAAGCTTTCCTATTATACCAATTTCTGTCAGGTATTTGAACAATAAATAAAAAACCCGTCGCTGTATTGAAGGGCCGGGCATTGGACTTAAGATGCTCGGTAACGTTAACGGTTCGTGGCAAATCATGTCCATTTGGTGCTCAAAAAATTGTCTCTCGTCGTGGTACGCGGCGCATTCTAGTAATATGTGCTCAATTGTCTCTAAATTGCGACAGTTATCACAGTATAGGTTAGTGGTAAGCCCTATGCGGTACAGATAATTGTTCGTGTAGGCCACGTTCAGTCGAAGACGATGGTGCAATGTCGCTAAGTGTCGAGGAAGTGGTCGTAGAATTTTCGGTCTCATTTCTGGGTCAATGTAACGCAGGGAGTTATCTTGGTGAAGCGGCAGATTCCAGATGCGGTCTTTTTCTTGTTGGGCATATTTTTTTTGCCATGTTTGAAGCGTCAGCTTTTGCAAAAAATGTTCTTTTGAACTTGCGGTATTGGAGTCTATTTCTGGCAGCTTCATCCGCTCTTTCATGTCCCGAAATGCCGGCATGGCCAGGTATCCACTGGAACTTTATGCAATGCCCAGCAATCTTAGCCCTGTGGTGAAGATAAGTAATGTCAAATGCTGCAGGTTGATTATTGCAACGCTTGTGCCTGTTCCACATACTGATCTGATTTGTAAAGAGCACCAGTCCTGCATTCGTAACGAAACTAGGAGAAGCCTCCGTAGCTCACAGAACCTTTGCCCATAATCTTCTATGGGAAGACCCCCTGCCCTCGGGAACGACCGGGAGAAAAAGGCGACTGTGTTTGCACATCGGCAGTAGCGCACATAAGCGGCCTTTTTTCAGTAGCTTTATGTCTTATGTTTCGCCCTGCACTTCGGTATAAGTCAACGAAAGTCTTAACAATGAGCTTAAAATGGTGCAGTGTTAAAGAAGCGCAGTCACTTACATGTCCTGCGCTTCTTACTTGTCTTTCTTTTCTTTAATATTCTTTTTCTGCCCCAATTCGATCTGGTCTTCCAACAAGAGTCCCGCCAGTTGACTTACCACGGTGGCTGCACAAGGTTACGGTATTATGTTCTGCTGCTGAGCTCGAGGTCTCAGGTTCGATTGTCTGCCACGGTGGTGGTATTTCAACGGGGATGAATTGCAGTAACGCTCCTCTACTTTATTTTTAGGTGGAAAAAACAAGATAGCCGTTCACCTTGTCCCCTCCCCTTTTTATTTCTATTTTGCGTTAAGTAACCACACATCCTATGGTACAAAATTGCCGAGTATGAACCGACTAGCCCAGTAACACGTACCACTTTAAGTGTACCCTGGATAGTCACGTTAATCGGGGCCCACTACCCTGCGGCGTCTCTCACATACTAGGTGTGGCCTTTGGGCTTCATCTCATCCGTGGTTCATCCTAGGTCATCTGAGTAGACGTTGCGGTGCTTATAAAACAAGCCGGTTCTTGCAGCTTATACTCTGCAGCTCTGTTTCATGCTGTGTAGGCTCAAGCAGGGCGCTAGCTACTTACGTGCTATATAGGAGCGTGACATTTTGGAGTTAAGAGGTATTGCACCACTACTGTATACAGCTCCCGAGACACTCACGGTGACGCCTCCCAGGTACATGAGGTAGTTGTATTTGCCGAGCCGTTGCTCCGCCATGCCAGCCGCCACACATAGGCACACTAGGTGAACGGGAGTGCTGCGCAGAATCTGGCGCCAGGGGACGCAGTGCGCCTGCAAATACATAACGAAGCGCGTGCAGTAAGTGTTTCGCTGTAACGAACTCGCCGTACTTCCGTATACTCTGAAGTAGACTCTGAAACTTTGGCGCACTTTGTCGAACCCTCATATCACAACGTATCACAACAAGGCCGAAATATAAAGCCCTTATTAAAACGTTTCGCCGTTCCTGTGAGTTTGAAACAGGGAAAGCCTATGGTGTTAACACTTACGGCCAATCAATCAACAGTCGTCGACCATCGCCATGGTGATATTAAATTCATGCCCCTTCAGTTGCGACTTCCATTTCCTTCGTTATTTTTTTACTGCATCGAAAAGAATCGCATGCAGAATATGAATATTTGCCTCGAATGATTTTTTTTTCTGCATTTACAGTAGGTCCCTTTGTCCCCTTAGTAGGTCCCCTTTTGTCCAGTTGCAATGCTCAAATGTTCGCAAATAAATGGTAAGTGACGGCTTAACAAACTTTAAAAAAATGATAATATAAAGACTTCCTCTTGTGCGGCACCAACAGAAAGATATATATATATATACACACTCGGGACCCTCACTCGACGAGGGTCTCAAATATTACATACACAACGAGGGTCTCGAATACAGCAACATTGATGCCTTCAGGCATGTGTGGGTTTATTGACCGGTTGCCTTCACCCAAAGAGATCACGTTCTTGTGACGCCTGCGGCATAAAGGATGTTCCACATCCGCCGCCAAGGTCTGTGAGTGGTGGCGCTGGCTAACACTCCCAAGGTTCTACTAGGAAACGTAAATACCCAAGAAAGTGGATGAGGAAACGGCACCGCGGTAGTTCAATTGGTAGAGCATCGCACAAGAAATGCGAAGGTTGTGTGATCGTTCCTTACCTGCGGCAAGTAGTTTTTTTTTTTTTCATCCATTTTCATTTCCATTACTTCATCGTTTGTTTATTTCATTTATTAAGCACGAGTAATTCCCTCTATGTTGTCCTTGGTGTCAGTGGTTGTTGGCATCTTATGGTATGACTAATAAAAATCGGGCCCCTCGGTTAACCCCCTTTCTTCTTGTGTATATAAGGTTTTTAAGAAGTCGATTTTTAAGAACATTGTTTCACACTTACGGGACTGGGCGTTCTATCAGCGACGTAAGCAGAACGGCGTCTATATTGCGGTACAACTTTCTAGGCCAACGATGGGATCGATACGGCGGCAAATCGCCCGCAAGTAAAAACGCTCTAAAAGAAAAAAAAAGAAGTGCCACGTTCTCAGCCGCGTTACTTTTAAGCTGGAGCAGAGAAAACACAAACATCGCATTTATAACAGCAAAATCAGACTACATAACCCACTGCGCGTTGAATTCGACTTATTTCTCTGCTCTTCAGCGTTTGGCAAAATGCGAAACCACCGCACGTGAAGGCTACGCTGATTCAGTATCTGCTTCAAGAAAACGAAAGCGCTGTCAGACTCTGCCGGACTACTTGGCGCAGTAACACATGCGCGGGAGCACCGCTCCTGTCCAGTGACCGAGTACAGTAAGCGGTATTTATACGCACTCTGTGAGTTGGACAGATAGCATTTGTACAGGACAACAGTTGCCTAAGGACAATGTTGGAGTTGGGAAAGGAGAGGGGGATAGAGCACACGTAAGGCGTATGGTCTCAAGCTCTGTGCGTTAAACCAGCATGCGACGCTGCTGTCTTAAGGCACTTTTTATTCTCCACACACAGCGCCACCGTTTGGCGCCACCATATGCTGCTTTTAGGCGAGAACGGCATGTTTGTCCCCGAACCCTGGTGTACGTGTAAACAGCTGCCTGGCAAAACCGTCGCTTTCCTTACCTGCGAGCTCGAAGAGAACGCCCGGCCGTTTCCCTCGGTGATGCGAAGTCGCTCCGCTTCAGTCACCGACTTGTTGTGATAGGGGTCGTCGAAGAACAGCAGGTACCAGAGCACGAACCAGGCGAGACCCAAGGTGACTGCCGACGAGAAAGAATAAAGAAACAAAACGCAGATGGGTTAAATGGACGTCGGATGCGAGTGTAAACGTCAGCTAAAGGCAAGAAAGTACGTACGCTTCCGTCACAACCACGGGGTTGCTGCACAATGGCCATCAGTTTACGGTGAATGCTTAGACGTATTCTCAAAAGTAAGGAAAATTAATAGGCTTGAAGAGTGGAAGAATTGTTTACCATTCTTCTCGTAGTAACGTGTTCATTTCCTGTTGGTGTTTATCAAGAGCCACTACACGTCATTCGACTGACTGTGCCTTATGATTGTGCGCAATTCATAAAAAAAAAGAATTACCTCCGCATTACGCAATATCCTTAAATATGGGGCGCTATAACGTAAAGCTATTCCAAGCTTTCCAATTCCAATTCTGCAATCAACCCTCCGCGATTGGCCAAATACTTTTTTGGACCACCTCCACTTCGGCTGTCGGTCACGCGACGTCATGAAATCAGCGATAGCTCCCATCTGATATGAATTGTACACACTGATTATGTACGATTATGTATGATTATGTATGATTGTACCGGACAAAAGAAAAATCGTTATTTCTGGTTCTACGCCTTTTCTTCATTAGCCCTCGGCTATTGGTCAAGAGTTTTCGGGCTGCACCCTTCACCGGCCTGTCACGCAACGTCACAAAGCCGCGAGAACTCACCGCGTCAAAGTGACGCTGAGCGCTTGTGTCTCGTCCTTGTTACTTTGTGGTTGCATGTGTTTCGCGCTGTTATAATTTTTAAGTCAAGTATGCACCAACTCGCCCAGAAAGAAGTTTTAATAAAGTGACCTGTAAGCGTTAAAGACGCATTTATATGCCGAACCAAACGGAATTTTCTTCTGAATAGCTGCAGGCTGCCCCGTTCCGAAACGAACAAAAAATGGCTGCCACCAATCGCTCAAGCACTGCTACTCGCACCTGCAGGAGAGCATGGGTTTATTGGCATACAATAAATCTTTGCGTGGCCGTGTAGCGTTTTCGAGCACTTTCAGCACGTTTACAACTTCGTTCTGCCAACTCTTCTTTGCTGAGGATCCGTTTTAGCGTCATTCTTAAGCTTCCGTTACATGCCGCCACGATTTTCGACCAGCCACCGCAAGATATGTAAGGGAAAATGGACCAGTCGCAAAGCGGACCAGTCGCAGACGCCGGCGCCACCCTCTTCATCCGGTTATCGATTTTCAGTGCAGTGGCTCGGCCCCATCGAATCCCTCTCCACTTGAGCGTGCTCCTCGCCTCTTTTCAGCCAATTAGATAAGACAAGCCGCTCAATGTAGGCGATGTTATTTGTTTTTCAAGCATACAAAAGAGACCTCCAATGAACGAGGACACCATTTGATTGGTCTGTCCAGACAACCATACGGGTCGCCGCCCGAAGCTTGCGTCGGCGGTTACGCAAATTTGACGTCAGCAGATTGGAATAAAAACATTGAAATAGTTGTAAGGCCCATGTTCTGGTTAGTATGAGCGACCACTCCTTAGCACCGTGTGATGTGTCTGTAACCAAAAACAAAGCTTTTAAACCATAAGCATTGAACTTTCCACAATTCTTGAAGTCGTTTGATCGAACTGTCGCTCAGTAGAAACCAATTGGGTTACACATAAAAGCAAGGCTCATACCATCGATAATTATGATTTTTTATAATTATTTTACGACGCTTACATTTTACCCACACTCCGTGGCTCAACAGATGCTCCGACCTAACAAACAACTTTATCGAAAATGTCCCCGAAACTTCGAAGCCCTCCAATAATGCCCGCTACTGGCCCGGTTTTAGATAAGCTGCTTCAACAGGTTACCTCGAAACGTTATACTGGTCCCCTTATCGGGGATATAAGTGCACATTTTGATCAGTGGTCAATGCTGTGTCGTCGTATAAATGTTGGAAATTTCTGTAGCGCGGTTCTGGAAGACATCAGAACAAGAGCAAGCAGATTGGGGAAAGTTTTGCTTGCAATACTTTATGGGGCGCCAGAAGCAAACCTCGACTGCTCTTTGCTACTAAATAACATTGTATACAGCAAATTCCATTTGGAATATCGCGCCAACTTCGGGAGCTCTGACCGGACACCTATATTTAACGGCCCTTAGCTAACTATGTGACTGCGCTTTAGTACTAAGGCAAACATTCGTACAATATCGTTTCGATACTTACAGTCAACCGTAAGAGCTTACGAACCACAGATCTAGGAATACCCTGAATTTCTAAGCAGTTTTTGACCGTAGTCAGTAAATCCTTAGACCACAATGTTTTTTTTGTTTTTGCTTTTGTTGTTGTTATTATTGATTTACCTCAAACTCCAAACGCCCTTACGGGTATTACATCGGGGTCTTTCAATAAATCAAGGATAACTGAACTACGTTGTCAAGCAGAGAGACACGTTAAACTAAAACAAAAAAACGAACAAGAAATATTTTACCTTCTAATTTCGGGCTAGCCTAAAACAAAACCATGCGCTCGAGGAACAACAGAATCTGGTTAAAAATAAAACACGAAAAATTGAACACGACGGCACTCTAATATCATGAACAAAATGACCAAATCAATCATAAGCGTGTACTTTAAAAAAATCGGCTTTGCTAAAAATTCAACTGGATTCAAAGCGGATGCGATTTTATTCGGCAACCTGTTCCGTGAACATGTCATTTGCATATTTGCGAATGACATGATTGCGCAAATGTTGAACTTTTTCACGATTCCCGCCGTCCGTAAACTTTTGCGGTCGACTTATCAACAAATTCCGGAGCACTGACTGAATACCGGAGTCTGCAGAGCCCTCTTTAGGCAGTTCTGGCGTCGGATCTGCAATAAGCTAATCCGTTCTCGCGGAGCGAACAGTTATTATACTCTAAGACGTTGACCGTAGAGATGGGTTTTTTTTTCCTCAGAGCAGCCGTGCGAGACAAGCCCGAAGAAGAAGGTGGGAGAAATGCACAGGCACACGAAGACGATGACGTACACACACAAAACTCACAATACTAAAACTGTGACTAACATACATGAATAATAATTCAGACATTTTTTCTTCACAGTGCTGGCTTATTACAGAACTTGGGTCACTGACTACTTGGGTCGCTGGGTATGGGCCCTTACTGATAACTTATGCACTGGGCATGTGCAACAAGGTTATGTGCAACTGGGTGTGCGCCCATTTTATGCCAATTCTTTGAATGACTGTGCCACATTGACGCCAGCTACACGAAGCCTTAAATGTATTTGGATATGTGAGGCACTTCTTTGTGCCCCCACGCGCCTCTCGTCGTTCTTCCTTCGACAAGCCCAATGCATCGCCTTCGTCCCCGAGGCGCCGTCAGCCAACAGCTACAGGCGACGACAGTGTGTTCGTGTCATCCGCCACTGCTGCTACCTCGCTAACTCAAGGGAGCTTCGCGTCATTTAGATTACAATACCGTGAATTTTCGTTTTCTTCTTGTTCTTCGTCTTCCCTTTTTTCAGCGAAGCTCATGTAGATTTTTTTTATTATTATGCTGCCGTCAGCCGGTTGGCAAGTTCTTTATTTTATCATTGTTATATTTTATAATGGATTATCTCAAGTGCATGTGTAAAGCGTTAGCATTCTACCGTGTGTCCCAACTAACATTAGCCAAGCCGTTCAGCGAAAAAAAGAAAATTTGAAACGCCGTGCAAGATACAAGTATAAGACCTACGGTGTTCCGTCGCCAGCGTTCTGACAACGAACACCGTAGGTCTTAACGCCGTTTATAGCACGATGTTGTCCAAATGTTTTCTTTAGAGCTTGGATAACGTTAGCGGGGACACCCTATGTAAGTAACGCTTGTTGTCGACATATTTAGCCTATATTTCTTACGAATACGATTGCCAGCAATTGCATTGTAATAACTTTACATTGGGCATGTTTCGCTTCTTGAAGAACTTTTACTTTGTCATGCCTTTTTTTTTGGCGTTGTCATATAATTCAACGTGAGAGTGCTGGTAATATGTATAGGTGAACGTGCACTTACCGTTTGCAAATATCACAGGCGACGTGACGAATTCGAACTCAATCGCTTCAAACATGCACCGGCCTCCAAGTAGGGTAGCTTGCATGTAAAAGAGAAACAAATGCATTACACACGCGTTTATTAAAAAAAAGGGGGGGGGAGAGGGGGAGCGGTTCCTCAAAAAAACTCTTTCTGTGGTCGCCAGTGGCCTTGCCTTAACGGTCTCGGACACGGTTCCTGCCTATTTCGCCAATGCCTAAGGTTCGATGATAACGTCAACGCGCTCCAACGATATTCTTGTTGGTCGTATTCATGGATCAAGATGGATGTTGGAGCGTGATGTCGCCTGATAAGGCCGTCCATCAAATGCCGTGCCCATTCGAGCGTCGTTGAGCATAAATTAGGTGGAACCAAGATTTTTCATAAATGTTGTCAAAAATCGCAAATTTTCATAAACGAAGCTATCAATTTAACAACTATATAACTCACCACTATATATGATATCACAATTCCGTAAATTACATTTAATAGTAGGTCTAAGCCGGGGAAAGCTTAAGTATTGCGCATGAGTCTCAAATATACCACTAATATGTGAGTAGGCTTTTGCAAAACCTATGTAAGCAGTGTAACAAATTCACGTGAGATATAAATTCACATATCAAATTTGTCGCCTTTTAATGCTCTAACAGACGTAGCTAACAGAAGTGCGATATCTCTCCTTTTCTTGTTGCAAAGCTAAAAATTTGTAAACATGTTGCTTGATTGTTTTTTAATCTTGCTAATTTTTGGAAATTTCTTTTGAAGAATACAGGCCTTAAATGAAAAATTCCATTAGAAAGATCACTATATATTACCTTTGTCTTTCGAATGCAACAAATTTCATTAAGGTCGGTCCAGTGGTTACCTCAGAAAATTGTTCCTGTGTTTTGCCTGTATTTGAATAGAGAGCATCGGAGTTGGGCTCCAGCTAAAGCTTCCCCTAAAACATCGCGGTATCGATCAAGAGGTAAATGAGGACGGAAATGAGAAGGTTATTCTGTAAGTGGACTGTCCCATTTCTGCTGCTGATCGGTTGGAGCTGCACCAGTGAGGAGGAGACTGGCTGAGGGCAGCTGCCTCCCTCTCACTGGTGAGTCACTCAGCGCTACGGCAGCATCCGAAACGGACACTTACGGAATGCCTCCTCCCTCTACCGATCTTGTATACAAACTTGGTATTTAAAACAGCGCGACAGACTGAACACCAGTAAAAAAAGGAAGCAGACACTGGTGCCCTGTCTGTCGCGCTGTTTTTAATTCCAATACTGTCGCACCAACTCGACCGAGCATCTAGTTTGGCAGTTTGTACACAAACACATTTCTAAGAAAGTTGGTGGGAGGGCGGCAGGCGTGCTAGCTTAATGGATAAAGCGCAGCACGCGTAAAGCGGTAAATGGGGGTTCGACTCTCACCTGCGGCAATTTGTCTTTTCGTCCAGCATCATTTCCCTGTACCTTACTCTGTCGAAATTTAAAATAAAAATTTAGAGTGGCGTTTTACTTCATGAACGCGGGTGATGCGCAAGCGTATGAGTGCTATAGCACACGCGACGCTATGGGCCCTCGGTGCGCTTTGGCTCCTACACTCTCCGCACCAGAGATCGTATTCAAGACAGGGCTGGCGCGGCCTCACCACACGCAGCAGCCGCTGGAGTAGAACACCCCGTTGTAAACATTTGCTTACTATTTAAGTTACCTAACATGGTGTCAGCGCGCACGGGCCAACAGCAAGCGTCCGCACTCGATGACCACGGACACTCGCTGTCAAAACGCTGGCGTGACGAATCCAGGCAGCAGCAGCGAGCGAGGTATCCTTAGGGCTGTCTGTCACTTCAGCACAAACTCAGCGGTGAGAACACAACGCACGAAAAGCACCGAGCTGTGGGCCCACCTAGACAGTGCCCCCAAAGCATAGCGCTTTCGAGATAAAGCGCGCGCGACCGCGCGCAACCGAGATTGCGCACGCAAGATTGAGTCGCCATCGTCAGCTCACCGCCGCACGCCTTCACTCGCACACCCAGCGTACGGCGCGCAAGGACGTGTTACGTGGAGACGAACCCACTACGTATTCATCGCAAATAAAATCAATAGCAACTGCCGGAGGAGGTCAACCTAGCGTGCATCCGCCTACCTCCTCCTCCACTTCGCTCAACGTTACCTGCGCCTCCAGGCGCCTTCCTCGTTGGCCTGCCACGCGGCCTGAGACAACCACCGCCGATTTCTGACCATTTACGCTTGCGCGTAAAACATCGCAATTAATAACACTATCTCTCACTTCACCGCCTGCTTGTTCTTATAGGCGCCACTAACGAAAAGGTCGAGCCCTTCGGTTCCCATTTTTCTCCTCACTCTAACATATTAGCATGGTGTCGCATAATGGCGTCGCCACCCTTACACAAATAGAAATAAACGGGGCGTATACCGTGTATACCGCAGCGTATACCGTGTGCTCGTGGAAAGCACGTGGTATACGCTGCGGGAAAGTTGTTCTCCCCGCGAGGCTTCACCGCCTCATTGGAGACTGGCAATGTCCAGAAAAGACGCTACCTACTCGAAGGGAATCGTGACCTTATTGCGGCCACCTATTCGTTTCCCTTTCTTTCCTTTTCCGTGAAAGAATTGAGGAGAGAAAGGGTGCGGTGACTGAAATAGAGCGTTAACTATTCACGTTGATGCTTTCACACGTGAAAACAGAAGTCCTCGTCAACAGTCATGTCCAGCGCTGCCAAAGCTATGAAGCGTGGCGCGATGATGTTAAAACGGCCTTGTTTGAGCAGCTGCGGAAAATATATAGCACTAGAACCTAATCATAGTTTTATTCGGATGGTATAGAGATTGGCAGATAGGCTACGTCGAAGCCGGCTATACCAAAATTTGCGTTGTTATTCTCTACTCCGAGGCTATGACGTGCTGAAACAGAGACCGGGAGAAGCTTAAAATGGTTTGTTTGTTTGTTTTTGTTGTTGTTTTTGTTTTTGTTGTTGTTGTTGTTCTTGTTGTTGTTTTTGTTGTTGTTGTTGTTGTTGTTGTTGTTGTTGTTGTTTTTGTTGTTGTTTTTGTTTTTGTTGTTTTTGTTGTTTTTGTTGTTGTTGTTGTTGTTGTTGTTGTTGTTGTTGTTGTTGTTGTTGTTGTTGTTGTTGTTGTTGTTGTTGTTGTTGTTGTTGTTGTTGTTGTTGTTGTTGTTGTTGTTGTTGTTGTTGTTGTACAGCACCCTTTAATATATTTAGCATTCCACTGATCCCTAAGGCGAATTAACGGAGGAAAGATTTTTTATTCTCTAAAATAGTAAACATTCGAGTATATGGCCGCAAGGCAATCAGCGAAAAGTAAGATGGTAAAAAAAAGGAAGAAAAAAAACGAGAACAGTTGCATACAACGATGCTAGAGTTATACTGTTAACCGGTGTATAGGCCGCAGGGACGAACTTCGACTGAAAATGGGTTTTTCCCTTAACCCAGCGCGAGTAAACAGCAGGTTAGCAAACAATGTTCGTCAGCCAGTGAAAGCCTGGGTCATTCATTATACTGCATACAGGAGTCAATTCGAAAACCGTCAATACCACACTTGTCGGGGCTGCCAGAACAACAGAAGCTAAGCATGTCGGATTTGTTAAACGGCTCCTGAATTTCTTCATCGGCTTCAGAATCTTTGGTTCTTGTGCACGTTAAATTTTACTGAGCTTGAGCAATGCCCTGAAGGTTCTTCGCGACGCCATCACAACTGTTATTGTGTTTTTCACACATATGAGATCGCGTATTAACGCGTTGCGCGCCTTGCAACGAAGTCTCCGGCAAGTATTGAAAAGCCGAGAACTTTAACTGTCGCGAACAGCATTCATTTGCTAATGAGGAACTGCCGGTATGAGCTGTAAATATTGCTCATTCGCAGCAAGGATCATTGCGTAGCTGGTCTAGCTACATGTCATTTAACCCTGGCATAGATTGCAGGCCAATCTGGCCCCGTTTATTTGTTTTTGTTTTTTCAAGTGCGCATCTGATCGTAAGAACTAAAATCGTGTGTAGTCCGCACCCATAGGTATACTCCGTACACCCCGATATTTCAACTTTTCATGTTGTGCAGTCCACGCACTATAGTCCGGAAAATACGGTAAGTCATGATCGATGTCAGAGGGAACACCGAATTCGTTTTAAAGCAACGATTACTCGACACACGTAGACTCAAATCCGGCAGGTTAGTATGTAACAAGTAGCTTTTTTTGTTCAAGAAGTTAGTCGGACTGGACACACTCTTATAAGTCGCGCGTGTGTTGAGTCACTAGCGCCTGTTAAATGTGAATTTTAATGCTTTGTTTCTCAACGCTGGAGGGGAAGCACAAGACCGGGGTTGCATCGTGGGTAATATTGCACTTGCTGCACTGGAACCGCCACCGTTTGGTGCTTTTAAAGTGGAGAGAACACAGGAAAGGGATCATTGGGAAGGGCACTGCTTCGTCAGCTTACATGGTTCATTTAAATAGAGTGGTTCCTGTGGTTTCTGCGAGGACTCAGTGTGTGCATGGAGCAACAACCGCGAATGTCACGTGGAAACGATGTGCACCTGCGCAGCCACCTTATTAACATACTGGATGTGAGTATGGCGAACGTCGTCGTTCGTTCGTCGACAGGAGTCCAGTCGGCCAGCACGCCGTACAGGGACGTCACCAGGAAACCCTGCAGCAATAAGAAAAGACGGGAAACGGAATCAGCGAGTCAGCCGGTGACCGAACGCGTTGCGAGTTTGAGCGACCTAATGGGCCATGGCAGAGTTCTTAAAGTGTTCCCAATTCTCCCAATACCCACCACCTTTCATCCCCCACTCCACTCTGTGCGTAGAGGGAGGGGGGGGGGGAGAGAAGACTTTTCCGGCACTTTCGTCTTTCTTTATATTGTACCAGGGCAGGCACGGTACGACACGGCGTTCGATGAGGCGTGAGGGGGGTTGGGAGG
This sequence comes from Dermacentor albipictus, assembly GCF_038994185.2. NCBI lineage: Eukaryota > Metazoa > Arthropoda > Arachnida > Ixodida > Ixodidae > Dermacentor > Dermacentor albipictus. Next base: position 102,905,702 of record NC_091823.1, read on the forward strand.
ACGGCTTCTGCGACGGTTGCAATTCGTTGGAACTTTTTCAAAACGTGCATATGCAGTTCCCGGTATAGGTAGTATGCAAAATTAAGACGCAGAATCATGTCTGGCGTCTCCAGCTTAACGCTGCATAATATCAGGGTGCGTTTTTTTTTTTCACTACAATATTTATATATATATAAAGAGGCTATTGCACAGCTATCATGACACTTTTGCATAGGAATTTCGAAGTCAGGCGGACATACATTGCGGCGAATAACGTATGTCTCAGGAAGCTAATTAACAAAACTTCGTTAATTAACTTTTATCAGTTCCTCGAGGGTTGTTCTTATACGACAAGTTTGGAGCCAGTTGAATTTTGGTCAAGTAAAACTCTTGCTTGGGCTAGTTGGTTCATGCTTGAATTAGTAAAGGCAAGGAGACCGGGACTCGAGAAGAACACGCCGAAACTGAACAGAACAGGCTGAGAGAGCAAGAAAGGCAGTCCCGCCGTCAGGTCAGACGGGAACGCCCCGTGAGTAATGCTGGCAATGTCCAGCGACCTCATTTATTTATTTATTATTCTTAAATTATGGTCTTTTATGTGCCAACACCTTGTGTATCTGTAATTAAACGGATGGAAATAAGTGATTTGGTTTTATTTGAAAACCACGCTCTGATTATGAGGCACGCCATGTACCGGGCGACTCCAGATTACTTTCGACCATTGGAGTTCATTAACGCGCACGCAAGGCAAGGTACAGAGGTCCCCATTTCAAAAATAAGGAGTTGATATCGTGGCTAAAGCACAGTGGTATTGACATGCTTTTCTACAGCCTTACTGATATACGTGAGCTACGTCGAGGTGTCCAGTAAGAGCTCGTCAGTTCCAGGTCTCGCGTTCGCGTACTTTGCCTTCGCATGTTGGTAGGCGCATCTTCTCCCTTTCGATTGCATTTAACGATACGGAAAGGAAACGCGCAGTTGCTCAGGAAGAACAAAAATCTCAAGAAGTGGCTCCTTTCTTATTTGCTTTTTTTATTTTTTCAATTCCCTTGACCAAAAATTTCTTGAGGAAGGTGTTGCGAACCGTATGCCCTGTCTGCTTTAAAGCAAATTAATGTGAAACAAAGCCAGAATAGAGAGAAAATGCAAATGGGACGTTCGTTAGTCTTCTCATTATGTTTCTTTCTGTCTCTTTTTCACCGTGAGAGCGGACCCCGCACTGCGGCCAGGGCGAGTCCGGCCCCGCTCGAATTTTTCAAAGCAGCGCACCCTGAATGTGTTTCTCTTCGGTTCGATAAGAAAGGGAGAATAGCGACAAACAATTGCAACAGTCGACGAAAGAAAAACGTCCGCGAACGTTTTGCAGCGAGAAGTAGCACGGGGGTCGTGAAGACCGACCTCGGCTGCTCCGTTGAGGAACTGCGCTCCCGCCAGTCCGTGGATGCCGAGGTGAATGGCCAGCGGGGCCACTTCAAGCAGCACCGACAGCGTCAGCAGGGAGGCGCCGAACACCCTGCACATAAGCCATCATCAAGTTCAGCCCTGTAAACATTACCATTCTGAGCAACATTGTGCCATTTAGCCCCCGTCGTGGCGTAGTGGCTTCGGCGTTGCGCTTCTAAGCTCGAGGACGCGGGATCGAATCCCACGGCCACGGCGGTAGCATTTCGATGGGGGCGAAATGCAAAAAAAAGCGACCATGTACCGTGCATAGGATGCGCGTTAAAAAACGTTAAGATTCCCCCACTAACGTGTGTCTCATGATGACATCCTTATTTTGGCACGTAGAACACCAGTCTAATTAATTAATTAATTCATTCATTTTGCTAGTTTGGGCCCGTTGGTACACAGCCGGGGTGTCGACGGTCGACGCGTGATTGCCTGCAGGGACGATGTCACAACAGTGTTGCAAATCCCCACGCTTGGTGGCGAAGCATCCTTGGGCCAGAAGGACCATCACGCCCTAGATTGTGTATGAGCCACTAAGTATGCGCAATTTTTCGATAAACCTCTTCGTCGCCACTTTGGGTAGCTGGGCATTTGCCACTGCGCATTTGCTACTCTTCCATGACAAAAAAGATACCTTAACTTTCTACTGCCCTCAGCGGAATGGAACCCGCGCGACGCGCGAACTTCGCGGCGGCGCCGTTAGGTGGCACAGCGTGTACAGTGGAAAGGGATCCGTAGGTGACGCACACCTTCCAGAACCGCTCGGATTTAAATTGAACTGAAGCATCAGCCGGTCAGCTGTCGGGATAAGGAAGAGGCGTTTAGAGTGTTGGTGGCAACAAAAGCAAGAAAGAGATTGATACGGCCGCATCCGTTACAGGCGTAAGTAGCGGTACAACGTCGACAGAAAAGTCTTGAGGAAGAGAGAAAAGATTAAGCAGATGTATACAATAGCATACCTGAATAACTCGAGCAAGCTAGGTCACTCTTTGTAACCGCCCCGTTTCAAAGGAGGTGCCAATAAATCATCATCATCATCTAACTGCGAGCAGTCCGGCTGTACACAGGCTTCGGTGCTGGCAACACGATCTCGCAACATTGCTTCAATGCCAATAGCATTACCGTAGACTGTCACACACCCCGTGAATGAGACGCCAACGGCGGGCGAAATTCCAAAGCCGACTAATCAGCTTCCGCAAATAATCCCACGAAAACACGGACAATTAATAGGAGGCCTTCTGGTGCGCCAGCGAACGCCAGTTGCGGTCCAAAGACCGAGCCGGAGCCCAGAGTTGTCAAAACTCAACAAAATATATACTTCAAATAAGGCGGTTACACACACATGTGCACTTCGGCTGGGTACACCACAATGCAGTTCAGATGGGTGTTAACAAATCCCTGCAAAATAATGAACGACAAGCACTAAGAGTTCCACACGTATAGCAAAGAATGAATAGGAGTACCAACTGTCCACTTGTATTCACCCGTGCTGGCGTTGAGCCAGACGTCCTTCACGTAACTTGAGGCAAATCTCGAAGAAGGGACTTCTCCAGGAGATGCATACACCCGAGGAACTCGTCGGCTAGCTTGTCGAGGAATACCCTTCTTCTGCAGACGGTCGGTATGCACGTCACACCTCCTTACCGAGGCGGTCTGATCCGCCGAGTCCAACACGGCGCTCTTATCGTCTCCGCCAGCGTCTCTCGAACTTTCTGATGAAGTCGTGCTCCCACAGCATGAACAAAGCCTCGGGATCCTCTAGACATTTCTCGCGTTTTCGGCCGCGGCCACTGAAACGTGTTCGAGTAGGGCGGTGACCAGGGTTGCCAGGACTTCACGAGAAAGATTAGCCGAAAAATTCCAAAAAAACAGCCAAAAAAGTCAGGAAGTGCAACAAATTCTTTACTTGGTAGCCGAAGAAAGTCGTCACGGTGCAAGAAACCAACAATTGCCAATTTTTGGCGCGAAGATGAAGAAGAAAAGAGCGAGAAATGCTTGTAGTTTCGTGCTTCATTGATGGCAAACAAAAATAACAGAACAACGCAATGTTATCACATGGTATTTTATCATAATTTACCATAATGTTCAACTGACGTTCTTTGATTATTTTCGCCGCCCACTTTCGCGCTTTCTCATAGCCGAAGCGGTGTCGCCAGTTTCAATACAATAAACTCACTGCACGCCGTCCTTGCACCACTATGACCTCATTTCAAACATTCCCGTTCGAACTGTACGACGTCGCAGGCTTCTCTCCCTGGTACGCAGTCGCATAGTCACATAGACGTTGACACCCGTAATGTCATGGCTGCCATGACGCGTTTTCAATTGTTGCCGTTTCTGGCACCAAGAACCATGGTCTTCGAGATGCTCTGTAGCGGTAACCTTCGCTGGGATTGTTAGGACACCACCTATTGATTCCGTCCTACGAAGGACGCAAAAGCATTTCCTTTAATCATCATCATCATTATGATCATCAGCCTGGTTACGCCCACTGCAGGGCAAAGGCCTTTCTCATACCTTTCCAACTACCCCGGTCATGTACTCATTATGGCCATGTCGTCCCGGCAAACTTCTTAATTTTAATCAAATCTTAATCGTCACGACGCGTTAAACCATCTGTTGGCTGCATTATAATAAAGTAATTCCAGTGCTATCCTATACTATGTCTACAGTGGACCCTGACCAAATTTTCGTAAAAGAAAGAAAGCACAGACACAGAGACGTACTTCTGAACATAGAAAACCACGAAGTAACTTTGCTTAAACAACCCTTATTGTACACGAGAGCTCAAGAATTCGGACATCTAAATGAGGTTAGCTCTTGTACGATAGTAAATAGGGGAAGGCGGACGGGTTCGATTCCCGCTGCCGGTATGCGCTGTAGTCCATGTTGGCCCGCTGGTACCGTAAGTACCATGCGGCCCAGGTTAGTCGCGCTCCTGCCCGCGATTGACGCCGCACGAGAAGCAGCCTGGGAAAGTCAGGACCAGTGTCCTTAAGGAGAGTGACGGATCTTCCGCGATATAGCCAACTCTGTTTCGTGGATGCGGCTGCGAGTTCGTGGATGTGGATAGCGGACTCATGGATTGCCAGGGAAAGCCACTCTTCAATTTCGCATTGGATGCTAAAAGCGCTGCCTATAATGAACGTATGTTACTGCAGCTCAAAATAATCGTAGTTGACAAGTTTCTTTTGATCCTTTAATGATGATACATATAAATACCCACAAGAATGTGCAAAAAATAAGTAATAAACAAAAAGAAAAAAATCTTTGCCGATATTTTTCCAGCAGTATGGGGCAGCCCTAGGCAGGAAACTCCAAACGAGCTTCACCCCAACCCACTTTGTTTTTAATTTTTACATGTACAGCTCTCATCACGCGTAAGCCATAGGCGTAGATTTCCTTTGCTCTACATCACATGTGTGACACCACTGCAGCATCTTGCATCGGTATCTCTCCTCTGCGATATAACCAGCACGAGGGTTGACACGGGACATAAAAACATGCGACAAGGACAAGTGCTTGTTCATCCTGAAGGTTAACCCTTGAGCTGGTTATATCAATATGCTAGCCCGGCCTCACACCTGGCTTGATTGCTCCTCTGACCTTGCTTTCAAAATAGAGTGAATGGCGTGCCAAGCTTCCTCTTCCCCGTCCAATGTTCCTGCTCTAAACCAAAAAATGACGCCTGCTGCCTGTCATTCAGTGTTGGCCGAATACATTTAGCAAGAAACTTCGTTTGGCAGATATAATAAAAAACAATTGGCAGATATAATAGCCGAGATATGTCTCGGCTATGACTGCCTGTATTTTGCGGAACGTATTGCGTCCCACATGATAAGTGATAAAACTGCTGTAAGGTGCATTACAATAAAGAAAAAATGTGTGGCAGGCCATAAAATTCATCGGCCTGAGTAGAGGCATAGCACAAGAGTTGTCAGCTGATTAACCCTTCTGCGTCTGTCAGGACCAAAAACAATACCACTTGATTGCAAATGCTTCACGGTACCTAACATGCGTTCGCAAAATCCTCCCCTAACGCCGACAGGGTGCACGTCCGCCTAATTGTCGAATTGGCGTGTAAGGCAAGGGTATCGAGAAGTTATTTTGTTGCCGAGCGTTGGAGAATCTATATTTACTCATGAAAGTTTGGATGTTGTAAAAAAACATTTCGTAAGATCTCCTTTCTAACCGAAATTTTTCATAAGCAAATGCAGGTCCCCTTGAAGTAGTTCTACCTACTAGCTCGCGATGGACAACCATGGTCAGCAACAAAGGCTAACCATGGTTAGCCTTGGTTATTCTTGATTACAAGTCCAGGTTAGTCTGGCTGTCTAGCTATGTTGCGGCGTTTAGCCAGCCGTTCGGCGCATTGTTCGTCTGTTTCCTGGGCGATTCGTTTCCTCTTCATCTCGTTCCGATGTCGATTCCAGGCCTCCCCCTGCTTATCAGAATTGTCGCCGTCCATAATGCCGCCTCAACTGTTGTTGCGGCGCACGCGAGCTCTCCTTTTCAATCCTCCGACATGTTATGAGGCATGCTAAGCAGCTGGCGAAGCGAGAGGAGGCGAGCGCAATGACGGGGAAATCGTGTGACGTCATACCAAACGGCGGAGGCGGCAAGGCGCGGCGCTGCGCAGCGGTGGAACACCTGTGCCTCGGTGCTATGGGGAACCAGCGCTGGAGTTTTCACGACACCTACAGCGCCGCCCTGGCGGTCAGAACGTTCACAACTCAGCCGCTCCCGCGGACGAAAATGGCTACTGGTAGTGGCGTTGCGTGCGCTGAAAGTCGAAGGAAAACAAAAGGACGCCGACGGTACTGTTACGTATACAAGTGCCACAACTACGACGGGATGAGGGAGGATGTATCCCTCTGCGTCTTTCCATCTAAACCCTACGAACAAGAACGGAGGCGGCATTGGATACAAGCAGTCAGGCGAGCGGAGTAAGTTCCTGTCTTGTCGCCCTGTCAAGCGGTGTCAGGCTGGTTTCTAAACCAAATTTCGCGTGTGTGCTTGGTTTATTCGATAGTGAAGACGGTCAGCCGTGGCAGCCAGTACCAAACAGCAGAATGTGCAGTCGGCATTTCGTCGGAAACAAAATGAGCAATAGCATGCACCATCCGGCATTACATACCAACCATTTTTCCTTCGCAATACCACCGCCAAGCCCCTTCCAATGCCACCGCACGAAGCGAACGATACGAAAAGTAAATATTATCCATTCTTTACCAAGAATTACGTGGGAGGGAAGCTGCCTTGTAATACGAGTTGTGTGCGCATACTGCCGGCGCACGCGCGTCTAAGCCGCCTATGTGTTTCTTTAAAAATGCGCATGCGGATGAGGACTCGGCGCGGAGATGCATCCGGTAAACTTATGTCATCATCATCATCATCACCATCACCACCATCATCACCATCATCAGCCTAGTTACGCCCACTGCAGGGCAAAGGCCTCTCCCATACTTTTCCAACTACCCGGTCATGTACTAATTGTGCCCATGTTGTCCCTGCAAACGTCTTAATGTCGTCCGCCCACCTAACTTTCTGCCACCCCCTGCTATGCTTCCCTTCCCATGGAATCCACTCCGTAACCCTTAATGACCATCGGTTATCTTCCCTCCTCATTACATGTCCGGCCCATGCCCATTTCTTTTTCTTGATTTCAACTAAGATGTCATTTACCCGTGTTTGTTGCCTCACCCAATCTGCTCTTTTCTTATCCCTTAACGTTACACCCATCATTCTTCATTCCATAGCTCATTGCGTCGTCCTCAATTTCAGCAGAACCCTTTTCATAAGCCTCCAGGTTTCTGCCCCATATGTGAGTACTGGTAACAGACAGCTGTTATACACTTTCCTTTTGAGGGATAGTGGCAACCTGCAGTTCATGATTTGAGAATGCCTGCCAAACGCACCCCAGCTCATTCTTATTCTTCTCGTTATTTCAGTCTCATGATCCGGATCCGTGGTCACTACCTGCCCTAAGTAGATGTATTCCCTTACCACTTCCAGTGCCTCGCTACCTATCGTAAACTGCTGTTCTCTTCCGAGACTGTTGAACATTACTTTAGTTTTCTGCAGATTAATTTTCAGACCCATCCTTCTGCTTTGCCTCTCCAGGTCAGTGAGCATGCATTGCAATTGGTCTCCCGAGTGACTAAGCAAGGCAATATCATCAGCGAATCATAAGTTACTAAGGTATTCTCCAATAACTCTTCTCCCCAATTCTTCCCAATCCTGGTCTCTGGATACCTCCTGTAAACACGCTGTGAATAGCATTGGAGAGATTGTATCTCCCTGTCTGACGCCTTTCTTTATTGGGATTTTATTGCTTTCTTTGTGGAGGACTACGGTGCCTGTAGAGCCGCTATATATATCTTCCAGTATTTTTACATATGGCTCATCTACACCCTGATTCCGTAATGCCGCCATGACTGCTGAGGTTTCGACTGAATCAAACGCTTTCTCGTAGTCAATGAAAGCTATATATAAGGGTTGGTTATACTCTGCACATTTCTCTATCACTTGATTGATAGTGTGAATATGGTCTATTGTTGAGTAGCCTTTACGGAATCCTGCCAGGTCCTTTGGTTGACAGAAGTCTAAGGTGTTCCTGATTCTATTTGCAATTACCTTAGTAAACACTTTGTAGGCAACGGACAGTAAGCTGATTGGTCTATAATTTTTCAAATCTTTGGCATCCCCTTTCTTATGGATTAGTATTATGTTCGCGTTTTTCCAAGATTCCGGTGCGCTCGAAGTCATGAGAAATTGTGTATACAGGGTGGCCAGTTTCTCTAGAACAATCTGCCCACCATCCTTCAACAAATCTGCTGTTACCTGATCCTCCCCAGCTGCCTTCCCCCTTTGCATAGCTCCCAAGGCTTTCTTTACTTCTTCCGGCGTTACCTGTGGGATTTCGAATTCCTCTGGGCTATTCTCTCTTCCACTGTAGTCGTGGGTGTCACTGGTGCTGTATAAATCTCTACAGAACTCATCAGCCACTTGAACTATCTCATCCATATTAGTAACGATATTGCCGGCTTTGTCTCTTAACGCACACATCTGATTCTTGCCTATTCCTAGTTTCTTCTTCCCTGTTTTTAGGCTTCCTCCGTTCCTGAGAGCCTGTTCAATTCTATCCGTATTATAGTTTCTGATGTCCGCTGTCTTACGCTTGTTGATTAATTAGAAAGTTCTGCCAGTTCTATTCTAGCTGTAGGGCTAGAGGTTTTCATACATTGGCGTTTCTTGATCAGATCTTTCGTCTCTTGCGATAGCTTACTCGTTTCCTGTCTAACGGCGTTACCACCGACTTCTATTGCGCACTCCTTAATGATGCCCATGAGATTGTCGTTCATCGCTTCAACACTAAGGTCCTCTTCCTGAGTTAAAGCCGAATACCTGTTCTCTAGCTTGATCCGGAATTCCTCTAGTTTCCCTCTTACCGATAACTCATTGATTGGCTTCTTGTGTACCAGTTTCTTCCGTTCCCTCCTCAAGTCTAGGCTAATTCGAGTTCTTACCATCCTATAGTCACTGCAGCGTACCTTGCCGAGCACGTCTACATCTTGTATGATGCCAGCGTTTGCGCAGAGTATGAAGTCGATTTCATTTATAGTCTCACCATTCGGGCTCCTCCACGTCCACTTTCGACTAACCCGCTTGCGGAAAAAGGTATTCATTATCCGCGTATAATTCTGTTCTGCAAACTCTACTAATAACTCTCCTCTGCTATTCCTAGAGCCTATGCCATATTCCCCCAGTGACTTGTCTCCAGCCTGCTTCTTGCCTACCCTGGCATTGAAGTCGCCCATCAGTATAGTGTATTTTGTTTTGACTTTACCCACCGCCGATTCCACGTCTTCATAAAAGCTTTCGACTTCCTGGTCATCATGACTGCATGTAGGGGCATAGACTTGTACCACCTTCAATTTGTACCTCTTATTAAGTTTCACAACAAGACCTGCCACCCTCTCGTTATTGCTATAGAATTCCTGTATGTTACCAGCTATTTCCTTATTATTCAGGAATCCGACTCCTCGTTCTCGTCTCTCCGCTAAGCCCCGGTAGCACAGCACGTGCCCGCTTTTTAGCACCGTATATGCTTCTTTTGTCCTCCTAACCTCACAGAGCCCTATTATATCCCATTTACTACCCTCTAATTCTTCCAATAACACTGCTAGACTCGCCTCACTACATCACGTTCTAACGTTAAACGTTGCCAGGTTCAGATTTCACATATATATATATATATATATATATATATATATATATATATATATATATATATATATATATATATATATATATATATATATATATCGGCAAAGAACGGCTACATTCCTTCCTAAAAGAACAAAGCCTGGGACTCAACCTGGCAAGTTCTGAGAAGTTTTCACGCTCCAAAACGGGTCAGGTACGGGAAGGTACTAATCCTTGACGCCACACTGACGTGTATATACTGGTGCCATGGCTCGGACGCGGAATTCAATAAATAGAAGTTTGGTCTTCATTCTCTCCAGTAACGACCGAACTATTCAAGGCTGCCCCAATCAAAATGGTGTTTTGTACTGATATTTTACCAGCCTTATGAGCTGATTTCTTGTTGCTCATTAGTGTCCGTTTAAACTTTTTCGTTGTCAAAAACGCTCCGTTTGCTACGCGTGCATCAAACTCACTCTTGTATCCTGCCTTCCGCTTATTTTCCTTTTTTTTTCTCTCCAAACACGGCTACAACAAGCTTTCTGCAAGTCGCGACATAACGCTACCATGCTCATTGCGCTGTCGCGATCATACAGCTTTCGCAAAGCCCGCCGTTTCAAAAGTCATTTACCAAGAAGGAGCGATGCTCCTTTTTGGTAAATAGAACCCGCATCAGATATTAAGATGATAAGAACAGATACTACACTTTGACCCGCGTCGGCCATATCTGCGTTCGCACCACCGTCTCTTTGTCGGCGTTCCAAGCGCTTGCGTATCTACCTACTTTCCTTTACTTGCGCTTCCCCGTGGTGGCGGTCCCCTCAAAACGTCACGCGTGTCTAGTTTCCTCCGTGTTCTCGGTGTGACGGTGCCGTCATCCACGCGAATGTATATAAAACATCACGGTAAATGAACTCGTGCCTTTGTTCGAAATTCTGTCACCTACGTCATCATCATCATCATCAGCCTGGTTACGCCCACTGCAGGGCAAAGGCCTCTCCCATATTTCTCCAACAACCCCGGTCATGTACTAATTGTGGCCATGCCGTCCCTGCAAACTTCTTAATCTCATCCGCCCACCTAACTTTCTGCCGTCCCCTGCTACACTTCCCTTCCCTTGGAATCCAGTCCGTAACCCTTAATGACCATCGGTTATGTTCCCTCCTCATTACATGTCCTGCCCATGCCCATTTCTTTTTCTTGATTTCAACTAAGATGTCATTAACTCGCGTTTGTTCCCTCACCCAATCTGCTCTTTTCTTATCCATTAACGTTACACCTATCATTCTTCTTTCCATAGCTCGTTGCGTCGTCCTCAATTTCAGTAGAACCCTTTTCGTAATCCTCCAGGTTTCTGCCCCGTAGGTGAGTACTGGTAAGACACAGCTATTATACACTTTTCTCTTGAAGGATAATGGCAACCTGCTGTTCATGATCTGAGAATGCCTGCCAAACGCACCCCAGCCCATTCTTATTCTTCTGATTATTTCCGTCTCATGATCCGGATGCGCAGTCACTACCTGCCCTAAGTAGATGTATTCCCTTACGACTTCCAGTGCCTCGCTGCCTATTGTAAATTGGTGTTCTCTTCCGAGACTGTTAAACATTACTTTAGTTTTCTGCCGATTAATTTTTAGACCCACTCTCCTGCTTTGCCTCTCCAGGTCAGTGAGCATGCATTGCAGTTGGTCCCCTGAGATACTAAGCAAGGCAATATCATCAGCGAAACGCAAGTTACTAAGGTATTCTCGATTAACTTTTATCCCCATTTCTTCCCAATCCAGGTCTCTGAATACGTCCTGTAAACACGCTGTGAATAGCATTGGAGAGATCGTATCTCCCTGCCTGACTCCTTTCTTTATTGGGATTTCGTTGCTTTCTTTATGGAGGACTACGGTGGCTGTGGAGCCGCTATACGTTCTTTTCTGTATCTTTCAGTATTTTTACATACGGCTCGTCTACACCCTGATTCCGTAATGCCTCCATGACTACTGAGGTTTCGACAGAATCAAATGCTTTCTCGTAATCAATGAAAGCTATATATAAGGGTTGGTTATATTCGGCACATTTCTCTATCACCTGATTGATAGTGTGAATATGATCTATTGTTGAATAGCCTTTACGGAATCCTGCCTGGTCCTTTGGTTGACAGAAGTCTAAGGTGTTCCTGATTCTATTTGCAATTACCTTAGTAAACACTTTGTAGGCGACGGACAGTAAGCTGATTGGTCTATAATTTTTCAAATCTTTGGCATCCCCTTTCTTATGGATTAGTATTATGTTAGCGTTTTTCTAAGATTCCGGTACGCTCGACGTTATGAGGCATTGCGTATACAGGATGGCCAGTATACAGGGTGGCCACGTGTCGTGCACTAAACAGTAACCGGCTTCACTGGTCAACCACTTTAAAAGAGTGAAACGGCTCATGATTTTAAGGCGAAAGCCTTAAGTGGCTCGTAAACCCCAAATAGTCTGGAAAATGCGGCGTGCAGTACAGAAAGTCATGCGAGGGCGCATCGCGCAGGCACGCGCTCATGCAACTACTCGCGTTTGCTGTCATCTTCGTCCACAGCTGGCTGCGATGTCGCTCACTATGCCAAAAGAAAGACACAGTTAATTAAAATGGAGTTAATTAAGGCACTCCAACAAACGACCTTTGGTGCAAGTTGAACCTACGGCCTTTGGTGTTAAGAGGAAGTAAATTAAGGCGCAGTTAATTAATGTAAACCCAATTAAGGGCCTCAAACCGACGACTTTTGGTAGGATTCGCACCCTCGACCTTTGGTGGGAGTGGAAACCACGACTTTTAGTGCTAATTAGGGCGAAGCTAATGGTAAGGCAAGCTGTAAGGTGCCTCGATATTGCTACGGAGCAGCCGCCACAGTGAGGCTGTACTGTGGAGGAAGAAGACGACGTGGGCCCACTTGATATAGTGTTTTGGCTGAGTATCGGGTGGTTTAAGGTGTCTCAATAAGCGTATTTTAGTTCCTGGTTGATTGGCATTCCTTGCGTCAGCCGTCTTGAGCTGATGTCGACCAGTTCTCCTGGCCAGGCGCGATCCGCCTGGTCAGCATCCCTGCCACCTAATGAATTGCCCATAGAATTATTTTTTCGCAGCGGCGTCAGCACCATTCCTGTGGCGCTTGTGCCTACCAATGGAGGCTCCATCAGGATCACGAATCCTCAGGCTGTACAGAAGGCACTCAAGGCCACGTCTAACCACTTCCAGACCATCACTGATGTACGAGCGTTCGGACGGGGAGGTATAGTGTGTCGTTCACCCGACCAGACCTGTGTAGAAGACCTCTTGAAATGCACTTCATTCGCTTCCACCCCGGTGAGTGCTTTTATTCCGCCTCACCTTGCGTGCACCAAGGGTCTTGTACGGGGCGTAGACTCCCGATTAAGTCCTACTGAAACCCTGGACAAGCTATCCGCAGCAGGCGTCATTGCCATCTACCGTTGCAATCGACTGGCCAATAACGAGAGGGTTCCGACAGAATCTGTTATTGCAACGTTTGTGGGCACATCATGTCCATCTGAAATAAAGGTGTGGCCTCTTGTGTTCCGTGTAGAGCCGCTTGCGTCACGTCCAATCCAGTGTAAGAATTGTTGGAGATTCGGGCACAGTGCAGGAGGATGTAAGTCTAGCTTGCGTTGCCGCACCTGTGGGGATGGCCATTCTTCAAGTGAATGCTCTACTCAATCTCAAAAGTGCTGCCTCTGTGGGGGAGAACACCCAGCAGACTATTCGAACTGCTCAGCTCGCGCTCAAGAAATACAAATTCTTGAAATAATCGACCGCCGTCGTTGCTCCCGAAGAGATGCAATTTCAGTTATCAAAGACAGGGCCTTCGGATACTCTGGTGTTACAGCGCGCAACACTCCGAGCATGGATCTTAACCTCTCAGAAGCAATTGACTCTGCTGTGGAAAAAGCAATGGCTAAAGCGATGGATAAATTGATATCCAGTCTCTCTGACTGCTTAGCGCAAATCATTTCCAGTCACATGATGCAAATAATGCAGCCAACTAGGACACCAATGCAGTGCCCAGTATCTAACGCCACACCTCGAACGCCTAGCAACGCGGTAGAGACGCCTTCCACAGTTGAAGAATATTCCACAGACACTACTGCGCTAGTCCAAACACGCGAGGATGAGCCCTCTTATTCAGACACTGTTATTGTCACAGACATGGAACTTGACACTCGAGCTCCCAAACGTATGGGGTCCCCAATTTCAAAAACTATGAAACCAAAATCGAAAAAGAGTCAACCAACTCCTGTGCTTACAGAAAGTATTCTAAAGGCGGCAGTTGCCGCTGCTGTGCGTTCAACACCATTGGACAGTTGAAAGTGCTGCAGTGGAACTGTCGTTCTATATTTTTAGCTTCAACAGATTTATCTTGCCTATCTATTCAATTCAATCCAGATATCTTACTTCTTCAAGAAACGTGGCTTTCACCAGAGAAAAATTTTCATTTAAAAGGTTTTCGGTCCTTCCGATTAGATAGAGACTCGCGAGGTGGAGGATTAATGATACTTGTTTCCAGTAAAATTTGTCACAAGGCAAAAATTTCTTTTCAAATCATGGACTGCGACTGTGAAATTTTGGCCATAGATTTATGTCTCCCAGGATACCATCCATTTTCAATTATAAATGCTTATTTCCCCATCGGTGTGCAATGTACGCGTCAACTTGATAGGGCTGTGGCTGCATGTAGAAAAGAAATTTTGTTTGTAGGGGATTTTAATTCACATCACGTGTCGTGGGGACAAAAAACAGATTTGTGTGGTAAGCGACTTTGGGAGTGGTCTATTGATAGTCACCTTTCATGTCAGAACACAGGACAAGTAACGTTTGTTAGAGGACCCTTCCGTTCAGTGTTAGATTCGACATTTTGTAGCGCTGGCATTAAGGTGTTGTCGTGGGTAGCGGTTGAATCAGCAACCAACAGCGATCATCTTCCTGTGTCATTTGAAATCAATTGTCAAATAACATCTTTAGATTACAAGGCATGCACATTTATGGACCATACGAAATTTAAGACTTTCTTGCGTTCTGCCGTTTCGAAACTTGCCAATGCCAATGATAAGGAAATCGCTTCAACCATTTGCTCAATTCTAGAGGATTCCCGGAAGCAAGCTGAATTTGTCATCCCTTCGGCTCAAGGCACCGCTTATCGTTGGTGGAATAATGAGTGTACGCGGGACTATAGAAAAAGAAAGGCCGCTTGGAAAACGCTTCTGCATAATCAGTGCCCGACCAATTGGAAAAATTATCAGTTTTATTCTGGTGTATTTAAGCGTACTGTTAATCGAGCCAAAGAGGAATACGATATTAGACATTACGATTATCTATCTAATTCAAAAATAAGCGTGCTTTATTTTCATTCCTTCGAGCTAGAAAGGTGCTACCAACACCCTTAACATTAGATTCAATTGTTTTGACCCCGCAGGAACTGAGCGCCTCCCTAGAAGGGATTGCCGAAGGCTTAGAAAATCGATTTACGGCCAGGCTTCCGGCTATTCATTCTACATTAGGTCCTTGGGATGACTTTACTCCAATTTCCTTAGCTGAACTAAATGAGACTTCACTATGTTTACCGAATTCAGCCCCTGGCCCTGATGGCGTCACAAATGCAATGTTAAAAATATTGTTACAGGAATCGCCTAGCGTTCTTTTAGACCTGGTGAATTATTCAATTAAATATGCATGGATTCCGTTGCACTGGAAGCTTGCCAAGGTAATATTGATGCTTAAGAAACAAGAAGGCAGGTATGTATTAGAGAACATTAGGCCCATTGCGCTTACATCAAACGTAGTAAAATTCATTGAGAGGCTCCTTCACCGTCGCATCATGAAATTTGTTAATGATAATTCCCTTCTTAGTCCCTGTCAGATTGGTTTCAGGGCCGGCTGCTCCATCTGGCATGCCCACGTCGACTTAGAAAGCCGAATACAACTCGCTCGACGTCATAGGCAATACGCTGCCTTAGTGACGCTCGATATCGCTAAAGCATACGACACTGTGGAGCACACAATATTGATCAATCGGTTAACTTCCTGTGGTGTTCCTGGGTATATAGTAGCGTGGATTCGGTCATTCTTAGGTGAAAGAGAATTCTATTGCTACGCAAGCGGCGTTTCTTCTTCTAGACACAAACAAACGAGAGGCGTACCGCAAGGCTCAGTTCTTTCCCCGGTACTTTTTAATATTCTCATGAGCACATTACCTTGTCATCAAGAAATAACTACTTATGTTTATGCAGACGATATTGCGTTTTTTGCATCTGCAAACGACATCCACACGCTATACCAACGGCTGCAAACTTACCTTTATGATCTGGAGAGGTGGTTAGATACTAGTCACTTCACCCTCAATGCCAGCAAATGTGCTGTTCTCGTATTTCCGATACGTGACATAGTGCACATTTCATTGTCTTACCACCTTCAAGACATACCACAGGTGGAATCTGTTAAATACCTCGGAATTATTTATAATGCCTCTCTCAACTGGCGCTCACACATAGATCATTTGACTGGGAAAGGTACCCGTGCAATTGGCATATTGCGTAGGCTGAGCAGTCGTCGAATAGGATTGAGAAGAGATACACTCCTAATGATATACCGTATGTACGTTCGTCCTGTACTAGAATTTGGTTGCGTGCTCTTCTCTGGAGCTCCAGCCTACATGTCCCGTCCTCTAATCCTCTTAGAAAGAGAAGCATTACGTCTGTGTTTAGGTCTTCCTAAATTTGTTGCAAATTCTATTCTTTATCTAGAATCCCGTGTTCCGCCACTTCCGTGCAGGTTCCGGCTTCTGACGGTGCAGACGTTCTTAAGGATTTACGAATCACCACTGCGTCATCCCCAAATAATCTTTATTTCACAACCTGCTTTGTTTTTCGGTGTCATCTGGCCGCGACTACATAATCCGCAAATTATATTTGTCCAAAAATTACTTGACTCTTTGGGCGTGCGCATATGCGATGTTCTTCCTATTACCGACAGAGCTGTTGCCACGGATATTCAATTTGATGACATCTTTCCTAATAACGCAAAATTACTTCCACACCATATTCTAGACGGTATATTGCAAGATCATCTGAAAAACCTTCAAACAAACGTTGTAATTGCTACAGATGCTTCACAATGTGAAGAAAAGTCAGGTGTAGGAATTTTTTCCCCGATTCTCGATTGGACATTTTCTCTTCGACTGCCAGATTTCATACCGATTTTTTTAGCCGAATTCATGGCCGTGGTGCTGGCATTACGCAAATTAGGACCATCAATTACGTCAGCCGTGATAGTCACTGATTCTTTATCACTGTGCTCATCCCTTACTGCTTCTAGTGATTCTCGCGTGATGAGGACATTTCAATCATTGGTACCTGCTTACTTGAGAAGCGTGCGTTTGATTTGGGTGCCTGGCCATAAAGGACTAATCATTAATGAAATTGCAGACTCTCTAGCCAAGGCATCGATAAGTGGCCCGATTCTTCCTTGCTGCCCTTTGACTGCTTATGTTACTGCAGCTAGATTTCGCAGGAGTATCATTATACAGTCAGTGTCAGGCTCCGCAATTACTAACTCTGCGGATTACGGACATCTCCTGCACCCTTGGAACAGAGATTTTTGCCGAACACGGAAAATTGAAGTGTCTATCACGAAGCTGCGCTGCCGTATACCTGCATTGAACTTCTACCTCCACAGGTCTGGTCTGGTCCCCTCACCATTATGCTCATTCTGTGGCGAAGCGGAGACAATCGACCATTTCTTGTTGTCTTGCAGACGTTTTTCTATTATAAGAAAACGACTGCTTGAAATCCCGCTTCGCTCTATTGGTTTAACTTTATCAGTGCCTGTGATCCTGTCTTTTGGAGCCTACATTGTTGGGTTCAGCAACAGAAATGTTTGCTTGGCGATCCAAAATTACCTCATTGAAACCAATCGATTTCCATGTTAGATTGATCGTTCTCCCTCCCAACCATAGCTTTTTTTTTATTTCTTATCTTTTATTGATTATTATTGTTATTATTATTATTATCTTATACCCGGTTTTGATCTGATTATTTCCTTTTTTCTCCAAACACAAAACGTTTACTTTTAAACTCACACGCCCAAATTGTTAACTCCCTTGTTATCATTATTATTTTTAGGCACCTAATTAAACCGCCCGATTCTTGGCCAATCCCCCACTGTGGGTATGTGCCACGGCCACTAAGGACAACAACAACAACAACAATATTGTGTCGCCATTTTGGCCTTCCGTTAGCTTCCTTGTAAATAAGTTGTATATAGTATTGGGCTCCAGCTACACGTAACATTAATTTGGTGGAGGCGGACGTACCCCGTACCCGTCATGGAGCTTCGCAGCGGTCGCAACGGCGACAGTGCAACTTCGGCTCCGGCCGGCGGCACTTCATCTACGCAAGCGTCTCCGCCTGCAGCCCCGACCTACGTCGCCGACTCCCCCCCCTCGGGATCCTGGTGTTTTCAACGGAGTCGGCAGTCCTGATGTTGACGACTGGCTCCGCTTATACGAACGTGTCAGCACCAGTCACAGGTGGGATCCGACTATTATGCTTGCGAACGTTCTTTTCTACCTCGACGGAGCTCCACTTGCATGGTTCCAGACTCACGAAGAGGAGATCTCGAGCTGGGATCTCTTCAAAGAGAAGCTCCGCGACCTCTTTGGCAATCCGTTCGGTCGTCAAGTCAATGCCAAGAAAGCCCTTGCCACACGTGTACAGAGGTCGACCGAGTCCTACGTGTCGTACATTCTCGACGTCTTGGCCCTTTGTGCCAAGGCTGACCCGACCATGTCTGAGGACGATAAGGTTAATCACGTCCTTAAAGGCATTGCTGACGACGCCTTCAATTTACTGGTGTTTACGAACGTCACCAGCATCGATGCGATCCTCAAGGAGTGCCGCCGTCTCGAGCATGCTAAATGCCGCCGGGTATCCCAGCACATCACGCGACTTTCCAACACAGCTGCTACGTCATCCTGTGACGACCTCTTCCACCAGCCGTCACGATGTGACAACTTGACCCGCATCATTCATCGTGAGGTCGAAGCGGCACAACCGGCGGCCCCTTCTTTCACCTCACCTGATCATTCTCCGGTGACAATCTCCTTGATCCAGGCCGTCGTCCGTCAAGAGTTGTCCAACGTCGGCCTGCAATCCATTCGTTCCATACGCTCGGAACCTTTTTCTCCCCGCACGTCCCCACCGCGTTCTTACTTCTCTTACGGACAGCGCAACCCCTCCGAATGGCGAACCGTGGACGACAAGCCGATATGTTTTAACTGCCGACGCATTGGACATGTCGGTCGCCACTGCCGCAGCCGCTGGATTTCTCCGATACGCTATTCTCCCGATTTCCACCCTCGCCCCTCTAGCGCGTCCTTTTCCTTCGCCCGTCTATGCCCGCTCCATCATCTGAGCCTGCGACACCTTTGACACGACGCCGCTACTCCCGCTCGCCTTCTTCCTCCCGTCGTCAATCTCGTTCACCCCCGTCACGCCGTGCTCCTTCTCCGACCTACTCGCCGCACCCCCGACCGAAAACTAGACAGTGCAGCTTCTGGAGGTGATGCTGCAAAGACAACATTGGCTCGAAATCCTCGCTTCACCTTACCCACGAACAAGAATTTTTTGGACGTTCTCGTCGACAATGTTCCTGTGTGCGCGTTGATTGACACCAGGGCGCATGTGTCCATTATGAGTGCTGCTCTTCGCCGTCGGCTCAAGAAAGTTCTGATGCCCGCCCCGAACCGATTTGTACAAGTCGCTGACGGAGGGACTGCCGCTATTGTTGGCATATGTGCTCTGCCCAACTCACCACTGCTGAGAGACACACCGTCGTCCTCTTCACCATCATCGAGCATTGCCCTCACGAACTCATTCTCGGTCTGGATTTCCTTGCCAATCATTCGGCCCTCATTGACTGTTCGGCAGGCTCACTTCGCCTTGACTTGCCTGTTCTTGCCGACCCTGTGGACCTGCCTTCAAGCCATTTGAGCTGCATGGATTTTATTCGCCTACCACCTCAATCTGTGACGCACGTTGACTTGTTGTCCTCACCAGCTGTACCTGACGGTAATTACGTGGTCGCACCAATTCCGGCAGTTATGCTTGCACATGGTGTTACCATGCCGCACACTGTGCTGACAATTACTGGCAACCGCACCTGCCTTCCCGTTGTCAATTGCGCGCTAACCACTCAAGTTCTGCCTCAGGGGATTTCATTGGCTATAATTAGCGCTTTGGACGATGATGAGATCGAGCCATTCACAGCGGAAGATCGTCACCGCTCAGCCCATACCGTGACGTCATCGCAAGGTACTGACGTCGACATTGAGAAGATGGTTTCCTCTGACCTTACACCTGTTCAAGCTGAAGCCCTTTGCCGCGTTCTCGACGGCTATCGCGACATTTTTTACTTTGACAATCGACCCTTAGGTCAAACGTCCGTCGTGACCCATCGCAGAAACACTGGCGATGCGAACCCTGTATATTCACCGACGTCCATATTGTGTTTCTGCGTCCGAACGAGCTGTTATCCAACACGAAGTCAAAAAGATGCTTGCAAAGGACATTATCGAGCCTTCCTGAAGTCTCTGGGCTTCTCCCGTCGTACTTGTGAAAAAGAAGAATGGAACGTGGCGTTTTTGTGTAGACTATCGCCACCTGAACAAAATCACAAAAAAGGACGTCTACCCTTTGCCACGTATTGATGACGCTCTAGACTGCTTGTACGGTGCCACCTGTTTTTCTTCTATCGACTTACGGTCCAGCTACTGGCAGATATCCGTCGGCGACATGGACCGAGAGAAGACTGCATTTATTACCACTGACGGCCTTTATCAGTTCAAGGTGATGCCTTTCGGTCTTTGTAACGCGCCCGCCACCTTCGAACGAATGATGGACTCTTTGCTTCAGGGGTTCAAATGGTCCACCTGTTTGTGCTATCTGGACGACGTCGTCGTTTATTCGCCCACATTTGACATGCATCTAGACCGTCTTTCAGCGATACTTGACGTGTTCCGCCGCGCCGGTCTCCAGTTGAATTCATCAAAATGTCACTTCAATGGCCGCCAAATCGCCGTCCTTGGACACCTCGTGGACGCCAGAGGCGTGCAACCTGATCCGGACAAAATTCGCGCCGTTACGAACTTTCCTGTTCCGAAGTCTACCAAGGACGTTCGTAGTTTCGTAATCTGTGCTCTTATTTTCGACGCTTTGTGAAGGATTTTGCGACCATCGCACGTCCTCTTACCGACCTCTTGAAGAAAGACGCCCCATTTTCTTGGGGACCTGACCATGCCGCATATTTTCCGCACCTCACTACTCTCCTTACCACACCTCCAATTCTGGCCCACTTTGACCCGTCTGCCTCAACGCAAGTTCGAACTGATGCCAGTGGTCACGGCATAGGAGCAGTGTTAGCATCACGCCAGCGTGGACATGATCGTGTTATAGCCTATGCCAGCCGACTTCTATCACCCGCTGAGCGCAATTATTCAATCGCAGAGCGCGAGTGCCTTGCTCTTGTGTGGGCTGTGGCGAAGTTTCGTCCATACTTGTACGGACGCCCCCTCTGTGTCATCACTGATCACCACGCGCTCTGCTGGCTATCCTCGCTCAAGAACCCCACGGGGCGACTCGCTCGCTGGGCGTTAGGCCTGCAAGAATATACCTTCTCCGTGGTATACAAGACAGGATGCTTGCACCAGGATGCCGATTGTTTGTCCCGCTACCCCGTCGACGAACCGGCTGATGCGAACGCCATCGCTTGCGTTTTCTCTGTGTCCCAGTTGCTTGAAATCGACAACGAGCAACGCCGCGATCCTTCATTACGAGCGCTCATCGACCATCTGCTGTCAACGCCTGGCGACGCCTCTCTCCGGATGTTGCTCCTTAAGGAGGGGACATTATACCGCCGCAATCTCGATCCACACGGCCTTGACCTTCTGCACGTAATTCCATCACACCTGCGTTCGACTGTCCTCCAACAGCTTCACGACGCTCCCTTGGCTGGACACTTGGGCGTCTCACGCACATACGACCGTGTACGCCGTCGATTCTTTTGGCCGGGTCTCGCCCGCTCCGTGCGGCGCTACGTTGCCGCTTGTGAGCCCTGTCAGCGCCGAAAGAAGCCCTGCACACCTCCAGCTGGATGTCTCCAGCCGATCGACATCCCACCGGAACCCTTTTTCCGTGTTGGTATAGACCTTCTTGGACCGTTTTCTCTCTCGGGCTCCGGAAATAAATGGGTCGCCGTCGCTACTGATTATGCTACGCGGCACGCAATCACCAGAGCCCTCCCGACAAGTTGCGCTACTGACGTTGCTGACTTTCTGCTCTATGACATCATTTTAGTGCACGGTGCTCCACGCCAATTACTTCCTGACCATGGCCTCAGCTTTCTGTCGGCAGTCGTCGAGGACATTCTCCCCTCCTGCTCGACAAAGCACAAGTTCAGCACGTCCTACCCCCCACAGACCAACGGACTCACGAAGCGCCTCAACCGGACCATCACCGACATGCTTTCAAAGTACGTTGCGACCAACCACGACGACTGGGATCTTCACTTACCATATGTAACGTTCGCGTATAATTCATCACGTCACCGGCTATTCACCAATCTATCTCCTATACGGCCGAGAAACCGCGTTGCTCTTGGACACTTTGTTGCCCTCGGCTACACGTTCAACCACTGAATACGCCAGCGACGCGATCGCACACGCCGACCACGCGCGCCAGCTCACCCACACCCGTCTCGAGGCCTCACAGGAGCGTCAGAGACGCCTCTATGATTGCCACCATCACGACGTACACTTTACTCCGGGTTCTGTGGTGCTTCTCTGGTCACCCATTCGACTTGTGGGCCTTTCCGAAAAGCTGCTGTCGCGCTACACTGGCCCATACCGTGTGGTGCGACAAGTGACCGATGTCACGTATGAAGTCATCCCCGCCGACCTATCAGCGTCATCATCGGCTGCAAGTGACACCGTTCAGGTGGCGAGACTAAAGCCACACCAGACACCTTTCACCGCGGATCTGTAGACTAAGCACCAGGACGGTGCTTCTTCTGCCGGGGGTGATGCTACGGAGCAGCCGCCCCAGTGAGGCTGTGCTGAGGAGGAAGAAGACGACGTGGCCCCGCTTGATATAGCGTCGCCATTTTGGCCTTCCGTTAGCTTCCTTGTAAATTAATTCTATATAGTATTGGGCTCCAGCTACACATAACAATATCTTCCTCGCCCTCCGCGACGGAGGACATCAAGGCACCCTAGCATGCCCATGAAAACAGCGACATCAGCATCATTACTCGGTTCAGCCATAACATATACACAATACACCTTGATGGAATTTTCCCCGAAATAACCTTCGACAACGTGGCTGACGACTCAATGTGAGCAATTATGTCTACAGTGGACCCTGACTAAAATTTCTTAGAGAAATAAAAAAAAACACGGACGCAGAGACGTAATTCCGAACATATAAAACAACGAAGTAACTTTGCTTAAACTACCCTTATTGTACACGAGAACCCAAGAATTCGACCATCTAAACGAGACTCGTTCTTGCCGGTTAGTAAATAGGGGAAGGTGGACGGGTTCAATTCCCGCTGCCGGTATGCGCTGTAGTCCATGTTGGCCCGCTGGTAGAGTGAGTCCCATGCGGCCCAGGTTAGTTGCGCTCCTGCTCGCGATGAACGCCGCACGAAAAAGCATCCTGGGGAGGTCAGGACCAGTGTCCTTAAGGAGGGTGATAGATCTTCCCCGATATAGCCAACTCAGTTTCGTGGATTTGGTTGGATGTGGACGTGGATGTGGACGTGGTTAGCGGACTCGTGGGTTGCTAGGGAAAGCCACTCTCCAATTTCGCTGTGGATACAATCGGCGCTATTTATAGTGGACGTACGTTATTGCTGCTCAGAAGAACCACAGTTTACAAAGTTATTTTTAGAGCACAGCTCACCCGTTCCTGCGTTGGGCGACACCCTCGGATTTCGCGTAATCGGAAAAATGCCGCTGTGGAGGACAAAAGACGCCGATAGCTAAGAGAAATAGCGAATTTCGCAACATCGACGTGACTTACCATATAGCATCAGAAAGTCGTGCAAGCAGCCGCGCTGTTATATTTTCTTTCCTTCTTTTCTTTATCATTCTCGCTTTGCCCACCTTCCAAGCCCTATGACAACCTATCGCAGGGTAACAAACCGGAAACTCGATAGCGTCTTGTTAACCCATCTGCCTTTCCACTCTCTGTCTCTCTCTCTCTTTCTCGCTAGCTTTGGCGACTTTTTTGTCTGTTTAGCGACGATTTTTATTGCGAAAGCAATTACATGGTCACTCCAGGCACATTTCGGGCGTCGGCGTTGCTGTGGTGCTCCGTATAAAGTCCAAGTGCGATAACACCGCTGCCACGCGCCGTATGCTACAGGTGCGAGAAAGCGTGCGAGGTTGAAGCGTGCGAGGATGGTGGCTCGATCCCACTGGCACAAGGGTAGAAGGTGGGGAGTGAGCACGCCGTTTTCCACCGCGCGCAACGCACCGCGGTGTGCGCGTGTATCGGGGGCTCTCCTACACCCGAGCGCTCCCTCACAGCTCGTGACCCTTCAGACTTCCAAAAGCTCTCGCGCGACAGCAAGTGCCGCTAAGCTCTGTTATTATTCGAAGGCGAACAGGAAACTTATTTCGTTATGCAGGTAAACCAGCCAGGTTACAGTCGACAGGTTTCATCTACTGATCACCCATTTACATTTTATAGCGGCATCTGTAAAGCAATAAACGCACCGCATGTCCATATAGAAACCGAAATCCACCCAGCGTTGTTGCCCATTGCCTATTTTCGTAACCTCCGCAGTAGCCCTAAGTGGTTAGTGATAGTTGACGAACTAGTCACTCTACTTTTGCAAATGCCGTGCCTAATACTTACAAGTTTGTTAAAGCTACGGGCGCATCAGACAGACAGACAGACAGACATCAGAGATTTTTGTTTACTGGTGGTGCTTGGCGATGAACCCGCTCCATGACTTGGCTGCGTGACAGCACGATTCCTTTGCATCAATGTCCTCGCGTACGAAACTGCCCCAAAAGGCACAACAGATATAACACGGATGTTTTCCGACCCACATGTGTCCATCAAGGACACAAATGGCAAGGAAGGCTAGGCGCAGACATAAACCGAGGAGTAAAAAAAAGAACAGTTGCCCGCGTTCGTTTCACCATTGCCTCCGAGATCACACTGACCTTACGTTGGTGCGCAAGGTGCACTGGTGCGATCTCGGAGGCCACGGCTTCAGGCTAACAGCGCCCACGGGTGTGACAATGCAGCTCAAGCTAACATTATTTTGGAAGACGCTTGGGTTATGCCTAGCGAAAGCAAAGTGAGCCCAGTGAACACGTACCTGTTGGCGCCGTAGCCGACACTGACCAGGGAGGCTGGCAGCAACGAAAGCAGGAGACCCACCAGGTGAGAGTAGACGAAAGGCTCCTTCTGTTGGTACGGGAAGTAGTCCTTCCACTGCAACATGCGCACAAAACTCCATCAATAACGATGCCCAATCTGCCACCCAGGAACGGTCAATTTTATGCCGTCGTCGCAACGTGCACCCTCGATGGTATCTAATTTCGCAAAAAATCGTGCACTTTGCTTTTTTGTTCACTTAGGCTATTCCCATAAAGCTGAAACTGAAAGGACTTGCGATACCAAGTTCAGGCGTCTCTTGTTCACCGTAATACGGAGATACGTGCCCTTGCTTTTAAAGTGGTGCACATTGTCCCGCCCGTCGACGAACTTGCGCTTAGAAAGCGCACTTGCTACCCGCCTTGGTTACGCTCTGTGTTTTCGTAGGCACTTTATTGTGGCGCCATCTAGCATGCACCCGACAAATACCGGCTGTTGATAGGGAGATCTTGTTGTGCTTCGCTAAGCATTGGGCCGCATTTTTTCCTACCTTTTTAGACATATGACACACAAGAGGCTTAAGAAAAGATGACGCGAATCCGTGCGAATAAGTTCACCCCCAAAATTAAAAATTTATGACAAGTAAAACGTCAGCTCAGCGCACTTTCTCGGAGGCGTATGAGACACACACGTGGCATTAAGAAATAGTGCAAACACTAAGTATAGCTCGATATCACAACTAGAAACACGGCTGCTAACTGGGTCAGTTACTGATCTGGAGATTGAAAAGTCGGTGATTACTATTTTCTACCTGGAAGATTTGATTGCCGCTCTACTTCAGCTCAAATGAGCATTGGTGATTTCATTGACAGTGCTTCTCAATGGCTATTTAGTCAAGCATGCGGAACACCGGTAATTTTTATCATTTGGTAGAACAGCACTCACAAGATAAAACACATAAAGGACGCAGGCGACACGCAGCAGTATGGATACTCAGCAACTAAACCGGATGCTAATGCCTTTTGTATGCGAAAGCGTCCAACGGCTCATTGAGCCGGCATCCGGCGTCTGTAGCAGGAAAACGGCACCTAAATTCACATTGGCTGCGACTCCATGGCACGAGCGCGCCTTGAGGGAGTAGAGCGGGCGAAAGGGTGCGCATGATGCCGCAGTAGCACGCTAGGTGTTGCGTTTGTCACGCCTACGTTGACACTGAGATAAAACAGCGCCAATTCCATAGCCACTAGTATCTGTGCGGACCTTTGTTGGAGCAGATGGGTCGAAGTGAGTAAGAATTGGTGGAGTAGTGAGCAGGGCGATAAGCAGTTGGAGGGCAGCAGCTTGGTCAGGACCCCATGAAAAGGGGGCGCCTTTTTTCAGGCGTTCAGTCAGAGGCCAAGCAATGTACGCAAAATTTCTGACAAATCGACGGAAATAAGAGCATAAGCCTACAAAGCTGCGGACGTCTTTGGTACGTCAACCAGCTGGCCGCTCTTGCGCTGACCTTCGCGACATAAAGTAAAGGGCCCCCTTCATCCGTAAGGGCGACAAACGGTCTTATTCGCGCGCAACAAAGTGGTGGAGGTGCGGGGCAGCTCGCGCATACGACGTGGGAACTTTGTGTTCAAGAGTTAAAAGCGTGTTTTGGGGACTACCGTAGACAAAAAGAAGCGTGCGGAGCAGACACTGTCGCAACGGGCGCAGCTACCAGTTGAGACATGCGCCACATATATCGAAGAAGTGGTAAAGGTGTGCAAGGTGGTCAGTGATCGCATGTTGGAAGAAGGTAAAGTTGGATATTTGCTGAACGGAATGGCTGAGGGTGTGTATAATTTTCTAATTGGAAAGGAAAGCCTCAGTTCTGTGTCCGACGTCATTGGGATTTCAGAACTTTTGAAATGCTCAAGACGCATCGGATTACGCCAAAGTTTGGTCGGTTGGCAAACGTTACGACGGTTGCCATTGTGGACACGAGCCCTGGCCTCGACCTTCCTTCGACTATCTGACAGATTGTCCGCGAGGAACCTTCCCGCCGCGAAGACATGTTGCATTCAACTGCTAACCATGATGGCGTGTACACGTCACGTGAGGCTATGATCACGCCACATTCGGCCCCTTGGCAACCGATGGTTAACGCAGCAGCCGTAGAGTACGGCGCAGCCCCACAATTGAGGATGACAACACGCCTTCCGGCTCCGCGCTATGACCAACGCGCTCAGCGCACGCCTTCTCGACGCCCGATGTATCGTCGTGACACATGCCGCGAACCAACCCACTAGACTAGGGAAAATGATATTATCCGGTTCATCGACGAACAACCAAGGTTTCGACCTCTCCCGGTGTTTGACTCCTGCGGTGTCGCGGGTCATATACCGCGGTTTTTCAACCAGCGTATGACCACGTGGTATGGCCAGCCCTCAGAATTTTCACCTGCCTCCGAACGGCCCCATGGTGCCCCGTGGCCAGCACACGTGTCATCTGGCGACGAGTATTGGCCGAGCAGCTGCCGTAATCACTCCCGGAATCGCTCCCAGGCACCTGACAGGAGTTTGACAACCCCACAGCAACGTCGTTGCTCCCCGTTCTCCTTCACCACTGCGTCGTAACACGTCCCCTTCGTCACCGGAAAACTAGCTAGCGTGGCCGATGGAGGTGAGGTCGCTGGAGACGTGCTACTGACAGAAATGATGCTTGATGCTTAAAAACAAAGTGAGCATTTTCATTCTTGCAGATAATGCGCCTGTGGTGGCTCTGGGGGAGACAGGCACAGCAGTTTCGACCATTAGTGTCTCTTTTAAAGACGTGTTAGGGCAAAACGTTTTGTTTAAATAGGACGAAGATTCAAATTTCTGTGGAGTGAGTGGCGAGCCGTTGGCGACCTATTGGTGTGTGCAGTGCTGACGTGTTTTTGGGAGGCCATGTTATAGGGAAAGAGTTTGTAATTATTCCTCGGTCTACCCATAATGCTATTTTCGGCATCGACTTCTTGCGGGAGTGGGGTGCTACTGTCGACTGCCGCACAGGGAAAGTATTCATAAGTGGTAGGATTCCATCAGGACTCCTGCAGAACCCTGTGGATCGCGAAGCTACACTGTGTTTGTGGTGATACGGTCGTACCTGCATCATCTACCGTTTCTGTTCCCGTTGTCTATTGCGGCGCCGATTCCGACAGCTTCGATGCTACCGTAGAACCGATGCACATTAACTGTGTGAAGTAGAATGTGTTGGTGCCACATTATGTGGTGTCGATCAAAGGCGGACGCACTGGCTTATGGACCGTAAACTGTTCTAAGGAGCCCTTTACACTACCAGACGGCTTGAAATTAGCCTTTGCCAGGGAACACGCGTCCTTATCAGTGGCTGAACTTACAGATATGCTGGAAGAACCTGATGGCCACAGTTCGGAAACGGCCCTTTTGTCAGTGGTAAATCGCTCAGCAATAGTGAACGGCGAACGTTAGTGGGTGTGCTTTCGAAGCAGGTTTCGGTATTCGACTTTGCGCAGGACAAAATGCCTGCAATCCCCGCGTCTCAAACACGCCATACCATGAACAGGCGTTCGGCAAATCCGATTAGACAAAAGCCATATCGAGTTTAACCATCAGAGTGCCAGATTATCAACGAACAAGTGCACGAAATGATGAAAAGTGGAGTGTACAAGAGTCAGCGAGTCCGCAGGCAACTCCAGTGATTCTTGTTAAAAAGAAAGATGGATCTTGGAGATGTTGCGTCGACCATCGCAGTTTGAATGCTGTAACAAAAAAGGACGTGTACTCACTCCCACATATTGATGACGCAATAGCCTGCCTTCAATAGACTGTCAGAATTGCTCCTAGGAATTAGATTTTAGTTTCCATAATGTTGGGGTGGCTCCAGATAGCTTTCATTTAAGGTAATTAATATATGTATTCCGTGACAGGTTCTCGCGAAAAAAAAACACACTTAGCAATTTAATACAGTCCAGAGGCTCTATCACGGCGTTACGTAAATATGAGGAAAGATTGTTAGCGACGCTATTACGAGCTATAAAAAGGACGTACTTTGTTTTATTGGTATTCAACTCTAATTAATTTGCGTTTAGCCATTCGGAAGGTTCGCGCAGCCAGTTATTCGTATTTGTTTCTAATTTTGATACATTAGTGCCAGAAAAAAACGTTGGTGTCGTCAGCATACAGGAGTATTAGCCCGCATACACGTCATGGATAAGCACATAGCGTAATTATACCTAAATATATTAGGAATCGCAGGGCAACACCGACAACAACGGCAAAACATTGCTTGCTTGGTGTGTTCATACAATTGCTATTGCAATAATCAAGATTGCTTCCCTTATTCTAGAAGACTTAGCGAAAGATTAAGCGTTGCATTTGCATTCCGTGCCAGCCAACAGTATAATTACTGTTGTAGATCGTGTGCTGCAAGGTCAAAATGCTGGCCTTCACATATACAGAACGGACTCCTCGTTTTCTCGCCTGTATACGCAGCGGTCGGCTGCTACTGAACCACTTTTCCTAGACGAAAGAATGTTTCAGCAAGCAGCCCAAGCAGATTACTCTTTTACAGAACCACTGAGCGTTAATCTAACTTTTTTTTTCGCTGTTCTCTAGCTTTGTGCGTGATGCGAATGAGGTTTCGCCAAGTATATTTACTGCCTCTACAGGGAGTACCGTCATCACCATTCCCCCACTTCCCCCATTGCCAACACCATTGTATCGACGACCGCAACATCTCAGCTCTGTCGATGGTGACTCTCCAGTGGCGCGACACACAGCTTAATGTTGACCAAAAGTCTCACAA
Organism: Dermacentor albipictus; assembly: GCF_038994185.2. NCBI lineage: Eukaryota > Metazoa > Arthropoda > Arachnida > Ixodida > Ixodidae > Dermacentor > Dermacentor albipictus. Next base: position 102,935,564 of record NC_091823.1, read on the forward strand.
ACCTTGACGCAGTACGCCGTGTAGCTGACAGTCTGCCAGATGACCACCTGAACGCCGATAATCACAAGGGCCATCATCAAATATCGCTTTGGCACGGCCACGCAGCTGCATTTCTCGTTCATGGCTTTTCCCCCCCGTTTCTTTTTCGCGGGGTTTGTCGCGGGTGTCCGTCAACGCCAAACACGCGCACCCGGCTCCGAAGACACTCGGCCTCCCATCTGCGCATCACCGACTGAACACGCGGAGGAGCCAGGTCCGCGGCGACGTAATTCATTCTTGGCGGCATTGTTGTTCCACGTACGTACTACAGCACGCCCGCATCGCCGACGCAGCTAGTTCTCACGACAGGCGCGCCTCTGGCCTGCGGTTCGTCATCTTCCACGTGGGCCCTTTGTTCGTCTTCCTTCGCATTGCTGCACATTCACCGAGGTGCAGTGCGAGCTTCTCGGTAGTTTCTTGCTCGCATACATTGGTTTCGCGGTGTTGGCGTCTCCGCCGGTGTGCAGAAGTGGGTCCGCGTGTCTGTATGTGGGAGCTTGGTGAGGGGGTGGCTCGCCATGCATCGGCGCCTGCGCTGACTTTGAACGAAAACCGGCGCTCTTTTGACGCTCGCCTTGTTTCCTCCGTCGCCCGCCTTCCCCCCGCGTCTGTCTGCCTGTCACGCTTCGAGAAGCCGGGGATGTCCGGAGCCGTAATGCGCGCGGGAATAATATCTGGGTGACACGCTTGTTGCCGAAGTCTGGGGAGGCCACGTGTCGCCTCCGAAGGCCGAGAGCACGCGGGATATTGCAGCTTGGCACTCGCGCTGTCTGATCGATGGTGGTTCGCTGTGCCCTTTTCTTCTCACTCGGTCTCGCACTCCCACTGTCGTTTTGACGTCCGCCGTTCTCCATGGATTTCTGCAGTTGACACTCGCAAGAGTCTCGGATTGTTTTTGGAGTAGTTTATCAGACATTGCGAGAAGTTTACGAGAGGTCTGCGAGACAGTCTGGAAAAAAGGAAAGAAACGAAAAAGGTCCGCTGTGCACAGCGAGGATAAGACAAGACCTCAGCGCCACGCTCGACCGGATCGACAACCGTCTCCTTACGGAAGGAAGAATTCTTGGACTCTTGTTCCCAGCCGACGTCGGCACGAACTGCTTTAAAAGTGCTAGTGTGCTTTTTAGAGGAAACAGGACTCATTCAAAGAACTGTAGAATGTGCAAACTGATGCTCTTCTGTTTTCTTTTTAACGTTCTCTTGTTCTCTTATCTTTTCTGCTCCTTACCCCATCTCCTTGTGCACAGTAGCCAACCGGACACTTAATCTGGTTAACCTCTCTGCATTTCACCCCTTTTTCTTCTTTCCTTGATTCCAGTGTTCACATCCATGGACCAATCTTAGCTCACCTTTGTACCGTAGTCTCTTTCCATGTCAAATCAACCAGCGTTTTTTTTTTTTTTTAGACCATCACAGGTATAGTTTAAAGTTTTCCACGTGTTTGTTGAAGTCGAAAACTCCTTCCAGCGCTATTTGCTGCCAAATTTTTCTTGCGTTTTGGCAAGACTTTATTGTTCTTATCAAGCTGAACTAGAGGGCGCTAATGGGGATATTTTTCAGAAAGCATGTTGCAACCTACACTTACTCAGATAGGGCCTATGGCAAGCCAAAGAAGAGATGCTACTGCCAAAATAATCAAATTTTCTGGTATTTTAATGTCGGGTGCTTCTGGCACCGGCAAAAAAAGAAGTAAAAATGTCAAATGTGAATGTATTTTCCGGAACAGGAAAATCCAGAAGGCCAAAATAAAATGCATAATGGTAGCCCTGTCAACATATAGTACCGCGGAAAAATATTTTAAGCTTGATAGGTCCAGCAGATTGCCTGAAAAAAAAATTAATTCTAAATTCTTGCAAGAAATTCGGTATTCAGGGTAAAAAATGCTGCATTCCTGGCCGGCCTAAAAATTTTTGTGATGCATCATTAGATAGCCCTACCTTTGCTATGCATGTGAGAATTAAGAAAAGTGTATTATTTTTTAGACATTTTAACACGTCGATTGCGAAGTGAGCATCAGTACGTCGAGTCTTTCGTCCAGTAAGGACAGATTGGTAATGAAATGACCCAGAGAGACTATTCCGCAAATTGTAACTAGCTATTTCTTTATTTTTATAGTTTAAAAACCAAGACAAGCGGTTTCAAGGGCCAGAGCTTTGACTCACTTTCTTTTAGTCCTTGCGTGGCTCCGGAAAGAGGTTGTCAACCACGTTTGACCACCGCACACATCCCATATACAGCGTGTTTCAGCGAACACGTTCAAAATTCTTTAAAAGTTGCCTGTGGCAGATAGCTCAATTCTAGTTTATGAGCCGGTCTACTCGAAGCGGCAGACGCTTCTTGCAAAAAAACAAAAACTGACATGCAAAATATACTAATTACCAAGAGTTTACTAATTAACTTTTCAGCTAATCATCATATGAACCATATTGCAATTTACAAATTCTAGCAGTGGACTTTGCAAGGCGGATCCGCTTAGAACGAATTATCCGAACGACACCAGTTTCGAGATATAAATTCCCGAACTTTGAGGAGAAATTCGTTGGCGTTCCAGTTACTTCTGTGCTTCAGTGCATGAAATGACGTTTTGTTGATGAGTTCTTATATCCTTATATATTCTTATACATTCTTATAATTATGTTAACAAATTGTAATACTCTTAGATTATAAGATATGGATACGAGGAGGGGGGACATGCATATATGGCATCAAGAACGAAGTTGGCGGCTAATTATGGACATTGGAAAAGCGTCCCGTCACTGCCCGATCGCTCAACACCAGACGGTCGTGGCCAGTCGTCTAGCTGAGGCTCACCTACCCCATTGTAACAGGTGCTGCTTGCTGCGGAGAGCCCATCCCAACTGAATGTCTCTGCAATTTTCGGAATAGACGGGTGTCATGAGACACGACGTTTTCAAATCTCTCGGAGCTACTAGCCACTGTTTTACTGGAAACAACGGAGGCCGTCATTTTCACAAAGCTTCTAAACAGGAAGCAGCCCCGCTTCGGACTGTCTGCCTCATCGGTTCCCGAGTGTGACCAAACAGCAATATGCGTCGCGTGATGACTATAATATCATGATCGCAAGTTACTTCCGAACATCTCTTCGAAACAGTCGGACAGCAGGTCACCAAAAGAGAGTGAAACCTGCGTTATATGATAATGCCGAAGTTCCAGCGCAAACCTTAATTCCTTTATTTTTAAATTTAGAATAATATAGCATGCCCACAACGCCGAAAGCGTGATTGAGTGATAAACTTGCAGAACAGTTCCCACCCTCTCCCGTACGTATCCGTGGCCGTACCACTCACTGGAAGGTCTGGCTGAAAAACAACGGTGATCTCCGCTGATACCTGGGCTGCAACAAGTCTGACTTGCAAACGAGACGAAACATGACAGTGCGTTGTCTTGTTTTTGTTTGGCCACGTTTTTAGCGCTGTTCGTTTTACCAGGTCTTGTATATACCAGCTGGGACATCGACATACATTACACAGATGCATAAATTTGTAAGCGAAATTTTAGCTTTTTAACATTATCATTTTTAAAAATAGCATAAGGATGATAACATAATTTGATGCGAAGTGGCTGCAAAACGGGCATCCTCGTTGTTAAAGCATTCTTGTCCAGGGAGTGCTGGGAGTTTGTCTTTGCGTAGTGCGCAACACCCATATGTATTGTTACGCGCGAAGGAAACCGTTTATCACCCTTACGGATGAAGGGGGCCGTTTACTTTAGGTCGCGAAGGTGAGCGCAATAGCGGCCAGCTGGTTGATGAACTCAGCGTCGTCCTCTTTCTCTTTTCCCGCTCGGGAACGCAAGCACGTCCACCGATCTTCGTTTTCCTTACGCGTAACATGCCTTGCCTCTCGTCGCAGACAAAGCACTCCGGGCGAGTCAATCCATTTGTCTTGAAGAGAACAATTTCAAGCGGGCGACATGGACCACTTGGGTCTTGGCAGCTCTTCTACCACTCTCCGTGAGGCGAGCTATGTTATAGGTGACTTCTGTGAGTCTGTTAATAATAACAAACAGTCCATCGTAGGTGACCAAAAGCTTTTGGCATAACCCGCGTTTCCGTACTGGAGTCCACAGCCAGGCTAAATCACCAGGGCGATAGGTTACCGGATGGTGGCGAATGTCGTAGTGTGCTTTTGATCTGTCCTGCGATGCCAAGGTATGCAAACGAGCAATACGACAAGCTTCTTCGGCAAGGCAGAGAGTCTCGGCGACAGTGGTATTGTTGTGACTACAGAAAGGAAAAACAGTGTCTGACGTAGTAGTTCTGCGGAAACCCGCAAGGTGGAGAGAAGTAATGAATAAAGGGAAAATCAGATATCCACCCGTTCGTAGCAATTGCTACAAAGGAAACCCAACGGATTCCTCGAAAGAAAGGCCTCATAGTTGAAGAAAAGTTCCTCCTGGTCCGGGACTCGAACCCGGGACCACCGCCTTTCCGGGGCAGCCGCTCTACCATCTGAGCTAACCAGGCGGCTAGCAGATGGCAGGGCGAAGTCGAATTTGTCGTGACATTGTAATTCTTCTCGGGCCTACTTAATGAGCGACTTGCATATGCGATAACCTGTTCGCAGTCACCGTAGCGCTGAACTAGGACGGCACCAATACCTGTGCAACTTGCATCCGTATGGAGTTCCGTCGGAGCTGAATGACTGAATCGTTGAAAAACCGATCGTGACGTCAACAGAAATTTCAACTCTCGAAAAAAATAGTCGCACTCCGGGGTCCATTCAAAGGGCATATCCTTTCGTAGCAGGCATGTCAACGGATACGCGACGTCGGCGAATTTAGGAATAAAGCAGCGGAAATAGGAACAAAGCCCCATAAAACAACGGATTACCTTGACGGAGCGCGGCGCACTGAACCCTTCAACGGCTGCTGTTTTCTGGGGATCAGGGCGCATGCCATCCTTATTGACGAGGTGCCCGAGCACAAGGATTTGGCTGTCTCCGAAGTGGCATTTCTTGGAGTTTAAAACTAGGCCAGCGTTTCTGACGCAGTTCAGGAGAATATCCAGACGCGAGTTGTGTTCGCTGAAGGTGCCGCCAAAGATGACGACGCCGTCGAGGTAGCACATGCAGATGTTCCACTTCAAGCCTTGCAGAACAGTGTCCATAAATCTCTCGAAAGTTGCCGGAGCGTTGCACAATCCAAATAGCATCACATCAAATTCGAAGAACCCGTCAGAGGTTACAAAGGCAGTCTTTTGCTTGTCCTCAGGATGCATCGGAATTTGCCAATAGCCAGGTCGCAAATCTACAGAGGAAAAATAAGAGGCGGAATGAAGACAGTCTATTGCATCATCAATATGTGGGGGTGGGCACACGTCCTTTCTTGTTACAGCATTCAAATGGCGATAGTCGACGCAACATCTCCAAGATCCATCTTTCTTTTTAACAAGAATCACTGGAATTGCCTACGGACTCGCTGACTCTTGTACGACTCCCTTTTTCATCATTTCCTGCACTTGTTCGTTGATAATCTGGCGCTCTGATCGTGAAACTCGATATGGCTTTTGTCTAACCGGATTTGCCGAATGCCTGTTCATGGTATGGCGTGTTTCAGACGCAGGGATTGCAGGCATTCTGTCCTGCGCAAAGTCGAATACCTAAACGGGCTTCGAAAGCACACCCACTAACGTTCGCCGTTCAGTATTGCTGAGCGATTTACCCCAGACAAAAGGGCCGTTTCCGAATTGTGGCCATCAGGCTCTTCCGGCATATCTAAGTTTAGCCACTTAGAACCGTTTACGTCCTTAGAACAGTCCTTAGAACAGTTTACGATCCATAAGCCAGTGCGTCCGCATTTTATCGACACCACATAATATTGCTACGGCACAATATGTGCGATCACGAAAGGCCAGCAGTGTGAAGACGACGACGACGGTTAGAAGCTTGCGCGGGCTGTCGCCTCTTGGCCAAGCGCAGCGTATTTTCCTTGTAAATATATTTGTACATAGCTTTTCATCTGCGTCTTCCTACGTAACATGTCTGGTGGAGGTGGACGTTCCCTGTACCTCGTCACGGAGCTTCGCAGTGGACGGTACGTCGAGCCTTCCTTCATGTCTCCCGGTGACGACAACCCGACTCCGCCGGCTCCGACACCTGCTGCCACTTCGCCGACCTATTTTTGACTTTAACGATCGTCCTTTGGCCCAAACTACAGCTGTCAAACATCGCATTAATACCGGCGATGCCCCTCCTATTCATCGCCGCCCGTATCGAGTGTCCCCAGCTGAGCGTCAAGTTATTCACGCAGAAGTTCGCAAAATGCTTGCCAAGAACATTATTGAACCGTCATGTAGTCCTTGGGCGTCACCGGTTGTGCTGGTAAAAAAGAAGGATGGCTCATGGCGCTTTTGCGTGGATTATCGGCACCTTAACAGGGTTACCAAAAAGGACGTGTATCCCCTACCTCGGATTGATGACGCCCTTGACTGCCTCCACGGTGCTCGCTATTTCTCCTCTATTGACCTTCGCTCCGGCTATTGGCAGATTGCCGTGGACGATCTCGACCGCGAGAAGACTGCCTTTGTAACACCCGACGGTCTTTATCAATTCAAGGTGATGCCGTTCGGCCTATGTAACGCTCCTGCCACTTTTGAACGCATGATGGACTCCCTTCTTCACGGTTTCAAATGGTCCACGTGCTTGTGCTACTTGGACGACGTTATCGTATTCTCCCCAACGTTCGCTACGCACCTCGAGCGCCTCTCAGCAGTCCTGGACGTTTTTCGGCGAGCCGGTCTGCAACTCAACGCATCGAAGTGCCAATTCGGCCGTCGCCAGATTACCGTCCTTGGACATCTCGTTGACGCGAACGGAGTGCAACCGGACCCAGGCAAGATCCATGCTGTTGCGCACTTCCCTGTTCCGAAGTGTGTCAAGGATGTGCGCAGCTTCATCGGCCTTTGTTCGTACTTCCGCCGTTTCGTGAGGAATTTCGCCGCCATAGCACGACCACTAACCGACCTTTTGAAAAAAGACGCTCCTTTCCAGTGGGGCGATAACGAGGCCTCTGCATTCTCTCATCTAATCGACATTCTCACAACGCCTCCCGTTCTGGCCCATTTCGATCCTTCTGCGCCTACCGAAGTCCGTACTGATGCCAGCGGTCACGGAATTGGAGCAGTACTGGCACAACGCCAGCGTGGCCACGACCGTGTTATCGCTTACGCCAGCAGGCTCCTCTCACCCGCGGAGCGCAACTATTCCATCACTGAGCGTGAGTGTCTGGCCCTAGTTTGGGCGGTTGCGAAATTCCGCCCATACTTATATGGCCGATCCTTTTCCGTTGTCACAGACCATCACGCGCTTTGTTGGTTATGCTCATTGAAAGACCCTTCAGGAAGACTTGGTCGCTGGGCCTTACGCCTCCAAGAATATTCGTTCTCTGTCACCTACAAATCTGGCCGACTACACAAGGACGCTGACTGCCTGTCTCGCTACCCGGTAGACGAGCCTGACGACGCCGACAGTAGTACCGCCGACGGCATTTTCTCTGTGTCTGCCTTCGCTAACATCGCCGATGAGGTGTACCGAGACCTATCGCTGCGAGTACTCATCGAGCGTCTGCGCTCTACACCTACCGACGCATCCGTTCGCCGATATGTCCTCCAGGGCGGCATTCTGTACCGAAGGAGCTTCCTCCCTGATGGCCCTGATCTTCTTGTCGTGCCACAACATCTACGACAGACTGTGCTCTTTGAGATGCATGACGCACCCACTGCAGGACATCTTGGGGTAACCCGCACGTACGACCGCGTCCGCCGCCGCTTCTATTGGCCTGGTCTCGCTCGCTCCGTTCGACGCTATGTTGCTGCCTGTGATCCCTGCCAGCGTCGGAAGACACCTCAGGTGCTACCTGCCGGTCATCTCCAGCCGATCAGCGTCCCTGTGGAACCGTTCTTTCGTGTTGGATTAGACCTGCTCGGTCCCTTTCCCACGTCATCCTCTGGGAACAAATGGGTAGCCGTCGCGACTGATTACGCCACCGATACGCTATCACTCGGGCTCTCCCTACCAGCTGCGCCACTGACGTCGCGGACTTTCTCTTGCGTGACATTATTTTGCTTCATGGCGCCCCGCGCCAGCTGCTTACTGACCGTGGTCGAAACTTCCTCTCGAAAGTTATCGCTGACATTGTGCGTTCCTGTTCCATTCAACACAAACTGACTACTTCGTACCATCCTCAAACCAATGGCCTGACAGAGCGGTTAAACCGTACTCTTACCGATATGCTGGCCAAGTACGTTTCCAAGGACCACCACGACTGGGACATTGCCCTTCCTTACGTAACATTTGCGTACAATTCTTCCCGGCACGACACCGCCGGATTTTCTCCCTTTTATCTACTGTACGGTCGCGAACCTACCTTGCCCTTAGACACGGCACTTCCTCCTGCTGCGGTCTCAACAAGCGAGTATGCGCGCGACGCCATCGCCCTCGCCGGCCATGCACGCCAGCTTGCCCGTGCTCGACTTACGGCCTCACAGACCACTCAGCAGTGTCACTACAACGCCCGCCATCGTGACGTACAGTTTTCAGCTGGTGCGCTCGTGCTCCTGTGGTCGCCCTCTCGTCACGTCGGACTTTCAGAGAAGCTTCTTTCGCGATACACAGGGCCCTACCGCGTGCTGCGCCAGGTGACACCTGTGACTTACGAAATTGCTCCTGTGGGCTCAACCTCGTCCTCTCCTGTGGCATCTAGTGATGTCGTACACGTCAGTAGGCTCAAGGCCTACTACACTGCTTCCGAGTCCGATCTTTAGTCGCTCCGGGACGGCGCTTTTGCAGCCGGGGGTAGTGCTACGGCACAATATGTGCGATCACGAAAGGCCAGCAGTGTGAAGACGACGACGACGGTTAGAAGCTTGCGCGGGCTGTCGCCTCTTGGCCAAGCGCAGCGTATTTTCCTTGTAAATATATTTGTACATAGCTTTTCATCTGTGTCTTCCTACGTAACAATATGGCACCAACACATACTTCTTCACGCAGCTAATGTGCATCGGTTCTACGGTAGCATCGACGCTGTCGGAATCGGCGCCGCAATAGACAACGGGAAAAGAAACGGTAGATGATGCAGGTATGACCGTATCACCAGAAACACAGTGTAGTTTCGCGATCTACAGGGTTCTCCAGGAGACCTGACGGAATCCTACCACCTATGAATACCTTCCCTGTGCGGCAGTCGACTGTAGCACCCCACTCCCGCAAGAAGTCGATGCCGAAAATAGCATCATGGGTCGACCGAGCATTAATTACAAACTCTTTCCTAATAACATGGCCACCCAAAAACACGTCAGCACAACACACACCAATAGGTCGCCAACGGCTCGCCACTCACTCCACAGAAATTTGAATCTTCGTCCCATTTAATAGATAGATAACCTAGATAGATAATAGATAGATAACCTCAAACTTGCTGAAATAGGCAAAGAATGGTATGCGCGTAAAAAAATTCCGAGGTCCCCTAGGCACGTATGAGTTGGGAATGCGAAAGCATTCATGTCCAATTGAACGCCGCTGAGCCTTCGAGTTATAAGCTCCTCTCGGGCAAGCGAGCGCGTTAAGGCGTTTTGCGCAGTTACAACGCAGGCGAGAACTTGCGGCGGACATGGAGTGCGCGGATAACATAGGCTTCTGAGAAAGCGATGCCTTCTCCCCTCACGCAGCACCTAGCGCGCTACTGCGACATCATGCGCTCCCTTTCACCCGCTCTACTCCCTCAAGGCGCGCTCGTGCCGTGGAGTCCCAGCCAATGTGAATTTAGGTGCCGTTTTCCTGCTGCAGACGCTGGATGCCGGCTCAATGAGCCGTTTGACGCTTTCGCATACAAAAGGCATTAGCATCCTGTTTAGTTGCTGAGGATCCATACTAGTGCGTGTTGCCTGCCTCCTTTATGTGTTTTATCTTGTGAGTGCTGCTCCACCAAATGATGAAAATTACCGGTGTTCCGCATGCTTGAATAAATGGCCACTGAGAACCACTGTCAATGAAATCACCGATGCTCGTTTGAGCTGAAGTAGAGCGGTAGTCAAGTCTTCTAGGTAGAAAATAGTAATCACCAACTTTTCAATCTCCAGATCAGTAACTGACCCAGTTACCAGCCGTGTTTCTAGTTGTGATATCAAATTATACTTAGTGTCTGCACTATTTCTTAACGCCACTTGTCTGTCCCATACGCCTCCGAGAAAGTACGCTGCGCTGACGTTTTATTTCTCATAATGTATTTTTTGTGCGCACTTATTCGCACGGATTCGCGTCACCTTTTCTTACGCGGCTTGTGTGTCATATGTCTAATCAGGTAGCAAAAAATTCGGCCTAATGCTTATCGAAGCACTACAAGATCTTCCTAGCAAGAGCCGGTATTTGTCTTGTGCATGCTAGATGGCGCCACAATAAGTGCCTAAGAAAACACAGAGCTTAACCAAGGCGGGTAGCACGTGCGCTTTGTAAGCGCAAGTTCGTCGACGTGCGGGACAATATGCACCACTTTAAAAGCAAGAGCACGTATCTCCGTGGTACGTTGAGCAAGAGACGCCTGAACTTGGTATCGCAAGTCCTTTCAGTTTCAGCTTTATGGGAATAGCCTAAGTGAACAAAAAAGTAAAGTGCACGACTTCTTGTGAAATTAAATGCCATCGTGGGTGTACGTTGCGACGACGACATAAAATTGACCTTTCCTGGGTGGCAGATTGGGCATCGTTATTGATGGAGTTTTGTGCGCATGTTGCAGTGGAAGGACTACTTCCCGTACCAGCAGAAGGAGCCTTTCTTCTACTTTCACCTGGTGGGTCTCCTGCTGTCGTTGCTGCCAGCCTCCCTGGTCAGTGTCGGCTACGTCGCCAACAGGTGCGTGTTCACTGGGCTCACCTTGCTGTCGCTAGGCTTAACCCAAGCGTCTTCCGAAATAATGTTAGCTTGAGCTGCATTGTCACACCCGTGGGTGCTGTTAGCCTGAAACCGTGGCCTCCGAGATCGCACCAGCGCACCTTGCGCACCAACATAAGGTCAGTGTGATCTCGGAGGCAACAGTGAAACGAACGCGGGCAACTGTTCTTTTTTTACTCCTCGTTTTATGTCTGCGCGTAGCCTTCCTTGCCATATAAGTCCTTGATGGACACATGTGGGTCGGAAAACATCCGTGTTATATCTGCTGTGCCTTTTGGGCAGTTTCGTACGCGAGAACATTGATGCAAAGGAATCGTGCTGTCACGCAGCCAAGTCATGGAGCGGGTTCATTGCCAAGCACCACCAATTAACAAAAATCTCTGATGCGACCATAGCCTTAACAAACTTGTAAGTATTGGCACCACATTTGCAAAAGAAGACTGACTATTTCGTCAAGTATCAGTAACCACGTAGGGCTATTGCGGAGGTTACGATAATAGGCAATGGGCAACAACACTGGGTGGATTTCGGTTTCTATATGGACATGAGGTGCGTTTATTGCTTTACAGATGCCGCTATAGAATGTGAATGGGTGATCAGTAGATGAAACCTGTCGACTGTAACCTGGCTGATTTACCTGCATAACGAAATAAGTTTCCTGTTCGCCTTCGAATAATAACAGAGCCTAGCGGCACTTGCTGTCGCGCGAGAGCTTTTGGAAGTCTGAAGGGTCACGTGCTGTGAGGGAGCGCTCGGGCGTAGGAGAGACCCCCGTACACGCGCACAGCGTGGTGCGTTGCGCGCGGTGGAAAACGGCGTGCTCACTCCCCACCTTCTACCCTTGTGCCAGTGGGATCGAGCCACCATCCTCGCACGCTTCAACCTCGCACGCTTTCTCGCACCTGTAGCATACGGCGCGTGGCAGCGGTGTTATCCCACTTGGACTTTATACGGAACGCCACAGCAACGCCGACGCCCGAAATGTGCCTGGAGTGTCCATGTAATTGCTCTCGCAATAAAAATCGTCGCTAAACAGACAAAAAAGTCGTCAGAGTTAGCGACAAAGAGTGAGAGAGAGCGAAAGAGGAAAGGCAGAAAGGTTAACAAGAGGCTATCGAGTTTCCGGTTTGCTACCCTGCGATGGGCTGGGATAGGGCTTGGAAGGTGGGCAAAGAGAGAATGTAAAGGAAAGGAGGAAAGAGAAAATAATAGCGCGGCTGCCTGCACGACTTTCTGATGCGATGGTAAGTCACGTCGATGTTGCGAAATTCGCTATTTCTCTTCACTATCCCAGTGTTTTGTCCCCCACGGCGGTCCGCTCGTGCGTTTCTCTGATTACGCAGAATCCGAGGCCGTCGCCCAACGCAGGAACGGGTGAGCTGTGCTCTAAAAATAACTTTGGTTCTTCTGAGCAGCAATAACGTACGTCCACTATAAATAGCACCGATTGCATCCACAGCGAAATTGGAGAGTGGCTTTCCCTGGCAACCCATGAGTCCGCTATCCACGTCCACATCCACACACCCGCAACCACATCCACGAAACTGAGTTGGCTATATCGGGGAAGATCTATTCACCCTCCTTAAGGACACTGGTCCTGACCTCCCCAGGATGCTTTTTCGTGCGGCGTCCATCGCAAGCATGAGCGCAACTAACCTGGGCCGCATGGGACTCACTCTACCAGCGGGCCAACATGGACTACAGCGCATACCGGCAGCGGGAATTGAACCCGTCCACCTTCCCCTATTTACTAACCTGCAAGAACGAGTCTCGTTTAGATGGTCGAATTCTTGGGTTCTCGTGTACAATAAGGGTAGTTTAAGCAAGGTTACTTCGTTGTTTTGTATGTTCGGAATTACGTCTCTGCGTCCGTGTTTTTTTTTATTTCTCTAAGAAATTTTAGTCAGGGTCCATAGTAGACATAATTTCTCGCACTGAGTGATCAGCCACGTTGTCAAATGTTATTTCTGGGAGAATTCCATCAAGGTGTATTCTGTATGTCTCATGGTTGAACCAAGTAATGATGCTGATGTCGCTGTGTTCATTGGCATGCTAGGGTGCCTCGATGTCCTCCGTCGCGGCGGGCGAGGAAGAAGATATCGAGGCACCTTACAGCTTGCCTTACCATTAGCTTCGCCCTAATTAGTAATAAAAGTCGGGGTTCCGACTCCCACCAAAATTCGAGGGTGCGACTCCTACCAAAAGTCGTCGGTTCGAGATCCTTAATTCGGTTTACATTATTTAGCTGCGCCTTAATTAATTTACTTCCTCTTAACACCAAAGTTCGTAGGTTCGGCTTCCACCGAAGGTCCTGGGTTGGAGTGCCTTAATTAACTCTGTTTTAATTAACTTTGTCTTTCTTTCGGCATAGTGAGCGACATCGGAGCCAGCTGTGGACGAAGATGACAGCAAACGCGAGTAGTGGCATGAGCGCGTGTCTGCGCGATGCGACCTCGCATGACTTTCTGTACCGCACGCCGCATTTTCCAGACTATTGGGGGTTTACGAGCCACTTGAGGCTTTCGCCTTAAAATCATGAGCCGTTTCACTCTTTTAAAGTGGATGACCAGCGAAGCCGGTTACTGTTTAGCACACGACACGTAGGTGACAGAATTTTGAACAAAGGCACGAGTTCATCTACCGTGATGTTTTATATACATTCGCGTGGACGATGGCACCGTCGCCCCGAGAACCCGGAGGAAACTAGACACGCGTGACGTTTTGAGGGGACCGCCACCACGGGGGAGCGCAAATAAAGGAAAGTAGGTAGATACGCAAGCGCTTGGAACGCCGACAAAGAGACGGTGGTGCGAACGCAGATATGGCCGACGCAGGTCAAAGCGTAGTATCTGCTCTTATCATCTTAATATCTGATGCGGGTTCTATTTGGACCCAAGGTACCAAACTTATTTTTGCAAGTTGGCGCAATGCTTGAAGCATGCTTCATCTCCGCCGCGGGTCGGCCCGGTATTGCGCTATCTCCGCGATCGGCCCACTGTTATTGCACAGGTAGAACGCAACTGCACGGAACCCCAGCCATAAACAGCTTCGCTGTAAAAAACAAAAAACAACAAACAGGTCGTTCCAATCGCAGTCATTCACTCAGGCTGGTCGATCTCAGAAAGTTCAGTAGCACATTGCATGGCCTTCTGATGCGATGGTAAGTCGCGTCGATGTTGCAAAGTTCAGCACTACGAAAAGCGATTGTCTGTGCTCACTGTAGTGCGGGCACCGGCAAAGAACGCGCCGAGTTGTTTCCGCCTCCGCTGCAATCCTCACATGCTGCTGTGTCAGCCCTACCTATGCGGAACGCGTAGTATTTGGTGAACGCGGCGCCCGACACTACAGAAAAGTGCCGCGTCTCTTTGGGAAAGTCTTCGAGGAAGTCGAAGGCTGGATCTAGGGTAACGGGCGTGCATAAAGTGTGATTTATTGAACTATCGAGTTGAAAATATCGATGGCACCGAAACTCGCAGCGCTCCGAGTCGTACTACCCTTTATTATAATGACGAACCAACACACAAATGGTAGGTGCTTTGCTACTCGAACACGGCACTGTCTTTGCGCGGTCTGCACACACAGTTGGTATTCGAAATATTTTAAAGCGAAAGCTCTATATACTGGCCGCGAACTTGCGAGTTCGCCGTGGCGGTGCTTCGAGCAGGCACATGACGTCACAACGCGCGCCTCGCCGCGGATATTTATCTCTCTCTTTCTCGCTTCCTAGTCACTACGGCGCATGCGCCACTAGTAGCACCGAGCCACAGGTATTCCGCCGCTGCGCAGCGCCGCGCCTTTCAACCGCCGCCGTTTGGTATGACGTCACACCGCGTTCGTCGTCATTGCGCTCGCCTCCGCTTGGTTCGCCAGCTGCGTCGCATGCCGCATAGCATGTCGGAGGATTGAAAAGGAGACCTCGTGTGCACCGCAACCACAGTTGAGGCGGCAGTATGAACGGCGGCAATTCTGATAAGCAGGAGGAGGCCTGGAATCGACATCGGGACGAGATGAAGAGGAAACGAATCGCCCAGGAAACAGACGAACAGCGCGCTGAACGACTGGCTAAACGCCGCAACACAGCTAGACAGCCAGACTAAGCTGGACTTGTAATCAAGATTGACCAACATGGTTAGCCTTGGTTGCTGACCATGGTGGTCCATCGCGAGCTAGTAGGTAGAACTACTTCAAGGGGACCTTTATTTGTTTATGAAAATTTTCTGTTAGGAAGGAGATATTAAGAAATATTTTTTGACTGCAACAGCCAAACTTTCATGAGTAAATATAGATTCTCCAACGCTCGGCAGCAAAATAACTTCTCGATACCTTTCCCTTACACGCAAATTCTAAATGTAGGCGGGCGTGCACCCCGTCGGTGTTAGGGGAGGATTTTGCGAACGAATGGTAGGTACCGTGAAGCATCTCCAATCAAGCGGTATTGTTTTTTGTCCTGACAGGCGCAGAAGGGTAATCAGCTGACAACTCTTTTGCTATGCCTATACCCAGGTCGATGAAGTTTATGCTCTGCCACACACTTTTTCTTTATTGTAATGCACCTTCCAGCAGTTTTATCAATTATCATGTGGGACGCCATACGTTCCACAAAATACCGGCAATAATAGCCGAGACTTATCTCGGCTATTATATCTTGCTAAATGTTTTTTTTTTGCCGAGTTGTACGAAGTTCCTGGCTAAAATGTCTTCGGCCAACATTGAATGACAGGCAGCAAGCGCCATTTTTTGGTTTAGGGCAGGAACATTGGACGGGGAAGAAGAAGCTTGGCACGCCATTCACTCTATCTTGAAAGCAAGGTCAGAGGAACGATCAAGTAAGGTGTGAGGCCGGGCTAGCATATTGATATAACCAGCTCAAGGGTTAACCTTCAGGATGAACAAGCACTTGTCCTTGTCGCTTGTTTTTATGTCCCGTGTCAACTCTCGTGCTGGTTATATGGAAGAAGAGAGATACCGATTCAAGATGCTGCAGTGGTGCCACACATGTGATGTCAAAGCAAAGGAAATCTAGGGCTCACACGTGATGGGAGCTGTAAATATAAAAATTAAGAACAAAGTGGCTTGGGGTGAAGCTCGCTTCCAGTTTCCTAGGGCTGCCCCACAAAAAAATGTCCGCAAAGTATTTTTTTCTTTTTGTTTATTACGCTTTTTTATTGATGTGTTCGGCACGTTTCTTGCGGGTATCGTCAATAAAGGATCAAGAGAACCTTGTCAACTACGATTATTTTCAGTTGCAGTAACGTACGTTCATTATAGGCAGCGCTTTTAGCATCCACTGCGAAATTGGAGAGTGGCTTTCCCTGGCAATCCATGAGTCCGCTATCCACATCCACGAACTCGCAGCCGCATCCATGAAACAGAGTTGGCTATATCGGGGAAGATCTATTATTACCCTCCTTAAGGACACTGGTCCTGACTTTCCCAGGCTGCTTCTCGTGCGGCGTCAATCGCGGGCAGGAGCGCAACTAACCTGGGCCGCATGGTACTTACTCTACCCGCGGGCCAACATGGACTATACAGCGCATACCGGCAGCGGGAATCAAACCCGTCCGCCTTCCCCTATTTACTATCGTACAAGAGCTAATCTCGTTTAGATGTCCGCATTCTTGGGCTCTCGTGTACAATAAGGGTTGTTTCAGCAAAGTTACTTCGTGGTTTTGTATGTTCAGAAGTACGTCTCTGTGTCTGTGCTTTCCTTTTATTTACGAAATTTTAGTCAGGGTCCACTGTAGACATAGGATGGGATAGCAGTGGAATAACTTCATTATAATGCAGCCAACACACGGTTTAACGCGTCGCGACGTTGGGCAAGCGTCGACCAGGCGTTATGCCCTATTTCTACTACCTACCCCAGTTCGGCCCGTTTGTGGTGGGTTGTGAGGCTTCTGCTTTTCGAGCGCACCCCGGGCCTGCTGGACGGCCACTAGTTGAGGGTCCTTGTCTGTAGACTGCACTACACTCTGAAGTTCGGGTGGGTATGTCCCGGAGATAGCTTCTGTCGGGAATGTGGCGCAAATAATTGCTCACATTGAGTTGTCGGCCACGTTGTCGAAGATTATTTAGGGGAAAATTCCATCAAGGTTCCATCATGGCTGACCCGAGTAATACTCAATTACTATAGAGGCTAGAAGGTTCTAGCCTCTGTACAATTACTGCCTCTTCGCACCGGCAGGTGGCGCTACGCGTCTTGCAAAACTCCAGAGCCTGACGTCCATAGAGACTTTTAGCATGTCCGGTATTCCAGCAAGCACGGGCGGTTTGCCGGTTTAGTGGGGGCGTAAACGGGAGCGGCCAGATTGGTGGCGCCAGGTGGTCGCGCAAAGCTCAACCACACAAACACAAAGCTAATTAGTATATTCTGCTTGGCTGCTGGTGTAAATTTCCTGCCGGCCTGCCGGCTGCCTGCCTGCCTGCCTGCATCTTCAAGGAAGATGGGAAGCGTGTCACTTTGTTTTCCGTGCCAAAGGACCCCGAACGTTTTGAAACGTGGCGGTGGGCTGTCCCCCGGGCTGACGAATTCCTCGACGGGAAATCAGCCCTCTATGAGCTTTACTTCCACGAGTATTAAATACATTGAGCGGCATCCACGCACGTGGTCAAAGGCGAAACACTCAGGAACTGGTGGACTGGGCGGAAAAGGCCAAGCAGGCCCAGGGCCTTACTTGAGCCCTAACGCTCAGCCACGTCCCTCTTTACCCTTCCCCCTTTCAATAAAGTTTATCACCACCTCAAGATTCCCAGTGATCGACCAGTGCTTACAAGCGACGCAGTGCCATCAATTCACCCAAATGCTCCATCGCACCTCTCCGAGAACGCAGGCCTAACCATTGCTGTTGATAGGGGAGGACTTTTATATTCGTCAGATCAGCTGAATGCACTGGCGACATCACTGGGAAATAGTTTCACCCACAGCTTCAGTGTGAAGCAAGAAGCGACACTGCAGCTTTATGATTCTGGTATCTTTTCTCCAGCTTACCAAGTTGAGCCTCGATTTCTGCCCTGAACACAATACAGCACTTACGAATAGAATCGTAGAATTCTATGTGCTCACAAGGCTCCATATCTACGTCAAGTCTCAGAACGCGAAACGGGACGAAACGCGGGAGCCAATGAAGATGCTAAAACTGCGTCGAGTGCTCTCAACTGTGCCTTGCATTGAGAACTTTGCTACAAAGCTTCTTTTTTCATCAGTGACTTTTAGTTTCAGTTATGTGAACTTCTCTGTGATTTGTGCTGACAAGAAGTCCTATTTCAAGAACACAGTGTGCAATAAAAGCCGTTTTGGCAACCTGTACTTGATTGCTGAAGTTCGTGACTTTCTGCTGTGCTCCATTATTAGTTGGATCTGGCAGTCATGAGCTCGGACATCGTATGAATGAATGAATGAAACCACGTTTATTCCACATTAAAATGCGCCGAAGACGCTGGCCGCGGTGGAAAGGGAGGGATACTGTTGCAAAAGGGGAAGGGTGAGGCTGCATCCGTTTTATTAACCAACGTCCTGGAGGCAGCTAAGTGGGGGCCGCATGACGCTTGTGGCTGTCGTGGAGCCGATCGCCGACGGGTGGTGCCGCCGGGTCCTGGAGGAACAACAGCAGTGCTCGCCAGAGCTCGACGGCATGGTCCGGAGACGTGGTATCCGGGCAAGCCCAAGTCCGGAGAGAAGAAGGCCAGGGTCCCCGCTGTATGGTGGCCAGGGCACAAAGCCTCGGTGGGATGTAGAAGGGGCACTCCCAACACAGCTGGTTGAGATCAGCACGACATTTGCACGTGGAACAGAACCCACTTAGAGGTGGTGGTGGTGTGCCACCCCTGTGGAAACGCTTCAGCACGTGAGGAGTAAGAAGGGTGCCTGTCTGAATTCTCCGAAGCAAGACTGATTCTCGCCGTGTGAATACCTTCGGGGGAAACGACGGTATAGAGAGTGGATTGCCCACTGCTGTGAGGTAGGCGGCACGTCGTTGTTTGGTCGCATGCTTGTCTGCCATCGGGTCTGCTAGCTCAGGTGTTGTAGCTAGAAGAGGATAAGGAGTATCGGAGGCTCTGGCTAGCGCGATAGAGAGATGAGCGCGCGCCAGTGTATGAGCCTTCTCGTTTCCGGGGATACCGCAGTGCGCAGGGACCCAGTGGATGGTAACATCGTGACCGCCTTCGCGGAGCAGGCGTGCCTGGTGCAGGATCTTCTGCAGCACGGGATCTGCGTAAAGAACATTAGCACATGCCCGATGGGCAGCGTGGAAGTCTATGTACAGTCGACCAAAAAAGTTTACGGACCACGAGATCTCAGAAAATTCTAAATATACGAGGAGCCTTTAAAAGCAGCCAGTAAAACTGGGCATCCGAATGTTGTTCGTACGTACCACTAAAGGCAGGAAATGGGAACACCGGGCTGCGTTTTGAGGCTGAGGAGATATTCAGCTTTTTGTCAGATGTGATGGTCCGTAAACTTTTTTGGCCGACTGTACATATGATGGTGAACAGGGTCAGTTTGAGACGAAGTTGCGAGGGCCCACTTCAAATAATCTAGGATGGCCATTAGCTCAGCGCGGGTGCTGGACATTGCTTCTGCTTATATATGATGACGGTGGTTCTGATTTTCATTTGTCTGGTGGTACCACGCAGCGCTGGTGTTACTAGCGCCATCTGCAGGCAGTGCAGCGTCCGTGTATACGATGCGTTCAGTCAAGGGGAGTGAAATGGTAGCTTTAGCATGTCTGTTAACATATGCAAGGCGCCACATTCGCTGAGTAGGATCCATATTGAGAGGAAGTGGCTTGCCACCGGTGAGAGTCGTGATTTCCCACGGCGGCGTTTTGTTGGGCAAAATGGGCATTGTGTGGACGTCATAACCGAGGAGCATGAGTGTGTGTCGTCCGGCATTTGTGGCGCGAAGTCTCGTCTCTTGTGTAGAGATGTGCATGTTGACAAGCTCGGACATGTTATTGAGTTTGCTACAACTTTTAAGCGCTTCGAGGCTTGTGTACCTTGGGAATCCAGTTACAATGCGTTTGGCTTCGTTAAGTAACCGGTCGAGCACGTTCATCTGTGTGCGGTTGACTGGATGATACGGCAGCCCGTACATGATACGGCAGACAAGAAAAGCTTGAGCGAAATGCCGCATTTCACGTTCGTTTACTCCACGGGTGCGGTTAGAGATTCTGCGTAAAGCGTGCAGGATTTGTTTGCTGGTCCTCGTAACGCATTGGAACTAAGTGTTCGCTGTGCAGTTCTCATCCAGGGGCATACCTCGTGAGAATCACGAGTTTCCTCCCTATCGAACGCGGTGCGATAATCAATCGCTCTCAAGAACTGAAACTGCATGTAGATATTTATTCACTATAGGCCTTGAAGTCCTCACTTGCGCTTTTAACTAATCCGCAAGGAAACACGTCTCAATACTTATAGACGTCTTATACACGATACACGTCTCAACATAAATCACAGAAAGATTACTAAACGCGGCCCACGGCCAGCCCGGCCTAGCGCGGCGGGCGAATCGCGCTACGAAGAGCAGCGCCACCTACGCAAAAGAGCGGCGCTCGCCACTCGACTTCTAGCCACCACAGATCGACCTTAGAATCGACCCCTGTGACGCGCGGAAGTGACGTCACTTTAATAAATTAATCTTAATTATTTCATTATTAAATTAATTGAAATATATAATATCTTACTAAACAATGCGTTGAACTTACAACGCTATGAAATAAAGTTGTCTTATGCGTTAATTAGTCTACACATTTTGATTATAGACGTTATGGCAAAATGTGCCTCTCTATAGTAATACTCAACGTTCAATATTACAGGGCAGAAAAATATTATATTATCTGTAAGGTACCTGCAGAGATGGAAAGCAATTTTATTGAGTGTCTCGTGCGCAGCATCACCCGAGCGTCACCCGAGAGCCCGAGGGAATGTGTTGGGGCAATGGGGGGGGGGGGGGGGGGAGGGGGGCACACACACACGCACGCTTCTACCCCGTTTCCTCTCTGGGCGCCATTACTTGGCGACATAGAGCTTCCTACAAAAATTACTAGAGGGAACTCTGGCGCTAGTGTCTACGGGAGCTGCAATGGGAGCGGTTGTCCCAGCATGGGAATTATGGGAAGTACATGGATTTGCCTAAACTTCTTTTTTTTTTGGCTTCAAACGGCTTTGTGACTTTGTAAACTCATCATTTTCAACAGTTTTCAACAGTGTATTGCGTCATAAATAATTAAATAAAGATCATTAAAATTGCCCTACGGCAGGATTCGAACACAGGGACTCTAGCGCAGAAGCCTAATATTGAAATCATTAGCAACGGACGCATGTATCGACAAGCGAATGAAACGCCTTTATGAATGTATCGCGGGCATGCCAGTGCCTTGAGACGCTTGGCGCGTTTCGATTTGGCCACCTGGACAAGCTCAATCGTTGCAATTAATAGCAATTGTACGCGTTCCCGGCGTCTTCTGCACTTCGAGGAATATAGATTACGCTGAAGTAAACGACAATAAGATTTATATAGCGCCATATACAAAGCCACAAGAACGTCTGAATCCACAAGCACGAAGATCAGACAAATCCATGTACTTCCCATCATTCCCTTGGTAGGACAACGACTGCGGCGCCAGAGTTCCCTCTAGAACACTGTACCTCTAGTAATTTTCGTAGGAAACTCTATGCTTGGCGAGCGTGTGTGCAGCAGACGACAAGCACTGCAAGCGTACAGCACATGCCCACACTGTATATAAATCCATATTGCGGCGTTTGGACGCTGTGTTTACAGCAGTGTCCAAACGCCGCAATATGGATTTATATACAGTGTGATTGATGCGTGAAACTGCAGTCTTCGCACTGTCACTCACATGGTTCCTCAAAGGGTTTCCATTCGAGGTCTTTGCTAGCTGTACACCATACCATGATTCGATTTCGAGATCGAAGCAACCAGTGAAACAGTTTTGACACCCCACTTGCTGCAGCGCCGTGCGTCTTAATCACCATAGCTGCGCAAATATTACTGACTCGCATCACGGAGAGACCGATGCGGGCGCCACCATTGTGCTCAATTATAAACAGAAGATTTCTTTTCCTGCGTTCCCAGAATCAGCCGCGTCCTCGTGCGTATCCTCGAGTAAAATGAACGGATCCTTGAAAAAGTAATAGTAAACTGGGTCGGTCCCTAAGATCTCAAAAATGTACTCAAGTCTATGTATAAGCATAATGAAAGGCGACCCAGTCATGGGCCTTCTTTGTTGGGCTTGGAAGGCTAGAACAAAAGCAAACCCATGCTTTGTCACTGGCCAATTATCAATTAAGGGAACACATTATGAGGTCAATCAAAGAATGCACCTGGGGAGGGTGGGAGCTTTACATTTCGAACCTGTTTCGTGTAGTGATACACATTATTAGGATTTCTTTTTATGAAATGGCTGAACGAAAACAACTAAACTTCAAGTACGCACCATATTATAGCCATTATCATTATGAGCTTAAAGCTTCCTTAAATTTCTGTATTAAGTCTGCCCCTTGCACTTGAATGAATTATACATACACTAGATATTAAAACACTTGCGTCCTGAAACACAAACAATCCTTTAAATTCTAAAAAAAATCTCATTTCGGGTATTTTAATTCTGCATAAAAAAGAAAGCCATTGTAATTCCTCTTCTCAAGGAAGCAAGCTTAGGATCTATCGTTGGCAACTAGCAACAGGTATGTGGTACTTACTGTAGCTGTCTATGCGATGTCTTCGAGAAAATGATACATCGTCCTGTCCTACACTCTCTAGAAAGCTAAATATTCCGTATCAATGTGGCTTTAGGGAGGACAAGTTGACTTCAATTGGAAGCAAGCGCTCGTCTATGTCATGTCTCCCTCCTTGTCCCTGTAAAAATACGCGCTGTTCTGTTTAAAATGGCTTATCAACTCGCCCAAACGTCTGTTTTAACAAGTTGACGATCAATGACAAATGGTATACACTCAGCCCATCAGATTCCTTGTATCTATATATTTCCAGACATAAAAGAAGCTTGTGACATAATATGGTGCTATGATATCTTGCGAGACTTAACAGAAGTGAGCATCTGTGACATGCTGAGCATAACAAAACTATGTGAGCCCATCTCACCCCGCTATTGGTTTTTTTCTTCATGTGCAAGGCAGAAACACCCAACTCACTACTACTTGAATTGCAAGCCTCACACGATGCCATGAAGTCCCTCTGCACAGCACCCAAAATCACAATAGTGCAATTCACTCTTTATCACTTACAATAAAAGAATGAATCATTTACTGCAGAGAAGTAGCTCAAACAAGTTACAATCAAGAATGTTACAAATCTGTCAATAAATCCACAGACTCTACACGCCCCCACATCTCAGTATTTAGGCGCACTGAGTACAAGGGCATAGATGGAATTCGTTCAACCACTTGGGCAGACCAACTGGCTCAATCACCTGCCTCATCTGTGACACAGAGCTGTATTCCTTCCATCCTCATGCTCTTCACCACGCACTGGAATCTTACCTCTGGTGGCACACACATTTATGTGCCTTACTTCCCCAATAAGTCTGATCCTTCCCTGCGACCTTACCCAGACGACGAATCACTTGTGCTTAGGGATCGCCTAAAGTTGACTAAGAAATGTGCCCCAAGTGCTCAACTCCTGTTGCAACGTCAGTGGTATATTCCGGGGGGGGGGGGGGAGGCACAAAGGACATGTCCCACCTTCCCCGAAATGTCTCTATGTGGCTGGCGAAGCCCCCCCCCCCTACTCCCTCAACCTCTGTATCCCCAGTCAAGTGTGTCACTTAGTAGCCTTATGCTAACATTCACTCCGATCCTGAACACTGCTGCCACACTGTAGTAGATGACATGTCAATACTCCGATTTATTTACACGGCCAACACGCAGACTGCCATTTACAATGTATGTTAAAAGCGTTGTTGCCACATCGTGGACAAATCGATCCTTGAATATCGTTTAATGACCAATGCTAAGCATTTGCCACCTCAACCGTGGCAATGCAAAGAGTACGACACCTCATTCCTTAAACTTCCAAGCATGTGCTAGGTGTGCATATATACAACTAGTATACCTAGAACTGAAATATAAGTATACATGTTCAGACATCTTCACTGACGCCACAACATCACAAGCAAGAGTATTGTTTTCAGCACTGGAACCTTCTTTTAACGCATGTCAGGCTGGTAATCTACAAACAAGCGTCTCTGCAAGCAAAGCACTAACAATTATTTTCGCCATAAAATATATTATAGGCACAAGCATTCATAAAGCTACATTATTACACGCAGACTGCCTCAGCAGTGAAAGTAATGAAAACATAAAAACCACAAAAACATGGTACTAAGCTAGTTACAAAGTATCTCTGCATGGCCTAATTGCATTTATGGTGCCTGCTCGCCGTGGCTTAGAATGAAATGAGCTAGAAGCACCGGTAGATTCCGAGTCCTAAAGGCCCAAGCTTCCCCTGAAAATGCTGGCATCTTAGCACTCCTAGTATGCAATGAGCTCCCCTCCCCCTTCTCTTCTGCATATTTTGATGAGGCCCTCCCTGTAGAGGTGGCCCAGGATCCATCTCTGGCTTGCGGATTAGGAAGCAGCATCCATCACTTATGGTATCTTCGACTGGTCGCCTGTATGCCCCGAAGCAGAGTCGGGTAGATCGGTCGTTTCCCGAGCTCAAAGGTAGGGGACGAGCGCGCAAGCCGAACGTGCGACTCGCTCTCGGAGGAGGAAATTGCTGATACTAAACCACGTGACTACTGCCAACGTCCGATGTTTCGCCTATCCAAAGCTCCCGGCGCTGCCGGAAAGACCGGCGGACGTGCCGGCGGGACGAACGTTCGTCGAGACGCCAGCATGCAGTGACCTAGGTTGCCAAGGTCACGGTGGGCCGTCGCCAACGGCAGCGACCCGGCGCTGCGATGACGTTTCAGTCTCGATGACTGCTCCGACGACAGGGCTCGGAGCGCCTCGGAGGGCTCCAAGATAGAGGAGAGCAATCGAGAAGAACCAGCCGAACGCAGGGCGCGCACCCTCTTTCAACCAGCCGAACACAACGCCGCTCGCGAGAGCTTTCCAGAGTGCTCAGAGACGACCAGCCGAAGATAGCATTATAGAGGCCCTGAAAGTGGAGCTCATGTTTCATTCATGGACCTAAAGCTTTTCTTGCATAAAATGTTCAGAAGTTATTGGCAAGGTATATGGAATATATAAAGGTCAATAATGAATTACACATCATCATCATCAGCCTGGTTACGCCCACTGCAGGGCAAAGGCCTCTCGCATATTTCTCCAACTACCTCGGTCATGTACTAATTGTGGCCATGCCGTGCCTGCAAACTTCTTAATCTCATCCGCCCACCTAACTTTCTGCCGCCCACTGCTACACTTCCCTTACCTTGGAATCCAGTCCGTAACCCTTAATTACCACCAGTTATCTTCCCTCCTCATTACATGTCCTGCCCATGCCCATTTCTTTTTCTTGATTTCAACTAAGATGTCATTAACTCGAGTTTGTTCCCTCACCCAATCTACTCTTTTCTTATCCCTTAACGTTACACCAATCATTCTTCTTTCCATAGCTCGTTGCGTCGTCCTCAATTTAAGTAGAACCCTTTTCGTAAGCCTCCAGGTTTCTGCCCCGTAAGTGAGTACTAGTAAGACACAGCTGTTATACAATTTTCTCTTGAGGGATAGTGGCAACTTGCTGTTCATGATCGGACAATGCCCGCCAAACGCACCCCAGCCTATTCTTAATCTTCTGATTATTTCTGTCTCATGATCCGGATCCGCGGTCACTACTTGTCCTAAGTAGATGTATTCCCTTACCACTTGCAGTGCCTCGCTACCTATCGTAAACTGCTGTTCTCTTCCGAGACTGTTAAACATTACTTTAGTTTTCTGCAGATTAATTTTTAAACCCACCCTTCTGCTTTACCTCTCCAGGTCAGTGAACATGCATTGCAATTGGTCCCCTGAGTTACTAAGCACGGCAATATCATCAGCGAATCGCAAGTTACTAAGGTATTCTCCATTAACTCTTATCCCCAATTCTTCCCTATCCAGGTCTCTGAATACCTCCTGTAAACACGCTGTGAATAGCATTAGAGAGATCTTACCTGCCTGCCTGACGCCTTTCTTGATTGGGATTTCATTGCTTTCTTTAGGACTACGGTGGCTGTGGAGGCGCTATAGATATATTTCAGTATTTTTACATACGGCTCGTCTACACCCTCATTGCGTAATGCTCCATGACTGCTGAGGTTTCAACTGAATCAAACACTTTCTCGTAATCAATGAACGCTATATATAATGGTTAGTTATATTCTGCACATTTCTCTAGCACCTGATTGATAGTGTGAATATGGTCTATTGTTGAGCAGCCTTTACGAAATCCTGCCTGGTCCTTTGGTTGACAGAAGTCTAAGGTGTTCCTGATTCTATTTGCGATTACCTTAGTAAATACTTTGTAGGCAACGGACAGTAAGCTGATAGGTCTATAATTTTTAATGTATTTCAAGTTAATTACACATAGTGGAGAATAACAGAAAGGTGGCCAAGTTCGTGCAGATTCATAGCGATGCCTTGGCAGCACGATGCAACACGGACTAAAGAATCCTATATATATATATATATATATATATATATATATATATATATATATATATATATATATATATATATATATGGTTACGGAAGGATCAAAGAAGCCAGCGAAGAAGAAGAAGGCCTTCGGCTTCGCCCGTCGTCCTTGTGAAAAAGAAAGATGCCACCTGACGTTCTTGCGTCGATTATCGCGATGGACTTAAACGAGATCACGCGAAAGGACGTCTACCCACTACCACGCATCGATGATGCCTTGGACTGCTTGCACGGAGCTAAGTACTTCTCGTCCATCGATATTCGATCCGGCTAATGGAAGATTTCAGTTAATGAAATGGACCGCGAGAAGACGGCCTTCATCACGCCGGATGGCTTATATCAGTTCAAAGTCATGCCCTTTGACCTATGCAATGCTCCTGCGAAATTTGAACGTATGATGGAGTCTCTTCTGCGAGGCTTCAAATGTACCACCTGTCTCTGCTACCTTGACGACGTTATCGTTTTTTTCTCCCACATTCGGCAGCCACCTTACCATTCTTGCGGTTTTCCGAAAAGCCGGCCTCCAACTGAACTCCACGAAGTGTCAATTCGGGCACCCTCAGATTACCGTGTTGGGACACCTCGTTGACGCATCCGGTGTCCAACCAGGTCCGGAAAAAGTTCGCGCCGTACGCAGTTTCCCTGTGCCACGTTCTGCTTCTGACGTGCGCTGCTTCGTTGGCCTGTGTTCTTACTTTCGCCATTTCGTCAAAAACTTCGCCGATGTTGCTCGGCCTTTGACAGATCTTCTAAAGAAGAACACGCCATTCTCGGGGGCCCTGAGCAGGTTCACGCGTTGCCGCTCTCAAGTCACCCGATCTCGCTTATTAGCCTCGCAGCATCTGCAAAAAGAGCGTTACGACCGGCGCCATCGCGATGTTCAGTTCGCCCAAGGTGATTAGGTGCTGCTTTGGTCACCATGTCGTCGGGTCGGCCTCTCCCAGAAGCTTATTCTCTCTCGCTACACAGGGCCTTATGAAGTCCTACGTCAAGGTAACGACGTCAATTATGAGATCCTGCCGTTACAGTTTCATCCATTCTCGAGTCCGCCGCCTGTTGACATCGTGCACATTTCGCGGCCGAAGCCATACTTCACTCGCAGTTCATCGCATACCATGCGCCGAGATGGCGCTTCACCACCCGGGGGTCCTGTTACGGAAGGATGAAAGAAGAGAGAGGAAGAAGATCGCGGGACGCTGGCTGCTGCGTGTTGTTATTTGTCAGCCATATTTTCTAATCCGAATCTGACTCATTTTGTATATATATTACAAATACAATCTTCTATACTCCCAACATCCCCGTAACACACACGCACCCACACACACACATTATATATTTATATATGTCCTGAAGCAACAATATACACAACAAGAAATAGAAATCACAAAAGCGTATTCTGACAGGAAATGGAATCCAAACTGCTCCTTTCCATTCAGCATCAGGTGGCTTCGTAGAATGAGCAGTCCACACACTGTCAGGATTGGGGGCTCAATCCCATCGTCCGTGGTCCTTTGCCAAGATTGGAGTACGGCATGAATTCGAAGGCAGCTGGCCCATGCCGTCGTCCAACTTATTTACGCTGAGATCGTTGATGAAGTGAAGAACTGTTTCTCATCGAGAACGAGGAAAAGGGGTTTATTTACAGAAATTAACTCAGTCTAACATGACTGCTTGAGAAAAAGAGTATCAGTCCAACATGACTGCATGAGAGAAGTGACTCAGTCTAACATGACTGCTCAAGAGAAGTGTCCTCAGCATTCGCACAACCACAGTTTTTATACACTCGATCCGCCGGTCATACGACGCGGCGACTGTTCGTTTACTCATCACCAACTCGCCGCTGCTCTGCAGATCAGTTTACAGACACAAAGGCACACACATTCCGAAGCCCAAACGACGGCGTTGGCGGGGTGCCGTTCCGGGAATTATCTGCGCCGATCGAGGGTCGCTCGTTGTTCCGTGCCACGCCGAAGCGTGAGAAGCACAAAAATACGTCGTTCCCGCGGCAGCTTGTCCATGCGTGTCAAATCAGCTCCGCGTTGGGGAACTCCGGAATCATTGTTCACGCACCGAACTAGTTCCGTCACAATGTCGAAGGGGGTGGAGGAAGGCGGCGGATTCCAGCGCAAAGGCCGCTTCTTTGAACGCCTCCCAGCTGCAGTGACGGAGAGGGAGAGGTGCGCGTCGTGTCGCCCTGTAGTAACTGTGTGGCAATCTTGTTTCACAGCTCGCCATTCGCAGCGCCTCCATGGCCCGGAAAGTCTCGACTGTCTAGCGCTGACAACCGCTAGGCAGGAAGAGAACGGCTGCTGGTCAGGGGGGGGGGGGGATTGATGTCTTGGCTCGCAGCGACCACTTGTGCATTGATGTCACCGCCCCAAAACATCCAACAAGGACAGGCAACTGCAAAATGAACCCCACAACACGGCTCTGCGCCGAGATGACGTGCATTGGCTCTCACTTTAGACTCGCTAGGCTTCAAAGAAAACAACAACATAAGTGCAGAAACAAAAAAAATGCTACATTTCACTATGCCAATTTCTGAAGCAAATTCCTGCTGACAAATTCAGCAATTATTGGAGGGAATTCTGCTGAATGAGAGGGGATTTTCTTCGCCTAAAGAAAAGCTAACACTAGTAACCCTAAAATTTAGGCGGGACCCTCAAACGCAGAATTCAAATTAGCCCGCTCAAACCATCCGCATTGCTATGCAACTTTCCCTTCTTATATCTAACGGAGAAGTTGTACTCTTGGAGAGTGAGGCTCCATCGGAGCAAGCGGCCGTTTTTGTGTGACATTTGATTGAGCCACGTCAGAGGACTGTGGTCGGTCTCGAAGATGAACTTCGCTCCGTACAAGTAACACGACAACTTCTGGGCGGCCCAAACCAAACAAGCGCATTCCTTCTCTGAAGCGCTGTAGGCTTCCTCTCTTACATTTAGTTTACGGCTGGCGTAGAGGATAGGATGCTCCTCGTTATTGTCGCCGACCTGACTAAGTACCACGCCCATACCTCTGTCGCTTGCGTCGCATTGAACTATGAATTCCTTTGTGTAGTCTGGCGCGCGAAGCACAGGGCGAGAAACCAATAGCGTTTTCAAACTTTGGAAAGCGTTCTCTTTGTCCTTATCCCAGTGTACGTTACTCGGTGCTCCCTTTCGGAGGGCGTCTGTTAATGGACTTGCCAATTGCGAGTAATTCGGAATGTACCGTTGATAGTACCCCACAAGTCCCAAAAATGAACGAAGGTCCGTTTTCGGGCGCGGCTGAGAAAATTCTCCAATCGTAGCTATTTTCAGCTCAGCCGGCCGTCTCATGTCCTGACCGACAACATGGCCCAGATAAGTAACCTGCGAACAACCAAACCTACACTTTTCCGCTTTCATCGTTAAGTCGACTTTAAACGTACGAAGCCTCGCATTCTTGTCGTAATAGAATTTGGCGTTCCTTTGAGCTATTTCCATGTTCTTTCCGACTAGTTCTCGGGTTGCGCTTAGCCGTTCCAGTAAATTTAGCACGTATTCAACCACTGTTGGACTCTCCCCTCTTTCCTCACACATCTCTCTTAACATTCTCAGTGGAGACCGGAGTGTCCTCCCATACACTAGTTCTGCTGGTGAGAACCCTGTCGCCTCATGTGGAACTGTTCGCAAAGCAAACAAAGTTGCCGGCAGACAGTTCTCCCAGTCCTCCTTGTGCTCGTAACAGAGCGCACGCAAAACTCGCTTAAGCACCGAATGCCACCTCTCTACACTGTTTGACTGAGGGTGATAGACAGAACTGTGTATTAACTTTACCCCGCACTTTTGCAAGAATGTGGAAGTCAGTGCGCTCGTGAATACTGACCCTTGATCTGCCTGAATTTCGGCTGGAAACCCAACTCGTGCAAACACTGTCAAAAGCGCGTCTACTACTTCGGTGGAGCTGAGCTCTTTCAAAGGGATTGCTTCTGGAAACTTGGTAGCCGGACACAGCATGGTAAACAAGTACCTGTAGCCTGATTTTGTTTTTGGAAGAGGCCCTACCGTGTCTATTACAAGCCGTCTGAAAGGCTCTGTTATTAAGGGCACTACCTTCAGTGGAGCTTTCCAAGTCTCTCCTGGTTTACCAGAACGCTGGCAGGCGTCGCATGATCTTACAAAGTTTTCTACATCTTTGAAACAGCCAGGCCAGTAGTATTCCATAAGCAATCTTTCCTTTGATTTGTTTATGCCTAGGTGGCCGGACCACCCATTTCCATGACAAAGACTCAAAAGGTCCTCCCGATACTTAGTAGGTATGACTAACTGATCTAAAATCCTACCCTTTCGATCTCTGTAATGCCGATACAACAATCCTCCTCTCTCATGTATCGTTACGTTGCGCCTAGCAATGCCTTCTTTAGCTGTGTCACGTAATTTAGCTAAGCTCTCATCACTCTTTTGCTCAGCTGCCAGTGACTCTCTATCCACGCGTAAGAGTTGATCAAAGTTCTTTGAGGCCAGTGATAATAACGACCCTGTCTCGCTTGAGAGCGCGTCTGCTTGCTCTTCCTGCAGGCTAGAACTCTGACACTCTAGTGCTACGCTCTCATTGAGCTGGTCAGCTGGCAGGCTCTCCTCAACTGTTCTTTTGTCCCTCGGGCCTAGCTCGGATTCGGGTATTGAAGTTATCCCCTTTTCTGCTTCCGCTGGAGGAGCTTGAGCATTTTCAGCCGAAAGCGCCGCGATCTTACGAGCTTGGCCTCGGGTCAATGCCTGTACTATGCCCTCTCCCAGTTTGAGCCCTCTGTCACGCAGTAACTGACTCGAACGATTCGAAAAGATGTAGGGATACTGCAGTGACAAAAATTTGGAAACTGCAGCCTCAGTCTCTAGCTCCCCGAATGGTCCACTGATTTTGACTTTGGCCATGGGCAGACACACGCTGTGTTCTTCTACAACCTGTTTTATCCGCGCTACTTCTCCGGTGAAGTCATCTACCATCACGTAAGACGGATGGACAATGTCCAGCGTGGCGGCACTGTCTCTCAGCACTCGGCATGGTTTTCCATTAACTTGCAGGTCGTGGAGATATGGACTTAAAAGTTCCATATTCTCATCTTTTTCCTCCACGTAGGAAAAAACTACGCTAGACTTCTCGCAGTTTACAGCTATATGTCCCAGTTTGTGACATTTGTAACAGCGAATTGGTCTAAAAGATACGAATTTTCTTTTCTGTTCTTTTTGTGCGGTTTCTCTGTTAAGTTTCTCCTCGCTCTTTTCTGCGGGCTTTTCCGCCATGTCTACAGGCTCGGATCGTCCAGTTTGCGCACCCTTTTGAACGGAAATGGTTTCCGCGGTCCATTTCGACCGTCCCAGTTTCCCTCCTCGGCGTTCAACTTTCTACGGGTTGCGTACCCTTCGGCTAATTCAGCCGCCCTTTCCACAGTGTTTACATTACCTCGGTCTTGCACCCACAGTTTCACAGCTTGGGGGATGGTTTTGTAAAACTGCTCTAGACACATGCATTCAATGATCATGTCTCTGCTGTCGTACGCTTCCGCGCTTTTAAGCCACTCGACTAGGTTGGCCTTTAAGCTATATGCAAACTCCGGATAGCCCTCGCTATATTTCTTGCCTGTGCTCCTAAACCTTTGCCGAAAAGCTTCGGCTGAAAGGCGGTATTTCTTCAGGAGACTAGCCTTAACTTTTGCATAATCATATGCATCCTGCACACTCAGTCTGGCGATTACTTCCGCCGCCTCACACGGCAACATAGACAGCAACCGCTGTGGCCATGTACTCGGACCGAAGTTCATCTTCTCGCAAGTCCTTTCAAAATTGCTTAGGAACAAGCCTATGTCGGTCCCGACCTCAAATGGCTTTAATAGCCTGTCCATGCGGTACGATTCTGCCTCACTTGATCGACCCAGAGCGCCTTCACTTCCTTGAGACAACTCCAAACGTCTGTTTTCAAGTTCAAGTTGCATTTTTCTTAACTCGCGATCTTTATCGCGTTCCTCTCTCTCTCTATCCCGTTCCTCTCTCTCTCTCGTTTTTCTCTGTCCCGTTCTTCTCTTTCTCTTTCCCGTTTCTCTCTCTTTTTGAGAAGTTCCAATCCCATTTCAATATCTTGCTCACTGGCCTGATTGGAAATTAGCTCCAATAATTCCGATTTGAGCATTTCCTTGCGTACATCTAGGCCCAGTTCCTCACCAACAATCAACAACTCGTCTCTCAGCAGTGTCCTTAACTCCATGACTGCTGCTTTACTGCCTTGATTCTGCTCTCTAAATCTAGCTAGGAAAACACAACCTAGCTAACACACAACAATCTAGCTTCCCTACTGTTCTAAACAGAACAACCACAAAATGAAGCCTAGAGAGTCAAAGCAAAAACCAAGCACTCACCGCAGATACAGCACCATGTCGCAAAGTCCATCTCACCGCTGTCAGCCAGTTGTCAGGATTGGGGGCTTAATCCCATCGTCCGTGGTCCTTTGCCAAGATTGGAGTACGGCATGAATTCGAAGGTAGCTGGCCCATGCCGTCGTCCAACTTATTTACGCTGAGATCGTTGATGAAGTGAAGAACTGTTTCTCATCGAGAACGAGGAAAAGGGGTTTATTTACAGAAATTAACTCAGTCTAACATGACTGCTTGAGAAAAAGAGTATCAGTCCAACATGACTGCATGAGAGAAGTGACTCAGTCTAACCTGACTGCTCAGGAGAAGTGTCCTCAGCATTCGCACAACCACAGTTTTTATACACTCGATCCGCCGGTCATACGACGCGGCGACTGTTCGTTTACTCATCACCAACTCGCCGCTGCTCTGCAGATCAGTTTACAGACACAAAGGCACACACATTCCGAAGCCCAAACGACGGCGTTGGCGGGGTGCGTTCCGGGAATTATCTGTGCCGATCGAGGGTCGCTCGTTGTTCCGTGCCACGCCGAAGCGTGAGAAGCACAAAAATACGTCGTTCCCGCGGCAGCTTGTCCATGCGTGTCAAATCAGCTCCGCGTTGGGGAACTCCGGAATCATTGTTCACGCACCGAACTAGTTCCGTCACAATGTCGAAGGGGCTGGAGGAAGGCGGCGGATTCCAGGGCAAAGGCCGCTTCTTTGAACGCCTCCCAGCTGCAGCGACGGAGAGGGAGAGGTGCGCGTCGTGTCACCCTGTCGTAACTGTGTGGCAATCTTGTTTCGCAGCTCGCCATTCTTAACAACACTGAAGGGCGGCCTTCAGGAAAGGAGAAAACCTCAATCTCCAGCTCGCTCAAAGGCTGCTGATGTACAACAGGGCGCCATACCCGAATGGACCAACCACAGAAGACCACATGCTGCCAAGGCTCAACCTTGTTATTCCCAAGAAGGATAAAAAGGAGGCTGTTACAAACTCCGAGCAGTGACCCTATTCCAAGGAACGCAGACTTCAAGAAGAGTGGTACGGTCATAGTACGCGTCTCTGAGAAAAGACCGAAATGCTGGCCTGATGACCTTGACGACACCAGTGGGTCGGCTATGGTAACAAGGACACATACACTGCCTCTATGACCAAATTAAGAAACGATAGACACAGGCTCCAAACCAAGTGGAAGAATGCCCTGCAGTCGCAGCAAGCTATGACCATGCACCCAGTGGCATGCCCACGGAGGAGACTGGAGGAACAGTGCAAATTGCAAAACGTCCCACTCTAACTATCCGCAAACGTCTGAAATATACAGAAGCTGCATACATTAAGAAAGCAGCAGTGTTGTGCAAGTTTATCAGTGCCCCTATAAGATGGCGTCCCTATAACATGGCACCACACCACCAGCACAATTGCGCTCCTGCTCAGCTCAAATGTCTGCGCTGCTCGGGTATCCGCGTGCCACACAAGACGCATTACAACCATGGAATCCGGCACCTGGCCGATCATGATTTCTGTACCTCTTCCTAAATAAAGCTTTTCATCCCAATAAAATATATGTAACAGTTTCGTATATATGTCAATTCCTCTATGTAGAAATGTATTGATGCAGGTGTCACGGTGTAATGCCCCTTCAATTTATTTCACTTTCCAACATGTAATCACCCTCACATCGAACATGGGGCACATATACCGTTTAGCTGTATGTAAGAAATGACTGCTTCAATTTCACTCCTTAGTCACATGACATTGCAGGTGCAGAAGTAAGGATGTAGAGCTTGTGGCAAGGTCTATGTATATAGGAATAGCTGTAGTGTGTGTAGCTGTAATAAGTACACTCCTTTCTATTGGGCAGACACTCCATAAGACATCAGGAGATCCTCAACAAGTTTGTCTCCAGTATTACATTTCAAACCATCCCCCGCATATTGAGGTTAGGTCACCGATAAAATTTACCTGAAAAAGAGCTGATCGACTATCTTTTCGAATTAAAACCCTTCGAGTTACTAATATGTTTGTATGCATAAAGTACTGTTATCTTGTTGACTAATAGAGCCAGCTTGAAGTGGCATATGAAGGTTCACATGTGAACTTACGATGGACCTTTCTACAGTTGCCATTCCACTTGAGGGATAGGCAGAACTGATGCAATCATTGCAAAAAATTTACATATTTCTTCAAGAAATTTGTGTTTCGGAGTGAGGTTAGCCGTTTGAATAGAGTGCTATTTGCTTAAAATTGAATAAAATGTCTCCAGTATTTTGCAAGTGACCTCAAGCAGCACATTTTGCTGTTTAGGTTGCCCTGGAGAAATGGAAGAAAACTAAGAGCAACTGTTAAGTCTGGGTGGTACTCAAAGTACGCTGCAGAATTGTGTGGGAGCAGTTACACATAGAGAGACTTTTTTGGCATGCTCAGCGGCATGCTGCGCTCTCGGCACTAAGGCTGATAGGCTAGCCGCCACCTCCATAAGGCCAAGCAGAGCTGTAGGGGCTGGCAGATTGGTTCAAAAAATGACGATTGCATCAAGACAATTTCAACTTATGCTAGCTGATCTTGACCATACCGGTCAGAAAGGCCTTGGGATTCAGCGGGCACTGCTCCCCAGTGTCATGAAAGCCTACCCCCATGGGCTCAGGTGGAGCACTGGAAGTCAGGAGCCGGAGCAGAAGGTGGCTGTCTTTCCAGAAGCTTTTGTGAAATATTCCTTGTACCAAGCAGCAGGGCTCCAGGAGGTGGACAGGGTCGGGTCAGCAAGGCCATACTAGCATCTCTCCCATCAACCAGAGATAATGCATACCAGCACCAGGGAATTGCACCGCCCTAGTTTACACCTGAAATTTATGCATGTCCTCTATGCACTGCAAGACACTTTTTTAAAGATCTACCTAGATTACCTTGTCCCTTTTTTAATATTACACATGATCCAGAGTAGGCTGCATGCAGACTGCTGCAGTTATGGCACTTTGTGAATGCATTTGCACAGTTGTCCAATTTATATTGATGTTATCAGCACTTTGCACATTGAGTTTCCCATGACAGGAATGTGAGCTATGCCCAAATCGCTTGCTTTTGAAACATCTACTTGAGTTCAGAATGAATGACCTGACTGGACAGCTGAGGAAAGCTAAGCTGACTCTCTCATGCAAACACATTCGGTTAAGGTGAGGACTAGATCATTGTGCTTATCTCCGTTGCTTGCCTTTTTTTATTGTTATGCACACAACCGCAGCGACCACTTGGTCAAGCAGTGCATCTAGAATGACTGTCTTTCTCATCTAACAAAACTCTTTTGGGTAAGTTATAGAAAACGAAAACAAGAGTGTGAGGACCATACTAAGAATGCACGTGCCATTATCCATGTCATATCTTCCCTTCCAAATAACAGAAAATAAGTCATTGATTTTCTATGTTATCTGGGGGAAGAAACGACACTGAAAAGGTTAAGGATGCACAAAAATTAAAGGGCCTTCAATCCATGAGAACAATGTTTTATTATAAAGCAACTTTCAAGGTTCTCAGAGGTCTGCATGGATCTTTACGAGCAAAAAAAATTCATACCAGTGCATTTAGCATCACTGAAACCACTTGATCTATAGTAGGAATCAAAAAGTACATAATAATTGCATAATTTCAATTCCTGAGATAAGATTGTTTTAACTGCATTACATAGCAATAGCAAATAGCCACTCAAATTCTCTTGAACTGTTCAGCACAATAAATGCGAATGAATTGAAACATTACATGATATTATTGCAAGTATTGAAATATCAATAATTAGCAAAACCCAATCCCAAGTTTTATTTAGTACACTGAAACGAACTCACATAAATCATTTAGTAAAGAGCATTTAAATGCTTGAATGTAGAAAGAAGTGTTTGTCTGCAAGACAAAGCTTAAACATCATAATAATGAAAAGAAGACACAATGATTCATGCTAGTATAGAACTACAGGCGTACACATACGCTGAGATTTCATGAAAAAACTAATGCAAACATGAAAACCAAGAAGGAACAATGAGGAGTGCACACAGCTCAGCACTGCTGCACCGCACATATCAGGTGCACATGTGGTGGCAAGGTGCCTATTGAGGTGGTTATTGTGTCCGGCAGTTTGACAGTATAAGTGGCACTGAAACGACCTCTCGTTTATGTAGGTTGTACAAGTGTCGGTTCAGTGCGAACTTCTCCAAGTAACCCTGAGGACATGAAGAGCCCTGACATGGCGTCGCCCTGAGTGGATACACAAGTGACCCTTCACCACAGACTTTGTGTGGACGAGCAGGTGTCGGTCCAGTGCAGACTTCCACGACAAGTTTTCAGGACATGAAGGGCCCTGAATCAGCTTCTCACATTAGTGGAAGTGAAGTTCAGTGCGAACTTCCATGAGTACCTCCAAGTAAATGAAGAGCACTGACATGGCCTCTTGCTGAGTGGATGCACTCGTGATCCTTGACTAAGGACTTTTCAGGATTGCTGAGGGCATGCAGGGCACTGAAATGGCCGCCCGCCTGTATGGATGCGTGGCTGTTGGTTTAATGCAGACTTCCAAAAGAAGTTCTCAGGACATGGACGGCTCTGATACAGCCACTGACATTAGTGGAAGTGCAGGTGAATCTTCCATATCGACTTTTGTGAGGAACTTTGCAGGCATAAAGGGCACTGAAATGGCTTCTCCTGTGTGGGTGTGCAGGTGTCGGTTCAGAACATTCTTATACGAGAACCTCTCAGGGCATGAAGGGCATTTAAATAGCTTCTCGCCTGTGTGGGTGCATAGGTGTTGTTTCAGAGTACTTTTTTGTGAGAATCTCTGAGGGCACGAAGGGCATTGAAATGGCTTCTCGCCTGTGTGGGTGCTCAGGTGCCGGTTCAGATGACTCTTCTGTGAAAATCTCTGAGGGCATAAAGGGCACTTAAATGGCTTCTCTCCTGTGTGGGTGCGCAGATGTCGGTTCAGAACATTCTTATACGAGAACCTCTGAGGGCATGAAGGGCATTGAAATGGCTTCTCGCCTGTGTGGGTCCGTAGGTGTTGGTTCAGAGTACTCTTATGTGAGAAGCTCTGAGGGCACGAAGTGCATTGAAAGGGCTTCTCGCCTGTGTGGGTGCACATGTGCTGGTTCAGCTCACTCTTCTGTGATAGTCTCCGAGAGCACAAAGGGCACTGAAATGGCTTTTCGCCTGTGTGGGTACGCAGGTGTCGGTTCAGATCACTCTTCTGTGAGAAGCTCCGAGGGCATGAAGGGCATTGAAATGGCTTCTCGCCTGTGTGGGTGCACAGGTGGTGGTTCAGAGTACTCTTTTGTGAGAAGCTCTGAGGGCATGAAGGGCACTGAAATGGCTTCTCGCCTGTGTGGGTGCGCAGATGCGAGTTCAGATTACACTTTAGTGAGAAACTTTGAGGGCACACAGGGCATTGAAATGGCCTCTCGCCTGAATGGGTGCGCAGGTGCGAGTTCAGATTACTCTGTATTGAGAAGCTTTGAGGGCACACAGGACATTGAAATGGCCTCTCGCCTGTGTGGGTATGCAGGTGCTGGTTCAGAGTATCCTTTCGTGAGAAGCTTATAGGACACAAAGGACACTGAAATGGCCTCTCGCCTGTGTGGGTGCGCAGGTGCTGGTTCAGATGAATCTTTTGTGAGAAGCTTTGAAGGCACGAAGGGCACTGAAATGGCCTCTCGCCTGTGTGGGTGTGCAGGTGCTGGTTCAAAGCACTCTTTCGCGAGAAACTTTGAGGACATGAAGGACACTGAAATGGTCTCTCGCCTGTGTGGGTGCGCAGGTGTTGGTTCAGAGTACTTTTTTGTGAGAATCTGTGAGGGCACGAAGGGCACTGGAAAGGCTTCTCTCCTGTGTGGATGCGCAGGTGATCTTTGAGAGCACTCGTTCGTGAGAAGTACTGAGGGCATAAATGGCAATGGTATGGCATTTCGCTTTTGTGGATACACAAGTGTTGCTTTAGGTTAACATTTTGTGAAAAGCTCTGAGGGCATGAAGGACACTGAAATGCCCTTTTGGCTATGTAAGTGTACAACTGTTGCTTCAGCTTGAACGTTCGTGAGAAGCTTCGAGGGCAAAAATGGAATTCAAATGCACTCTGGCCTGCACGGATCGTGGTGAGCACTTCAGATCACAATTTATCCATCTCAGACACAGGATTTACAGCGGTGGCGGTATCCTTCATGTAACTGCACCATCTGCATTTGCTGGACAGCTGGAATGCTTCAATGCTGCACAAAGAAAACAAGACAGGTTACCCAAGTAATGCTTTTCACTTAAAAATAAGATGTAATTATATAACGCCGAAGAAATGAAATTACATAGATGGTAATGGTAAAGACCAGCCTTTTCTTCATTCAATGTCTTGGAGATGACTTCAGAACAAATCAGAGCACAGCAGGTCAACCATTTTGATTTGGAAAATATATATTTTTATGATTGCTCAAGGCCAAGTTTATGAAATTTACACAAATTTTCACTTAAAACATTTTTTAACTGTAAGATATAGTGAGAAGACTAGCAGCTTGGTATTAGTGCAAGCTGCCATTTTATAGTCAAGTGCAACAGTCCAAACATTCAGTAATACCATCATGGGCCTGAAGACCAAATAAAGAACAGCAGCAGTTCATCTCGACCTAGGTTTCATGGTATTGTCTGTTGTGGTAGATAGTTACATTTCTGAAATTTTATTTATAGATGCTGCGGCCTCAATTGAGTCCAAGGAGGAATGAACATACAGAAAATGTAATCAAGGCACAAAAAACACAAACATTGGAAAACAATATTATAGCCAAACTATACAAACCACAAATATGACAACATATCTACTTTCAATGCTCTTAGGCTATTCATCCATTCGTTGTCTTAGAAAAAAATTACCATCTATAAGCATTATTCACAGTGCATAGGTCCTGTATCATTATACTGTGGTACTGACGAATGCTGGCACGAGGACACAGGTAAAATTATTTCATCATGCTGGACTCTGTTGTACACTAAATGCAAGAGTTGTAGTCTGTCTAGCATGTCTTCCCTGTAGCTATTCAAGATGGAGAGTATTCAGCATCCGCGACACACTATCAGTTTTTCTGCAGAAATCGCAGATTGACCTAACTGCTATTTGCTGTAATAATTTTAATTTAACAATAGCTTATTGGCATATGGTTCCCGCAAAGCTTATGCATATTCATAGCTAGGTCTGACAGCATAGCGAACGCCCCTATATATTTACCTGTATAGAGCTCCTTTGAAATTGCGACAAAGGTCCATGAACTTCCGAGAGCACTCATGCAAAAGTTTTCAATATGCTCGTCCCACCTCATGTGTTGTCAGAATTACCTCGAGGTACTAATAGGTAGAAACATTGTTAGGTGTTGTTGCCAATAAAATAGGGAAAGTGTAAAGGTGTCTCCTTGCTGCTTATCTTCATAACAAAGCACTAATTAATGTTTAAGCTCATTTTCTACCCTTCATACCAGTGGCAAATCTTATCAAGGTTATTTATTGCTGAGCTTAGTTTCATCAGCTTGCAATTTAACTACTGTGTACACTACATCCAACCATATTTGCTATGTCAGTGACTATTAGGAACAGAAAAGGTCCAAACAATGACCCCTATCCTATGCTACACCTGACGTGAAAGGAAATGCCTCAATTACGATTGCCTACTTTGACGTACTGAGCAGGGTTCTCAATATACTCTGCTAAAATGCACAGATTTGGTGTCTATTTGACTGTGTAAAGCTTACACGTAGCTTTACGTTCAGGAGAATTAAAGGTGTTGGCAAAATCTAAAAATATACTGCCTCCATTTGCTCCGTTATAAACTGCTAAGTCGTGATAAGAGGCAATAAGCTGAGTGACAGTAAAAGCCTTCCATAAAACCCTGTTGGACTCCAAAGAGCATGCTGTCTTGATCTAGGTATTGTTTAGGGTGCCAACAGATCACATGCTCTAACCTATTGCTGCAAAGTTGGGTCAGGGAGACAGGACGATGATTTTGCACGTTTAGGGGATTCACCCGCAGTGTTGGAAGCATGTGTGTGGGTAAAATGAGTGGACACACAATATGCCGTATGGCCCCAACAATAGTATATACTTTGCGAATACTTGACCGGCCGTTTCTCGGAGGATATGTTCTTGTTCAAGACCAAAAGTCAAGCCAATAAATGTTCCACAGTGACCTGCAGCAGCATTCATTCGATGATACGGCCCACATCTCTCCCAATGGCACCGATTGTTCTTACGATGAGTAACTTATTGCTTGCAAAACCCAGCCGTTCCCTACAACTTTGAATTGAAACCATGAAGCAGTCCTTTAGGGCACCAGTTGGAGTGCTAGAGTATACTCGAGGCAGTGGAGCACAGTTTATGCTGCGTTGACTAGAAAACATAAAGTACCTTGTACAGTGATGGAACAGCCATTTGACCTTCTGGCACAGATCCAAGCACCAGCAAGAAGCTGATTTTGCACAGCA
Source organism: Dermacentor albipictus (assembly GCF_038994185.2). NCBI lineage: Eukaryota > Metazoa > Arthropoda > Arachnida > Ixodida > Ixodidae > Dermacentor > Dermacentor albipictus. Next base: position 102,977,021 of record NC_091823.1, read on the forward strand.
GCTAGCACTTCTGGCACAGTGTTGAACCTACCTCAGAATCTCTTTCTTTCATTTAGATTATTCAAGGCAAATTCGGCACAAAACCATAGTGTAATTTTAACTGAAATAGGCAATTAAGATAGCTGATGCCAGTTATGTGCATAAATAAGACACTCGGGATAAAAAGAACCCAGCTTTTAAAATAATGGTCAGCCCTTTGCATACATCATGGTATAAGGCTGTTTATTGATGGTATTGCTCATCGCTTTTTAATAATTGGAAAGTTTCATCATCAGTAGGTACTGACAATATCAAATGTAAATTACTAAAGAATACTGTCTCTGAGAAGGTTTTTATTCCATATTTTCCATCAATCTTTAATGACTGGTCAGATTCCATAAGATTGGAAACCGCCAGTCATACCAATCTTCAAAGACGTCAACAAAAACATGGCTGAAAACTACCAACCGATATTGTTGACGTGTATATGCTGTAGAATGATGGAACATTATGTCACGGTGCCACAGGAGGGACAAAGACGACGATCACCAATAAGACGAAAGAGATGACGCAGTGGGGCTAACCTAATGTTCGGCCATACTGGTTTTTACCAGCCATATCTTCTGCAGAACCACAGTCCCATTTAACCTTATATCTCTGCCCATTTCATTTTTGGTGGAGGTGCTGGGTATTGCAAAAGACGGAACTCCGCAGTAGGCTTGTCCTCGGCCGCCCTACCATGCTAACAGACAACCAGGCCTGTCGCATCACTGTCGGGTCCCATCGGTTGTGTGCAGCGACGCATTTGTATATGCCAAGCCATTCTTCGATGTTGACTTTGTCGGTTCCGTTACCAGAGAAGGTGCATGGGGTCGCGCGGATGGGTCAAGACAAGTGATGGTTATGGTGTCGCGGATGCTGGTGGCCCAGGTGCGCTGGGTGCTGACGCCAAGCACGACAAAAGTTCTGGGAATTTGAGAGCATGGTAATTTTGACAGAAGAGGACAGTTTAGAAAAGCTCAATGCTTTTATCAGTCCTTGAAATGTTTTAAAGCAAAGTTGGATTTGACGGTGGTCGCTATGAGGTAGCCTTCTCATGGAAAGAACATTGCCAGTTTTGCTGCGGAATATGACTCAACCATTAAAATTTATACGAGAACATGCCTTGCTGAATGTAGACCGGAAAGAAGTGGTGCACCATGTCTAGTACTCATTATATTCCACATCACGCTGTCGTACGTAGTCAGTCATCAACTACAAAAATATAGATCTTCGAAGAGTCAGCATATGGACCTCATTTGTGTGACTAAACAAATGCTTAGAAAAAGGACCTAATCTTCCGACTGACTTTGTTACTACTCGCATACGTTTTAGGATTAATCAAACTGCTTTGACTGCTGATATTTAAACAAAAAGATCTTGAGCATTACAAGAGACCACTGCAAATTTCAATGATGAAGGTGCTCCTCAACCACCATAATAGACCTTACACAGAAAGCGGTACACTTATACAGCATAAAGACTTCCTCAATTATAAGACACAAAGTGCTTAACCATGACTTTGCAGAAACCTGCCAAAGTACAACAGTATACTGAGAGACGTGCAGTGTATAGTTGCCCCAAGAATGGCTCATAACTACTACGGAATATTGGTCAGCAAGTACGCAGCTTTACAAGTGTTCGTATTAGGACTGTAAAAAAAAAAGCACATCAGAGCGTAATTTCATGCACGACTGCATCCCTTAACTCCTTCCTCCATCGCCATCAGGAAGATATGCACACTGATGTTTTATAAAGTATTGCTGTGCGACACGAAAATGCTGATTGCACGAGTTTATTTCCCCCTTTTCAAGCATGCGTCCATGGTTTAATGGGTAGAGCATCGAGCTTCTGTTGCTGGGCGCCACAGTTTTAAACTAACCGACGAACGTTTTCGTTTATTTGGGCCTGTGAGCTAAGCTGACCATAAATGGCCAGAAACTGAGAAACCACAAAGTGGGAGGAAGAGGCAAAGAAAGCTATCACTTTAAAAGCCTTGCTACAGATGAATATCAAGAAAGAAGAAAAAAGATACTGAACTCTAAGAAAACTAAGAACAGAGACAGTGTCCGCCATGAACTCTCTCATAGTACTACGGTTGATTTACTTGAAAATTTGTTCTCGCAACGGCCATGATCATATTTTGTACTCTCTCCCCTTCAGGAATGACAGAATATCTTATTGAATTAAAGAATTACCATACTTAAAAACAGCAAGTCTGATGAACTAATTGCACAAAAGGTGTCATGGATGCTACTCAAGCTACAAAAAGCCTGCCTAAAAGTGTACCTGAAATCAGTGTAGAGAACATGCAGATGGAATGAGCCACTGCTTTCTACTAAAACAAGGCTTTAGCTTCTTCGTCCAGCTTTTCCAAAACTTATATTTTGGCTGCCCCATTATAGGCATTAAGCTAACATTGAATCAAAAGGATATCAACACCATACAGTCACTATGAGGACAAGCAGAGATCTACAATCATTGTCATTACATGCCGATGAAAAGAACTTCATTTAGTAGCACTTCCACAACTGGAAAAGCTACATGCTTGTGTGTGAAGGTACAGACGCCAGCTCTATCCAATAGACAGATGTTGAGCGGGCGTTGGACTGCCATGGCAGCTGCTGGCACCATCCTGCTCTCCAAGATAAGCATTCTCCACTGATGGATGACCAGAGTGGCTGAGAGGAAAAATCCTGGACTGCCAATCTGTTGACTGTGAGTTAATGTCCTTCCAGCAGAATGAGAACATTTCGTTCTTTGTAGCTTCCTTGCAAAGGATTTAGGGATAATAGTGATGGGCAGGCAGAGGCATCACTAGCGATCAAAACAAGCAGGGGAGTTATATCTCCTTGCATGTTAACATTTTGTACAGGGCAGCCTGCTTAAGATGAATTTTCACATACTTCACTAGAGAAATAAACTCCACTACAAGCTGCAGAACAGCTGGCACCGTAGTTGCAGCAATGAAAGCATGAAATCAGATAATAATTTTTAGTACTTCCTTCAAAACTTAAATAGCTCATGAATAAGTGTCGCAACAGGTGCTATTGGATGACAATACAGCTAAACTTCGATAAAGAGAGGTCGGTAAGATCGGCACTTTAGTTCGTTACATACAAAATTTTGCTAAATTGAAATTCAACCTTTTCGCAAAGTACTGTCGCCAACCGATTCTTTTTTACTAGGAAGGGGCGTAATGATTCAACTTGACTCCGTTTCCCGTTGTCCCTAGCCTACACCAGCGTGCCATCAACTTGCCTAATACAGCTGTTTTTTCCCGTTACATTATATTTGCAGTAAAATCGTCTGATAAGTTACACATTATTTCTCTGGGAATTTGTCGTTTTCTTCAGCATGTTGAGGGCAGCTTCTCTGAACAGATGGATGGATGTTATGAGCGTCCCCTTTGGAACGGGGCGGTGGGTTGCGCCACCAAGCTCTTGCTATTATACTGCCTAATGTCTTACCTAGGTTAAATAATAATAAAAAACATTATGAACTCCCACACTCAAATTTTCTGATCCCCTATTGCCAACTGTGCTTTTGTACGCCTCCATTTTTTTCGTTTCCCTACTTTTCTTCCACCAATCATCCTATCGCCTCTTACTAATGCCAATTGTGGACATGTTTACTTTTACACTGCTCCCTCTGAACCCAAGGGCTTCAAGGAGGCCAGTGGTTCCTAAATCGACCGCTGGGTAGACATCTTTACATTCTAATAATGTGACGTCTTCACATTCTAACATGCTCTATAGTTTCCCTAGCTTTACCGCAGCAAGCACATGCTTCTTCTTCCTTCTTATATCTCGCTTTATAGGTGCATGTTCTAAGGCATCATGATCTCGCTTCGAAAAGTAATGAGCTTCCCTTTGAGTTACCATAAATTGTTTCTTTCCTGATTTCGTTTTTCTCCTCTTAAGAAGTTACTTATGGCAGGTTTCTTTTCCAGTGTGCCGCCACCCATGAGAATATTTCAGCCTATCTGACTTTCCGCTTGACGTTCTTTGTTGCTGTGTTGCCCACCCTAGAGGCCGCATACTTGCTGGTAAGCTTCCTAGTTCTTTTCCACCAGTGTGAATCAGTGTTTTTCCTGTACAGATACCTGAACACTCTCCCAGCCCATTTACTTTCTTCCACATTCCTCAGTCGTTCTTCATAATCAATTTTAGTGTGAGCTTCCCTCACTTCAAAACTAGTCCAGCCCATATCACCCTGCACAGCATCATCTGTAGTCTTCCCGTGAGCGCCCAATGCGAGGCGACCCACTGACCTTTGGTTCCCATCGAGTCCTGATTGTACCCCCGATTTAAAGCTAACAACCGCATTCCAAAAGTAAGTCCTGGAGCCATTACACCTTTCGACATACCTCGGAGGACCTCGTACCTATTGTATCCCCATATAGCACTCTGTGCTTCATTATGGCTGCGTTTCTCTTCCCCTTCGTGGTTATTGATTTTTCCTGTGTTTCCATATATCTATTGCCTTCGTTCATCCATATACCAAGGTATTTATATTCTGTTAACCGAGGTATTTCCAGGCCCTGTATCTCCACTGTCTGTTCAGTTTTCGCCAGTTTTTGTCTTTCAGTTTTGAATATCATTACTCCTGATTTTCTACCACTAAATTTCAAACCTAAATTGCTGCCTTCCTGTCCCGATATTAGCCAGACGTTGCAAATCCCTTTGATTGTTAGCTAGCAACACAATGTCGTACGCATAAAATAAACCCGGGAGCTGCTGCTCTACTACTGTACCCGCCTGTTTATATGAAAGATTAAACCCGATATTACTTCCTTCTAGCGCCCTCTCTATCCTCACCATTAACTTCAGTCATGGAGAGCGACCTCTGTGTGTTATCCCGAAATGAGCGGCGAAGTCCTTTATACCACGCCGATCGAGATAGCTTGCACGGTGCTAACTGGCCTGGCTCACAGGCGAGAGGGTGTTTAATTTAGTCAAGGCGTTTAGTACTACCGCCTCTACCGGTACTCACGCTTGTCATGTTGCACACGAGGTAGGGAACACTGGTCTTGGAAATGGCAGAAACAACCAGCAGCACAAACCAAATCCGGTATCCAAAAACATCGAATTACACACCATAACACCTAGAGAGAAATCTGTATGGGGCGCCGTGTCTGCGAGGCTTGTGTTGGCTGGTGTTGTGAGAGGCTTCGTCTAAAACGTGGATATGGCTACAGAAATCGTTCATAAAATAAAATCTTCATAAAATGTTTCCATTCATGCATATTACATCTTTACTGACCTACAATGCATGACCAAGCGAAGAAAAGCAAGAACAGACGACAAATTATTTCAAAACGAGCGCAAATCTCACTCTCGATTCTCCAACTTTAGCGGGCCCTCTTTTTTGAGTTTGGCTACATTTGGACTACAATTTCTCTAGCTTTAGGCTGCGCCGCTTTGTACAACCTGGCAACACTGGCCGAGCAGTGCGCTGCAATTTGCAGCGATGTACACTTTTAAAACCTTATGATAAATTACACGGTTTATGCGGAGCACTTAGATGCGTCAATTAATGATCAGAAGGAGCTACTCTAGCGACTCAGTACGTTTGTACAAAATCGTCAAAATAGTTTCAGAGTCCCCTTAAGCACGTCCCATATGTGGGCCGATCCCGAAGATAGTCAATTGCCGAGCCGACCCGCGGTTTAAGCACTCCCCATACGTGTGTCGATACCGAAGATAGTGAAATGCCGGGCCAAGCCGCGGCAGAGGTTCCCACATCCTTTTTCACAGAGTGGAAGGACACCGCGATTTTTTTTTCTTTCCTCCCAGCAATTTGGCGTGAAGTCGCCATACCTGGCTACGCTGATGGCTTCTTTCCTCTACACGATATCAAAGTAAAGCGTTTGGGTAGTATGGCTGCAAATTTAAGGTATAAGGGACAATAGTATTACATACTTTCGTTCAATGCTAACCGAACAGAAAGCCGTTCCTTCTCAGAAATGAGCCTTACTTTTCAACCGCTTCATTATTGATTAAAACAACGGATGAAGCTGTGCGTTTGTCTCTTGCAATCTTTCGGTCAACACTTTCAACGGGATCAACACGCTTTGAGCGTTCCAGTAGTTCACCCTTTAATCGCATAAGCGGGCGTGGTGCTGCGATCTTCAGCGATTCGCAGCAGTTCGTCGGGAAGACAGGCAAAATGGCGGACGGCGTGGATATTGATCTCTACGCCGACGATCTCGAGCAAGACTTTAACCAGGCAAGCCGCTTCTGTGTACCGCGCAGTCAGTGGCAAAAACTTTCAGTCCTGTCAAACGTTGTGTTCTTATATTAACTGAAGCTTTCGCGGTACTATTTACTTCTACGAAGCAGCCATTCTGCTCTCGTTTAAGTGGCTCCATTGTTTTTGCTGGATGCTTTGAGTTAGGAAAAATACATGTCACAGTTCTAAGCTTGTATGCGTTCTTTGCGTTTTACTGTTTGCAACTTAGCGGTGAATGTTCAGTCATATTGCGCTCAAACTACTAAAGTTATGTTTGTAGCAGAAATGCTCGCCTTGGTCCGTTGCGTGGCTTCCAAACATGGTGACCGGTTTCGACGGGCCGTCACGATCTAATATTTACCGGTCTTAGTAAGTGAGGAATACAAGCAGCCGCGAGATATGCCATGACCTTGTTGATTAATTGGTGTCGCCTTCGAGTTACATTATGGAGCAAAAGCTGCGCGGCGTTTCTGTTTCACCCGTGAGACGGCGTTTGCCAGCGTCGGCGATATGCTGGGAAGTTTGGTAACGGTGGCGTACTACATCTTTTTTTTTTTATTTCTCTTCTGATTTTTTTTAGGAGGGATACAATGAGCACGATGCCAACGTGGATCTTTACGACGACGTTATTGCTGCACCGTCCAGCGATGGAAATGCAGACGAGGTATATCCGCTAGCGGTGCCGAGCTCCTTGCCGCGCACCTGTGCCGAGGGCAACGCATCCCGCGTGTCGCCGGCAAACAAAAACAATGAAATGCTTTATTTCCCGGCCTATTTCTATCAGCCGGTAGACGTGTACGGTGAGACATTTTCGAGCCTAACGCGCGCCTTGTTGCGCCTAATTCAGCCATTGCAAATGTGTTTGTAAATTGTCAGTAGTGCCTGCAGCTAGCGTGCAGTGAAGCAGGTTGAAACTAATGTAGAGGCACCATGTCCAGGCTGCAAGTATAGCAGAAGTGGGCTTAACTGCACGCCATTTTTTGTTTAGTTTTGCTTTGAGCCTTACACAATACGACTGCGTCCGTCAGTGGTTGCTGGATTCGAAATTTCTTTGAGTGCGCAAAGTTATTTATTATGCATTTGTTTGTACGAGTGTAAGGTAGAGGGAAAGTTTGCTTGACTGATTCTTGTTCAGCTCGTTTTTAATATACAGTAATGCCTTTGAAACTTTAGAAATTAAGAATGGTACATCACTCAAAAGAAGAAGCCATTCTGCACATATTGAACTTAAAGCTCTAAATTATACATGTTGTAATATGTTGTAATATTCGTGGTTATGTAACAACCTCAGTATGCCACCGAGGAGCTTATCTGCGTGCACGTCAAAAGTAGACTTAACATCTTTATTTGCCCCTGTGTGTTCCCTCATTTCCAGCTATAGCTAGCAGTTTGAAGTTTTAATTTGTGATTAGATGCGTTCTTCCTGCAGGCCATCGTCAAAAATTCTGCCGCAAGATACCTTTCGTGGGAGTCAAAATTGCCATATAAATGTTCTTGCTACTGCTGCAAAGTATTTATTTTAAAACGACACAGAAGAACAGTACTAAGCGGGCAGATGTTGATTGCCGCATTAGGATTACCTCTGGCACTTGGTGTGTTTATCAGCCAGTTATGCCGTGATCTCGCAGCAGCTTCAAAGTAATGAATAGTCTGATGTGTGCTATTTTGTTTCTTCCCAAATGTGCTTCATTCTGGCATAGCAATACTGTGGGCTTTACTGCAAAAGCCAGAAATTGGTGCATGTCAAAAAATGAACTGAAGTGTGAGCAAGCTTGAAATTGATCAGTTCATTCTTGTTAAGTGTATTAGCTCATTTAGTGGCTGGCCTAGTGGCAATTTTAGGACATCGTACTACCAACCAACGCATGTAGGGGCAATAGTCTCAAATGATCAATTTTTTTTATTCTTTCTTTTTGCTTTTTTCTTCATTTCACCCTTGCTTATTGGCTTCAATGCTGTCGTGCCGAATGGCGATCCCAGCAAGAAAGGTGGCATGTCACTGTTGGAACCAATTAGGAAAGGCGAAAGGAATGCAAAATAATGTGGTTCATGAGAAACTATAGTGCTTCATCGTTTTGTTTTGTTGTCCCTACCATTCTAGTTTTACTTTGGTCCTGTAGAGACACCGTGTTGCAGGTGCTATATGAATCGGCTCATTGACATGCCTGGAAGATGGGAAGAGCTGCCAAAACTGACTTAGCAGGCATATAACTGCACCTTATCGCAGCCAAAGATGCTGCAAACAATGACATTCAGAGCTCAATAGTTTGCGGGCACCTTAATCTTGAATTGAAAGAAACGGTCCCAGAGATATTTTGTAACAATTGTTTTGTTGTTTCCTTCTTCTTGCCCTTTTTCATTGGCCCGTGCAACGTTGTGCTCAGCATGCTTGAATGATAGAAAAGGGGTAGGATCGGAGCAAAGGAATCCCCACAAAGTGTGGTCCCATGCTCTTTGAGTGCCCGTGTCGCTGCATAGCAGTTAGGGTGCAGAGCAGATACATGCTCAGAATGTGGTATACCCAAAGCCGACCTTTAGTTTTGCTGTTGGTGAAAGCATTGCAAGATGTTGCAGTCAAAATACAGCAGATGCAACCATTTCAGGTGTCTGGGATTGGTAACCAGTCCCAGGGAAACAGCCATCCTTCAAAGCGTGTGGCTCTGTACATTGGAAACTTGACTTGGGTAAGCCGTGAAGACAAAGAACTCTCGTGAGGGCGTCGACAATGCTCTTTGTGCGCATTCCTACTTTGTTGTCGTGGGTTCACAGAATTTGGGATTTGTACCCGGGTTGCACTGGTGTTGTATAGCTCTTGTTTCTGTGGCAGATGAATTGGTGGTGGTTTGCTGAAATTGTATGTGGCGGATTTTATTGCTTGTTTTTTTTTAATGATTATAACTGCTCTTCATGGAAGAAGAAAAGAAACTAGGAGGGAGCATAATGTTGTACAGCTGCCATTCGCTGGCTCACGCTATGTGAAGCTATCCCTGTCACTTAAGATCTCTGCCGTGCCTAACACATGACTTCAGAGTCTCAGCTGCAATTGGTAGGCTTAGCCCTGCACGTTTGGTTCATGGTAGGTTTTCATTGATGTACACTATTTCGTGTGCTTTTCTAACTGCTCTGTGCACTTTTTCCGGTATACTTGTGCAACTACAGCAGTTCCTTGTAAAGTATACACTTTTGTTCATGTCATTACTCTCAACGCCTGTCAGGCATTAAAGAGAGAGGGAACTTGAAAAATATGCAGAACAAAGTTATATTACGTGCAAAATTTTAAATGTGATCGGAGGCTCCTATTCTGAATTTTATTGAATCCGTGATGGAGACGACGGGCGGGTAAGTGGTTCCGATCCAATGCAGTCTTCGGAACGCGAGTTGCTGTACTTGTCAATTCTGCATTGTGGCGTATGTTTGAATAGCAAACAATAGCTTCCTTGGATTGTCGTTGGTATATCTCGTGGAAAGTACATAACTGGAATATGCGCTGCCATGTAGCAAGATTCGCAGATTTTTTTTCTTTATTTGCGAGATGCTAGCATAGCGGGAATAGTTCTAGCAAAGCGAGTCGAACGGTGTTGAATAGACTAAGAATAAGTGTGCGAGTGGGACAGCTGTATTTTGATGCTGCACCTGGTGTCGCAGCTGGAAGCACTAAGAATCCACAACATGACCACATACTGTGCCCACTTTCCTTGGCTTCAATCTTTTACTGTGTGACATTCGCTCTTAGTTCCTTTTCTTCCTCCATGTTGCTCCCAAGTGGGTATGTGAACGAGTGTTGTCATCGAATTTACTGGAACATTGTATATGTACCCATTGAACTAAGCTGGTTGTGAGCTTATGCTGACGAATGTGTGCTTCCACGTTCAAAAAAAAAAGAAAGAAAAGAAAATACAAAGCTCAGCACAGACTGCACATTGTGTGATGATGCAGGCACCTTGATAGAGCTGGCGCAGAAGTGAAAGTAAATATTGCTCTGTTTAGATGTACCACTAAATATTGAGAGTTAGCTGTGATTTGCTCGTTTAGGTTGGTTGAAATCATGAGGTGTTGGTCTCTGCTCCAATCCTTAACCCTTTAATCGGTACCTGAACGACATCTGAGACTATGTACGTCTGCTAAATGTGAATCCCTTAACATTTTGAGGTGTTCTACATTTTTGCAATTTTTGGTGCTTGCATCTGTGGGGTATGCAGTGATTGTGCTGCCTTTGCCTTTTGCCACATCCGGGATGGAGATATATTTTTATCCAAAATTCCAGGGTGTGCTTTCTCAGCGCATGTTTGGATTATCAGTTCAACATATCTGTCTGTGCCTGTTGCCTAACGTACCGAACATGTGCACTTTTCAACTTATTCGCTCAATAAACTGGCAGATGTATAATGCTTTTTTCACGTTTCCGAACTCTATTTGATATTTATTTGACGAGAATGAAGCTGTCGGAAAGAAAGTTGGGGTCTAGGCTTTCTGCGGATTTGTTCTTGTTTTGCCAATTAAATGGTTAAGGATGCAACCACACAGTGTTTTTAAGTTGCAAGCAGTAAACATGCATATCCTTTTTGTGGCTCCTTCCGCGGCGAACAAGCGACAAGTGCAGTGTGGTGCACAGATTCGTACAATTTTGTCGGGAAAGAAGTGTTTGTTGAAAATGTGCTCGCTGCCTAAATGTCAGTTAAAGTGGTCACTGTGTGGTATGAATAGCATTCATATCAGCGCACCTCCCGAAAAAAAATGTGCATGGAGTAGTAATAGGCTGCTTGTATCTGACACATGAAATGTTGCCTATACTGTCCTGAGGTTAAAGTACACGTGATCGTAACAGTGACAGAGGGAATTGTCCAGACTGTCTTTTTGAAAGTTTTTCCATTTTCAGTGTGCAATCACAATATAGAGCTAGCTCACAATACATTGCCTTCAGTTATATAACGCAAAACACACAGCATTCTGACAAAATAAAAGTTACTTAAAATGCCCTTGTCTCTTGGCCTAATGCAGTTGTGATGGTGCTCCGGTGTAAGGTGCATCTTCCATCATTTTGCAGTTCTGTGGCCTTTTGCAGCTGCACGTTTTGACACATGTGTTTTATCTGCTAAACATTTCCATAGTTCTGGAGGTTATCATGGACAGACATGGTCCTTTGTAGTTTCTGTGAACAATATAAATGCACAGAAATTTAAGTTAAATAAGTTTTTATAAGAAGGCTAAATATCAGAATCTGTTTTCTAATTGCTATAGGTTTGAGACTAGTTTTGATATTTCAAGCAGTCAGATTATAAAAACGTTCATTACCTTTGAAAGCATTTAACATAAAGGGCATAGGTGTTGCATCTAAACTGGTTGTGATGTTGGAGGTGGTTAGCTCATGTAAACCTCCTTCCACATCCTTGTTTATAAAACTGCTACTTTATTCAGTGTCATTATGGCACCAGGGAAATATGTGCACAGTCTATACATTCCTAAAGGTGCCATGGTGGTAACTTGATTACAGTTCATCCTTGTTATAATGAACAATGATGGAGCTTTTTTTTTTTAATGCGCCTAATAAGTAACCAGGAAGTTTTGTTTAATTTATTGGAGGTGCTCTTATGAAATCATAGAATATGTACTGCACTATCGAGAAGGAAATCTGGCATTGTAATCTATTCAAGAAACTTGAAGGGCACTGTGACAAGAGTTCCAGGATACAAAGGTTCAGCTTGTCTTGAACTTTGCTTGACATAAAACATGTTCATAACAGTACAAATAATGCTTTCTAGAATTAAACATATTTGCAGCAAGTATTAGCTGTCCTGTAATGTGCACCTTGTATATAATGTGTGTTCACTTATAATGAGTAGCTGGAGTTGCCTGAACTTCATGCATTTGGTTCTATTGGAAATTTAGAGAGCTTCAAAATACATAGTCCTTGCAGAATTTCTGTCCTCTGTTCACTTCACTGTTTGAAGGCATGCATTGCTTCTTTCGAGACCTTTATTTCTTAGATCCCTTTCTTTCCTTGAAATAGCTAGCAGATGGTTTTTCAAATTCGTTACCTTCATCAAGCAGCACAAAGGCAGTGTCTTCGTTGCTGCTACAGGAATTGTCGCATGTACCTTGGTTGTCAGGAAGGCCGATTAGAGTTAACTTCTTTCTGGGTGAGGTTTCTTTAAACTAAGAAGGAGAGCTGATACAGTGTTCAGATGATGGATGCACAGTGAGGAACAAGAGCAAGGCTACAAGTTCCCTTGATGTTTTTGTTAGAGCTCAGAAAACTGATAGAGCAATTGGCGCTCATAAACAAGTAATGTATATTTAGAAATGCTATTGAATATACCCTGACAATGTTTTTTTTTTTACGCTATTCTTGCAAAACTGAAAACCAAGACACTTAACGAGCTTACTTAGGCAATGTCAAAGACACTTGTCATGCGAGGAGGACGGCATGGCGCAAATGAAAGCATGTTTTCTTTTTGAATCATTTTGCACCTCTGAAGTAGACGTCTGGTGGCTCAACTGTGTACTCTTTCACAAGATATGGCAGCACCTTGAAAACTGGGGTAAAGATCGACCTACCTTGAATTAGTGGGGAAACTTGGGGATTTCAAGAGTCGGCCCTTTGTGGGGTAAGGGGCGGAAAATGTCCCACTTGTTTAACCTTCAAAAACATCATTGCAACATAGGGTGATCCTTATCCCATCTTTTAAGGTGCTGCTATTTAGCGAAGAAGTACAGAGCCAAACTGCTAGAGTTCTGTAGGTGGTAGGTGTAAAATGATTCAGAAGTGCATCATATTCTACCCCCATCGAAATGTGTCCATGGAAGCCAGATTCAATCCCTCAAAGCACTACAGCGGGTGCACACAGCATGTGTGTTCACCTGCCTTGATTCCTGAATTCCTTGAATGATCTGTGCTTGTATTGGAGCACCTTCAGCACACCTTTTTATTGTGGACATTTTTCTATGTCTTCTTTTTATTCATTTAGCTCTATACATACTTTTTGTAATGGGCATAGGATACAAAAAATACTTTCATTGTAACGAGCTCAGGCTGAATTTTTGAAGTGACTATTGCATACACTCACTCTCTAACAAGCTGTGCAAAAGTGCTTTTCTTTTTTTAGCTTTAGGTCAAGTATGAATGCTGTGCAAGTTCAAAGCAGACACTGTTAACTTATTTTTTTCAAAATAAAAAAAAAATATGTGCGCATCATTCACTTTGCAACAGTGTTATGACCTAGTCTGCAAGCTCAAACCAGGCTTTGCAGCCGTCAAGTCGTCGTGTTCTTTATTTTTCCCCTATTTTCCATTGTGACAGCTGGAGAATTTCCGTCACCTTGTGACCTTGGTTAAGTACAAGTTGGGCCAAAACATTGTGTTCTTTTTCAACTTTGAGAGGTAGCTTCAAACTCTTACCTGAACACCTGGTGTATCTAAAAATATCTAAAACATGCTTATGTTGAACCATAGCTTTCTGAGCGTGGGATACTTATGGACACGTTACAGCAACTGGCAGTGAAATGTTCTGTAGTGGAATATTTAGTTTGGGAATGTGCAGAAGCATCTGCACTGATACCCTATTTTATAAAGCACAACTCATTCAGATTAATACAGTACTATGGGCAGTTAGAGAAATGTACCATGTTCAGTAGAAGTTCAGGAGTATATGACCGCATGCAATGTCATATTGTAAAGTTTAAAGGTGTACAGTCATGCCCCATATTTCTTTTGCTTGGCCTGTGTCTGCCTAGGTGAAGGCATGTCCAAAGCAACAAGTGGGGCACTATATCCTTCTAAAGGCAAAGCGCAAAACATAATTTTTAGTGTCACTTTGTCGTGTTTAGGTCTTGTTGGGGCATGTTTGTTACGGTTTCTCAGATGCTGCGTTTACAATTAATGCACAGCATAGCTCGAATTGTAATATTTTATATCACTTTTATTCTAGATTTAAATTGTAGTTTTAAATGCGAATTTGTTTATGGAAGCTAAGCACAGATCTAGTACATTGTGGTAATTGGTCAAGTTGCATTAACTATGCTTTGTAAGAGACTGCGAAATCTTGTGGACATATCGAGTTTCTCCCAGCAATTGTATTTAGCCTGTTCCATTAAATTTGTTTGTGTACTGAAATGTTGCTTGGCAACATGTGAAACACTTTGTGACATTTCGTTTAGCAGCATATTGAAATGGCTTCCTGTATTTCCACAAGAATAAGACACATTTTGTGGGACATACCTGATGGTGCTGTGTGGAAACAGCTGTACAGCTGTGGGGGCTTATTCATATATCCGTAGGGCTTGTGACACATTAAGCAGCTTACTACATATTTGTAGATTAATTGGGCGTGGTAAAGTAGCCATGTCTCCTAGATTGTGTCACATGACCTGGTCTGACTTGCTTGTTCTGTTTCACATGGCAAACAGGCTAGTCCTCCTGGTGCCCTATAAACTAGCCTGCCTTGAGGTCAACCTTAGCTTTGTCTATACTGACGAATCGTGTAACATAAATCGGGCATTGAGGGCATGCAGCATGCTGCATATTTGGATCCATTGGGCGTACTAATGGCACCAACTTTGCAGGTAGTTGTGGAACTCTTTTTGGCCATCTTGGTGTAGCTGGTATTTGTCTGGTACTTTAACTGTCAGCTGAAGTGAACCTCATGGAACTAATAAAGTTTCAAATAATTTCTGCAGTAAGATCGTGACGGTTAAATGGCCTTCTGTATTTCAAGTCAACCATAGTTGCACATATTGTAGGATCTGTCAGTGTGATTGTTACAAGGCTGTTGTTGCCTCTCCTGTGTGCAGTCACATGCTGTCTGTACCCTTTGAGCAAAAATAACTATTTGAAAGACAAGCTGTTACACTAAAATAGCTGCTGTAAGGACTTACTGTATATTGTGCTAAAATGACCATTTCGAGGGCTAGTGTAACTTGCGGGAAAATAGGGCATTCAGGCTAGCTCTGACTTGCTCTAACTAGCTGTTTTGGAGTTGCACTGTAAATTGTGCTGAAATAGGTCAATATATGCTCAAATAGTTGTTTCAGAGGCCAGCTGCATATATGGTAAAAAATGGCCGTTTCAGAGACTTATAACTTGTGCTTGAATAGATGGTCTATTGAAGCAGCACGATGGTGAAACTAGAACCAAAAAGACATGACTAGCGCCGACTGCCAACCAAACTTTATTGAAAGCAGCACCATCCACTTATGGTCATGTCAAAAACCACAATAAACATGACTACAAATGGCTGGTGCTTTTTCCAGTAAAGTTTGGTTGGCACTCTGCACTAATCTTGCTGTGTGTTTCTCTTCATCCCATTGCGCTACTTCAATGGACCTTCAAGGTGAATTAGCTCGCCAAATTCAACTTCTTAAAAGGCTGCTTTAGCAGTTAAAAATTAGATGTTTTCATAGACTAGCTGTAAATTGAGCCCAGATAGCTGGTCCAGAGATGAGACTTGTGCTAAAATAAGTGTTACAGAAGCTAGCTTTAGCATCTGCTAAAATAGCTGGTTCAGAGATGAACTGTAACTTGCTGAGGTAGGTGTTTGGGATCAGCTGTAACTTGTGCTAAAGCAGGCGTTATCAGAGGCCAGCTGTAACATGCTAAAATAGTTGTTTGAAATTAGCTGCAACTTGTGCCCAGATAGCTGGTTTAGAGATGAGCTGTAATTTGTGCTAAACAGACACTTCAGGCGTAAACTGCAGCTTGCTAAAAAAAAAGGTGCTTTAGAATAGCTGCAAAGTGTGCTCAGATAGCTGGTTCAGAGGTGGGTTGTATCATAGGCTAAAACAACCATTTCAGAAGTCGGTTGTAATGTATGTGCTAAAATAGCTATTTTAGACACTGGCTGTGAATTGCATGAAAAAAATTCACTGGTCATTACAATACTTCCTAATGAGAAATTTGAACGCAGCTCTATATGTGTTTTCATTTCGCGATGTATTGAGGCAGAGAATTTGAGAGAGACATGTAACTGAGTTGTCAATCGTCGAAAATTTGATCTGCTGGTCAAACGTGCCGGCTTTTATACATGACTCGTCGAAGGTCCAGTGTGATCGCTGGTGCTGCTTGGCTTCTAGAAAGTACTGCACAAGCAATCTCAAATCATGACAATCGAAACAAGTGCAAACAAGAGCTGATGCGAGTAGATCACACTACAAAACAAGAGGTCGGGCGGGTCCGCATGAAACCAGTTCCTCGCACGTATGTCACTGCAGGGGCTCCTCTCATTGGTCTTCACCGTTCACAGCTCGTCTCTTTCATCTGCCTCTCTGCGTTCGCTCTTTCACCTTTTGCCTTTGAGCTCGTTCGCTTCGTTACGCCACCACTGATTGGCGCTCACCGCAGGAGCTTGTCATTAAGAGCTGCACTCTAAATAGCTTTTAAAGACTAGCTATAGCTTATGTGAAGATATGCGTTTCAGAGACTTTCTGTAATTTGTGCTTACATATAACTGTTTTAGAGACGAGCTGCAACTTGTGTGAAAATAGCTTGGAGACTAGCACTCTAACTTATGCCGAAATAGCTGTTCAAAAAACTTCTGATCAGTCTCAGGCACTGTTCATTTGTGCAGTTCTGCAGCCTTCATTAAAGGCTCATTATGCGCACATGTTCGCATGACTTGCACTTGAACAGTTGTGCTAGGAAGATTTTCATTCCCATGTCGTGATAAGCCTTTGTTTTCTTTTGACTTCGAAGATGCTCCCTGGACTTAGTTGCCATCATGGTATAAATGCGCACTTAACATCTCTTGTTAACAGATGTTAACTTGACTTCCATATTTTTTGATCATATGTAAATTTCACGAGCGTACTTTGAACACCTGTGTATCCTACATTATGGTAGATTCATTGCTCTTATGCTACTAAGGTTTTAAAGGGACCCTGAAACGATTTTGGCGATTTTCTACAAACGTACTGAGTCGTTAGAGTAGGTTCTTCTGATCATTAATTGATGCATCTAAGTGCTCTGCGTAAAGCGTGTAATTTATTATAAGGTTTTAAAAATACCCATCGCTGCCGATCGTAGCGCACTGCTCGGCGGAATTTTAAGCCGCCCCTACCCATATGATGCAAATAACCCATATTACGTCACATGGGCGAGCTATCTGATTGGCTGACCAGGGCGCGTGGTCGATAATTTTTCCAACTTTATGGTGAACAAATGATGCTCGTAATAGTTGGAATGTTAGTTACTTTGTTTTTGTAAAAAGAAAATAACTTAAAGAGAAAAAACAAGAATAGTTTTTTAGTACACTTCAGCACTTCCGGCACACAGCAAGTGTCGTCTGCTTGTGTTACAACGTACTCCATTTTGACGAGAGCGCCGCGGTCAGAGTCGGTCTCAGTCTTTTCGCGAGCACTATGATTCGACTTTGTTGCCTTGTGGACTGCAAACCTAGCGAACTGCAAACCGCAAGTCCAGTATTAGGGCAAACGCAAGCGCAAGGGGACAGGGTCTGGCCGCTTGACTGTGCCGGGGTGAGCCACGAGATGAGCAGAAGGGCAAATGTAAACGGTCTGCACGGTGCAGCCACCTGGTGGCACAGAGCTCAACCATACACAGTAGCAGCAACGAAGTGTATTCTTTGCTGCTGGTGTGTATTTTTCGCAGGAGTGTAATCATCAACACGTTGATTTATAAATGTTTAAAATGCTTTACACTTGGTTAGAGCAATATTAGCGCTTTGTTTGACTGGTTAAGCGCTGCGCCAGCAAGTGTCTGGACCGTGCAGACCGATCAGGCTGCTCACGTACGTCTACGCTAAAGTTCCTTCATCAGCTTGAGTTTATGCCTCCAGTCATTTGCCGAAATGACCAGCTTGCCTGTTTTTGCCGGAGTACCGGACACGTTCGGCGCTACGACAGAATGCTCGCAACGCACGCTGCTTCGATAGCTCTCGGTCGACGGCCAAGCGGCTAGCGGAGAGGTCTCGCGCGGGAGGGGGCGTGCTCCTAAACAACCGGAAGTGAGCGATGTGACGTCGCATCGTGACGCTGAACCAGTGAAGGCGGAGCTTAGCGCCGCTCGCTCAGCGAGCGAGTTGAGGAGGAAAAGCATAGCTAGGGAGGAGGGTAACTTCTAATCGCTTGCAGCTCCAATAATACGTAACGCTTCACTTAAATTGTGGTGCGAATGTTCTACTTAAGCTGTACCCTACGCGCCTACAAAATTTGTCCGAACCGTTTCAGGGGCCCTTTAAGGTATTAAAAAAATATTCTCTGCCAAGTCTTAAGGCATTTCTCATTTCCAAGCTGGCGTATGCTGTATAAAAAGTGCGTTGGTTTCACTTGTTCACTTTTTCATTCTTGTTTGAAGCTGCCCTCTTTTACCTTCGTAGTAATAAGCCTTTAGCGACAAGAAGACCTGGTTTTAACATCATTCCTATTAGCTGAGAATAAATAGTAAAGTAAGCTTTGTTGGATTGCTATGGGCAAAAAAGAGTTTCTGTTACATGCACTTGCTTCCTTAGGTTCAGTGTGACCTAGGGATGTATTCTGCGACGATCACTTTCGACCATAGTCACATTCTTTGTATCAACCGGCTGGCTGCCTACTCGTGACATCAGCATGCACTAGTAACATATGCTCTCGAATGCTTCGCAACACACGAGAGAGCGCACCATGCGGATTGCAGAGCGGCTTGGGTGTGTTGTTTTTGAATGTAATCTCTGTAGTACGAGTTCTGCTCGCTGACTACGGTTGGCTGAGGCCATTTTAAGTAAAATAAATTGAAAAGAGGAGTGTGAAATGGGTTATTTTAATTAATAAATTATGCTACAACTCATGTGGTTGTGAAGTACAATTCAGATGATATAAACTGATACGCTTTCTTTCTGCATCTGTGTGTCAGCCGTCATGCGCCACCAGAGGGGCAGCATGTAAACATGGCTTCTCCCTTTTGAATTTGAAATGGGTTGAGCCTAAGCACAGACGAAAGCAAGTGCCACAGTGCTTGTGCGAGTTTACTGTCTGTGTTTTCTTCTCAAAATAAAACCCTACAATGGCAAAACTACAGCAGAGCCCTCAAACAAGACACGCTGGACGTCGTTAAATTGTCTGCTCTCCTCTGCCCGCTGGCATGCGAGGAACCACGCGAGAAACATCGTTCACCGTGCCGCTGTCAGCTGTGTCAAGACAATGTCACTGAAAATTGTCACTTACACAAGGCAACACAGAGCACTAGCCGATCAGCAGTCCACGAATATTGCTGCGCAATACTTTGTGCAGACCACCCAACCGTGAAAAGACAGTGTTTGTTTATTCAGTATATGTCGGGAGCACCCAACAGCACTGCGACATAAAATTGACGTAGACTGGAACTACTAGAAGGGGCTGTTCATTTTCTGACCTTGCTAAAACAGCCAATCAGTGTGCGATGATGGCCAAGGCAGTAGTATTGCCGAAAGTGATCTTCCCAGAAGGCATCCTCTAGTGAAGGTGAAAGTTTCTTTTGGAAGTGTCTGTTATACAACTGCACTCAGTCAAGGTTTAAAGCTTTCTTCAATCAGTATAGTTAGCTGCAATTGAGTCCAGTGTTGATCTGCTGTGTCTTTATCGCATACTGCAGCCATTCATGAAAGAGGCAGTACTTTTAATTTTTACGTAATGATTTAATGAGTAAATGGTTTTTTTTTATGTCTTCCTGGCACAACAGGCCAACTGAATCTGCAGTTTTCGCATGAAACTTCTATTTCTATGCCGTTTGCTTTCTAGAGTTTGTTGTGTGTTTGCTGCAAGTAGCGTTTGTCATAGCAGCATAAGCCTTTTTCAGCAATGAGGGAAGTGTTTTGCTACATTATGCTGGCAGGTGAACACTTAGAAGGATTTTTGGGTGCCATGTGGCGGCTTATCACTTGCACAGCTTTTAGTTTTTCTTATGTGCTTACTACACTGTGTGTGGCACGCCTTTTTTGCTTTGCCGAATGCTTCAGAGCTTTGCCAGTTGCAGTTTTATCTCAACATAACAAATGGAAGAGCCTTGACACACTGGTTGGCAAGTTTCCACAAAACCACATGGAATAAACCTCAAGTTTTTATATTGTTGTAGCATTTCTACTGCCCACATTCCTGCAGCAGCATGTGGGCACATCTTGGGTGCTTGCAAATAAATGCATACAGTTGTGAGTGTAATGAAATGCTGTGTGGTACATAGATGGTTTTGTGATCAGGCATGCCCTCAAGGTGGTGTTCAGATACTCTCCCTGGTGCCAAGCTCTGGCACGGCCCTCGAGTATGTTTCGATGTTTTGCTGTGTCCTGCACTTGTTTGGGGAATGCCCAGTGCTGCTTTGTGGGGCCAGAACTGTGTGCATTTTGTCATGCGTGATGCCTCGGTGAAGCTTTCACGCCCTCTCTCTGCTTTTGAGAAGGTCTTGTCACGGCGCTTGGGTGGCCACTGGTGCGTGCACCGACCGGCGCAGCCCCTCCCCTTCTTCCTGCAGTGCCTCTGACCACACTCCCTTACTGCTTGACCACCATTTCTAGTGGACTACGGACCAAGACGTCACCGATGCCATAAGTGCTGTTGGGGTCAACGATGTGTTAGACATCAAGTTTTTTGAGAACAGAGCCAATGGCCAGTCGAAGGGGTAAGATCCTTTACAATGTGCCCAGAAAAAAAAAAAAAAAAGTTTTGCGTCTTTTCTGGAACTCTTTGCAGTAGTGTGCATTGTGCTGCGATTTCTTCTTTCTCGTGGACTGTGCATCCTGCCGACTCTACATTCTTCTTGTGCAGAATTTTAGCCCGTGTTCTGTTTTGGCAGCGCCTGCTTCGATAGCCTCCTGTGTGGATTGCTGTTCACACTCTCTCTGTCTCGCGAGTGCCACTTCGTAAAGCAACGGGCAAATCTCCGTAGAGTTGCTCCGAGCGTTGCGTAACAGCAGATGTAAGATTGATTGCTCATCGTGTCACATGCGAACTACCTGTAACGTCGTTCCTTGACCCCTGATGTGGCACAGGGGCTCTTTGTCAGCAGTTTACCTACATGTAGCATGCCGTGTTTTATAAAACGCTATGGAAGATACCTTTTTGTTGAGTTACTCCAGCTCTTGCATACATTTTTGTTTTACTTTGTGCATGCTTCTTTTGGTGCCAAAGGACTTTTCTTCAAGACATGGTAGTGAAGGACTGACAAATTGGACTGTGTGATTTTTTGCGCTGCCACCGTTGTAATATGGCACAGTGTAACGTAGCGCTTTGGCTGCTTTTCTTTTGCAAAAAAGTGTTGAGCCTTTAACACGGCAAGTTCATTTTCTTTTTTTCCCCTGATATTGCACTTTTTATATTTTGCACTTTTGCTGTGTGCATCAGGTTCATCGTTGTTCCATAGAACAGCTTTTATAGTGTGGAATGTCTGCTGCGTTTTTCTGTGAATTTGACGTGTTGTAACGCTTGCACTTTTTTGTGATTTCGACATGACTCGCTACTCCTGTTCAACCCATACATAGAAAGGCATTGCTTTTTATCATATGTTGCAGTCGAACCCAGATATACCAAATTATAAGGAAATTAAAATATTTAAGGATGTCATATTTTATGTAAAAAAAAAATGTGTTAGAGTAAGGCATAGCAGAAACGTCTGCTCGTCTCAGCGTATTTTCAGTGATTGTAACATAGAGAAAGAAGCCTGCCAGGTTGCACATTTGACTTCCCTATTAGAAGGCTGAAAAATGGGCTTCATATCACAGCACCTATAACTAAACACACGTGTGACCCTCCCCCTACCTTCCTTATGCACAGTCTTTCCAATTTTGCACTTTTGTTCTCACACTTTCACGGTTTGCTGAAAGTGCCACTTGTAACATCAAAGGTCGATTTAGCCACTGCTCTGTACTAGTATCGCATTGTGCAGTTGCATTTTCTTCTGTGTTGTAATGTTCAATGGGTTGCTCTGAGCCTTCTCCAGGTAATCCGAAAGCAGTTCATTGGTGCCTTCAATTAACACAATGACAATGAATAAAACCGAATACTGACTGAAATTCAGTGGCTGCAGGGGGCATCGCTCAACAGCACTATTTGAGCCTGTTTGTCTAGCCCACATAAACATTGGCTGCAATGTCTACTTCACTGTGTTCGCACCGCTGGCACTTACAAAGTAGTGCTGTAATGTTGGATCGAATGGCACCCAGAAAAGCTGAAATATGGTTGACTGGCCTTGCTGTTGAGTCATTGGACATTGCAGTTGTCCACAGTCCCCAAGTCTCCTTTCCCTTTGCATGCAGGGGAAATGTGGTTTCGCCAGATACGTCAGTTCATTCTCACTTCATTTACAGTGTCCATCTTCGTTTTAATGCTTGGTATCTGTGAAATCTCCACACGTAACATGGCGCCCCCTCAAAAAAAGTAGCTGACATCTCGAAATGCTGAACAGAATTTCTGCAGGCTAGAAGTGGTCAACTTGTGGAAAATTTTTAATAATTTAAAAAAAAAATATGCTAATGCGTAGATACAAGTAGACAAGGCTTTAAACAGGCTCACAATTGTAATGGAAAATTTCGCTTTATTCACGGCAGTGTTGTCCTCTTGCACAGTACTTCATGCCCCATATTCCTTTGCCAAAATGTTCCCCACAAAGAACAGTTTCATTGCTCAATCAGTCCACATGTGCCGTCAGGTGGCACTCACGTCGGAACACTAGTGCCACCTCTTGTAATGCTCTATAAATCGAGCTCCCGCCATCATATTTCTCATGCGCATTATGCGCTGAAGATGATGTTAGAAGTCTCGAGAGTTGTGTGGGAAAGATGAACATCAAGGTTCGTGAGTCAGGCATCCTTGCAACGTCTGGGATCGTAGATAGATTCATTTGTGCATAAGAAAAGCGTGAGAGTGTTGAAGCGTTTCCTAACGTTCGAGGGAGCAAGCAGGCTTAGACAACCGTGGCACATTTTCACATCTTGTCTATGTGTGTGTCTGTGTTTGTGTAAGGCATGCTGCAGTTTGTGCAGATACCCTTATGGCACAGTATTGGTTTCTTTTTTTCACTAACTACACGTTGTGCTGTGCAAGTCTTCTTTCTTTCAACTAAGCAAATTCATGTTAGAGCCACCTTTAATCTTCATCAGTGTGCCAAGGCGATTGGCTAGTTGTTTTCATTGCACTTTATGGTGCATCAATCTAGTGCGTAGCTGTCATTTTGCCAGGCTTGATATATTTATATTGGCGAAAGTTATGAGTGAATCGTGATGTTCTGCGGAAGAACCAGTTGTAATGATGTGGCGGGATGTGCTTAACACGGTGTTATCACTGTGTCGTTACAATTGCCGGTTCTATTGAGTGCCACCTACATTTGTGGGGTAGGAACTCACTCATTTGGTATCTTCCCGAGCGGTACCGCCATGCTAAACATGGTTGCCACTTTTAGCAGCAGCGTCTCTTTCGTCAGTGCTCTACTGTACATTATTGTAAAGCTGAGGTTGCATGTTGACCTTCTGTTTCTTCATGTCACTCTTAAGCTGTGGAGTCCAGATCATCTGATCTATGTGTGTATGTGTGTAGATTGCGTAAATTAAAGATGACATATAAATGAATTGTGTTACTTATGACGACTAACGTGAATTTAATGCCATTTTTTGTTTGTATTAAACTGAAATCACGTACTTTCTTGTAGCTAACACTAAACTGCGTGTAAGCCAATGTGTGTTTCTTTTTTTTCCCCTCTTTTTGTGTTTTTCTGTGTTCAGAACTCTTGCTCGTATCGGAGAAACATGTTGACATACCGCTATATTTATAACGCACGTGCCATTTGTTATAACTCTCAGACAACTGTACCACAAGCCTGTTCTGGTTATTGTAGCATGTTCACAGAGGGCAACTCACAAGATCAGAACACGGAAATGTTATAACTTGAACCATTGTAACTACATTTGCTTGGGAATCGATGGTGCTGCGAAACAGGCTGTAGTTGTGTTACGCACCAGCTGAGCAATATATATTGCGTGTTCGCTGTTTTTTCTTGCTCTGTCTATTGGTTATATGTTGGAAAGACAATACACCATCATTTACAACATGTTTGGAAGTTGTGGTCATGGCCTCGTTGCTACATTGTTGTGCGTGTCTAGTAAAAGAATACACTTGGTTTGACCAGATTCTGCATTGTGACTTTGGGATCGGATAGTGCAGTCCGTGCAGTCATGGAAAAGTTGCCCAAGAAGTAAGTGCACAATATTCATCCTGTGGTTGGGTGTACATGTATAGAGCTTTTCTGTGAGATTTGTGGCTGGCATAATGCTACATACATTTAGCTCAATGAAATTGTGAAAATGTCATGGTAATTAGGCAGCGAAAATCCGATGTTATGTGCCAACAATTGTGTTTGTTGCTACACTCAGGTTCAGGTCGTCTTTCATGGCCTTGTTTTGCTTCGATCTAGAAAGATCTCTCAATTAGTTTGTATGAATTAGAAAAGCTTTTTGCCTTGCATTTTTTTAACATAACCTCTTGTGCATGCAATACTTCAATTGGGCAGTTGTTCTCGCCCATTGAAACATGGTCCTGTTACCTGATGAGTTCTTTGTGCACATTGCCTTGATACTATTTGCATGTGATGAGTAAAATATCGCATGCTTTGGCTCAGGGCAATGCATGATGTGTATGCATTGCAGTTGTAGATGATGGTTTGCTAAAGCTCATGAATGAGCTCAGCAGTTACGCTATTTGACTAGAATGTTTGTTGGGCTGTGATCAGTAAACTTACTATTCTTGCACAGCAAAATGCTTGCTCCTATGTTCCTTATTGAGCCAAATCATGGGAAGCCAACAAACACTGGCACCAAGGACAACATAGGGGAAATTACTTGTGCTTAATAAATGAGATAAAGAAACGATAAATTAATGGAAATTAAAGTGGATGAAAAAAACTTCCCCCAGGTGGGAACCGAACCCACAATCTTCGCATTTCGCGTGCGATGCTCGACCAATTGAGCTACCGCGGCGCTGTCTCCCCATCCACTTTCTTGGGTATTTATGTGACCTAGTAGAACCCTGGGAGTGTTAACCAGCGTCACCACTCACATACCTTGGCGGTGAACGTGGAACGCCCTTTTTGCCGCAGGCATCACGAGAACGTGACCTTTTTGGGTGAAGACAACTGGTCAATAAACCCACACATGCTACCTGAAGGCATCAATGTTGCCGGATTCGAGACCCTCGTTATGTAATAAAAGTGAAGAGAAGGGGTTAACCCAGGGTCCCGATTTTCATTAGACATATGAGAAGCCAACAAACACTGACACCAAGGACAACATAGGGGAAATTCATCATCATCATCAGCCTAGTTACGCCCACTGCAGGGCAAAGGCCTCTCCCATACTTCTCCAACTACCCCGGTCATGTACTAATTGTGGCCATGTTGTCCCTGCAAACGTCTTAATGTCATCCGCCCACCTAACTTTCTGCCGCCCCCTGCTACGCTTCCCTTCCCTTGGAATCCAGTCCGTAACCCTTAATGACCATCGGTTATCTTCCCTCCTCATTACATGTCCGGCCCATGCCCATTTCTTTTTCTTGATTTCAACTAAGATGTCATTTACCCGCGTTTGTTGCCTCACCCAATCTGCTCTTTTCTTATCCCTTAATGTTACACCGATCATTCTTCTTTCCATAGCTTGTTGCGCCGTCCTCAATTTCAGCAGAACCCTTTTCGCAAGCCTCCAGGTTTCTGCCCCATATGTGAGTACTGGTAACACACAGCTGTTATACACTTTCCTTTTGAGGGATAGTGGCAACCTGCTGTTCATGATTTGAGAATGCCTGCCAAACGCACCCCAGCCCATTCTTATCCTTCTGGTTATTTCAGTCTCATGATCTGGATCCGTGGTCACTGCCTGCCCTAAGTAGATGTATTCCCTTACCACTTCCAGTGCCTCGCTACCTATCGTAAACTGCTGTTCTCTTCCGAGACTGTTAAACATTACTTTAGTTTTCTGCAGATTAATTTTCAGACCCACCCTTCTGCTTTGCCTCTCCAGGTCAGTGAGCATGCATTGCAATTGGTCTCCTGAGTTACTAAGCAAGGCAATATCAGCGAATCGCAAGTTGCTAAGGTATTCTCCATCAACTTTTATCCCCCATTCTTCCCACTCCAGGTCTCTGAATACCTCCTGTAAACATGCGGTGAATAGCATTGGAGAGATCGTATCTCCCTGTCTGACGCCTTTCTTTATTGGGATTTTGTTGCTTTCTTTGTGGAGGACTACGGTGGCTGTAGAGCCGCTTTATATATCTTCCAGTATTTTTACATATGGCTCATCTACACCCTGATTCCGTAATGCCTCCATGACTGCTGAGGTTTCGACTGAATCAAACGCTTTCTCGTAATCAATGAAAGCTATATATAAGGGTTGGTTATATTCTGCACATTTTTCTATCACCTGATTGATAGTGTGAATATGGTCTATTGTTGAGTAGCCTTTACGGAATCCTGCCTGGTCCTTTGGTTGACAGAAGTCTAAGGTGTTCCTGATTCTATTTGCGATTACCTTAGTAAATACTTTGTGGGCAACGGACAGTAAGCTGATCGGTCTATAATTTTTCAAGTCTTTGGCGTCCCCTTTCTTATGGATTAGGATTATGTTAGCGTTCTTCCAAGATTCCGGTACGCTCGAGGTTATGAGGCATTGCGTATACAGGGTGGCCAGTTTCTCTAGAACAATCTGACCACCATCCTTCAACAAATCTGCTGTTACCTGATCCTCCCCAGCTGCCTTGCCCCTTTGCATAGCTCCTAAGGCTTTTTTTACTTCTGGCGTTACCTGCGGGATTTCGAATTCCTCTAGGCTATTCTCTCTTCCACGTTCGTCGTGGGTGCCACTGGCACTATACAAATCTCTGTAGAACTCCTCAGCCACTTGAACTCTCTCATCCATATTAGTAACGATATTGCCGGCTTTGTCTCTCAACGCACACATCTGATTCTTGCCTATTCCTAGTTTCTTCTTCACTGTTTTTAGGCTTCCTCCGTTCCTGAGAGCCTGTTCAATTCTATCCATATTATAGTTCCTGATGTCCGCTGTCTTACGCTTGTTGATTAACTTAGAAAGTTCTGCCAGTTCTATTCTAGATGTAGGGTTAGAGGCTTTCATATATTGGCGTTTCTTGATCAGATCTTTTGTCTCCTGCGATAGCTTACTGGTTTCCTGTATAACGGCGTTACCACCGACTTCTATTGCGCACTCCTTAATGATGCCCATGAGATTGTTGTTCATTGCTTCAACACTAAGGTCCTCTTCCTGAGTTAAAGCCGAATACCTGTTCTGTAGCTTGATCCGGAATTCCTCTAGTTTCCCTCTTACCGCTAACTCATTGATTGGCTTCTTGTGTGCCAGTTTCTTCCGTTCCCTCCTCAAGTCTAGGCTAATTCGAGTTCTTACCATCCTATGGTCACTGCAGCGTACCTTGCCGAGCACGTCTACATCTTGTATGATGCCAGGGTTCGCGCAGAGTATGAAGTCGATTTCATTTCTAGTCTCACCATTCGGGCTCCTCCACATCCACTTTCGACTAACCCGCTTGCGGAAAAACGTATTCATTATCCGCATATTATTCTGTTCTGCAAACTCTGCTAATAACTCTCCTCTGCTATTCCTAGAGCCTATGCCATATTCCTCCACTGACTTGTCTCCAGCCTGCTTCTTGCCTACCCTGGCATTGAAGTCGCCCATCAGTATAGTGTATTTTGTTTTGACTTTACCCATCGCCGATTCCACGTCTTCATAAAAGCTTTCGACTTCCTGGTCATCATGACTGCATGTAGGGGCATAGACTTGTACCACCTTCAATTTGTACCTCTTATTAAGTTTCACAACAAGACCTGCCACCCTCTCGTTAATGCTATAGAATTCCTGTATGTTACCAGCTATTTCCTTATTAATCAGGAATCCGACTCCTAGTTCTCATCTCTCCGCTAAGCCCCGGTAGCGCAGTACGTGCCCGCTTTTTAGCACTGTATATGCTTCTTTTGTCCTCCTAACCTCACTGAGCCCTATTATATCCCATTTACTAACCTCTAATTCCTCCAATAACACTGCTAGACTCGCCTCACTAGATAACGTTCTAACGTTAAACGTTGCCAGGTTCAGATTCCAATGGCGACCTGTCCGGAGCCAGGTATTCTTAGCACCCTCTGCAGCGTCACAGATCTGACCGCCGCCGTGGTCAGTTGCTTCGCAGCTGCTGGGGACTGAGGGCCGGGGTTTGATTGTTGTATTCATATGGGAGGTTGTGGCCAAGTACTGCACCAGGGTGGCCAATCCTGCTCTGGTGAGAGAGTGCGTTACCGGTTCTGGTCGCCGGGATCAGGCCGCACTCCAGGCCTGTTTGTGCAATTTACTTGTGCAATTACTTGTGCTTAATAAATGAGATAAAGAAACGATAAATTAATGGAAATTAAAGTAGACGAAAAAACAACTTGCCGCAGGTGGGAACCGAATGCACAACCTTCGCATTTCGTGAAGCGAGTGGTGGCACTGCTTAACACTCCCAGGGTTCTACAAGGTCACATAAATACCCAAGAAAGTAGATGGGGAAACAGCGCCGCGGTAGCTCAATTGGTAGAGCATCGCACACGAATGCGAAGGTTGTGGGTTCGCTTCCCACCTGCGGCAAGTAGTTTTTTCATCCACTTTAATTTCCATTAATCTATTGTTTCTCTATCTCATTTATTAAGCACAAGTAATTTCCCCTATGTTGTCCTTGGTGTCGGTGTTTGTTGGCTTCTCATGATATGACTAATAAAAATCGGGACCCTCGGTTAACCCCTTCTCTTCTCGTTTATTGAGCCAAATGTAGCATCTGGCAGGACAGGTTTTTCCTAAGACAGGGTTAGATTTAGGGGAATGTTTTAAAAGCAGTGTTACCCTTGGTGAGTGAGGGATACTGCATGACTGTCATGTCAGCATGAAATGTGTTTTTGTGCTGTTTAAGTAGTTTGGGGTGTGGGGGTTTATTCATAGTGTGCATAATAAAGAAAAAGAAAAGCTGGACTAAAGCTAGGTTTTGGTGGGAAAGGTAAGCAAACATGAAAGGTGCCTATTGCTTTAATGCAACCTCTTCTTCTGGTTAAGGCAGGCAAAAGCATGTGCATGTCCAAAGGTAATTGACCTATGAATACAGCTCCCGCAGTGAAAATCATTAAGGAGCCCAAACAGAGCCAGGGGAAACTCTAGGCAGGTGCGTAGAGGGAACTAGTGTACCCTATCTTCATCGTATAAATTGAAGAAAGCAAACCTTGCTCTCTGTGTGCCGGCATGCTTCAAAGCCAGGCCAGTGCCCAGGCATCTGACTGGCTGCCCCAAGCAATGCCAGCTGTGCTAGTGCTTGCAATGCTTCCAGCACCGCTTCATGTAGCCAAAAACTACAACTGGGCATACATCTTAGGGGTAACCTCACAATTAGTTAGTGTTTGTAAGCACAGCATTGGGAATAGTCAAACAGGGAAACATTAGAAGAATAAAAATTGAATTATTGAGGTAACAGTACTAAGGGTGGACAAAGATGTAGACAAAGACAGGCGCTACTTTCAACCGAGGTTTTATCACCAGATGTGCGAGGTTTGTATAGTCTGTCAAAATAGCAGTTAGAAAAACAGTTTAAGTAACAGTTTAAGTTTAAGAAATAATCAGTGATTGAAGCGGGATAAAAAAGGTAGTGCAAGGTCTAAGAAGTAGTCTTTCCATGCCGGCGTGGCCAAGATGCTAGGGTGAGCAGAACACTGGCAGGAGCACAAGCGCACATGGCTAGGCAGCCCACATTCTTTCGACAGTTCAGCTACTCTAGTAAGCGTGGTCGCTGTAGTAGAGCCCTGCTATGGCACTCTGTTGGTGCCAAAATGTGGGGCCAGAACTTGGAAGACAAGGGACATTAAAATAATGGATTATGCAATGCAAGAAGTGATGAATTGTCAAATTACTGATGAAATTATGCAGGGTAGCTGTCTGATTGTAGAGAAAGTGACTATTATTTGTGATTGTTAAAAGAATTCTGCTGGCCCCACCAGAACTGCAAGGGAGGGGTAACTATATAGAAAAAGACCTTTTAGGGAAAAGTCTGCAGGGAGCAGAGGTGAAACAAAGAGGGACTATTAGGTATATTTACAGTATTTACACAAGCAAATGTTAATGCAGCTTAGCCAGTGTAGGGCAGGTGAGTGCATGCCCGCTAGCAGGTAGGATGGGTCATTGTCCCCATGAGCCATATTGAATGGAGTGAGAGGGAGGATCCCAACTGGAAACAGTCCCAGAAACTTTTCGTCCAGATATAATAGTCACTTTTGTGCATGCATGGTTGCCACTTGATCAGAAAGCAAATGCAGGTGGCCACTGTTCTAGCTGAGATTGATTAAACGAAGGAGGCCGAAGTCATGCAAGGCATAGGACAGATATAAGTGGTGGTTTGTCTATAGCAAGTGTGGTTGTGCTTACATTAGATGAGACACTGTGCTTGACTGGTTTGTTCATTATGTGACTGTGACAGGGAACTTCATGGTCAGAACCCGGTGGTAACGACATGCAGTCGTCAGCATCTGAACCACTTTGAGATGCAAAGTCGCAAGCCCAGCCAGGGTATGTTTACTTTTGATTGCAAGACTTGTAGTGAACAGCTTCCTGCACAAGGCTAGGGGTTTGGGGGTGCAGTGCAGGCCGTTGAAGGGGCGGGAGCAATGCAGAGGTGATGAAGGGCAATCTTTGCATGCCACTAACTCCACATCTACTGGGCGCATTGGACTACTTTTTGTTGCAAAAGTACTGTATTTTCCAATCTGCAAGTCACACCTTTGTGTAAGTCGCACTTCCAAACGGTAGTCCTTAAAAAAAAAGGACGTATAAAAGTAGCACCAGTGTATAAAATGCACCTGCTCATTTGGTAAGTGATTTAAAAAGTCGTTAAGGATCAGGTCATGAGACAGTGTGATGAAAATACATGCTTGCAGCGGCTGCTGTCCGTGCACACATCCCGCTGTAGGCAGTGCTGATGTGTGCAAGTGCCTTCCAACATCTAGACAATAGTTTCCAGGGGTATTTTTAATGCAAAAGCATTATAAGCCCCACTATGCGAAAATCGGGCATTGTCGTCGGCAGCGTGACTGAAAGATGGTACCAAAAATGGCTGACAGCGTGACAAGTAAAAACACATCAAAAATGCTCGGATTGTTGTCAAATTTGCCGGACAGGTTTGTGTAAACAAAGCCAATTAATGAAACTGAAAAGAAAATTTGGTAAATTTCGATCTGGGTGCGAATCAAACCCGGGTTTCAAGGGTGCGATGCGAGCACGCTTCCCCGACACCACGGTGGCTCCAAAGTTATGGTTGACTAAAGTTGTGCCTAGTGCATACGTCATTGCACACGTCACATCACTGCCTGCCACTGGTTACTTGCTCTTTGGATTTCATCAGTGCTATGTCTGCCCTGATGCATTTGCAATGCCAAATCATGAGTATAAAATGAGGTGTGCCTAGTGCGTGCATCATTTCAGACGTCATGTCGCTGCCTCCGTGCTTGCTCTTCAGATTTCATCGGGACTGTGTCTACTGAAAGAGTGGAAGTGCTGTTCCATTTGTGCCAAAACACTATAATTTAGAATGAAGATGCCAGATTTAGCAGGTTATGCATGTTCAGTGGCAACCACTAATCTGTAGGTTAGTGCTTAGCCCTGCAATCCAAGCCTAAATAATACATTTCAGTGTCAGTGTCCTTGGAGTGTGGGTGTGTTGGCATAATTGTACCCAGGCCGCAAGAAAATGAAAACAGCTTGTGCCATACAGTGCATTACACAATGTATTATATAAGTGTTATGTGTTTGTGCATACACGGACCATCTAAAGACGATTGAGCTGGCACTAATTTCATGGAGCGGTCGGGAAGGAAAACCGCGTCGAATGAATAAGGTCATATAGTCTACTCAGTGTGTAGCTCATCAGTTTCATTTTATATTTTAGCACCCACTTTACGTGCTCTATCGGTAAGTACATCTGCGGCAATTAATGGGCGGACGCCGTGCGTGTGACATTCTATGTGTATTTTGCACGTGCGCCACGTCTCCGGTCAATGGGACAATAGTGTGGCATGACGGCAAACGACCTGCTTGCTTTCATGAAACGTCTGTAAACGTCTTTCATGAAACGTCTTGGTCACAAATATCCAGTGGCAACTGCAATCATCATTCGAATTTGCACTCGGGCTACACCACTGTCTGCATGGCCACACCACACAAAGTCGGGCTTTTGCCACTGCAGAAACCTAGCCAAGGATGTAAAGTTTTGTAATTAGTGAACATTATCGGCCAAATGGGGGTCATAGTTAAAAGTTCGGTGGAAACGTGAACCTCTGATATTGTGTCTGTGGCAACGCAAACACAGTGTGGAAGGTTCACCGACTTGCACAGACTGAGTCAGAAAACTTTGATAAAGCATCGTTGGGCACACAAAATATTGGCTGCTGTTTTACATCACCTTTATGGTGCCTCTGGTGGAACTGCAAATGAGCCCGATAATTGAGCTTACAAAATATTGGTCGATGAAGCAGCTTGGAAAGCCAGTGAATACTTTTATCCCTTTATTGTTTTCCAAATTATCCTGGAGTATTCTATTTCTCTTGGCAAGTTATGTGAAATACTGGCTAACATGCAATGACCAGTATGTCACTTCACATTTATACTGCAGTATTTTGCTATCTTAACTGAACATCTCCAAGAACGAAAAATTACCAGAGGGTACAGAGGGTACTATGCGAACGGTGTTCAATTTACCGTGGTGGGTGTTATTCATCATGGCCACTGTGAATATTTCTCATTTATTGTGCACAAATGTGTTAATTAGCTAAGTTTATACATTAACCTAGTCAATGAGATGTCAATGAAAAAGTTGTGGATGATGTTGAAAATGACTGATAGTATAATTTAAAGAAACTAGGGTTCATGAAGACCGCTTTGTTTGAAAGAAAAAGAAAGCCTGTGAAGTAAAAAACACCACCCAAGCATTTTGTACAGATGGTTAACCATCGAAGCTGAAACGTACGGCCCCGGTGTTTATCACTGGGTTAATCCCAACGGTTTGGTTGGCTGCCGGACGGTCGGTTGGTACGCAGTTGCTGCTTGCGCTCAGCTGCACGAGCCTGTTCTTGTGCCTGGGCAGCAGCATCAGCACGGCATAGACAAGCTCGTTCCCGGTTCTGCTCGCAACGTTGCTGATCAAAAGCTGCCTGCTACTCAGGAGTACTTATGACATGGCTTACCCATTTGGGAGCCGGAGAGAAACTGCTGCGCACGCTCGGCTGCGACGGAGAGCAATGATGTCACTGCTAGCGCAGCCAATCGCGCACCTATTTTTCGTGCATGCGCCTGGGGTTGTGCTGGAGGATTTTTTGGTTTACAGGCGACAGATAGACTGGGTACGAGCGTCCGCCCTTTTTGCTTGATGCGTCAGCAATTTTTGGCGCCTATCGTTGGTCCTTATTAAGTCCTTATCAAACGCGAGGTAGTGCGATCTTGTAAAGTCTTGCTTTCAGAACCATTCTAAGACTGCGGCCCAGACTTGCATGTTCATAATATGCACGATGTACTAGATGATGACGTTTATCTCTGAGACCGCTTTTATTACTAGTGCAGCGACGCATTGCCACGTGAATTTTTGGAAATCTCGCAGGTACTTCCCCCTCCCCCCCCCCTTTTTTTTTGCTTGTTCTTGTAGAAAAAGGACCACACAAGACCTAGGTTGCTATATACGCTGTTATTGGTCATTCTTCTACATATTGCACAACCCTTGCATTGGCACCTTATTGAATAAGTAAGGTAATAAATGTTACTTCACTAAACTTGCCTATTCGTTGCTTGTTCGCAATGAAATGACTTCAGCAAGTTTCAAGAACATTTTACTGAGCCACAATGACTCAAAATATGAGAAAATGGTTCTAAATTCGTGACATCACACTGATGTGCCGGCGTTAGCGTTTCAGCATGAAATTTTAGCAATTGAACTTTTAAGTTCATGTTCTCTTTTCATAATCAACCTCTTGCTGGGAAACTTAACAAAATTAGCGTTATAAATGATGCCTTATCTATCTGTCTACACCGATATTTTCTTTTTAGTGTCTCTTTAGGTTGCTGCAATGTAATTATGTCAAGGTTTATGTATGCTGCAAAACTGACCTATGTTGGTGGGCAGTGTCCAGCTAGATGTTTAGTGAGCAGGTTTACTTTCATGCAAGGCATTCTGCTATGGTGTCATTGCATCACGATAGTTGCATAAATCTTCATAGAAGTGTAACGGATGTCACATAGGTATGACTCTGCCTACAAAACTTTATTTTCAACAATAGCAGAGTTGCTTGATGTCTTTCATTTCATTCTGTGTGATATAAAAAAAAAACTTCATAACCCTTATTGATCATAATCTTGGCTTTTTCCTTAGCTTCGTCACAGTCACGGGAGTATGATGAGTTTTACCGTGGCGAGCGCCGCATGGATCGCTTCGTGGGGAAGTACGATCGGAATTCAGGTGCGCTTACCATTTTATCTGTTTTCTTCGTCTCTCTACTTTCCGCTTCTTTTATGATTCGATCGCTGGTCTAATGCAATTCACTTGACAAACCCCATCTCATAAAACCTTTTTTTTTTTCTCTCTCTCTCCCGTTCCCTCTCCTCTTGTGTCCAGTTGGCTTTGATGGCAAAGGACGAGGTGAACGTAAGTTGTCTTAATACTTTAACGTAACGACGTGGGTAGCAAGAATTTGCCTTTTTACAGATAAGCCAGATCTGTAGTTGCATTTTCCTAAGCTAGCATTGTAAGGACACGGCTATGACAAGCAGCATCGCAATTGAAATCAGACGGGGCTGTCTAGTGACTTGTGTTAGGTTTGCTGCAGTTGGCCTGAACTCGGCTGGCAGCTCTGTTTGAACAATGTTTGTTTTTTGCATTGGCATATTGGTAAATTGGCGGCCAGCAGAATGGCAATTTATACGGCAAATGTTCCACAGCTGAGCTTGCCTACTTCAAATCTGGACATTTTCTGTCTTTTCATCCAATGGTCACAACAATATTAGCCTTGTAGGTGCTTGTAAAAGTATGCAGGCACCCATGACTGTCTGTCTGAACATCTCACTGGCTGCCTGTTTGATCCATTGGCCTTTGTTGGCTGCACTGAAGTGACAGTTGGGAGTTTTCTCCTTTGCCAGGTGATCCATACCACTTGGGTGGTGGCGGTAACGACAGGGGTCCCCCTTCGGCTCGGCTGGGGCCCCGGGGTCCTTCACCCCAGGGCCGCTCAGAGAGGAGCCGCCCCTTTCCAAACCAGGGACGCATGCCCCCTGTGGGACCACCATTGATTGGGCAGGCCCCACCGCCTCCTCAGTACACTCCAGGTGGGCCCTCACACAGTACGTTCTGCACCTCCCAAGTGTGATACTCTTTTGTTTGTGTGTGTGTGTGTGTGTGCGTGTGTGTGTGAATATGCTGGTGGGTTGGAGAGCGCACACTTTTTGTCAAGGAGAACTCTTGTAAGGTTAGTATTTAAGTTCTGTGGGGTCTGAAGTGGGGATTATCACACCGTAGTCTTGGGACAAAGGAACGACAACACAGTAGTGCAAACAATCACAAGGGCATTTATTGCACCTTTCATACATCGATGCCTGCTAGCCGAGTTGCTATCCACAAAACATGCCGATGGGCGCGCGACAAATCTAGAAGTCCGACTCATCGCGTCCTCGCGAGCGAGTATGTTCGCTCCATGCTGGATCCCAACGCCTGGTCGTTCGCGTGTATAGTCACGCGAATCGTGGCGCATTCGAAGGCGGCCACACGAGGCGGTCTCGCAGATGCATCGGTCGCCGCGCGCGCGGAATATCCGCGCTGTTCGGCGACCCGCCGGGGAAGAGAGTTGCTGCACGTGCGGCACGTCTGACCCGCTGGCTTCCCGAACCCAAAGAGACAGCGCCTTGTCTTTCCCGAACCCAAGTAACCGCGCAGCGGCGCGACGCTCGCGCCATCTCTCGCACCACGCTTGTACCACTCCGACGCCGCATGCGCGGCGAAGCCGCACTACAGGGGACGCGCTATGCGGGAAAAACATCAGGGGAGGCGCGAGGGTCGCGCATCCCCACAGTTCACATAAGGTAACCCTAACAAAGGACCTCGAATGTCACCGTCGTCACTGTCATAACATGGGAGCTTTCTAACTACTGTCATGTTGCAGGCAACCAAATCGTAAAACTTGCAGACTCATTTGGCTTGCATATGTATACAGTAGACTTCCGTTAATTCTGCCACAACTGAAGGTCCTGGCATTTCTATGGGCAAAAGCTTTCGTTATTTCAGTCCTAAAATTGGCTTTTGTCGGATAATTTGAACTTGATCAGTCAGCGCACATGTGCCTGGCCCCTATGAGGACCCCAGTAGTGAACCCTTTAGAGGCAATGTCTGTTTCGATGGAGCTCGGGGAACAGTGGATGCATTGAACACATAAAAAAAACTGTCGAAAACGCCTGTTTTCGACCTGCCCTAGGAATGTTTTCAAGCAATAACCGTGGTTCAAATGTCTGCTTACAATATTGACGCTATTTTAACGTGCAATTATTTATTTTTTTCTTCTCTCTCTCTCTCTCTCCAAAGAATAGCCTGCGCTGTGCAATAGTATATGAAACCAAAACTGCCTTTGAGGTGTTTGTATGCTTTACTGCGTAACACGGCTGTATACGGACAAAGCTGGCATAAAAACGTGCAGAGAAGCTGACTTTCGAAAACCGGCTGACATTTTGCAGAACATATTTTTCTTGCTAAAAAAATGCAGTGTTCCTTAGATTTTTACTTTTGTGTACAAATTATTTTGTCATTTCTAAGTTAATTCTCTGCTTTGGACACACAGAAAGCAGGCTTGCATTTGATTTGGGGCATGTTAGAATCAGGCAAATACTGGCAATAAATTAGTAGTGTGTCATAACGCTTTTTCTCTGTCTTGTACTATTCAACCCTCCAGATAATTTGATAATAATTAATGGAAGTCGTCTCTATTGGCATTGCTGGAGTAAGAAGACGTTCGTGCCCCATCTACCTGATCAAAATCTGTGGTCTTTTGTTCATCGCTCAGTTGTTACTTTCTTTTTCTTCTTTTTCTTTCTTTCTTCTTTCTTTTTTTCCAGAGCAAACTTAACTGTCATTTAAGCCTAGCTCTGGAGCCTCTCCCTTGTGTGTGTGTGAGACAAAGGAAGCGATGTGGTTTTACTATTATGCTGCCATTTTGCTTGTTGTAGGAAGTGCAGTGAATCTAGCAGTTGTAGCACCGAGCCTTGTGCGTGTGCCTCTATTCTCAGACTACCCACCTCCACCAATGAGGCTGGGAGGACCTCCGCCACCGCAAGTGCACCCCCCGGGGCCACCACCTCCCCTGCGGCCACCGCCCCCGCAGAGTGGTCCCCCACCACCATTGCCAGCCAACCTGCAGGGCCCCCCGCCACCCACTGGGGCAGTGCCCCCACGAACAGGACCGCCGCCACCAAGCCTCCTACGCATGGTGAGGGGCTGTCAGTTGCTAGACGACAAAATCGTTGTTAGGCAAGCTTGTTGGTATGACGACCTAACATGAAAGATAGTGCAAAAACCGCACAAGTAAAATAATGGGAGCTCCAAAAGATCAAGGAAGTGCCCGATGTCAACCGTTCCCGTAATCTTTTGTCCGGTTTGACCAGACATTTTAAGCTAAGTGTCGCTTATGGTTGGCCCCGCTCACACTTCTGCACTCAGGTACTGCGGACAACTGCTTTGATTTTGCATGATAGAGATGGAAGCAATGCACAGTCAGTGTGGCTGCAAAATGACTAGTGAGTGCACTGTCGCACTCCACTCAATTGGCTTTGTAGCAGTCGTTCCTTCTTCAACTACTGGTGCGAGCCTTGTACACGCGTGCACTAGCGTTCTTGCTGCATGGCTGTGGACAAATTGTAAGGATACACTGGCCTGAGCCGAGAAAACTGTAAGTGCTAAACTGAGTCATGCTACTCTCTGATGGGTCTTCGTGGTAGATGTTTTCAAGTCCTGCATGTGCCAAACACTGTTGCTTTTCTCTGCAACAGTCTGCGTATTCTGTGCGCCCGTAGTGCCTTTTCTACCACTGCAGCGCATGAAAAAATTTTGAATTTTGGTCTGAGTAATGGTACAGCATGCTGTGTCAATTACTAATGTAGGAAACTTCAGTGACAGTCTATGCAGGTTTCCTTGAGTAACCTTGCAAGTAAAGCAAAGGCTTGTACCTTCATTTCCTTTGGCCACATAACACTACTTGGACGCTGCACAAACAAAACATATTTACTCGAAGGGCTGACTGTTTTATTCTAAGTGCACAATGTGTTGCATAATTCGCAAGAACTGGCAAACCGCAAGCAAGAAAAAAAAAGGCACTTGGCAGCTTCAAACTATCCTTGTTCGTTGCATTGTAAAACACATTCCTTATGTGTTGCTCTGGATAGGAACCACATCTTGGAAAGAAAGCTATATCTGGGCAGAAGTGCTGTGCTAGAAAATAGCTGAGCCTTTATAGAGCTCAGGCTGCCCTTTGCTTACAGAACATGGTGTGGCCACTTACTGTACTTACAATCTAACGCGCATTTTTCCTCTTTTTTTTTTCCAATGAAACTGGTGCAAAAATCGTGTGCACATTAGTATTGAATAAGACCCTAAATCTGTGTCACTGTATCGCATGGCCACAATGGCCACAACAGCCGCGCCAGTTGTGGCCATTTTGCGCCAAAACGTCATTTTAGCAGAAAATTGCACCAAGACTGCAGCAAAGCATGCGTAAAAGCAAAACCCTCCTTGAAAAGGCAGCAGCCCAAAAAGACATGCATGGAGACAAGACGACAAGGGCGAGCGCTTATCCTTGTCCTTGTGCTCATCCTTGTCTCGTTTCCATCCGTCTCTTTTTGTGCTGCCGCCTTTTCAAACATGTACCAACACCCCCCACTTCGCCACATTAAACCCTCCTTCCGTCGATGCTTCACGGCTTGCAAAACTGAAATCGAAACCAACAGCACACTATAATCACCGTCATAGAAAGAAGCGGTGGTCAGTCTATAAAGTTTCTCACTCTATAGTGAGAAATTTATGGGCTCATCGGAGTTGTCCAGTTTGTCATTTGCTCATTTTTCTCACGGACGTACAACATAGTGCCAACAATTCCTACAAGAAATGATTAGGGAGGAACTGTGTTGCTAGTGCCTATGGGCACTGCAACTGTGGCAGTTCAGCCAGCTGGAAGTGATAGTTGTTTGAAGGGATGGTTTTGGTGGCTGCACAAATTGATTTTTTAACAAAATGTTTCGTTAGAAGTACAATTAGCAATGATTATGCATATGGCCACAAACTTATTGCCCTTGTGCGTAAAGAGAGAAAATACTATTGCTCATAAATTTAGAAATGTGGGTTGTAATATGTAACGCCACGAGAGCAAGGGCAGCTACAAGCAAAAGGATTACATGCAAAATCCATGCAAAAATCATAGTAATAACAATGTTCAACATATTCAAACAAACGCCACCCATCATACCCATGGTAGCTGAATGATTGCAGCGCCAGAAGTTCCTATAGGAATTCTGGTATGGCAGAATCCAATGTAGCCTTGCTACTCTTGTGCTGCCCATACAGCCTCCTCCAAGAGGGCCTCCGCCGCCGCTAGGAGCACCCAGGGGTCCACCGTTGATACCAGATCACAGGGGCCCACCACCTGTGACCAACGACTGGGAGAGGCAACAAAGTGAGATTGAATTCTTCACATCACTGGTGTGTTTTCAGCACAGAGTTGGGACCCATAGCGACAGGCATTTTGTTTGAAATGCCCTTGTGATAGGAGCTGAACCTCATTTTGATGGAAGAGGTTACAACAAAGTAATGGTTATAAAAGTAATGTAAAAATGCATGGATTCAGTAGAGAGAGGATTTCCTAGCATTTTATGCACCCTTTCCTTTTCTTTTTCTGACTTTAAAACAGATAAAATGCCACTTCCAGACTGTGGCTGTGAATGTGCTTGCCTCACCTTTTGCTTCTGCCTGCACGTGATCCAGTAGTGCCAGCCATTTGTGTTGAAAAGGATAGCTGGCGAGGTCCCCAAGGCCAGAAAGTTGAGGAACCTCTGGAGTGGGTGGCCAGCTATGGCTGCCAATGTGCTGCTTTTCCCCAAAAGAGTTACGTTCAACAAATACAGCAGAGCTCTATGACGGGACTGTTTTTGAGTTCCATTGAACCTGAAGGGGGGGGGGGGGGAGTGGCTTGTCAAAACTGTTTGTAGAAGGCGGGTGGTAGGTGACAGCTGTACCATAAAGCAGGGTGAAGGTTGTAAGGCAGGATTGTTAAACTAGTTAGTAGTTGCGTGCCCGCTAGTCCAGGACAAGCTCGACCGCTCCGGCATATTTCATTTTGTGTCTCGTCATCCCAGTTCTGTTTTCCCAACAGGAGAACCAGTAGGTGCTTCTCTATTTAACGCAACAAATTTCTACTTCTGTTGCAGGAAGCTCTCCTGTAGGTGCTAACTGCGTACTTGCATTTCCCTAGCCCCATCGGGCCTTGATGCTGTGGTCAAGGCCATGCACACTGGCTCAAGTGAAATAATGTGCTATTTTTGCCTTAACCCATTATTGCCACATGCTGTGCCACTTTTTACTTTTTATTGCAATGGCAGTTGTATGGGTGCTTGACACGCGATGAAATTGGGAAATTATCAGGCATAAGACGGGTAATTTGAGACTGGTGGGAGAAGCCTTACTTTTGCGATGCACATAAAATATGCTGAGGTGCACTCGGGCCGTCGCTGAGCAAATGCACGGCCTATACACCTGTGATCTGCAGCAGATAATGTGCTTCCATGATCACATGAGCTCCTTGACATGGTACAGAGAGTGGCAGTATGAACATTCGCTGTAAGACGTGCACACCCAGCTGCTCACAATCAATGGGTGAAGTCTATTCATGCTTGCCTTTTATGCACCTGATGTCGCGCTTGTAAGCAGATGTTTACTTTAACTTGTACGGCCCTTAAAGCTAAGAGTTTTCCCCTCTGGGTGAAACCTGCAACTTTTGTGGGCCACCGTCTGCTGGTGTTAAGCCACTAGCCTGAGCCTCCCTGCCTTTTCCTCCTCTCTCAGGTGGAATGCATTCCCTGCCCCCAGTGTCGCAGCCTCCACCCCACCCTGGTGGAGTGCCCCCTGGCCCTGCCCCACCGGGTATGCCTCCCAATCGGCTGCCACCGCCTGGTGAGCTGCTGACCATAGGTCTTGCTTGTTGGCACTCTGATTACTGGGGGATATGATAGGCCACAGCTGGCTCAGGCCAAAGGAAAGCATCTTACCAGGTGGAGAAATTATGCATCACTTTCGTGTTGACTTGATCCCGTCAATGTGGGCCGGAAAAACTTAGCAGAAGTAGTAGGTGTCCAAAGCTACCTGGCACCTCAATGCATATGGTTGTAATATTAATGAGAGCTTTATGATGTGTGTAAATTTTGATGAGGGCGCTGATTGTCATCATTATAATGGTACTCTGCTCTAATAGCCGGACCCCAATACAGTCAACGACCGATTTTTCGGACCCTCTAGGGAACGTAAAAACGTCCGAAAAAATGAATGCATGCAAAAACCGCACCTTTTTTTTTCTTTTTTTTTTCTCGGATCTAGAGGTAAAGGGCGAAATACCAATCTTCCGAAACACTGCCAAAGCATCAATGAAGGTGCTATAAAAAGAGGCGTTCAAAAACTCTGTGTGCAGCCGACTGCCGGATTATTATGTACATGTGCATCGTTGGGTAGCCAGTGTTATTGCTGCAGTGGCTTGAAGAACTTGTTGATTGTTGTTTGGACGGCGTTCCGGTTGCATGCGATCATATTCACCTCGATCTGAGCAAGGGTCATGTCAGCACTGTACACCGATGAAAAAGTCAAAGTGCTTGCGTCAACTCGTCGCTTGTAGGCGGCGCAGGCATTGGCTCCTCATTTTCAACATCGGAGTCTTCTGAATCCCCCACAACCTGACGGACTATTCCCTCGTCAGTCAGTTCTGCGCAGAAGTTGAGCTCGTTGTCAGCGTCAACAAACTGTTCAAAAGTTATTTCCGTGGGTACGGTACTGCTTTCCGCGCTTCGATGCCATCGGCGAGGACGACAAAGACGGAGTGGGGGCCATCGAAGGCAAGCGAAATCCTCAAGTTGCGAACAGTGGAGTTCGCTGACGAGCGTCGAAGCACCTAGGCCTAGCGTTACAGAGCACACTTGACGCAACAGCACAACCACACACCACACTAGCCAAAACGTGGCTTGCGCAGAGAAACGAAATAGCACCTCTCCGGAAACTCCGCCGGAAGCGGAAGTGCGGCCATTTGCGGCGATGAACATAGCCAGCGTGGCCAGACCAAATCGGTGTGTGATGGCTAGATTTGGCTAATTGTGGTTCAAAGCGGTGATATGCTTCGGCTGCTAATCTAGGTGGTGTTGCTACAAGTCGATTTCCTTTGCAAGGGCGCTGCGCGAGGAGCCAAAAGACCTCCCGTCGCGTCAAAAAGTCCGGAAAATTGGACGGCAGGGGGTTCGAGCGTCCGAAACTTCAGATGTCCTTATACATTGATTCTATGGGGCTTGTGGCGGTGCCATGAAGACGTCCGAAATATCAGGCATGTCCGAAAATTCAGTCGTTGACTGTAATGCATCCCCTTTATGCCATGATATGCATTTGATGAGCCAGCTAGGGCTTAGAAGACACCGCATGGATTGCATTGGGTGTTGAGATTGCTGTCGTAATAAATGCCATGCCCATTTAAGAGCTCTCTTGCTTCGAACGATCAAGAACCTTTTTACATCCCGCAGCTCATGATAGGAAGTTATGATGTTCTGGTGAGTCTTTTGTTAGAGAAGTTGTCAGCAGATCAAGATAGATCAGGGACAAGCCGTGCCTCTTTCGACTGCTGTTGATGGTTCGAGCGCATTCCTATGAAAAGCTGCAGTTACTGCTTAAGCTTTTTGTATTTCAAAGCCTACAGCATTGGGCTGCAGATAATATAATTTGAAAGAATGACAGTGTTGCGAGGAACGCCAGCTTGATACCACACCAACACTGCATGTGCCTGCACGTAGTAATGGTAGCCATAGTGAGAGTATGCATTGTAACGCAGCAGAGCTCATAAGTAGAACAAAAGACAGGCAGCAGCGACTTAGCAAATGAGGCGTGAAATAGAAAACAATTCACTAAAGCTCTCCAAACTAAGCAAGCAGCTTCATTTGCCTTCAAAAATATTTTCTTATTGTAAACACACCACTAGATCCACAATGCACCCTGTTGGCATGCTGAAATGTGCAGCATTACTTCCCTGTTGAGTCACCAAGTGACTGGCCACTGGACAAAGCAGCGAGCTTGGTTTCTCTTTCCTGTTTCTTTTTTCTTTCTCGCCCTGCGGTGCCCCCAGTGGTGCCGGCTCCAAACGTGCCGCCGCCAGCGCCCCATGTGAACCCAGCATTTTTCCCTCAACATGCGGGACTGCCGCCACCGCCAACCTCGTCTCAGCCCTCAGACCCGTACGGCAGGCCACCCCCTACGCAGTACACACATGACTACCGTGGACCCACCAATGACAGGTGGGTTGGGGTGGGATTCAACCATACATTGTCTTTTTGGTATATAGGGATTATGGGTACAGTAGGGTGTCATTAAATTAAGTGCCTAAACACTAATAATTGGCAAACATTACTGGAAGAGAGGGTCTCAGGTGAAGGTGAAGGGCCAGGAGGGCATCTATGCATGCGGGTATAGCCCAGATGCCTCCATGTAAAATTTTGGCTGCAGTAAACCACCAAGCTTAATCTGGGTGTCCCCTTGAGTAGTGGTCGGTACTGTAGATGTACTTTCACCAGCCAGGTTCTTCAGGCTCTGAGGAAACTGTAAAGATGTCTAAGTAACTTTTCAGTCATGGGAAGCTTGTTAGGAGACCTTTCCTTGTGCTTCACTCCACAAGTTTCACATTTGTCTGTAACGGTGCCTGATCATGTGACTTAGGCACTACGCTATCTTGTGCAGACATCACGCTTAGCTTTGACCCTGCATTGCCATAAGTTAAGGTTTCCCTGCAAGCTTGCAAAGTTTCCGTTTATGTAGGGCAAGCTGTGCATGTTTGCCAGCTGATCGTCTTTAGACTCTCGTACCACTTTTGGTGACCATAAGTTGAAACTTCCTTGCCTTCTCGCATAATTCTCTCCAGCTTGATTGTTACTGATTGCTACCATGGCATCATGGATTGCTATGGATTGCTACCATGCTACCATCAGGTGTATAACACAGTGACTGCTGATATGCTTGCTTGTAACAAAACTCCTGCCAGCTTGCCAGTAAACGTGATGTCACAGTGTCTGTGAACTACACAGGGTGCAGAACCTTGCTGAGGTTTTATGATGGTATCTTACAGTGCCACAGGAAAGTTTGTACAGCTGACTTTCATTAATTCAGCCTTGACGGAACCGATAAAATTGATTCACTGTCTGACAAGTTGAATTAAACAAGATGCAGAAAAATGCCAAAATACGCTGCTGATCCATTTAGCAGTATCTGTCAGATTCTAATGTAGAAATGACATTAAAGCTCCTTAACTAACTAGAAA
Organism: Dermacentor albipictus; assembly: GCF_038994185.2. Classification (NCBI taxonomy): domain Eukaryota; kingdom Metazoa; phylum Arthropoda; class Arachnida; order Ixodida; family Ixodidae; genus Dermacentor; species Dermacentor albipictus. Next base: position 103,021,865 of record NC_091823.1, read on the forward strand.
TGTAACGCACACACAGTCTTTTTGCAAGAAGGGTCAAAGTTCTAATATGTGTAGCACAATTCATTGAGTCAGCTTCGCCGTGTACAGCACTCTTATTCAATAAAGCACGCGAACACAGTTTGGTTTCATATTTGATCAGTGCCAGGCAGGCAACTTTTGGCCCAGTTATCTTGGAGGAAGAAAAGCAAGCATTAAAATCGGGTAAATACCATTGTCTGGCATTGTCAGCTGTTGTTGCTTGTTAAAGTCTGCCCAGAGCAGGCCGAAAATAGGCATTTTCGACAGGATTTTATCTTTTTTTACTTCTGTTCAACATTTTCAGTATCCCTTAAGCTCTGCCAAAATATGCTGCTACTAAAGTGGTTGCTATTGGGGTCATGAGCATGCTTGCTGACTGTTCAAGTTGGAACTATGCAGTGAAGGCCAATTTTATTAGCATCGAAATAATGAACGTTTAAGCCCATAGAAATGCATGGATGCTAACCGGGACCTTCATTCGGGATTGAATTAACTGAATTAGTGGAAGTCTACTGTGTAATTGATCAGGTCTAGGAAAGTGCGTGTCGAAAAAAAGCTAGTCGGCAAATGTACTTGTTAAAGGTCTTAGCTGCACAGTCATTCTTTACATTGTTTGCATGTAGCTCTTGCCAACTATGCCTTGTTGCTACCATTGTACTGTGCTTGCACCACTTTGCTCTCAAGCCACATCGAGAAGCTCACTCAATGTTATGAAGGGTCTATGTATGGCTCGCTTCTCCGATGGGCTCAGTGGCAGAGCCAGACGCACTTTCAGGGTCTCTAGTCCAGCAGCTTGGAAAACTGAAATCCTGGAGCTGTTCGGGCAACTGCCAATCAAGTTACTTTATTTACTTGCATAATGAACACACTTCTTTTCCCTAAAGATATGCGTGAAGTTGGGTTGCGGGGTAAAATTTTGAGCAATTTTCTTTTTCATGGCCACCTCGATTGCACCAACAGGTGTGTAGACAGCTACACGAAGTAAGGACGGTAGTTTTGTTGGCCGTATGAACTTGCAAACATTCACTTCAACGCAAACTGAGTGGCGAGAACACAGCACGCACAAGGGTATGAGCCGCCATAGACTCGGCCCCTGACGCAGATCGCTTTCAAGATGGGGCATGCCGTGCCCCATCCCCTAGCCCTGGCGCCATATGGGCGACAGGAAACTGTGTGTTTCCTTTCCGCTTGGCGCCCTTGTGCACAGGAGATTAAGCCACGATCGTCGGCTTCCCTTGCGTGCTTTCACTTGCACCTACAGCACTTCGCATGTGGTGAAAATGTTGATGGTGGAAAAAATGCACCTGGAGCATCCATGTACAGTTGCCGACCGTTTATTCGAACCTCACGGGGACTGTGGAAATGTCAGAATAAACAGGTGTCCGAAAAAGCAGATTAAGAAAAAGAAATTCTTTATTTCCACTCGCTTATTCGGGCTCGGGAGTAGGCTTGAAGAAATCATGAATGCACCGTTGCATGCTGTTCCGTTTACGCGCAATCAAATAAGCCTGAAACTCGGAGAGGGTCGTACGGTCACTACAAGCAGCTGAAAGCACAGTCACTGCTTGTACACGCTCCGCATGCGACGGCAGCGTAGCACATGGTGCATCATCTTCCTACTCGAAGTCGTTGTCCTGCGGCACAGCAGAAACCTGACGAATGATCTCGCTGTCGTCGAGTTCTCCGCATCTCAGTACAGCAGTATCGGCACCTGTGAAACTGTGAAATGAAACGGTGTCTGGAATTGCAAAGCAGTCACTGCGCAGGTCTCGGCAGAACATTTTCGTCGTCAGTAGGGAGCACATCGGAATGCGACAAATCTTAGGCCTCCCGGCACCCGCTTGCCGGCATTTCCCAGCGTAGTCTGCGCGGGTGCTGTCGCCGCCATTAGAGACTTGACGCGATGTTTCCGTATGCCGCGTTGGATCACCACAACCTCGACACATCACACAAAGCAAACACCACCACGCCGTCACGTTGATACCAGTCTTACAAACGAAAAATGTGGCTACTCGCAGCATCGTGCACGAAGAAAGAAACAAATCAGCTGCTGAATCAGCTGATTGTCTTGACTTGGTTTACTAAGCTGAGACTGGAACTGCTGTGGCCACAAACCAGGCAGAAACGATGATGAGTGGGGATTTGCAGTAGCGCCACTTTGTGGGGCAGCAAGGAGGCTCCGTTGAAAACAAAAATGGCGTTCAGCAAGTCGAACCATGCACCGGTCAGTCTGTGCATGGTGCTCTCGATCGAGTTGGCTCAAGAAGTGTCCGAAAAATCAGACGAGAGGTTGCAAGGTGTCTGAACTTTCGGCAGTTGTTATACATTATGGTCTATGGGGATAATGGCAGTGCCTCGAAGTAGATTGAATAATCGAGCATGACCAAATTTTTGGAGTCTGAAAAATCTGTCGGCGACTGTAGCTGCTATCGCAATAAAAGTAGCAGACACGGTATGATTTGGCATTGGACCCAGTCAGATACAATCGTGTCCGCCAGACGCCATATCAAATGCCAAATTGTACTGTCTGTCCTGCTTCACGGCAGCAAATTCAGGGTGCGATCATTATACGAGAAAAAGAAAAAACACACTTCTTGATTGAAAAAGTGGGGGCTGCATTCATTGCACAAGTGCATTCATTATGCGAGTGAATACGGTAATCACATCAATGACATGCACAGTTTACAAGGTTATGTATGTTGGCATCTTCTCAAAGCTCTTCTCCCCCCCTCTCCCCCCAAAAAATGCCTTCGCACGTTTTGAGTGTGCACACAGAACAGCAAATAGTGTGTGTAAAAAGATGGCTGGCTAGTTTTTCATGGCTTCGTTCTAATATGGGATAAGTGACCCTTGGAGGTGACCTGATCTTCAGTCACAGAAATAGCGCTTGGTTAGTTGATATCCTAAAAAAAAGACAGGGAATTCATTAACTGGTTCGAACCAGCACTTGTTCCCAACCTAACATTTGGCTAGGGCATACAGAAGAGAAGCTGGCATTAAATTGTCGTTCACGGGCCCCTCTGCTAGTCTGTTTTTACAGCCCAGGAGCAGCTCTGAACCGTTGCAAGAGAGCAGTTTCTTTGTCAGGGCCCTGTACGCTTGTCTCGTCTAACTCATTGCTTGCTATTGTTTTTACCAAAACAAGGTCCAAGTTTATCGTAGCTGAGTTCAAAGCTTTTGCTATAGATGGGAAAGCTGAAAGCTAGTAGAACACATTGAACTTGATGATGTGATTCTTTATCTGAAGGCGCCAAGTTAATGCTATCAGTTTCTTACAGTAAAGCTAATGTTTTAACACACCTTGCACTGTTGTATTCACAAAAGCACTTTTGTATGAAGCATAATAGTTTGTGTGCTGTTGTACTCTAAAACCTTCTGAACACAAACCTGAAGCTTTTGTAGACCACCATGATATTGTAAAATCAGACACATTCATTATACTCAACTCACATTGGACAATTTCGAAGCCCCATCAGAATTGTATTTCTCTATTGCAAATGGCTCTGTTGCTCAAGCTGCTGAATGGAGCCAATCGCAATCGAGCAATTTGATCTTGATAGGGCTTGATCACAATCGAAAGTGTGCCTTGTGGTCGGGATAGTATTATTTTAATCATTGCTTTGATACGATAACTGCCATGTCTTGGGCTTTGGCCATTCATTTTCTGTTTTGCTTGCTTGTTGCCTGTCTTTGTTTTGTTTTGTTTCATTTTGCATCAGCTTTGATTTGTTGTACTTCTTATTGCTATTTTTTTCTTCTTTTTTTCCTTCCGTTTCCTCTGTCCTCTAGCCACCCTTATTCAGTAGATCCGAGGCAAGTAACAAATTCTGCTTGGGGTTCATACTTCTTTTTTTTTTCTTTGCTTCTTGTTTTTTGAACATGCTGTGCAAGAAACTGCAGACTAGTTACCCTAGCTCGAGAATTGACCTTGTCACTATGCACTTCTCGCGATGCTTACTGCTTAGCGGAGCTGCAGTACTGCTTTCGAGTAGCTGCAGTGAGCTGCACTATTTTGGAACAGAGGGTACGCTTGCTTGGCCCGGAGCAATGGGCACGTGTATTCACCAAATGTGTGAAGCCATTGTTGTTCCATCAGAGCTGCAATCTTGATGGGGTGCTGCCGGATAAAAGAGGCATCAAAAGCAAACATCAAAGTAAACTTGACTGTTAGATGAGCCTTTCTCGAACCTTGCAAGTGCTTTCATGTCAAGAGATTGCTTAGTCGCAAAGAACGTAGCGACTGAAGGAGCACAGTTCCTGTCGGTTACAACAAATGGGGGTCGTCTCATGTGCTACACTGGCAACTAGAAGCCAAAAATTGAGTTCTTACTTTAACAAAAAGTTCGCTTTTGGTAATGGGGATATTTTGGAGATTTGGAGCACTTATCTGCCACTTCAGGTTGTCTTTTGGCAATATTTGGCTTCGGTGTCTCTTTGGGGCCTGCAGTTGCGTCCCAAGTTTGGCAGGCACTGTGCAGTATCTTAGTACTTGCCCCTTTGTGCTGTAGGCAAGCACATTAGAGCACTGTTATGTAGCTTTTGATCTTTGTGTGCTGATAGGTTTCTGTAAATCAAGCATATTGCTGCGTTTAATTTCTGTAAGGTGGTGGAAGTGCATTTGATGCATGCTACAGTCGAACCTTGATATATCGAACAGCGCAGTGATCACTAAATAGTTCGATACAGCCAGAATTCGATATATGAAATCACGTAAAAAACGAGTGAAAAAGTACTGCAAATCAATCAATTAACCAAAGGTGCGATCGGGGATCGTTGTTCGGAGCACGTGTTTGGTTGCCTCGCATGCAATTGGCCTATGTCGCGCCGACTTCATCCGCTGTGCGAAGTCTGCGCGCGGCACAACCAAAAACACGCTCCGGACAACGATCTCCAGTCGCACCCCAATTGTGGCGCAGTAAATACTCACTTGACGCTTCACACAAATTAGTTATTTGGCTGAAAGTACTGCACCAGTATAGCCCGCTTCTTATTGGCAGCCGTGTGCTTAAACATGGATTCCTCAACACAGTCTAAACAATCCACAAGTGATAGGCCAGTGCCCCTATAGCGTCACAGTAGTGGTGTAGATGGGCCAAAGCAGCTAAAGCCCTGGTTGACGTTGTGAGCGGGGCAACATCAGCACTTGCAGGACCAACAGCGTGGCAGTTTAGGCAAGTTGGTGTGTCGTGACTTTTTTTAGGCTTGTAGCGCAGCTGAGAATGAGCAAAGGAAGGAAGGTGGAAGGGGTACTTTGTTCTTTCCTATTCATTGCCCCTTCCACTTTCCTTTTTTGCTCGTTCTGAGCTGTGCTACAAGCCTAAAAAAAGTCATGCAGGATCAACCTCGGCAGTGTCTTCGTTTGGCCGCAGCTTCTGCTGTGATCTCCACGTCCGTCAGTCGAAGCATATTGAAACATTGTTAATAGCAAAGTATTAAGTGGTGTCTATGGATGAGCCCAGTGAGCGTGCATTGTCGCGCGTCTTTGTAGATGCAAACCGCCAGTCCTCGCAAGACGCGGCAGGTGCAGAGCGCAGTACCGAGGAGGTGTCAGTGCGGCAAATATATTGCGTCATTGATGTTGTCGAACATTGTTGAACTAGCTAAGTCACCGCGTATGTACGCCGCTACGTTCAAGTGGCGCCCTCGGTGTGATCGATGTGTGCAGCTATAGTGTGCAGCAGTTGGGAACGCCCATTGCGCCACCGCTATCTTCAAGGATGTTGTGGGAAAGCTCACTGCCGGTCAATAGAGTGCGCATGGTCCGGGGTGGCAGAGTTCGATATATCCATTTTACGTCCAACCGCATTTGAAATAAAAAATAAAAAATGCATGCGATTTTTCCAGTGATATAGAAAAGGTTCTATGTGCGCAATAATTCAATATATCCGTGTTTGATATATCGAGGTATGACTGTACTAGTCTTTCGTTGATTGCAAGACCATTTCTACTGCTTCAGTTAGGTCTGCTAATTTATAACAAGGTACCTCTGTATAAAATGGTTACAGTACTGATGGTGTTGATAGTGACATTTGTGAATGAAAAGGGCATTTGCAAGTTATGCACTAGTGCATATAGAAACAGGGGAAAAGCTTTTTTGTACTTTGAAATCATCGCCTAGCTTAGTTCAGCCCATACTCCTAATGTTATGTACAAGTGCATTGTGTTGCAGAATAAATTCTGATTACTGCAAAAAAAGAAAGACTAGGGCAGGTAGTTTGCTGTTGTGGTTTTGTTTCAACACATTTGTCTTGCATGGTATGACGCTGTTGAGTGCATGTCTGGCTCTGTAGTACTATTTCGGTGTATTATATGTGAACCCTTTCTTTCTGTGATTGTTTACGTCCTCAATTCTTTTTATTTCGATTCTTCCATAACAGGAGTATGTTGCCTGCATCATCATCTATGCCCTCAAGGTACTCAAATTTATGGACTCATAAACATTCTGGAGTGGGGTTGCGGCAATTAAATTGACTTGTTCTGCACATCTTGGGTGTTACTGTAGTGCCCCCCCCCAAAAAAAAATCTGGATGCCTGTGTTTCTGTGATGCATGAAGTGGCTCCAGGCCCTGCAGTCTGGTACTTTAGGTAATGTGCCAACTCCAGAAGAAATGCTGTAGAGGGCCTGCTTATTGTTAACCACCAGCCCACAAGCCATGCTGTGGTGCTGAAGTAATCTACTATAGCTGTGTTGTTTTAGGCCTCTATCTTAGCACAGTTAAACCTCAATATAACAAAGTAGGTAAAATCGGCAATTTGCTTCGTTATATCGAAATTTCGTTGGATTGAAATTCGACATTTTATGCAAATAAGTGCTGTTGCCAATCGATTTTTCTTGCATGGAAAGGGGCCGCAGAATTTTCGGAATCGGGCAATCGAAGAAAGCAAGTTTCAGTGAGAAAACAATTCATTTTGATGGATCTGGGAGTCAACTATGAGGGATATGGTTCCATGCCACGTCAACGATATCTTCACATAGGCGGTATGGACACACTTTCGCGTGCAATCCTCCCCCGTAGCTGATAGCTTCGCCAGCAGCGGGAAGCGAATGCTTCGTCTGCCTCTCGCTCCACTGGGTGAGATTGCGCAACCTTCGATACTAAACACACGGGAAGACAGCTTACATGATGCCATGCGGTCTCGGCACGCCCACTCTTTGCACGTGCGGTAGATTACCTCTACAGCAGGGTGCGCAGCTGCATATGCGCTCAGCAGCGCTTACAGCCACATGCAGCCACAGCCAAGATGCGGCTCTCTTGTCACGCCGTGGGCAATTTGAGAGGGGCACTCGTAAGGAGCCGCCTGTAATTTGATCATTTGACCGTCTGCGTCTGCGGCAGTTTCCATTTATTGTCCCGGCATTCCTTTGCTGTGGAAGGGAAATTTCGTTATATTGGAATTGCATACAAATACGCTTCTGTTCTCATTCTATGGACAAAAGGCTGTGAAAAGTTGAATGCTTTGTTATATCGAGGTTTAATTGTATTCACTGTGTTCTGGCAGTGCTACGCAGGCAGGTGGTATCACTGGTAAAATTACGTTTATTTCTCGACGTTCAAATTTATTTGAAAAGTGTTTCTCCTCGAAGCATGCTGCTGCAAGTGTGCTTTTCATATTACCCTTTAAAGAGCAGCCGTGTTGGTTGTGATTTGTTCATTTGTGTCATGCCTCCGGGCTGCTGCAGTAATCTTTCAGTTCTGATGTTCAGCAGAGTGCTGTGGCCTTGCTGCACAAATGAAACCTTGTAGCTCTCTCTGCTGTCACGGCACTGTGAGAGCTTTAATTGAATGTTCTTTGTTGCCTTTGTATCGACCAGCACTGCTTTCTCTGGTGCATTTTTAAATTTATTGGTTGAGCCGCCCTGTCAATTGCAATAATGTGACCACGGAGTTTACAGTATTTTAACATTGGCACATTTGTTCTGTAGTTCCCGAAAGTCTTGAGGTGAACTAATTTCTTGGTATCGCATGCAGAATGACCCTCCTTAATCTACAAACACATAAGTAGGCCTTAGCAGGCACTGTAAAAAAAAAAAAATTTAGTGCCTTAAGGTTCCTATGTCAACAAGGCTGGCATAATCAGCACTCTAAAAGCGTGATATAGAGGCGAACCCATTTATAATGCACTCTGTAGTTCCCTGAAAAGTGATTGTTGTATCGGTAGTTTGTTATATGTGGACTTGTCCTTCAAAACACATAAAAATTAACGATGCTGAAGTTGGTAGCAGCAGTTACGATTCGATGCCACTTGGGTCCAAAAATTTTATTTTTAGTATCTCGTCTTTTGTTGCCAACACTAACGCATCTAGCTGAAAATTTCCATTAAAAACGTCATATATAGAATGAAATGCAGCAGCGTAGCAGTTTCAAAATGGCGCCTGGCCACTTCTGACCACCTGCCATTTCAAAACTACAAGGGCAGCCACCACCATTTTTTTCTTGTAGAGCTTGTTATATATTTCACTGTCAGCGGGACAGGAGGGGATTCTTAATACGATATGGAAGCGTTCCATTTGGCTGGAAGTGGAAACTGCTGTGGCATGCCGACATTTTGCAAAGGTCTTGTCGTTACGGCTGCAGCATCAGCCACTTTTGCACCGAGAGGCACAAAGTTACGTGTTGTATAATTTCGGTCGAAAAAGTGCGGAGTTCAAAAGGTAGAACTCTATCGCTACATTTATGGGTAACAACATAAACAAAACGTCGGAACTGTGAACTCTTGATGACCGAGTAGTAAGGTCCACCGGCTATAAATAGTAGTGCCGCTATTGTGACTTCACAAGATTGCACGCGGTGCCGCACAGAGAACTTGGCGGGAACTAAAGTGCTGTCTTCGTGGCCTCTGTGATAACACTGCTGCATGCTATCCCGGAGGCCGCGGTGCTTTGAAAGTATGGTTGAATGAGTTGAAAACAAGTAACGTTCCTCACGGCTTCTGAAATTCACACGTAGCGCTCACTCATCTCGGCGGTCGTACCTTCGTTGCTGTTTCGCTGGAGGAGGGAGCACACTGTCGTGCGCCCATTTCAGTCGCATTTTTGTGCTTCAGAACTTTGCATGTGCCTTCCTTTTACTGCACCCAATTTTGAAGTATCCGTTGTAACAGTATGGCACTGTTAAAAAGGTTCATTATATGTGCGCACAGTTTCAGTAAGCAGGATCTGAAAATCATATATACAAGGGCAATCCCAAAAGTAAGGTCTCTAATATTTTTAGATACACAAGCAACTTTTTATTTAGAAAATAGTTACATTATTTTAAAGGTTGAAGAGTGCTTTATTTTTCTACATGATCGCCATTTCAGTCTAGATATTTTTGTAGATGCTGCGGCAGTTTTACAATGCCCATGTCATACCAGCTCGCTGCCATGTCCTTCAAGAAGTGTTGAACTTCATCTTTCACTTTGTCGTCAGACCACAAGCGCCGTCCAGACAAATGTTCCTTCAACTTGGACAGGTGGTAGTTGCTCCGTGCCAAGGGTGGGTGATAACGTTTCAACCAAAGTTTTGCAGGAGATCGACAGTTTGACGGACGGTATGTGGGCGGGCATTGTCATGGAGAATGCTTACACCCTTGCTCAGCATTACATCCTCTTCTCCAATTCTGAATTGCCCTGCTGAGTTTTTTCGGTGTTTCACAGTACCTGTCGGCCTTTATTGTTGCCCCAGCTGGCAGAAAGCCAACCCACAGTAACCCCTTCCAGTTTCAAAACACAGTTGCCATGACTTTACCGGCAAACTGTGTTTGAATTTTCGCAGCTTGGGCGAAGAAGGATTCTGTCACTCACACGACTGTTGCTTTGTCTCAGGTGTAAAGTGTAATGTCCAGGTTTCGTCCCCCGTGACAATCGAGTCCAAGAAGTTGTCCTTTTCGCCTGAATATCGGTGGTGAAATTCACTGGAAGAATGAACTCATTGTCCTTTGTAGTCTTCTGTGAGCATACACGGTACTCATTGTGCACACATCTTCCGATGTTGCAGCTTTTCTGCTTAAGTCCTGTAGATGGTGCTTCAGGAGACCTCAGAAACCAAAATGCAGAGAGCATCCAGAGTGATCCTCCGATGTTCACATGATTTTCTCAACCTTCGTGACTGTCTCATCGGGAATTGACAGCCTACCGCTCTTTTCTTTGTTGTGAATTTCAGTATGACCAGCTGGACACCCTACACCTCTTTCTTGACATTCTTGGCATCCATTCATGACTGTCCATGCACTTGTGTCAATTGGTGATAACTTTCTACCACAGTTGAATGCCTTTTGCATTCAAAAATCAAATAACTGCACGAACTTTGTTTGCACTTGGTGCTTGCATTCAACGAGAGCTCCATTTTCAATGGCTGCCAAGCCAAGACTGAGCATCCGAGCGAAGCACGCGCATGTTTTTTGGGGAGTGGAAGAAACGCCACCCACAACAGTGTGGCCAACCACCATATCAACAGTTTATCTACGTCCCCAAAAAATTGGAGACCTCCTTATGGGGAGTGCCCTTGCACATGCAGTCAAATGTGGTCGTCGTAACCGATAGATGCTTATAAATAGGGTCGACTGCAGTACCTATCAAGCTTGCCCCAGTATGCTTTACTAGTGCCTTTCAAGTTAGTGCCAGTTAAATTGGTTGTGCCAATAAGCTGGTACCAGCTTCATCCAAGGTGTGCCCACGTTGCTGAAAGAGAGGTGCATACAATGCTGCTTGCCACTTGCATGTGATACACTTGCATGTAAAACAGCCATTGCTTTTTTGCCAAACGCATCTTTGTCATATCTGGCATTGCGGTGCTCGCGGTTGCGGAGCTTCAAGAGCAGGGCGTGAATTTCAGTACAATCGCACATGGTGCCCGAAAGTAAAGTTAAGCTTTCTGTTTTTGTTTTTCTTTAGAAGCTACAGCTGGAATGGGTAAGTCCGGAGCCTGATATACAATACAGGCTCCGAGATTGTAGGCCTTAATATGAGCAGCAGGAAAGTCGGTCGAGGCAGGGTGCGTTAAACAAGGAATGGCAATAAAAATTATGATAGTATGTTGATGCATTTTCCTTTATACCAGTTCAAGTTGCAAGCTGTTTTTTAAACATGCTCCAATGACTGGACAGTTTCTTGGTAGTACGAACTATGCGGTTCGAAGTGTCTATGTGCAACAACTTGCATGTTATGAGCAAGAAAGCAATGTTCCTAACATAGGCATATTGCACTGAATGAAGCCTTGGTCAAATAAGGAGATCGACTGTACCCATTTAAGCTCTAAAAATTTAAGGAAATAAATTGTAATACGGTAAGTGGCCTGCTAACTTTGTTGGGTGATATCAACAGTGTTAGCAAGATAAATAGTGCCACTAAGTGCTCATGAGGGTGTCGCTTTTTTTGTCTTAGCTTATTATAGGTTTATTGAAGTATTCGCCTACCCCATTCCAGTCTACTTTTCTTAAGATTATGTAATATCAACAACAGAATACTTGAAACTGTCTCCAAGACAGCTGTGAGAATTTGGAAATCGCAACGTAAATGCTACGCCTCACAGGCAACAATGCAGGCCTACGTGACAGATATGCTGCAGCAAAGAAAAAATACTTTTTACTAGGCTTAAATATTGCACTCCGCATCCATAGCTAGATGTACCCAAAAGGTGAAAGAAAAATACTTTGGTCGATTCAGTTAGAAAATTTATTGGCCCCATCTCAGGCTTTAATATTTCTGGAAGGGAAGGCAAGATAACGCTCATTTGGCATTGAAGCTTTTAGAAAATCAAATAAAAAGTGCGATATTTAACGTTTTCTGATATCCCGGGAAGTTTCTGAAGTTTGTTTCCCATTGTGTTCACAAAAGTGGGGTTGGGGGGGTTGTGACGTCCCTGGGTCACGCTCTTTCAGGCACACTAGAGAGCAGCATGACAGGCGTGACATGAAGAAGCAAGTCTTTTCGGCCAACAAGTATATATGCTACAACTGCTTTTTCCTGTGTGCTTACTAACCTGGCTTTTGGTTGGCTGGCCTTGTCACTACTAACAGCATGCTTGCAGCATATGTACGGGCTTGCACCCTCGCTAACTAGCCAGAAGATGAAGGAATTAATTGTTCTATACTGGTCATGGTTTGATGCATGCATTGAAGCACAGGGTGAACTTTTGGCTGCTGAGTCTGCGAACAGAAGCACTGACTTACTACTGGTGTCTCACAGCAGGAAGTCCCATGCATCAGAATAAAAGACGTTTTTAGTGTCTTGTCTCGGCTGCATAGCTGCCAAGTGTCCCAAATTTCTTGTAAAGTTTATGAATTGAAGTTCATTCTATGTTTGTACGAACGTTGCATTAAGTTTTACAGAAATTAAATTCTGTTCAGATTGCTTGCTTCAAACAAGTCTTCTCAAATTCCAGAAGCAGGCTAAGGTGGCTGCAACAGAGCCGCTGTAAAAGTCACTATGATATTAAAACAGTGTTGTTAGTTGGCACTTTTTGAAGTTTGCTACTTTTTGTGTGCTGTGTTTAAAGGTAAATCGTTGATGAAGTTGATTATCCAGCCAAAGGTGTGTGCTCTGGGCAGTATTCTTAAAAATCCATGCTACTCACCCTTCCAGTGCTGTGTTTTCAGGATGTTAGCAAATTTTAATGTTCACAGGTTGGCAGTTATGCAGCTGCATGGCAAAGAAAGACAGAACATGCAGCAGCAGCTTATATATCATTTAATGAACCTGGTAATTGTGTTAAATTAAATTGACAGGTGGAGTTCAGCAGATTAATTTGTGTGGCATGCATATGGCCAACACTGTTGCATATCATTTAAGAAAGGCTGTGGCTTTAAATTCATTAATTTTAATCTTGGTTCTTGATGAGCGTTTTCGGTTTAGTCTTTAACAGAAAATGAAATGCAAGTTTCAATTAATCAGATTCATATGTCGTAATAATGTGCTTCGCATTGAGTGGTTTCTACTTGACCCTATAGATGAGGTAACACAAGAAGAGTAAAGTGTAGTTTGTGGCTTGAATCTGAATGAACTAAGCAAAGTAAAGTGTTAAGGGACTGTTCTAAAGATATATTTTGTTTATCATTGCTCTTATCTATAATGCCAAGAGAGTGATCTCAACTGTAATAGCAGGACAGCGTCCAGGCCAATCTCAAGGGCAAGTATGCATTCTATACATATAAAGTGGATCATTAGAAAACGTGGCCTTTGCCATGCCTAGGAACAATGCAGTTCTGAGAAATTGGTCCTCATATGTCTTCATGGCAAAGCTGTGTTAAATTGCTGTTTGCATTCTGCAAGCACTGCTAAAGTGGAGTCTTACGCCAAAGTTAGGTCCTTTAAGGGATGTTTTCTTTGTGTGTACCTGCATGCTTGCCTGATGTGTGTGGGGTCACATCAAAGGTGAACTGCAACGAAATTTCTCTTTAGCTAAATTGGTAACAGATCAGTAGCCTCTATACTACTGAAGCAGCTTCAGTCTTCGCAAAGCTGCAGGTCTGGTAATTGTGTAATTTTTTTGTCAACATCACTGCAGTCCAGCAAATTCAGTTGTCTGCAATGCAGTCTTTTTTAGCACATGCAACTGATGGTTAGCTGCTGTCACCCAAGTCCCAGCACATAGCCTCCGAGCTTTTCCAGCATGCCATGGGCAGCTGCAGGTGCTGCTTAATATCGGAGCTCATGCTGAGACGTCATTGCATGTGTAACATCCGGCAAGTGTTAATGGTAGAGTCTTTTGCTGTTTCAGTATCAGAAATGTCTATTTTTGTGAGCATATTGTGATCCATCCACTCATGTTTCAGATATAAAATTTCTACCTGAAACTAAGCATTTTGTAGCGTCCAAAATTTCGTTGCTGCTGGCTTCTGAGGCTGTATTGTGTGTCAAATGTTAGGAAAGCATGGCTCAATCGAAGTGCTGCATCGTCAGTAGCAGCTGCATTGAAGCCATCAGTTCTTTATGTGTTTACCTGTCAGGCCAAGCCGCATACTAACTGTGCACTCACGGGGCAGCCTGTCATTTGCTGTGCTTTCTTTTTTTTTTGGTCCAACATGTGTAGGCAAGACCCGCTGAATCCTCCCATCAATGAGTCCGAGTTTGAAGAGATCATGTCCAGGAACAGGACAGTGTCAAGCAGTGCCATTGCCCGTGCTGTGGCAGACGCCAGCACAGGCAAGTGCTTTTCCGCCTTTTGGCCATCCTTGAAGTGCCGAATGTCTGTTTTGAGTGGGGAAGTCGGGAACACACTAGCAAATTGTCAAGTATTGTTGCGATGGCTCTTTGTTAAAGCCTCTCTTTCCTCATATCTGAGAGGTCCCATTATTTGAAACTTTTCTGATGCTTGGACAGCTGTATATGTACCTTGGTTGCCGAAATCATTGCTGCTCCAAGCCTTTGATATCCATTAGGTTGCACAGATTTTGTTCCCTGTTATGTTGCAGCAAAATGCATTGGCCACAAGTTGTCAAATTAACATACAGGTTATAATCATTTGTGCAATACTCATCAGAAACCAAATAGTTTACAATGCTGGTCATGCCTTGTTGCAGGTGAATTTGCCAGTGCCATTGAGACTCTGGTGACCGCCATTTCGCTCATCAAGCAGTCAAAGGTGGCCAATGATGACCGCTGCAAGATTCTGATAAGCTCTCTGCAGGACACCTTGCATGGGATCGAATCAAAATCCTACAGCACCAGGTGAGGAAGGGCTGCACTCAACTTAGCAGGCTAGGGCTGTCAGTGTCAGTGTGCATTTTTCCAGGTTTTTGCTACTTGTAGCAAAAATTATCTTTTTTACTAGGCATGTGCGAATACCGAATAGAATAGAATTTCAAATCCATTAAAGAAAAGACTAATAGTGAATTGAATATCAGAAAACTTCTCATAAAATTTAATGCTTACAAATTCTGGGCAAGAAATTCCCAGGAGGCTCCTAGCATTGCATAACAATAATTTCAGAAGCTATCAGTAACTTAGATAACTAGCAAATCAAGATACAGTCAAACCTCATTAATACGTAATCGGCTGGGATAGACGTTTAGGTATGCACTAAACGATGTACAGATTAATCGCCAATACGAGTTTAGAAGCAACTTACCGGCCGGAAAAGAACTATGTCACGATGCTCTCAAACGCACACACTCCGGCAGGCTTTATTCGTGGTTAGGCAGTGAAAAATCTACAATCTTCACTTGCTGCTGTGGGGACCTTGCCACGATACCTTCGAATTCGGTAAGACCACAAGCGAGTTTGTCCACGAGGACCCCTTCTCTGCGAAAGGTCACATGACGCTCAAAGTGTGCGCCGCATCAGATAATGAAGGGCCATCATCCACTTTCACATCCTCATTGTTGTCATCACTTTTGCTGAAGATTGGCAAGGTGCAATGGTGGCAACAGTGCTGCTATCCAAGAATTCCGTAAGTATAACAATGTGGACGTCTTGATACTGTAGTTATTCTAATCTAGGCCGATAGTCTTTTTCAAATAATTATATTCGAAACTCTAGGGTCGGCTTAGGTTCGAGGATTAAAAAAAAAAAACGCGCCAGTTTTTCATTGAAACTGCTAAATATGGTGCATAGCTAGCGCCATCTAGAAAAGTCAGTATTGCAGCCGCTACTAGCCGTGCCAGTAGCCAACCATACACAAGCGAGGTCGTCATTTTGACTTGTGTCGTGTCGGCTGTATCGGTGTGCTGCGTGGTGTTATCGCGATGGCACCAAGCAGGAGATGCCACTGCAGTGCCTCTTTCAAGCGAAAAGTTGATAGCCGCAGAGGCATCGTCGAACCTTCAAGCCGGGCAGGTCTTCAGCATCGACGAGAAAAACGTCAGTCGTTGGAGGGGACAACAACAGCAGTTTTTTGCTTGTGCCGCAACAAGGATGACATTTAGCAGACCAAAGAAAGGCTGTCACCACGAAGTGGAGACAGTTTTGGCCGACTTTGTTTGGACGCAGAAAGCAGCTGCCCTTCCAGTAACAACAGAAGAGCTCCAAGCGAAAGCTAGGAAACTTTCGAGGGAGCGAGGCCTAATGCCAAAAGATTTCAAAGCCATCCGGAACTGGCTTCAGAAATTCATGAAGCGCTTCAGCTTCAGCCTCCAATCTTGCACTTCAATCACCCAGAAATTTGCCAAGCGATTTCGAAAGAAAGGTGATAGCTGTGCATCGCTACGTGCTGCGAAAGAGAGAAATGGCAGATTATAACTTTGGGCAAATCGGCAATGCCAACCAGATGGCTGTGTATTCTGATAAGCCAGTGGCGTACACCGGGAATGAAAAGGGTTCCAAGGAGGTGAAGGTGCGCTCTGGGGGCTACGAGAAGCAGCGCGCAACTGTGATGCTGTGCTGCACAGGTGATGGACATAAGCTCCCTCCTTATATGATATTTATAGGGAAGACACTGACTTCTCGAGAAACTTTTCCAAGAAATGTCATTGTGTGGGCAAATAAGAAAGGGTGGATGCCGGGTGCAATGGTGGAAGAGTGGGTTAAGATTGTGTGGCGACAGCGTCCAGGAGCCCTTTTGACAAAGAACTCGCTCCTTGTCGTTGACTCTCACCGTGGGCACTTGACCGACAACGTGAAGGCTGCGCTCGCCCAAGCAAACATGGACCTCGCTGTCAAACTGGGTGGCATGACGGGCCAGTTGCGGCCACTTGATAGATTTAGTTTAGGGACGCAAGGCGTTGGGGCCCCTAGCGCTTGGGTGCATTTGCGTACGCAAGCAGAAACACGCTATAGGTTAGCGGCCCCAAACTCAAGCCGCACTGAGGTCGCATGCGCTCGCAGCGCCATCAGTGTCTGATCTTTGCTGCATTATCATTTTTTAAGACATGAAATCAAGCATATGAAGTGAAGCACATAAAATTATTCTTATTAAAAGCAGTTAATGGGGAGGTTTAGCGTGTCCGGTATTCGGGTTAACACAGGCGGAGCAGGTAGGGGCATTGGGGCGGAGCCATAAACGGGAGCGGCCTGCATGGTGCAGCCACCTGGTGGCACAAAGCCCAAACAGACGAAAACAGCTAATATTGCAGTAACCATGTGTATTTTACTCTGCTGTGGGAGTAAATGTTTGGCAGCAACACGATTACGCCAGTGCCGAAAATTTACACCAGCAGCTAAGTAGAATATACTTGGTTACAGCAATATTAGCTGCTTTCGTCCGTTTGAGTTTTGCGCCACCAGGTGGATGCACCATGCAGACCACTCCCGTTTACTCCCCGCCCCAACTGCGTTTATCCGAGGGGCAGCAATGTTTTCGGGTGCCCCAACAACCCAAGGACACAAGTGGACGTAGCGGTCTGCACTTGCGCAGTACCGTCGCCCCTAGTTCTTGCGTACGCAAGCCGCTGGCGTCCCCTACACTAGAACTCTCTGATGTCGGCATCAACAAACCTTTCAAGGATCGTCTGCGGAAATATTACACGGACTGGTTGGCTGACGAAGACCACATGCTAACGGCAGCGGGCTGCATCAAACGTGCATCGCTTGGGTAGCTGCAGCGTGGGACGACATCCCAGGTGCTTTGATCATGCATGCCTTTAAAAAGTGCAGCACATCTAATGCGCTTGACGGTACCGAAGATAGTGCACTGTTTGAAGGTAACAGTGACAAGGAACACAGCGACGAGTCTAGCAGCAACGATGACGTTAAATGAGCTCTTCACGTTCAGATTCAATGAATGCTGTTTGCATTTTGTGAACGCTGTCCTCGCTTTTATTGTTGGCTTCAGACTTTAGGGGGTTGGCTTAGAATCGGCGTCGGCCGAGATTCGAGTAAATACGGTAACATTGACACGCTGTAGCAGAGACGGTTTGACACCACGACAACGCTACAACCGCAAACATACTGGCGGAATGACAAAAAGAATTCATGCAGGAAGTTCTCAGGGAGTTCTCTACGTATGCGTAATCATTGTGCCACTTGCTCATCTTCACACAGCCCAGTGTCATTATCAATGTTATGAAACTTGATCAGGCCAGTACAAACAACAGCGCTTCAGCGACACGAACTGGTGCGGACGGCAGTGCAAGGTGCATTGATGACACAAGCAAAGTACTGCATGTGGCGGCGCCCGGTGTGCTGATGATGTTCTGATCATTATAAGCTGTTACCGCTCTAGCGCCTTATCCATCCGCATCGAACCAGTATGAACCGTGATCAAACGCACGCCGGTGGTGCCTGCGTTTATGACATGACCGTGCAGACCGTATGTTGAAAATGATCTGCGATGTGGACAGAGAGTGCTGACTACTAATACTGGTCCGCACTGCATTTCCGCCGCTGCGCGCTAAAAACAGACGTGCGGGCCCACATCTTGAAAGCGTTTGCGAAAGGGGCAGGTTGTGGCTTGTGCCGAGAGCTTCGCGAGCGCTGTGTGCTCGCCACCTTCTTAGCGTTGAAGCGACAGGCAACTTGAAGGTACAATCGCTCGCCACTGTGGGCTTTATCTTGAAAGCGGTCGTCAAGGACGGATGGAGGGACATTTTTCTCATTGGGCAAGCATAGAATGCCTACGCATTTAAAACAAAAATGTGCTTCTGCATAGTTACTAATTTAATTATATTGGGTTCGGCAGCTTGTTCGTGCTACAGGAAGCCAATCTCGAAGGCCGTGCATTTGTGTGCTGCAATGGGAAACAGCTGTATAAGCAGGAAATGCATCATAGTGCCCATGTTTTAACGTCACTATCGCTGGCGGCTGTTGTCCGGGTGTAGCAACTCGAGAATCGAACGTCTGCGCACATTAGATTTTGCCGATTTTGTGTCTGTGTGTGTAGAAAAGGAAAGAAAATAGTATGCACTAACCATTTGGTGGGCACTGATCAACTACTGCTTAAGCGGTCAGACAATACATGGGGTTCAATGGGTCTGGGTGGGGGAATCTTTGCGACTACGTTTAAACCGTAATTACATATGAAGTGAGTGCATATTGTCAATTCGGCTTCAATGAACTTCGGTTTTTCGGACACGTCATCAGTGCTGATGGCGTTCAGCCAGATCCCGGAAAGACAGCAGCTGTTGCGAGGTTCCCGACACCCACAGACAAAAAGTGAGTGCGACTTTTTTTGGGTTTATGCGCATACTACTGAAAATTTGTGGAAAACTTTTCAAAGATTGCTGAGCCCCTTACAATACTAACAAGAGGAGATCAACATTTCATGTGGGAAGACCAACTACAAGACGCCTTTGACGAGTTAAGGAAACGCCTGTAAGCTTCTCAAGTCCTTGCCCATTTTGGTGAGACAGCCGACACTGAAGTTTTTACCGATGCGAGTAACGTCGGCCTCGGTGCAATACTAGTACATTGGAAGAACGGCCAGGAAAAAGTAATAGCTTATGCCAGCCGTAAGCTCTCGAAAGCGGAGGCAAACTACTCGGCAACCGAGAACGAGCATCTTGCAGTCATTTGGGCAATATGTAAATTTCGGCCCTACCTTTATGGTAGACCATTCAGAGCAGTCAGTGATCACCATTCGCTTTTTTGGCTGGCGAATCTCAAGGATCCATCCGGACGACTAGTAAGATGGAGCCTTAGCCTTCAAGAGTATGATATTACTGTCACATGCCGATCCAGGAGGAAACACAGCGATGCCGACTGCTCGTCACGCCCACCAGTCAAGACAACTGTGTCAGAAGAAAAGGATTTCCCATTCCTTCGCATTGTTGATGCGTCCCAAATCACTCAACAACGAGGTGACCCAGAATTGCTTCCACTTATACAGCGCCTGGAGGGACTTGACGTTTGAACTCCTGCGTATTTTCTTTAGAGGGCTATGCTCGTTCGGTCTGCGAGGAAATGTCCTCTACAAGAGAAACTTTGAGAAAAACGTAATGGATCGATTAAGATTGAGTAAAAACTTTGAGAAAAACGTAATGGATCGATTAAGATTGAGTAACAGTTAATGAAGGACATTAAGTGTAAATTTCTATTCTCTAAAGGTAAACTTTGGTGATTTCGTCTTTTTATATTGTCAAAATAGGAGGCATGCTACGCTTTTCTCGCTAAATAAAATTGGGTGAACATTAGATTTCTACTTTGAACACAGAAAGTGGGTGCGAGTTAGAATTGGCCAATTACTGATAGGTAAATCAGCAGTTTTCGGTCTTTTCTTTTTTTTTCTACATCTTGTTAAATTAAACTTGCTGGATAACCTGATTTCTTCACTTCCGTAAAGGTCGCATCAACAGAAGTTAACTGTATATGTGGACATGTTGCACGATTTTACTACAGTCGAACCTCGATATATCGAACAGCGCGGCGATCGCAAAATAGTTCGATATAGCCAGAATTCGATATATAAAATCTCGTAGAAAACGCGTCAAAAATTAGCACAAATCAATCAATGAACCAATCGTGGTGCAATAGATACTCACATGAAGCTTCAAACAAAGTATTTATTTAGTTTGCTGAAAGTACTGAAGCAGCGTAGCCTGCTTCATATTGGCAACCGCGTGTTTGACCACGGCATCCTCAACATAGTCCAAACGGTCCACAAGAGACAGTCCAGTGCCTTCTATTGCGCCGCAGTAGCGGCGTACAATGGCCAAAGCAGCTACAGCCTCAGTTGCAGTCGGGAGTGGGGCAACATCAGCGCTTGCTGGATCAGCCTCGGCAGCGTCTTCGTTTGGCCGCTCAGCAATCACTTCTGCAGCGATCTCCACGTCTGTTAACTCCGCCACTGTTCCAGTGCTGTCGTCTTCGCCAACGAAGTCCTCAATGCACATGCTGTGTGGCTCAGCGCCGACAAAGCTCTCGAACTGGCTCCAGGTTTCTTCAAGCTGGCATTCTTCCTCTGTGCCATCCAACGTCAAATCTTCGGTTGCTTCCTCGGAAGCTTCTTCAATGCGGATCACGAAACCCGCATGCCGAAAGCAGTGAACTTCTCGGCGTCGAGAATTAACGCAAAGCTCTTGGCCTTCTGCTGTAGCATTGGTCCCGATAAAGGAACGTTCCGGCCCCTTACGTCGATAAACCATTTGTACAGCGCCTTCTCGACGTCTTCAAAGGCAGCTTTGCGCACCCGCCGTGTGCCTGAGTGCTGTTTCTGTTCCTCCTTGGCCTTTATGTCACTCTTATTTTTCAGCAGAGTGCTCAAAGTACTCCTTGGGATGTTGAAAGCTTCGGCGACGCTCTATTTCTTTTCTTGATTTTCAACGCGCTGTATCACTTCCAATTTCGCAGCAAATGTCAGGGTCGTACGCTTCTTCGCGTTTGCAGCCATCACACCAACCACGACAGGCCTACGCCACACACACAACGACCGGCGTAGCACAAACAGCAGCACCGAGACGCACGTGTTGTTGATGTTGTCAAACTAGCCAACCTGGCCAAGCCAGGAAACTCTATGGCCAAGCCACGGCCACGCCAAGCCGCTGCGCGCGTACGCCGCTGCGTTCAAATGGCGCCCTCGGCGCAACAGATGTGGGCAGCTGTCGTACGCAGCAGTCTGAAACGCCCATCACGCCGCCGCTATCTTCGAGAGTGTTGCGGGAAAGCTCGCCTCCTGTCAACAGAGCGCACTTGGTCTGGGGCGGCGAAGTTCGATATATCCATTTTACATCTGGCCCCGTTCAAAATAAAAAATTAAAAATGCATTTGATTTTTCTTGTGATATAGAAAGTGTTCGATATACGCAATAATTCGATATATCCGTGTTCAATATATCGAGGTTTGACTGTAGTAAACTTCTTTCGGTAAGCTTTTGCTGCCGAGAGTGCATGGCACATACCACCTAATCAGCATCATGTGTAGTTGCACCACTTTTATTTATTCTTAACTAAATGAAAATTATTTCATGTGATTTTGCAAACGAATTTCTCATGTGCACCGGTTGCGTGTTTTGCAATTGTGCAGGAGTAAGGACCGTCCGCGCTCCAGGGAGAGGGACCGGTCACGAGAGCGATCGTCACGCCGAGAGAAGTCGAGTAGGCGTGACCGGTCGCGCAGCCGTGAGCGGGACTACAGAGACCGGAGCCGCGAAAGGGACCGCTACCATGAGGACCGCTACCGAGACAAGGAGAGGGAGCACCGCAGTCGTCACTAAGTGGGCCTCTTCACCACCGCATGGTAAGCGTTTGCCGTGTTTCTTTTCATACTTGAAATTCAGTTCATTACGTGACTATTTACATGGGTCTAACTCGCTAAAGCACGACATGGGCATTAGAATAAAAACCAAAACGGCCCACAGGTTGTGACCAAATCCCTCCCCCATATCTTGAAACCTTCTTTCCAACTTCGGAAGCTGTGCCTCGCCACACTGCAGGTGCTCCTGCAAGCACCAGATGCGTGTCATGACAAAATGAGGCTTGGTGCAATGTCAATCGGATGCAATAAATTTGATTTTTTTCATGTGAAAACAAATCATTTCTTTCTTAAATGTACCATGATAACCTGGTAAGGGAACTGTCCAGGACATTGCAATTTCTGGTTATGGTCATACCAAATTTCTGCAAGTTAAATTTGAATAAGTACGTTTAGTTTGAAAACCACTTTTCTAAAGCAAACCTTAGTTTTCAGCAAAAGAAGCATCTTGTGTTAGCTAGAGCTTGGGTAAAATACCAGGCACTGAGCTGACAGCGTCAGAAGGAGGCTTTGCTGCCAAGCATAAAGGACCAGTCCACCGTTTATTCTTAAAAGAAAAAGTAAATGACAAGATTTTTTTCTTTAAATTTGCTTGATAACACATTCAAACTAAGTTGAGAAAAAACTTGGGATGCCTATGCCGTAAAATCTCTAATTCAGATTTCACGGTACAGAAAAAAAATGTCCGAATTAGCTGATTGCTGAATTATCGAGGGTATCATGAAAACAATAGACGAAAAGCTTGCTACGTCAATACGCATTTATTCAGACTGAGCAAATCCTGTTTCTATTTTGCACAATATCGGCGTGGAAGGGTCACTGTCAATCACGTCTCCTCTTGACTGATTGGCTCTCGCAGCGCGATCACGGCTACGCCTTCATTTGAAATACGTTTTTTCACTGCTGCGCCCACATCCCGATTATGTTTTCGCTAGTGAGCCGGTCGCCAACAGACCATCTATCCATTGCGATATAGTCTTCATCCTCGACAGCCTTGAATCAAGTCAAAATGAAAACAACTGTTTGCCACAACTGCTGCTGCAACGACTGCAACCACTATCAACGCAATCCTGGACAGTGACCTTGCGGTTCCGCAGGCACCAAGTAACAACGAAACATTCGTTTGCTGCAACTGCGGGCAGAATGGCGCAATTGGATCGGAATGATTGGGGATGGCTACTATTCAGCTTAAAAGGCACACAGTTGACATGCGCACATGGTCAAAACGGTATTGCTCCCCATAATCGACGTGGAAAAAACAGTAGTAGCTACTCACACGATCGTGGATCGCGACTACATTGATATCAAGGCGTGCACGCGGCCAACGGGGTGGCATGTGCGGCAGTAAATGCAAGAATAAAGTCTTTAAGGCACAATATGTTCTGGCTTTGCTGTAATTTGCATACAATTTCTGCAGATGACTATGTGGATGTTAACTGCACACTTCCTTTCGGTTGGACGCCAGCACCGTTTTAGCTCTGTTGCGTTGCAGATTCACTGGGCTCGCCGGTCTCTGAGGGTTGTCCGATTTAAGGGGGGACGCGGGGATCAACTCGGGAAAAACGACCAAAAAACCACTTTTTAGAAAGTTGCAGATTTCGAATCTTTGACCCCTTTTCTATAATATTTTCAAGTATTTCCGCTGAAAACGACTGCTAAGTACCATAAATAAATATATACGTAAGGCAATACAGCGAAAATTTCGTGAAAATCGGTGGAAAAGTCGCGGTTTTCGAGCGTCCCTAGCTCCGGAACGGCAGTACGCGGCGCGGCCATGCTGGTACCGTTGAAGAGCGTGCTGCTTCGCCTTTTGACTCCTCCCTTTCATTTCCTGATAGAGAGAAGAGCAAGCATAAAAAAACAAAAAGTCTGAAGGTCGCGTAGCAGCCTGTCACGGCCACCGATTGGCTTGCTTCGTCACGTGCGTTCTATGAGGCGCCCCATTGGCCGAATCTGGAAGGGAGCTGCTGCGGCGTCTGCTTCTCCCGTTTCTTCGCGCGCTGGCCGCTGCCTCTTTGTATACGCGTTGGATACTCGGGGCACGCCGCCGCTTCATCGCTTTATTCGGATTTGAGTTTTTATTTCATTTTCTGGCTTTGACCATGACTGGGCGGACGTGGACGACGAAATTCGCTACCAGGCACCGCTTCGGCAGCCGCAAGCGCAAGCCACCGAACAGCCGAACGATAAGAAGGCCTAGCGGTGATGTGTCCGCGCATGAGCTTGCAACAGAGACTGTCGACGCATTGCCGCGCAGTTCGCGGGCTGTTACAGCCTTGTGTTCCAGTGGTGGCAATACCGAACTGATAACGACCTTTCCCGATGCTTTCGTGCCTTCGACGTCCTGTGAATGCTCCGCGACGTACCCCGATTGTGCCGCCGCTGTCACCGAGATGGACGACGAAAGTGCGGCCCAAGCGCGTGCGTCTGCCGGCCGTGAAGACGAACCGTGCATCAGCAACGGCCGCACCATACAGTCACATCTTGAGCCACAATTCATCTTGTCGGAGGAGTTGAATATGACCGCTGCCACTGTCCGCGCGTCACTTGGTTCTGTGCCGGCAACCGAACGGAAGATGGGGTTGACGGCTGGAGGAGCATGCTCGGTGGCGACGGACTCGAGCGAGTTTTTACTTGTGCAAGTTGCCGCTGTGAATGCGCTTCTCAGCAAAACACTGTGCCATCAGTGCTTCGAGCCGGGGATAGCGGTAGTGCCGGAAACCAGGCTTGGCCTTGCCGTGAAGATGGTTTTACGTTGCTCAGCTTGCGGTGCTTCGGAAACACAGTGGTCGTCACCAAGAGAAGAAGGAAGCCGGGCCTTTGAGGTGAACCTGAGGTCCATGCAAGCAATCAAGAGCATAGGGAAAGGTGCCACTGCCGTTACAGACTTTTGGTCTGTGATGAACGTTTCGTACAGGGGGCTTCATCAAAAGACATTTCAGGGGCACCTGAAAGCTAAATTCAGGTCTGCTGCAAGCAAAACTGCAACAAACGTGTGCGCTGATGCTGTAACAGCTGTCAAGAGAGTCTACAACGAAATGGACCCAACATTCCATAAGAACATTACAGTCATTTATGATGGCACGTGGATGACCCGGGGTCATAGTAGCCACATTGGTGTAGGGGCTGTGATTGAATTTTACAGTGGCTTAGTGCTGGACTTTGTAGTCCTCTCGAACTACTGCCATGGGTGCATGTTGGGGCCAAAGCCAGGTGACAGTGACTATGATGTGTGGAGGCAGGCGCATCAATGCCAGAAGAACACGGACGTGAAATCCGGCAGGATGGAGGTGGAGGCGGCACTTGAGCTCTTTCGTCGCTCCTTGACAAAGAATGATCTGCGTTACACCAATATTGTGTGCGATGGGGACAGCCGGACGTACTTGGCGCTTTGTGAGGACCAAACCTACGGGTTTATCCAGTTCTCTAAAGAGGACTGTGTAAATCACGTTGAAAAAAGGATGGGGACAAGTTTGCGCACTTTGGTCACTAAGAGCAGTAGAGACCAACCACTTGGTGGCCGAGGGGGCCTGACACAAGACCTCATAAAGAGGCTGACAAGCTATTACGGAATGGCCTTGAGAGGGAGCGAGGATGTGAAGGACATGGAGAGAGCAGTCATGGCAATGTTTCATCACGTCACCTCTACAGATGAAGAACCGCACCACGAGCTCTGTCCTGCGGGCCCGACAAGTTGGTGTAGGCATCGAGCAGCAGAAGCAAAAGAGGAACCGCAGCCTGCTCACAAGTACAGGTTGAAACCGCATGTAGCTGAGGCCATGTTGCCAGTTTTCCAGCGTCTCTCTGAGCCTCAGTTGCTGGAACGTTGCAAAGGAAAAAAAACTCAAAATGCAGCAGAAAGCCTGCACTCCGTGATTTGGTCAATCATGCCAAAGGATAAAAATGCTTCCCTGATTGCTGTAGAGACGGCCGTAAGTGAGGCAGTGTGTCGCTTCAACAGTGGCACCCTTCGAGCTTATACGGAGTTTTGCACCTCACTTGGCGTGAAACCTGCTGGACATGGACTCCGTCGAGCGGCCGAGAAAGATGCCTTGCACAGGAAGAGGGCACAGAAAGCCCATGAAGGAAAGCATACAAGATTCAAGAAGCCGAGAGATGAACCTGACACCTGCAACTACAAGGCCGGTGGTTTCTAGTCGAATAAACATGGCCTAAAACTTCAAACACCTTTTTCTCAAAACTTTTTTTTTACCACCAAGGTCAACTTGCAAAGCCAATATCTCAGCCACCATTATGAATATTTTTACACCGTTTGTTTTGTTACGCTCATTGTGCATCACTGCACACAGTGACATGTCTTGTTTTCAAAATAGTTGCTTCAATAATTTGTTATCTTTTGTTTTCACAGTCGAGATTTTCATGCAGCTGGAGTAGCTGCCAAAGAATAAGAATATAAAAACATTCTGTTAGGTTAAAAAAATTACAGGAATGTCACTGTGTGGAGAATACATGTAGGAGTGCTATCAATGTTTGCTTGAACTCCTAGCATCAATATACAGGTGTGCAGGCATTTTGCAAAAATGAACAGCTTTTGTAAACAGAAATTTTTGTAAACAAAAAAGTACTTGAGATAATGCAGCCATATTTTCACAGTTTTGTTTATGTGATAATACTAACACCTGTGCAAAATTTCATCAGAATTGGCTTATAAATAAAAAAGTTAGTTTTCATCCCCATATCCCCCCTTAACCGACATGTGGCCTCAAGTAATAAGTTTGATTGCATTAGATAACGTAGTCAAATAATGCCTGCCAGGACGAGCCTGAATTATCAGATTTTACATACTAATGAGTGCCGAATTAAGTGAAACGAGTTTAAACGCAGTTAACCGTCGATATAATCAAGTAGCTAAAATTAGCGCTTCGTTATATCAACATTTCGTTATATTGAAATTCAACCTTTTATACAAATAAAACCAACAATAAAGCCAACGGATTTTCTTAAGCAGAAAGAGCCATTCAGTTTTCCCGTTTACTGGGCAATTAAAGAAACTAGAATTTCAACAACAAAATAATTTCATTTTGTGGAATTTGAGACTTGGAGACCGAAGATATGGCTTCATGCTGCGTTAATATCTTCACTTCGGTAGTAGGGACCAAAGCCTGCGACACTTCATCCACTCCGCTGCCATAACTTGTTTACACATACAAGCCACATATTTACAGTACAAGTATTTGTCTGATGTTTGTGCTTGTGTCTTCATTTGTTAGGCTTTATCTGTGCCAAAATTTCAGTGCAATTCATACTTTCTTAATGCAGGGGGTAATTAGTAAGACTCTGCAAGCATGCATAATCGCTCCTAGATGCAGGGGTTCTGCTTGTCTATGCTTCGATGACAATGATATTAATATTGGGCATCTGTGTTAGAAGTCCTGGTTTTGAATCCTGCTGTCAGGCAATTTTCATGTCTATTTAATAATTTATAATGCAGTACCTTCTTAAAATGATCACTGTACATAGTCACAAAGACGAAGTTTAGGCAAATTCATGTATTTCCCCATCGTTCCCGTGCTGGCTGAACTGAACTGCTTGCAGATTCCTTATTGCAGACACTACAATGCCACAATTCCCTCTAATAATTCCATCACGTGCTCACTATGCATTTCTAGAGGGTGCTGTCACTGTGTGTGTACTAGTGTGTACTAATGCCCCTAAATAAAATACAGGTAGCACCACTCTTCTCTGCTCCTCCTGCGCCGACGTTGGCTCCACATACGGGGAGCCTAACTAGGAGATGCTCTCCAAATCAAACGCTGTCACTACGTGTCGTTTGTGCTTTTGAGGTGGTATTTTGATGGGAACTATTTTGCGGTATATCGTGAATGGCTGCTGAAACATCAAGAAAGTCCGTCTTAATATCGCTGCTCTTGGTTTCTTTTACTTATTCGTCCTGCCTCTCTCGTTTCAGAGCAAACAAAGCAGCGCGAACACAGCGTTTCAGCTGCGTCCCAGCAACGAAGCACTCAGCCGCTTTCATAGATCGGTTTTCAAGACACGCGCCCGTGCGTTTAAGCATAAAGCTAATGAGAACAGAAAGCTCGAACCGCTATCAGCGGTCGGCATTCTTTTTGGGCATCGCTGATCGCTTTCAACTTATGGTCGCCGCGCTGTCACTATTTCGTTAAGTACGGCGATTAACTGAAAAGGTGCTGTTCACATACACTGAAGCCAAACAACGCGATGACTAAATCGACAAAAAGCATGTGTGTTTCAAAGCGACCTGATTTAAGTCTGGCACAAAAGTTGCAAACAAAGGCAGTTCGAACATGCGGCACTTAAGTTAGCGAAAAACTAACGAATCCGCATACAAATGGCAGCATATGAGATTAGTGATGAGCGGAGAATCGCTCACACAGTGGGGACCATTGCATTGGGTTGAAATCAACTTGGTTGATTCTTTAAAGGCCTTTTGATGTGCCGCGTTTCGCTTTACAGATGAAATCTGGAAGAGTCGCTTGCCGTCAGTTCTACATGTTGTGCATCCGACAGCCGAGCAACACTGCATCACAAACACGGAACTACGCTACTAAAGTGCAGAGGAGATGTGAAACGTGGTGCCTGCATAAAACCCCTTATTGCGTCTACGTACACCGCTCGCAATGTTTTGCACCGCTATGCCGATGGACAAAAAAATATGAGCAAGAAAAAAAGCGCGTGACAGCATTCGGCCAATGGGAGCGCCGAGCGTGGAAGGAAGCCGCAGGGGAGGAGAAGGGCGGCAATCTTCAAAGGATGGTGCTACCTTTATTCTATTCAGGGGTCTTAGTGTGTACTTGTTGAATGGCCATCGTGATGTGCATGTTGGGAATGTTTAACTTCGTTCTTGTGGCAACTACATTTTCTTGGCACATTCTGTCGGGCACGTACCCAAGATCATTTTTTCAGGGGGGGCAACCCAAGAAAACTTTTCCATGCAAATGGGGGGGGGGGGGGTTGTACCTTTAGTAATAGAAATGTGAATAACGCCCGCCGTTCGCCATAAAGACCCGTTTACCCCACAAAAGATGAATGAAATAAGGTATATCTTGCAGGTACACATGTAAGATACACCTCTCCTTTACTTGGCGAACAAGGCACCTTGTCAAACGAACTCACGCAGAAAATGAGCGTGGAATAACTATTGCTATAGTAGAACACACATTTAAAAAACAGCAGTTGGCAACCAAGGCACCAAGTTACTCTGCCAGCCACTCACAGAAGCAAATAAAATCGTCGTCGTGTGGCCTTTTCAAAATTACGTCGTACTTGATATCTCCGAAGAGTCTGCTTTTTTTTTTTTTGTAGAGCCTTTTCATCGGCATAAGCAATGAAGTGTGCAACAGACATAGACAAAATGTATAGAGCCTGAGCATTTCACTCTTCAAAAGTCTGCGGTACCGTTCATTTCACTGCTGAACCCATTTTACTCATGAAACTCCACTTCCAATTGAAGTGAAACTTGACAATAAATAGTTACAGCGAAGCAAGCATTTTATTTCAGTTCAATGAAGAATTAGGCTTACGTCATTGCACTGTAATAGACTAGGGAAACATAAAATTACGTGCTAATAAGTATTTTTGTAGTTACCGCCTTATTTGGGTAACAGGAAAACATTCAAGTATGAATTATTTGCAGCCTTGTGATGGAACAGTGGCTGGCAGTTATAAGGACGTCGACGGGGCTTCACTGCAGACTTAAGTTTCATCCGACTATAGTCGCGTCTTTTGGATCAGCTCCGGAAGAATTATGCAGAAAAATTTATTTGCAGAGCAATCGCACTTCTTTTGTATCCCTTGTTTACTGGTCTACCAAGTTAAGCGCCCAAATCCACTTATATTGTTATTTGGGAAGTTGCCTAAAGTTGCATGGCCGCCATTCCCGTACAGCACAGGACGCGGCAGTTTTAAACGCACTTCACCTACCACGGAAGGTTAGAAAAAACACCCACATAAGCACAGCGCAGAAGTGGCTATGTCAGGCAGCTCGACTGATGCCTGTAGAAGTGCAATTCAATGCACACTGAATTATTCTCACTTCCGGCTCTGTTTTCTCTAGTTCCTTTTTAAATAAATAGATGTTGATCAATAAATATTTTAATAAACAATTGCTAAATTTGCTACTTTTCGCTTTTCCTTCCTGTTTGGCCGTTGCCTTGTCTCTGCCTTAGTATATCACTTAATTTCTCAACTCCTTGCGACTCATGTTTCCAGTTGCCTTTGCACGAAAAGTGCTGTACAATTAGGGAAAACCAGACTAGGTAACGGCTGACATTCATATTGCTTATAGGTTGAAGGGTTATTGCATCGTTTTATGATGGACACTGCCTCGCATTATAGTATTTCCCACTTAATCTAACCCATATCGCGGGTATATGGTTCTGAGGGTCTGCAAGCGTCGCGGCGAGCAGTCGCTCGAGGAAATAATGAAGCGAAAGGAAAAGTTAAGCGCAGCTGGTGTTTTCTCCCGATGCAATTTGTTTCACGAGCATACAGACCAACTGACCACGAACCGAATTCCTTTCCTAGTCTCTGGATCAGTTAAAACAAAGGTTGAAGTAACAAAGCAACAGCGATGCGCGTGGCCGTTCAATAGATGGTGACAACTGAACGCTTCTCGAGTTAATCGCGCAGGCACTGAATTGATAAGAAAGCTGGCCTTCGCACCCCATGAGATGCCGGTAACTATGCCGCCATCCAAAAGAAGTGAAAAAGGCAGCAAAATGTTGACCCCCTAATAGCTGTCAAGTCTGATTTGGCGGAGCTTTGGGAATGCGTGTGAGGAGTAGTGGCATTGGCAAGGCGGTGAAAGGGGTGGGGGATATGCCGCCTAGATTCAAGTGGGGGTGCAGGCCCCCACGGGGACGTGCCTGCATTCTGTGCATAATGGACTTTTTCTGAGGTATGCAAGGTACTAAGGTGTTGTTATTTATCTACAGAGAGCGCTTTCACTTTGTTTTCTTTCTTTTCAGGGCGACAACTGACCTGCAGCGTCGGCATTTGTGCAGCAGGTCTATTTTTCTATTCTTCAGTAGCCACACCACCATTGCATTGTTTGTCTTGGTTGTACTGTAAAATGTCATTAAACAAGGAAAAGAGAGAAAATGGCCTGTTTGTACTCACAAATAAATATTTCTTTATTACTGTTATTACATATACAGCCTTGAGAACAGTGCGAAATGTAACTTAGCATGCCTTAGTCTTGTACCCCTGCTTCACTGGACGTTTGAGTCTAGAAGCAAAAAAGAAAAATAATTATGAAAATAAAGCTCTGATCGTGGTTTCATCAGCTGTAGAAAGAAAAGAGAGAGAGAAAGAAGAGGACAGTGAAATACAGAGGTTTGCAAAAGAAACAGCCAGCATGCAAAGCACAACACCCACCTAGTAAATGCTACTGGTGACGGCAATGAAGTCGGCACCAACAGATTGCCAAACGACCGACGCGCTGACGATGTGTCCGTTATCGTCCACAATCCCAACATTCACTTGGATACGGTAAGTGCGGTAACACCTCAGACTGACCTGCAAGACAAAAGAGGGCAGTTTCTGGTGTTGAGCTTTCAGTTTGGAGTGGGGAAGGGAAGGCCTTGGTCTAGGGAACAGGTTGCATGCTCATTTTTGGTTATACATATGACACACATTTACAAACAAGTGGACTCACCATCACAGCCTTGCAAAAGTGTATGTCCAGTGAAGCTGTTGAAAACCACCACGGCAACTACTGGGGGGTTATGCAATGCTTTATTGCTTTAGAACAACGGTAATTGTGACAGCACGCTGCCCCTCATAGCTGTGCTGCAACAACATTGAAATCATTTGTTGGGCTAGTTTTTTTAAATGCGAAAGGCTAGTAACGTCGCTCCCCACATTGCATGTTGCCATCTCTGTGGCAGGTTGCAAAGCAAAATGTCACAGAGATGGCATTTTGCTACATGCTTCACACTGCTGTACAATACAATGTAGGCCCAGTTTACCGATAAAAATAAATAAATAGACCTGACCAGGACACCGTTGTATCCCATGCCTTGATGTTAAGCTGGTGCGGGAACTTCAGTTGAAATTTAATGGAGCAACACACTTTACGGGCAACGAGACTGGTCCTCTAGGGAGATAGCCGAAGCGTATTTCATGCACTATAGTGGTAACCAATGCGGTAGCAGTACGTCTGTATTTTAGCTGAAAGATTTCATTTACGCCTCATGATGTACGCCTGTTCTATAGAAGACATTAGGCTACGATGAAGAGGAACATTGTTTGTGGTATGTTATCAAATTACCCTTGCCTTATAGCAAAAATTAAAAGAAGCCATGCTTGCCATGAGCACGCCAGCATAGTAAGCCAGTACAGACGAACAAACAAAAGACTGGTGGTGACGTTGCCTTGAAGCAAAGCTCCTGTACCAGCTCGCAATATCTTCTCGAACCTAAATGTACCTTTATATGAAAAATGGCTACGCTCTATCCTAAAGGAGTCAACTTTGGAAGTTTCAAGGACTTTTGCTGAACCGCAATGGCTGAAATGCTGAAAAAAAATTATGCAGATGCCACGCACTGTGGGAATCGTAAGCGAAGCTTTCTGTGCTGGATGATTTGATTGATAATAATTAGTGATATTCATAGCCAAAGCTTAATTTCTTCAATATTTAGGCTAACACGAGAGTGGTGAGTTCAATGTTACCGTGCAAGTACCATTGCTGTTCGTCTGCGTAGTGCACAGAACACAGGGAGAGGTGTTTGCTTAAGGCATTGTGTGCCATATTTTATAACCTCTGACAGGGTTGACCGTTGTCGTTTCCTGGCATGGCACATCACCTTTTGGCAGAAGTATTAAACTTGAATTGGGTTATGGGGCTGTACGTTCCAAAACCACACTCGGACAGTGACGCAGGCTGTAGTGGCAGACTCCGGGCTAATTTTGACACCGTGATGCTCTTTAACGCGTCCCAAAATCTTGGTGAACTTGCGTTTTCTATTTAGTCGAAATGCGGCTGCCTAGATTGGGATCAAATCCACGACCTCTAGCAATTTCATAGCCGGCAAGCTAACGCGGCGGGCGCAGAAGTGTTGCTTTGGCAGTTGACCACTTCCGTAGCGTCTCCTGGACCATGTGGTGTGCTTTAATTAAAGCGGCTCTGCTTCTGCATGCCCTGCATAAGTTGCCCGCTTTACATATTTGCATGGCGTTGATTTTTCAGAAATAGCAACGTACTGTATCGCTCCTTGAACTTAGGCTTATCCTGTTTCTCTGCAACCGCTCACCCCGCCCCTCTCTTACATGGGAACTGCCTTCTCACAGTTCTATCTTCGTCCCCTATGGCCTTGCACGCTAGTAGAAAGGGAAGCGCTGCAGTTTCTGGTATGCTTCTGAGGGAGCTTGTGGGTAATTACAGTTGTCAAGAGGCTAATGTGGCGACAGCCAGGTAGCTCCAGAAGGCACTGTGCGCATTGACCTGGAGGGGTGAAAACGAGTTTCTCCCGTCGCCTTTCCTCTTGCTCGCACCTCGTACACGCTCCGAACCGTCCCCTGACGCGGTGTGCGCGACAGCAGCAGTGGGAAAGGCGAAGAAAGCTTCGCCATAAAACAAAAATGCGCGGACACCGAAGCAATTTTGAGTTGCGAACGCGCAAGCATTAATAAGACAGCTTTAATTTAACTTTATCACAATTGCAGGGTTAAAGGAAATGGCGTTACTGTTCCGCGAACGAACTTTGCAGAAAGCGAGTTCTGGTATAGCGTATAGCTTACGCGTAGGACGCTATGCCATTCCGCTTTGAATCTTGCATACAAAGTGCACCAAAGTCAATCTAGCTGTGTGTGCGTACGGAAAGTGGAAGCCAGGAGGATGTTGTAATCGTGCTTTCCATGTCGGGTGATCTACGGCGAACGGTACAACCAGTACAGGCTGTCTGCCATAGCCTCCGAAATATTCCAATCTCGGAGGCCATGCGCCATTGCGCTCTTATATCCCGACTCCACCGATAGGTGGCTCATAAGGGAGAGGGCAAGATACAAATAGAAAGTGAACAAAAAGAACCGGAATACTACGTAATTTTGAGGCTTCCATTTACGAAAACAAAAATGTAAGCGGCTCGACATTCTAGAATTTCACAATGCGCTAAATATTTCTGTCGGACCGCCTTTTAAATGATATAGTCAACAGGCGTTCAAGTCCTGCAAGTATCAGTCGTGAATGTATATATCGACGCTGCAAAATACAAGAAGAATGTGTATGTGGTTAGCCGAAGTATGTCGCGGAACCGTCGGCGAGCCCCGCGCTCTGTTCCGCTAAGCTGACCGTTGACAACGAAAACAAGGAATCGATGGCTGGCAACTACTGATGACATACCAGTTTGTAATAATTATGAGAGCGCTATTAGCGTTCCAATTTAGTGACGAAGGTTGCCAAGACTAAAAGCAATGCCGGTTTCTTTCCCGGCGTGCACTATCTGAATGCTGCTTGAACGTCCCGCGGAAGTCTACGGTCGCCTCCGTAGGGACTTCACGGAAATACGTGAATTCGTAATCAACAGCGATCTGTCTTCCCAAGTCTTTACAGCTTACTATCCTTCTGTGATAAGAATTTTGTCACTGATGTCAAAAATTTATACGTCGTGCATTTATGTTAGAAAAGACAGTGAAGGAAATATGACTATCGAGGCAGGCTGCGTCATCTTAACGGCTCCGTCTATTTCCATTTGGTCGATCGAAGCCCCAGGTTTCGCCAGGTAACGCCAGAACTTCCTTGGCTCGTGTGTCATAAAATTGTTCGGCGTATATGTGAAGAAATTGCTTCTTGCTGAAGAAATTTCTGCTCTGAGCATTTGCGAAAGTTCATTTGTAGCATCGACGTTGGTGTTCTTTTTACGCATTCTTTGTATTCTTTTGAGGTGGATATTGCTTCGTGTAATCCAAGGTGTCTTCCTGTTTACTCGTTTTTTTATTGATGGGATAAATTTTTGTTCACAGTACGCTAATATTCGCTTCAGCTTCAACCATAGGTCATTCATGTTTTCAAATCCCGCCTGTAAAAGACTTTCTAGCGTTATTTCAATGTAATCAATAACACTGAAATCATCTTCCCTGCTGTAATCTTTGACAGACATACGAGATTTACTGGTGATTTGGTTGGGACGGAAACTGAAATTATCAAAAGTAAGTAAAAGCATTTTATGGTCTGAAATTCCATTTTCGTTACTGACATCAGGGTTAAGTGTCTTGGAAACGAAAGCGAGATGAAGAAGGGAGCTTGCTTGCCCGTGTATTGGCCTCGAGCTCCACCACTGGAAAAGCTGGCGCCACTGTCGGCGTGACGTGCTAGGAGGGATCACGTGGACATAGCGGCCGCGTCGGCTGCTTCAGGGGCGCGGAAGCGAGCTGAAAACAAGTTTAAATTCCCTCGTACGCTGCGGTCCTCATTTAGTGGCGAAATTTTCCTGCTTCGAGTGTCTCCTTTACAACGCTTGAAAGCACTATAGGTAGTGGCTGCCTTTGAAGGCGCGCAACATGGTAGGCTACTGCTCGGTGCCGCAGGGCCGGACGCACGTAACGGAGGCCGGTGTCAGGCTTATTCACACGTAGCCGCAGGACAAGAAGCTGCGTGAAGCTTGGCTCGCGAAACATAAAACCGGCAAACAGTCATCGGCTACAACTCGGGTATGCAGCAAGCACAGACGCGAGGAAGGTTTCTGCTACGGCGCCCGGTCTGCGAGGTTCTGAAAACGCGCACTGAGACGCTCGTCCGAGTCCGCTGCCCGGCTAATGCCATGACGGTTTGGTCTATGAACTTGTCGATGCTATAGATACTGGCAAGTTCAGTGGAGTGGAAAGGCATCGGTAAGAAGCACATTTAAAGAAAGCATGGCATATGTTCATGTTTGTGTTATGAATTAATGCACTGGATTACAAAAAAGGAGCAGCGGGAAATTGCACGCTGAGAACACGGATAAACATACAGTGCGACGCAACTCGAGAAATAGTATTGAAAGGTCGATGAATTCAGAAGAAAAAAAAGATTGAATCGTCGCGACGGCACATCACAGTCCCCGTAGGCGTCGAAGTCTCTACAATGAAATTATTTTTGAACAGCCCTGATAGCGCCCACGCAACAATGGTTGCTTGTATGCTGTCAAATACTCATATTCTGCGGCCTAAAGCTCATGGCACGGTGCGAAAACGCGCGCGCGGAGAAAGCGACACAGTGCGCGGACAAGCATGCAGACGCGCGCGCAGTCGGTCGCTGCGAATCTGCGCGATCGCTGGATTGAGGCTTCGTTCTATTACACTCCATTTAGTTACACAAACACGATAAGAACATATTTCACATAGTTTGCTCCCAGCGTTTACCTACCCTTCACGCAAGAAGCCGGTTCGGGAGACTCCATCGCGGCGACCGCGCGCAGTGGCGTTCGCTGTACGTATTCGGTAAAGAGATAGCGTCTGTAAACGATTGTGTTTACAGACCCAAGATTATTATTTAGGCAATGAGAAACTTCTCTCGTTTCGAAAGTACTTACAGAAATGTCCGGGAGAGCTCGCGCGTGGTGTTTTCAGTGAGCGCTGACAGCAAAACCTATGAGGAGCGCGCCACGTGATCCCTCATACTACGCCAGCGAGGCGCGTCCGATAGATGGCGACTCCGTAACTCCTCGCCGCCAATACGCGCTGGCTCCCTAACAAGCTGGGCTAAAGAAAAACTAAACATAAGATTCAGAAGCATTTCACAACTACTGCGCTCGTCTCTACAAATTGTCAGATTTTGTCTCCCTCTTTAAGACCGTATATGATTAGATTGTTCCGACGACTTCTGTTTTCCTCGTCTTCTAATTTATTGCTTAACCAAGCCATCTCCCGATTCATAGTGTTAATAGCTTTCTCGCATTTTAGAACCTTTTCATTATAAAGTTGGAGAGAAGCAAGATTTTTCTCTAGTTCCGTTTCCGTAAGCCTGACACTCAGTAGACCTGACTCTAACTGATGTTGTGATGTCTTAATTTCGCTAACAGCGCTTAAAATCGCATCCAGGTTGTCTGGATCGGGCCCTGGGTTCTCTTCAACGTCACCACAGAGCTTTAACAACACGAAAACAACATGAGATAGGTCGACACAACACTGGAACAAGCAGTGGAGAGCCGGCAGCACCAGTAATCCAACACAGTCCCTTCTAAAAGGACTTAGCAGCCACACGGCTCTTTGTAAGTGACTGTCACGTACAGGCACCTTCGGCACAGTGCACACCACGATCTGCACTTGCGGTGATAGCTCGCACAAGTCGTCCACCCGCTTCGCCAAACACTGGGCTAGTCCTTTCCCTTTCCACTTTAGGACGTCATTTAGCCCACCTGCTACTATGACAAGGTTGCGCATGTGGGCATATTGCGCGAGCTTTTCTTTTGCTCGCACCATGACAGAATCCAGTGCCCGCCCTCGAAATGTCCCTACCGCCACTCTTTTATCGCCTTTTACCCTCTCCACAATTCTCCGCACGTAGCTAGGTTTGGATCGCCGGCGAAAATCAATCACCTCTCTCTGCTATCCCTTTGTCCTTTTCCGCATGATTCGGACTCGACAAGGGGCATTGTCTCCTGTGCTCCTGCTTTTTCCACGTGGCGGCCTCAAGGTAGGTGCCGCTCTTTCCAGCTAACCCTTCGCCACTTTCACGCATTCCACGTACTTTGCTAGCACTCTCTCTCCTGTCACGCTGGGGGACTGCGTTCCATTGTGATTCACATTCTCGTTCGCAATGGCTGCCCTGGTCAGCTTATCCTTGGCTGTTTCAAGTGTTTCTTCAACTACCTTCCGTGCATCATGCTCCCTATTTAGCTCATTTTTGAGTTCATCCACAGGTTTGACCTGGTCTTCCTGGAAATCCTCCATTTTCTGCAGCCTAGTATCGACATCACAGTGTGTGCCGGTTGACACGATTCCCTCTCCATTCTCATCCGTCCCCCTCATCTGCCTTAAGGGACCCCGTGAGCACTGCCCGTTTTACCGGCTTTCTTCTTCTTTCGGCTATTTCTAATGCAAATACTATAATACTATGACAATGTCGAGCACGTGCTTTTTAGCAAAAACTGATACGCAGAGAATCCAAAATCCTCAATATGTCGCAAAGCAACTCTCACCAATGTTTCAAAAGCAATCGATGCTGCGGAGACCCTAGGTATGACACTCTCGCACGGCTCAACCACGCGGCCACGCTCTCATTTTCCTACCAAAACACACGCAGTAAAGCCACTAATAGCTATTAGTCTTGCCGCCTCCAAGCTACCATTGAAAGGCTACAAACACTTAACGTCCCACCTGGCTGCACGTGTTGAAGCACGCGGCGCGAAAGGACGCTCTAACAATCCTGCAAAGCCAAATGTACACGAAATACGAGATACGAAAAAAAAAGAAAACCACCCAATTACTATTTAAAGGGAAAAAAGTCAGCAAATCGAAAACAGAAGCAAGCTAAAAGCATGGACAATAATTTGATTTCGTCGCCGCCACGGAGCCCCGAAAAGCATGTCCATTCTATTCTATATTCTCTTTCGCGTCTGTCTTAATGCAGTTATAAATATTACCGCGCATAAGATGACGAATAGTTCAGCCGTTAATTGTTGACAATGTTGCACGAGATGATTCTTCGTTATTGAAGTATGGTATAACTGTTGCTAAAGTTGAAAAGTGTGTTAAATTATAGAGCCATCTGTATAGACATGGTGTGTATCCTGGATGCCGCATATACGGGCAGCGGCAATAGCGTGAACATGCTCCTAACCAGGCATTTTTGCATACTTCAGTTGCTGCTCTCTGCCATCGGTGACTGCGACAACAGCATGTTCTTGGAGACAAGGACGCACCCCCTTCAAGATAGCGGCCATGGGATTCGCAGCCTGCCTGATCTTCGCTTGAACGTGCAAGAATCATGGCGTGATTACTCATATCACTCGTCAACGGGAACATCACATGACCTTCAAGATTACATACAGTATAAAAGGCCCCATCTGTACCATTTCGACTTCAGTGGGAAAGGCAGCGGCAATAGCGTGAACATGCTCCTAACCAGGCATTTTTGCATACTTCAGTTGCTGCTCTCTGCCATCGGTGACTGCGACAACAGCATGTTCTTGGAGACAAGGACGCACCCCCTTCAAGATAGCGGCCATGGGATTCGCAGCCTGCCTGATCTTCGCTTGAACGTGCAAGAATCATGGCGTGATTACTCATATCACTCGTCAACGGGAACATCACATGACCTTCAAGATTACATACAGTATAAAAGGCCCCATCTGTACCATTTCGACTTCAGTGGGAAAGGCAGCGGCAATAGCGTGAACATGCTCCTAACCAGGCATTTTTGCATACTTCAGGTAAGACTTCCGTTTCCTTGCTATAGAAGTGATGATCGCTTTTTGCTGCTGCTGCCTTTCCCACAAAAGATGTGCGATTTAGTTACGTCGGTGAAGGCGCTTTTCACCAAATTGTTGTTGCTGTCGGGTGACATTGAAGAAAACCCCGGTCCTGCATCGGGTACGGCTGCTATCCTTCAAAGTTTGCAAGAGGGTCAAACAACAATTCTTAGTAGACTAAGTGACATTCTAGAAAGACAAAATAAGCTGGAAAATATAATGGGTGACTTCAGAGTAAGGTTAGATTCCCTAGAGTCAAGGATAGCTATCCTCGAGGGCATAGAACGCGAGACTGTTAGTACGAATAGCGGTATGGCACAGCGATTTGGAAACGCAGATATGACAGCAAAAAAAAAAAAAAAATAGATCACTTAGAAAACAACAGCAGAAGGATGAACCTAATTGTCTATGGCTTCGAAGACAATGAACCACGTGAAAGCTGGCAAACTTCGGAAAACCTCGTCAGGAATCTTTGCCAGGACACGTTAAAAGTAACCGTAGGGATGATTCAGAGGGCCCATAGGATAGGCAAACATACTCTTGGGCGTAAACGGCCGATTATCGCAAACTTTGCATCATACAAGGATATCGAACTGATCCTAAGCAACGGCAACAAACTAAAAGGGACTGATTATGTAATCTCACGGGACTACTCTAGGCGTGTCAGAGAAATTCGTCAGAAGCTCTGGGCTGTTGGTAAACCATGAAAACTTAATGGTAAAGACAAAGTGTCCTTGGCATACGATAAACTAATTATAAATGGAGAGGCGTTCGTGTGGGATGAAGGCACCCAATCAGTAAAAAAACTAAATAAGGAATGACCAGTCCTAAGCAATAGGAAGGCCAAAAATTCGGAATGCTCTGTTCTCTTAATAAACTGCCAAAGCATTAAAAACAAAGTTGATGAGTTTTATGCCCTACTCCAGATGACGAATTCAGATATCGTTTTTGCTACCGAATCATGGCTAGATGACTCAATAAGAGACAGTGAAGTGTTTCCTTCAACATATCAAGTCTTTAGAAAAGACAGGAACTCTAGGGGTGGCGGAGTATTTATCTTAGCTAAGGAATTCTTGCAGTGTACCGCAATAGACGTGGAAACCAGCGATCATGAATCAGTTTGGTGCAGGCTCCGCACTCCTGATAAAGGAACGATAGCGTTGGGCGTAGTTTATCGTCCACCCAGCGCACGACCACAAGTTATCACATCACTGGATGATACACTGGCCTCGCTTCCCGATAATCGAATTGTGCTAGCAGGTGACTTCAATTTTCCAAACTTAAACTGGGATATGAGCATGCGTACAGACGAAACCTGTTCAGCATTCTTTGATATGGTTTGCAAATATGGGTTTGATCAATACGTGATGAACGGTACACGTGGAAATAACATCCTTGACCTACTATTCTGCAATGATCCGAGCGTTGTTCATGATGTGTGTGTTTCACCTGGTATTAGCGATCACAAAATTGTAACTGCAATGCTTACTCTGCCACAAATAATTCCTGCTACCCACAAAACTCGCAAAGTGTATGACTACTGTAGGGCAAACTTCAATGAAATCAGTCTTGGTTTGGAAGCAGCATTTCAGACTTTTTCACAAGACTCATCCGAAGGTGTGAACGTTCTGTGGAATTCTTTTAAAAGCGTGCTGTCATCATTGATTGAAAAACATGTACCTTTCAAGTACGTCTCAGACAAAGTAAAAGTAGACAAACCCTGGATGACTTATGAGGTTAACAGGAAGATAAAACAAAGGACTCGTGCTTATCAGAAATATAAGAAGAACCCATCAAGGGAACATGAGCGCCGTCTACAAGAGTTACACATAGAATATATCGAGGCTATCGATACCGCCAAGGATATGTACTTCTCCGGACTAGCTGATTCTATCAGGACAAATCCAAAAGCATTTTGGAGCTATCTAAGAAAGAAGCGGAAGGAGAGTACAGGTATTCCAATTATTCTTCACAATGGAATTCAGATATCTGAAAGCAACGCTAAAGCAGACTGTTTTAACAACTACTTTAAATCAGTATTTCTAAAAACGAAACATCGAAATACTTTTCCCAACACTACATACAGTATGCCAAACGTAATGCCTCCAATTACTATCACATTGGAGGGTATCAGGAACTGTCTCAACTCTATTAATGAAGCCAAAGCAATTGGACCAGACGGAATCTCTCCGAGGATACTCAAAGCCTGTTCATTCATTATATCCCAATACTTAAAAATAATATTCTGCATAACCCTCGAAAGTGGCGTGCTCCCTAAAGATTGGAAAAAAGCCCATATAGTTCCAGTGTTTAAAAGCGGTTCCAAGTCATCCGTATCTAACTACAGGCCAATTTCACTTTGTTCCATATGTTGCAAAATCTTTGAGCACATTCTTTACAGCAATATAATAAGGCACTTAGAAGGAAACAATTTTTTCTTTCCAAATCAGCACGGTTTTCGCAAAGGCGTGAGCTGTACCACTCAGCTGATAGAACTATTTCATGAGCTTGCAGATAGCGCTGAAAGAAGAATACGTACAGATGCAGTCTTTCTCGATTTCCGCAAAGCCTTTGACTCCGTATCACATGATCTGTTAATACATAAAATGAGCACTCTTAATTTGGATGCGAAAGTCATGAAGGTTATTGAAGATTACCTGAACGAAAGAATTCAATGCGTAGTTATAGGAGGCAAGAATTCTAGTTTTGCCCAAGTCACTTCTGGAGTGCCGCAAGGCCCGGTGCTGGGGCCACTGCTGTTCTTAATTTACATCAATGACATCGCTTCATACATTTCCTCACAAATTAGACTTTTCGCAGATGACTGCGTTGTTTACAGATCCATTCGCAATCAATATGATATAGACGTACTCCAGCAGGACCTCAACAGCATAGCCTCCTGGTGTCAAAACTGGGAACTTAGCCTGAATACTGATAAATGTTACCAGGTAACATTCACTAAATCTAAAATCACTAATGAACCTACTTACAAGCTGGGAGATTCCATGCTCAGGAAGGTTAACGAAAT
Source organism: Dermacentor albipictus (assembly GCF_038994185.2). Taxonomy (NCBI): domain Eukaryota; kingdom Metazoa; phylum Arthropoda; class Arachnida; order Ixodida; family Ixodidae; genus Dermacentor; species Dermacentor albipictus. The sequence goes on from NC_091823.1 coordinate 103,064,339, forward strand.
TAAATACTTAGGTGTTCATCTAACTGCTGATCTGTCCTTTTCCAGCCATATTGATATGACCGTCAGAAAAGCCGGGAAAATGCTCAGCCTACTTATACGAACCCTTAGAACTGCCCCTCAGATTCTTAAAACCATAGCATATAAGTCGCTGGTAAGGCCGCAATTAGAATATGCCACCGCCTTGTGGGATCTCCACCAGCGGTACCTGATTGATAAGTTAGAAGGCGTACAAAACCGCGCTGCCAGGTTTATATCAAAGCAGTACTCCAGACACGCAAGCATAACAGCAATAAAGAAACACGTCGGACTAGAGCCCTTACAGATAAGACGTCAGAAGCACCGACTGAAACTTCTGCACGCAATATACACTGACGCGACAGGCATTGACAAGCTAAAATACCTTAAAGCACCCCACTACATATCAAACAGAAGAGACCACAGTTTCAAAATACGTGAAATTTCCTGCAAAACTAACTATATGAAGTTTTCTTTTTTTCCGCGCAGTATTTCGGAATGGAATAAGTTGCCAGTTGAAGTTGTGAGTGCTCCTCGGGATGTATTTTTAAGACTAATCAATGATTTGTAATTGCAAACGTCTTCCAAACTAATGACTGCAGGATGAATGCACTGTTTTTCTTGTACTGTTTTTCTTGTACTGTTTTTCTTGTACTTATATTGAACTTGATGCGTTGCTCCGTTGTCATCCCTCCCTTTTGTGATTATATTCTCGTGCTAGTCACTTCATGTTGTACCCACTCCCCTGCTATAATGCTTCGGCGCTGCAGGGTGTACTATAAATAAAATAAAACCTATCTAAGTTTTCGGAATGTTTTAAAATTATGCTAGTTGCAGATAGCGTAATTCTCGTCCTTGAGCTGGATTATTCGAAGAGGCGGACATTACTGGAAGGAGACATCAAAACACATATTCAAATAATTAACACAAATTCCCTAATAAACTTCATAAATATGTACGGCACGTATACATATATAGTGCGATTTACGAATTGTAGCCGGTGAATTTACAAGGCATATCCACTTGAAATTAATCTCCAGGATGACATCAGTCACGATATATAATTTCCCCTAGTGAGGGGCAAAATACATGCGCGTCCGAGTAGCTCTATTATTCAAAGCGTAAAAGTGTGTTTTGTTAAAAAGTCGGACAACAGTGAATTCTCACTGCGAGCTTGATGGCGCATATCTCAAAAGTGCTGTCATTCCGGAAATTTATTCCAAATGGATAAACCTTGCTACAATCCGCAAATTGCAACTATATGCCGTTATGTTATTAATTAGGACGCTAACTTCTGATTTTTCAATTTAGCTGGATATGTCTTTCGCTTTCTGCACCCAGGGTGTCTACCGAGTTGACATTTCCAAATTCCCTGAGTTTTCCAGGTTTTCCCTGAGTGCCTTTGGGAAATTCCCTGAGTGATGCAGAACTGTTTTAAGTCAAAACTGAAGGGAACCAAATCACCCGTTGCTGTCATTCTTTAATAAGCATATGAAATTTTTTTTTAAAAGAACCGACTTAATCCAATTTGAATACTAAGTAGTGTTTATGTTATTCAAAAAAGGAATAGAAGGTAGGGGTTAGTAAAATGGACAGCAAATAAAATGACTTCGAAAGAAATTGCAAATCAAGTCAGACATTCTCAAATACAAATAAAAAGGAGATGCATAGACAAGCTAAGTGGTATGAGGCCCGAATTTTGTCACAATTCAGGGTCTCTCTCAACAGCTCGTAATTCAACCTCAACTGTCCTAACATACTCTCAGCCCGCGCTTGATGCCTCAGTGTTGTGTTTCACTGCTTTAAATAGTCTATTTTGGTTTGTATGAGGGACATCTATATCTCGGCGTCAGCCAAGAGTGTTTTTTTTTTTTTCAGATCAGGCTCCTTCAATGAAGCACTCGCATACTTCATTACCCGTTAATTCCTCAATGCGTCGGTCCTTTCTGTTCTCGTTCTCCTTTTGTCGCGCGTTCGCACTACGGACCATTTGAAGCATACTCATAGTCAGTTTATTGTCAACGTCCAATTTTTCGGACCCCCCATAGGGGCCGCGAAAACTTCCAAAAATCAGGCAGTCCGACAAAATAAATGCATGTCTTTTACTGCTCTTAAGGGCTCAAACCGACACAGACACGTCTGGAAAAGCTCTGAATGCCTGTCAGTACACTTATTAGGCATAGCGGTGCAATACATTAGGCAATACATACTGTGTCCCGTGACAATTGCCCTTTCCTACGCTCGTTAAGCTTCACTGCAATACTTTCTTTATGGCTTCACCGCGTCACACAACTGTACTGACGCGAAACTAACTTTCAGGAACCAGCATTATGGAACGCGTCGTGCTTTCCGAGCTTCGAAGGCAAAATTATTGCTGACAGCGGAGAAATGAAGAAACACGGCATCGAACGGCAAGAAGCTTAATAGCGAACGTCGAAGCAGCTAGCTCTAGCGTTGCCGCAGTGTTGGCTACGGCTGCCAGCGGATCTGCGTGCGATAGCGCCGGTTCGAGGCGGCGAGGTGATCAAAATGGCAGCGGTGGTGGCTTTGATTAATGCCGTTTCAGACCTGGAGTCCTGCAGAACGTCCGGAAAATCGGACGGCAAAGAGTTCTTGCGTCCGAAATTTCAGACGTTCTGATACATTGACTCTATGGGGTACGTGGTGGTGCCGCGAAGCCGTCCAAATTATCGGGAATCCGGAAAGTCGTTCGTTGACTCTACATTGGCAACTCCTGCAGCCGACGACAGGGTGTCAAAGACAATTCGTTACGAATCCTGTCTGTTACTCGAGCCAGCATTACCGCGACTTTCGACCCTTTCAATAAAATTACAGCTAATTTTCCCTCATAAAGGCACAAATTCCCTGAGTTTTCCCTGAGTTTTTCCAGACTACTAAAAATCCCTGAAAATTCCCGGTTTTCCCGGTTTTCCCAGTTGGTAGACACCCTGGCAGCGACTATATCTGCCTCTGAATACTACAGCTCAAGGACTACAATGATGTCAACTGCGACAGGCCTTTAAAAAAATCCGGGAAACCTAAATATGATCATCCCGTATATATGGTATAGTGTTCCTTGTTGAGTAGCTTTAGTGAACGTGTCTCGTTTTGAAAGTATACCATCTGTTGCCAACACTACTTCTGGGAGCGTAAGCATCAAAAAAGGGTATACGTCCGATGTGCAAAACTCATTTTTCGGAAGGATACAGAGATAGTTTGTATTCCTTTATGGATACGAATTTTGTCCCTTTTCAATATGTTTTAAGCCAATGGGTGACTTTTCATGCTCGGCCGGGAAAAAAAAAAGAGAATGCTGTTTCTGAAGTTCTCCGAACTGGAAGCAGTGATTGGCGAGCCTCTGTAATAGAAAGGCAGCTACAAGTCGCGCGCGGAACTCCTAGGCGTATGCAAAGACCTCTCACTCAAACTCTTTGGAGCCGTTCTCCCAAGTTCGGGAAAGTCCGCGCTTTCATCATGGTGACTTCGAATCGAGACAGAAGAAATTTCAGACCAGCGCGACTCTCGACTGTGCAAGTGATGGTTAAGCATCAATTGTACTACATCGCGGCATCAACTCTTTTAATAACTGAACTCCGTTTTAATGTGTCTTGAAGTGACATGAGCCGGTAATGTGCAGGGATTCCTTTTACTCAATTCTGTGACTTTCTTGTCATCTACACCACCGAAGACTGGCCGATCGCGGTGATAAGGCAGGCGGATCGAAATAAGCAATATAATTGGAATACAATCATTCCTATGATAAGAATTATCATATAATTCGAATATAATCAAATTGCTTAAGAAACTGCGATAACGGCCGAGATATGGCGACTTAACGCATGCACTGTCAAGATGTCCGGAGCGCTCCCTGCCCTCGTGTCGGTCGACGACATCTTTTTCGTCTGACAATGGATGACGCGAACATGGATGCACAACCAACGTGTGCACGTGAGCTTTCGGCGGCCGTCTGTGGCGGATGCTGACCACCTGCTGTGGCTGCGTTCAAGGCCTTAAAGACTAAGAGAGAAAAAGTTCTTAGAGGTGTGCGGATATAGGGACAGACACACCCACAGAATGTAAGACCGGTTCATTGGGGCAGTGGTCCGATTTCGGGCGCTTGACTCCGGTTTTTATCCAGAACTCCTTCCGGGAAAATTTATGGCAAATAAATTCAATTGAAGTGATTTATTCATCATGTGTCCCACAGGCCACTTACACTGCTTCTTCTCGATGAACGACGGCACGGAGTTTTGCAACCGTAATACATAGTATCACAAACGGTGCGATTAAATACAAAAACCTTGGTCACGTGCCAGTCACGTTCCTTCACCCATGCAGCGCTTGCCTCATCAAGTGCTTTCTTCAGAACACGGCCAGTAAAAAAAAAAAAAAAGGAGGGGGGGGGGGCTGGACGTGACGCGCCTGCTAGAGTAATTGTACTTTCGTCCACGACGTCCGCACACATTTATTCCCGAGCATTGTGGCGGAGATTTACTGGTTCCGAGTGTCCTTGTCTTCAGGAAATAAGAATTTCCTGATCTCGTTCTTCGCCATTAACTTCCACACAGACTGGCACGTTAACATTTGCTTGGCATCGCTCGTTAATTCGTATACACTATTCGATAGCATATCTAGATAACGCGGTATAATACGGACGACGGGAAGCCATATTGAAAAGAAACACACAGCGAAAGAAACTATATCGCCCCCCAGCCATGGCATCCATAAACTGCCAGCCAACAAGGGATGATGTCGGAATATTTCGCCAACTCCTTCAAAAGCAATATCTAAATGATATTCTGGGCTTTTTTTAGGCGCATCACAATAGGGAGAGGGTGGAGGGGGCTACTCCGTATTAATTTTGAGCATCTCTAGTTCTTCTACGTCTACTCAATGCACGGGTATACCTGAGAGTTCTTCCATTTCGCCCTCATCAAAATGAAGCCGCAGCAGCCACGATCAACACCTCCTAGACTAGAAGGCCGGAGTGCTCGGCGAGTGACGTCACGGGCTAGAGGCCATCGGTACGCTCGGGCATACGGGTTCAGTGAAGGGATCGCGGCTTGGTTCACCTAGCAGCCGTATGCTTTTATTGACCACTCCACACGTTTTCTTCAGTCGAAACTGCGGAATGAGCAGCAGGCACCTTGCAAAGCATCTATTTAGAGGCACAGATACAAAACAGCTTTGTAAAGCTTGTGCATGTATTGATGCCAGAAGCTTTTGTAGCATCGCGCTTTGTCTTCTTTGTAATGTACGTTTTTTGCGAATTATTATTTATTATACCCCATATTTCATACCTATTACTTCAAGTAAATTGAATCCATAAAAACCACTCCTTCCGTATTTTGTACTTGTGATTTTTACGGCACGGCAATGACGAATGTAATGCACTCGATTAGCTTCACAATTGCGTATGAACAATCTTATTGGGGACACATGTATTTATTACAATCTAGATTATGGTCAAACGAATAATTTCACTTTCGACGCACTAATTACCACAGTCCACTAATTTACAACAACTCAAATGAGTTTAGAAATGGGATATAAAACATTTGTGCAGCTATTTACACGAAAATAGCCGCCTTATTGCACAGACAGACAGACAGACAGACAGACAGACAGACAGACAGACAGACAGACAGACAGACAGACAGACAGACAGACAGACAGACAGACAGACAGACAGACAGACAGACAGACAGACAGACAGACAGACAGACAGACAGACAGACAGACAGACAGACAGACAGACAGACAGACAGACAGACAGACAGACAGACAGACAGACAGACAGACAGACAGACAGACAGACAGACAGACAGACAGACAGACAGACAGACAGACAGACAGACAGACAGACAGACAGACAGACAGACAGACAGACAGACAGACAGACAGACAGACAGACAGACAGACAGACAGACAGACAGACAGACAGACAGACAGACAGACAGACAGACAGACAGACAGACAGACAGACAGACAGACAGACAGACAGACAGACAGACAGACAGACAGACAGACAGACAGACAGACAGACAGACAGACAGACAGACAGACAGACAGACAGACAGACAGACAGACAGACAGACAGACAGACAGACAGACAGACAGACAGACAGACAGACAGACAGACAGACAGACAGACAGACAGACAGACAGACAGACAGACAGACAGACAGACAGACAGACAGACAGACAGACAGACAGACAGACAGACAGACAGACAGACAGACAGACAGACAGACAGACAGACAGACAGACAGACAGACAGACAGACAGACAGACAGACAGACAGACAGACAGACAGACAGACAGACAGACAGACAGACAGACAGACAGACAGACAGACAGACAGACAGACAGACAGACAGACAGACAGACAGACAGACAGACAGACAGACAGACAGACAGACAGACAGACAGACAGACAGACAGACAGACAGACAGACAGACAGACAGACAGACAGACAGACAGACAGACAGACAGACAGACAGACAGACAGACAGACAGACAGACAGACAGACAGACAGACAGACAGACAGACAGACAGACAGACAGACAGACAGACAGACAGACAGACAGACAGACAGACAGACAGACAGACAGACAGACAGACAGACAGACAGACAGACAGACAGACAGACAGACAGACAGACAGACAGACAGACAGACAGACAGACAGACAGACAGACAGACAGACAGACAGACAGACAGACAGACAGACAGACAGACAGACAGACAGACAGACAGACAGACAGACAGACAGACAGACAGACAGACAGACAGACAGACAGACAGACAGACAGACAGACAGACAGACAGACAGACAGACAGACAGACAGACAGACAGACAGACAGACAGACAGACAGACAGACAGACAGACAGACAGACAGACAGACAGACAGACAGACAGACAGACAGACAGACAGACAGACAGACAGACAGACAGACAGACAGACAGACAGACAGACAGACAGACAGACAGACAGACAGACAGACAGACAGACAGACAGACAGACAGACAGACAGACAGACAGACAGACAGACAGACAGACAGACAGACAGACAGACAGACAGACAGACAGACAGACAGACAGACAGACAGACAGACAGACAGACAGACAGACAGACAGACAGACAGACAGACAGACAGACAGACAGACAGACAGACAGACAGACAGACAGACAGACAGACAGACAGACAGACAGACAGACAGACAGACAGACAGACAGACAGACAGACAGACAGACAGACAGACAGACAGACAGACAGACAGACAGACAGACAGACAGACAGACAGACAGACAGACAGACAGACAGACAGACAGACAGACAGACAGACAGACAGACAGACAGACAGACAGACAGACAGACAGACAGACAGACAGACAGACAGACAGACAGACAGACAGACAGACAGACAGACAGACAGACAGACAGACAGACAGACAGAGAACTTTATTAATGGTCCTGAGGAACCGGCGTTAGGGTACCCCCTTTTCAGGGAGTCCCCGTAGCCGTCGCGGGCCGCACCCACGTCGGGGTCGGAAGATCGTGGTCCTCCGCCCTGTCGCAGGCCCTCTGGACAGCCCGTAGTTGCTCTGAGAGGTCGCCGCTCTTAAGGGCTGCCTCCCAGTCGGTTAGAGTGGTTAGCGATGAGCTGCGTAACGCAGGGCATTGCCAGAGCATATGGGACAAGGAGCAGTACGCCTCCCCACAGTCTGGACAGTGGGGTTCTACGTTAGGCGCGAAGTGACTGAATCTGCCCCTGGAGGGAAATGACCCCGTCTGAAGCATGCGAAACGCCGACGATTGTGGTCTATTAAGTTTAGGGTGTGGTAGCGGAAAGGCCCGCCGAGCAAGTTGATAATGTGTCAAGACTTCGTGGAAGGTGAGAAGCGAATCCCTATAGAGCCCTAAGTCGCCGCCCGTGAGTCCACCTGAACCGCCGCGGTGTGTAAGACCTCGCGCACAGTCATGGGCCAACTCATTGGCGTTAACAAGCTCAGAGTGTACATTGATTCCCATATGGGCCGGGAACCATTTGATGCTATGAAAACCAGCAGCCCCCTCGCTGCCGAGGATGGCCGCCGCCTCCTTTGAGATCGAGCCGGAGGCGAAAGCTCGGGCTGCCGATCTGGAGTCTGTAAAGATATTGGAACGTAGAGGGTCCTTCAGTGCTATAGCTATAGCAACTTGCTCGGCTACTGTTGAAGAAACCTTCCGCACGGATGCTGAATTAATGAGAGTGCCATTACAGTCAACCGAAACTACGGCATAGTGATCAGAGCACTCGTACTGGGCGGCATCAACGAAACATGCCAGATTCAGAGTGGCAGCAGCCGCTTTTAACAGGGAACGAGCCCTGGCTACCCGGCGCCCTACATTGTATTGAGGGTGGACGTTACGTGGCATGGGATCTACCTTGAACGTATCTCGGACCATGGGTGATAGGGTCACGTTGCGCTCCGTGATTTCCTGGTGACCGCATCCAACGGATTCGAGGATGCGTCTCCCCGCTCGCGATGATGATAGTCGAATTATTCGAGCCACTCGTTGGGCCTCGATGACCTCTGATAGGGTGTTGTGCATGCCTAGTTGCATGAGACGCGCGGTGCTGGTAGTGAGTGGTAAACCCAGCACGCGCTTGATGCTTTTGCGCATGAGGGCGTCGATTTTGGCCTCATCCCCTTTAGACCAGCGCAACGCGGAGGCTACATAGTTAACGTGGCTCATCAGAAACGCGTGGTAGAGTCTGAGTAGATTGCTCTCGCTTAAACCCCCTCTGCGGTTCGAGACCCTGAGGATAAGCCGAAGCATATATTCTCCGTCTTCGAAGTAATGCGGGCTATAGTCTGTGAGTTGCCCCCGCGAGATTCCAGCAAGAGTCCGAGGACCCTGATGGTATCCACTCTGTGAATTTGTTGTCCGTCCTTCGTATAGAGGGCTATGGGAATTTGATCTAAGGGTGTGGAGCACTTAACCCCCCGTCGGGTGGGCCTATACAATAGAAGTTCGGACTTGGTTGGTGACAGACTCAGGCCCGTGTCTAGTAGGAAGTGTTCTGTGATGTCGAGCGCCTCTTGGAGCGCACTCTCAACTGCAGCGTCAGACCCTCCCAAGCACCACACGGTAATATCATCCGCGTAGAGGGCGTGACCCGTTGCTCTTACTGTGGCCAGTCTGTCCGAGAGGCCCTTCATGGCGATGTTAAACAGTAGGGGAGAGATGACCGCCCCTTGCGGGGTGCCTCTCGCTCCCAATGTAAATTCCTTCGATTTGATTTGCCCTATTTTGACAGTGGCCTTGCGATCCCTGAGGAAGGAGCTAACGTACGCATGGAATCGTGGCCCCAGGCCCAGATCTGAGATGGCGTCTAGTACGAACCGGTGCGAGATGTTATCAAAAGCCTTGGACAAGTCTAGAGCAAGGATGCCCCGAGTGTCTCTAGTGTCGACATCAATGATTTGCCTCTTTATAAGTAACATGACGTCCTGTGTGGAGAGTGCCGGCCGAAAGCCGACCATGTTGTGAGGGAATAACTCATTATTTTCTATATGCCTAGATATACGGTTGTGAATGACATGTTCGGCCACCTTACCCACGCAGGACGTGAGTGAGATGGGCCGCATGTTCTCTGGCCCAAGAGGTTTGCCTGGTTTCGGGATGAGCACCACTGAGGCTGTCTTCCAGGAGTCGGGGACTAGGCCCGTTTCCCAAATTTTATTGACCTCCCCGGTGAGCAGCGCAACTGATTGTTCGTCCAAGTTTCGGAGGAGCTTATTGGAGATGCCATCCGGGCCCGGCGCAGAGCGACCGTTGAGCGTTTGCAGCACCTCCCAGATTTCGGATTCCGTGAAGGGGGCGTCGAGCTCCCCCACCGCTCCCCCCCCGATAACAAGGATAATCCCCGTCACCGGAGTGGCCCAGCGGAAGATACTTTTCGGCCAACTCTTGCAAGAGGACGTGTTCAAATACGCCCGCCGCCTTTTGATTATGAACTATGCGATCGATGGCTAGTCTCTGATTGCTTTTGGTTTGCGAGTCGTCGAGTAGGTGTTTGAGCAGGTTCCATTTGCCCCCCGTTCTTATCTGCCCATCAACCGAGGAGCACACTTCATTCCATTGTTGTTTGGACAGTTCGATGGAATGAGTTTCAATTGTACGATTGAGCTCCGCAATTTTCTTACGAAGCCGGCGGTGGAGTCTGTGCGTTCTCCAGCGGTGCAGGATGGAGTTTTTGGCTTCTAGGAGGTGTGCAAGGCGCGCGTCCATACGATCTACCTTTAAGTCGGTCTTAACCACCTTGGTCGCAGCTTGTACGTCCTTCTGTAGTCTTGTGAAGAGACTATCGAGATTATCGTAGTCGGTCTGGTCCGCCTTCCGTATTTTCCGGAAGGCATCCCAATCCGTCACTTTAAATTCCCTGGTAGGGGCTGTGCTAATCGTTAGGGTAATCTCCACAATGAAGTGGTCACTGCCCAGGTTCTCTTGCAAATTTTGCCATCCTGCTCCGGGGGCGTTCTTGACGAACGCCAGGTCCGGAGTGGTGTCTCGGACTACCGACGTGCCGGTTCGCGTCGGGTATTGAGCATCCGTAATCAATTCCAGTGAGCAGTCAGCAACTGCCTGGACAAGGAGATTGCCCTTGGTGGATTGGCGGGGGTATCCCCAGGCATTGTGGGGGGCATTGAAGTCACCCGCTATCACTATGGGGGCTCCCTTGCTCAGGGCCACCGCCTTTGTCATGATCGTGGCGAATGACTGCCGTTGATCCGACGGCGAGCTGTATATGTTTAAAAGAAAGACACTGCTCTTAAGCCAATTGTTAGGGATAATTTCGACCATAATGATTTCCGCCCTAGTTCTGCCAATTTGTAATTTGTGTACTTGAAAGGAGCACTTCCGTGCGACCAAGGTTGCTAAACCCCGCTTTCCTTCCTCCCGTATCGATACAACCCGGTATCCCGGGAAGGTGGGCGCGTCATCGAGAGTTTCTTGTAAAAGAATTACGTGCGGTTTGACCGCCTGTGCCGAAACGAATTGCTGCAGCGGAGCTTTGCGCCGTTAGAAACTGGCACAGTTCCACTGCCACACAACCAACTTATTGGGATTGACCGCCATGGTGATTGCCTTGGATTGGCCATTCCACCGTCTTGTTGACGGGGACGGCGCTTGCGGGTAAAGGTGCCCGACGGGGCTCCCTCGAAGGCTGTCTAGCCGTAGCTAACGCGGCCTGTGCACTTTCCAGGGACGCCATCCTTTTAAGGAGGACAGTCACGCTTTCAGCGAGCTGCTGAATAGCCCGCTGCATGCTTTCTAAGTCCTTGTTATTGGACTCGGTCTTCATAGAGTCAGCGTCCCCCTCTGGGGGCGCGGCCCTACGTTTACCCGAGCGCGCCTGTGGCTCCCCTGAGGGGGGCACCGGTTGCTTCTCGACTTGCGAGGGGTACGGCTTACGGAAAGACTCAAAGTCGGCCCTCATCTGCTGCATTTCTGCTTTGAGTCGAGCGTTCTCTTGCATGAGTTGAGCGACTCTGGGATCAACCTTATGCTCCGGCAATGCTACCTGCGTTACCTTTGAAGCCGGCGTCGTCTGCTTCGACTTGACACGATCGGCCCAGGTTGGCGTTTCCTGGATCCGAACCCGGGAGTTAGAGCGCCCTCGGGAACGAGAGCGCCCTCTGGAGAGGCTGCGTTGTCGACCAGAGGGCGTGACGGAGCGCTCCCTCCTGGGGGCTCCCGCCGCGCTGGAGCCACGTGGCCTGTTCTCCTTGGCCAGCTGTTGCTGCTGGTGCTTGTTGTTGGCGCGCTTACGGCGCCGTCGGCGTCTGCGTACGACGTATGGGACTTGAAAGCGCTGCTTACACGTTTTGTCCGCCGTAAGATGCGGGCCTCCGCAAAGGGCGCACTTCGGCGAACACAGGTGGTCATCGGGTGGTGAGCTTAGTCCACAGCCCCGGCAATCCTCATTGGTGGGGTTGGGGCAGACGTCCGCGCGATGTCCCAAGCCGCCACACGCGTAGCACACCTCGGTTTGGCGTTTGTAGAGCGTGCAGCGCAGAAGGCTGACGCCGCACATGACATAGTTAGGCACTTTCATGCCGTCGAAGAGGACAACCACTGTGGTGGTGTTCTTAATTCGTTTGACTTCCAGAGCCTTCGGGTTACGATGGTTGACAATCATGCGCTGGAGTTGGGCCTCGCTGATGTCTGCGTCGACCCCTCGTATGACCCCTTTGCAGGATGACCCCTTTGCAGGTGTTGTCTGGGGCCGCTATGTATGCGGCTACTTTGTAGAGTCCTTCGCTTATGCGGATTTGCTGGATTCCTGCATAAGCGGCGGCGTTCTTCTTCTCCGGGGTGGATACGACGAGAACGTTTTGAGTGAAATTAGGGCAGATTACGTCGCCCTCAGTTTCTGTGGGGGCTAGTGCAGCCGCCATGGCCAAGGCTTGAGCCAGCTTGATTTGGCTTATCTTCTTGACGTCAAGCCCGCCCCTTGGGCGGACAATAATTCGTATGTGCTCCCTAGGTAGTCTGGGGAGCCTCGACGAGGCTGCGAGACGTTGCAACACGCCTTGCGGGGCAGCCGTGCGGCAGCCACCCTTCGAGCCCATGCGAGCTCTCTTGCTCGTTGAAACTGGTGTTTCTTGCAGGGCTTTCTTGCGCTTGCCCAACGCTGTCGTCCAGCCTGGGACGACAGCCTGGCTTCTTCGGGGGAGATTGCCTCTCCTAACACCATTTCTACTTCGGGCATAATGCCCCTCTTCGTCGCGTTAGGCCTAAGCCTACCCGCGCCTAGCGTCGCCGCGGCGTGGTCTACACAAAAAGTTCCACGGCTTCCGCGCAAAGGCCACTCACCAAAGGAAGTCCTCAGAAGAAACCGTGTCGAATGGCGTGCATTTCCGTGGTAGGTGACACAAAAAGCAGACCGAAAATATTTACGAAAGCGGGAGCCGATCTTTCCACGTCCGCACTAGTCGGCGCCTTCTTCTTCTTCCCTTATTGCGCAGAGTTTCAGCTTTTCTCTTCCTTGCCTTAGCATTGGCATCCAATATTTTGTCATTCATCTTGCAGCCGTAGTTTTTCAATAAAATATTCCTGCTACACCACAAAAGGTGCCATAACACAAATTCAGATTTATGTCTATCCTCGCAGGCGTCGAACTCTGAGGAATCATCACTTTCTGTAAATGCACTTGCTGTAATTGAGCAATTAACTTTCCGTATTTTTCAAAAGTAATTATTTAAAGAAGTTCTGAACATCTTACCCGGGAGTGCGCTAATACAATGAAGTCTGCACGTGGTAGCGCCCTAATCCAGGCACTCTGGGCTTCTTCATCTTGCGGAAACTTGAAGACATTATTTTTCTGCCTTTATTTGTACATGTAATTGCTCCGGCAATTGGGCACGCAGCACTTAATAGGCATATCTTGGCATGGCACTCCACATTCCGGGGCAATGAAGACTCGCGGTACACACAATCGCAAGCACAGTACAAGTGTTGAGACTACATGCACTGGTCACGTCTAGAAAAAATGTGCGTTCGGAAGCATGCAAGAGCATTGCCGAGCATGCCGAACCCGAAGCTATTCAAGGAACGGCAGGGCTCCTGGAACTAATTGAATTGTTGTCGCCGCTTTCGTCCCCTCGGTCTTCTCCGAATAACCGGGTTTAACCATTGTGTATCTTCCGCGCTTCATTTTCAAAACTGGTGCGCCGCTCGTAGCTTCGTAGCACGCTGCACGGAACTTCTATGTTGGCCTCTTGTGCGTGACGTCGCTCAAGGGGAGAGGGTCAGCCAGAAGGCCTTAAGTTCTCTAGAGGGTGTTGCCACGATTCGATCCCTCCACCTCGTGCTGCAAAGCCACCACGACGGCGAAAAAGTAATTTACTGCTCGCAATGTTTAAGTGCCCAGTTTTCTCATTCTCTCTATCATGTTAGTTCAGATGCTTTGCGCAGCACAGATCGACAGAGGCAGGCTCGACGAATGCGCGTGATTTGCTATAAGTCAATAAGTATTTAGCAGCTACGAAAGAAAGCGGTTGGTGTGCGTAAAACGCACCTCTGTGTGCATGGAAGTTTCCCTGATATGACTGTTCTGGCTAAAGCGAAGCGGTGACATGCATGAAAAAGACGAACACGGGACACACGCTGGTCTTATACGTTTCTTTCGAAAACGTCCGCAGGCCAAGCTCTGGCAACGTCTCAGCCAACAATAACGCCCAAGATGTTGCAGATGTCCACCACTTTCCAGAATCTCGTGATCTTTGGCTGTCGAGATTAGCGAAGAGAGATAGAGAGCGCTCTTGAATTAAATTGGAGAAGTTAATAGCTGACGGAGGGCCCACAGCATGCCATATACTCCCCGTGATAGTGATGATAACTGAAATGATATACACAAGACTCAAGGAATATGCACGACAATTAGCACATGTGTGACGCACGCATAAAAGTAGAAACCACTTTCGTAGCGCACAATGCCCGGGGCCCGTGCGGCTCTCACTCGTTGCCGTTTTGAAAAATGCCTTTCATGCTTGCAACTCCAGGCAAGAACGTCCCAGCTATCAAATTTGCGGGTGCACGGGCTTCTTCTTTTTCTGCACCTTGTCAGGAAGGTGAATGTTTGTTTCATTGCTTGCGTTTACGAAAATATTCAAGGATTTCAACTTCCTTTGACGTGCAGCAGGCTTTGGTGTAGATCGATTGGGACGGCTTATCTATATTCTTGTCCCACCGGACTATTCGTCACACAGACAAGTAGAGTTCGGAGCTGATTTGCAGCGTGACAAGGAATTTGTTTTGTTTGCCGCACATCTCGTTTAGAGCAAGAAAAGTGATATTCAAGGCCTCGTTGAAGGGCCTCTCACCAGGTCTGGCCATTTTGAGCTGACAAGCTCAGTACATACAATGCGCGCTAATTACCGTGTCTGATCCCTTCGCGCCGCGTAAAGAGCTTAAATTTCAAGCAAAACTCCGTTTGCCCTTCTTCTCGCGGGGGCCGCGCGCCTACATACAATGCAGTGCTGTGACGTCACTCACAGTCACACGTGTCTTCGGCATTTAATTAAGGCAACATCATTTATTTGTTTAATCTGTTGCTCTAGAGACGAATAAACTTTACATAAATAATAAAACATACAAGCTGAACGTGTGCGTGTTTTTGTTTTGCTTTGTTCCGCAGCAAGAGAGATGTACTTCTGTTTTGTTAGCTTGTTTCCTTGTCATTTTCTACCGTGTTCCAGCGCCGTCCTTTTTCATCCTCTCGCGTCTGCCTCAGTGCTCGTGACGATGGCACTGACTTATACCGCATAAAATAAATCTCGAAGCTGCTGCGCTACAACTGTACCCGCCTATTTTTATGACTGATCAAACCCGACTTATACCGCTAACCACGTGTTCTCTTGCAGAGCGCGCAAAAATAGTCCGCTGAGCGAAACGAGACAAACGAAATGGCTCGCGCGTGTGACCTTCAATGGAAGTGCGCCACTCAAAAAAAAAAAACGCGAGATATGGGGAAAAAAAAGGAAGTGGGGACCCGTGACGTATTCATCACACTATTCTCTGGCTGCGGTATGGTAGATCGCAGGGAAAGAACTTCGCTTGCGGAGGGTAGAGGGCTGAAGTGGACAGTGTCTTTGTTGCCTGTGATGCTCGCGTATTGAGATTATGGGTTCGCTACATTTCAAATAATTCTGTGTCTGCTGTGAATGAACTACTGTGAAAAATTATTGTAGTCAAACACCCCTTAGAGGGCACGTAACAATTTCCAGTATATAACCAAATTGATTTGTGGGCTGCTGAAAGGCGCTTCTATGGGCCGTCAAATTTGCGAAAAATACTTTTTATCACTAGCGACTCATTTTCTTCAGATGGGATGAGACACTGCAGGGTGGTACGAAATAATTGCAATCAGGGGACTCAGGAAATTGCACGCTTTTTAAAGCGAAGCTTTCTCTTCCCCTTTCTTTGATTTTCCCACTGCTGTCTCTGTGGTGGCTGCTGTTGTCCGTACACCGCCCCGGGGGGTGGTTCAGAGTGTGTATATAGATGATAGGCGCGAGTAATAAGAGAGGAAAAGCGACGGGAGAAAGTTGTTTTCGTTCCACCTCGCCAAATGTGCACAATGCCTTCTGGAGCTCCCTGGCCATCACCACTTTAGCCGCTTGACAGCTGCCATTATCCGTGACCCCCCTCAGAATCATTCTAGAAACTGCTGCGCTTCCCTTTCTACTAGCGTGCGAGGCCTGAGGGGACGCTCATAGAACTGCAGTCACTTCCCATATGAGAGGAGGGGTAGTTGACCTGACAAACCAAGCAACAGGATAATCTTAAAGGGCCCCTGAAACGGCTCGGACAAATTTTGTAGACGCGTAGCTTAAGTAGAACATTCGCACCTCAATTTAAAAGAATCGTTACGTATTAATGGAGCTAGAAGCGATTACAAGTTACCCTCCTCCCTAGCCACGGTTGCCGCCGTTTTGATTATCTCGCCACCGTGGCAAACGCTAGGCTTAGCTGCTTCAACGTTCGTTATAAAGCTTCTTGCCGTTCGGCGCCGTGTTTTTCATTGAAAGAATTCGCCCCTGTAAGCAGTGGCACTGACTCCGTCTTTGTGACCCTCGCGATTGGCTTCGAAGCTAGGAAAGTACGACGCGCTGCATCGGTACTAAAGGTACTACATTTAGTAATAGGAATGTGAATAACGTGAATCCATTCACCATAAAGATGCGTAACCCCGCAAAAGATAAATGAAATAAGGTGTATCTTGCACGTACGCCTGTGAGATACACCTCTCCTTTACTTGGCGAACAAGGCACCACATCAAATGGACTCACGCAGCAAAGAAGCGTAAAATAACGATTGCTATAGCAGAATACACCTTAAAGAAAACAGCAGTTGAAAACCAAGGCACACGGACCGCGCAGGGTTTTGTTATTCTGCCAGCCAATCACAGAAGCAAACAAAATCGTCGTCGAGTGGCCTTTTCAAAATGGCATCATACTTCATACCTCCGGAGAGTCTGCTTTCTTTTAAGAGCCTTTCCATCGGCGGAAGCAACAAGGCGTGCAAAAGACATGGAGGAAATGTATGAAGTCTGAGCATTTCACTCTTCAAAAGTCTCCGGTACTGTTCATTTGACTGCTGAACCCGTTTTACTCATAAAACGTCACTTCCAATTGAAGTGAAACATGACGGTAAATTCTTGCAGCGAAGCAAGAGTTTTATTTCAGTTCAGTGAAGAATTAGGCTTCCGCCATTACCCTATAATAGACGAGGGAAAAGATAAAATTACGCCCTAATAATTATTTTTGTAGTTACCGCCTTATTTGGGTAACAGGAAACCTTTTCAAGTAATTTGCAGCCTCGCGAAGGAACAGTGGCTGGCAGTTTTGAGGGCGTGGGCGGGACTTCAGTGCAGACTTAAGTTGCATCCGACTATAGACCGTTTTTTCGTAGGCGCCGCCATATTGTGAACGCAGTGGCGCCGCCTATGAGCAGCACCACACTGGCTTGGGTGAAAGCGTTTTTTTGCGTGGCAGGTATACGCTCGGCGGTAGGTTCCAGTGTTTGTTTTCGCGGTCGTGTGGTCTGTTTAGTATGAAGTGCGTCTTCTACGTGGTAAACAGTTCTGTGAGACGTGCTGAAGTGGTTTAAGGCCTCATGGCCGGAATTTCCGCTGAGCGTTGAGGTGGACGGAACACGCAGCGCGATGTGCGCGCGCATATTAGCCTACAATCAGCCTCGGAGATCAATTGTGTATTTCCGAATGTTCCCATCACTAATGTGGCCATATTGCAGTATCATTCTCTATTTCTAGGCTGCGGTTTAGGAGCCATGAAACATACGCTACGATCGTAACAGCGTTGGTACCGTTCTGCTATGATAGGAGCTGTGATGTTATACTTTGACAAGCGTCCTGAAGCGTCCTTTGACAAGCGTTCTCTGAAGATTACATTGCGTGACTACTTGGTTGGATGGATGAGATTGCCACCCATGAATAAAATAGTTTTGGCTAGTAATAGCAGCATACCTTATAGTCTGAATTAAGCTTGTCCAGCAAAGCGACCGTTTACGAACAGTGAGAGCGTCCTAAGCAGTAGTAGGTGCTGTATTACAGATATCTTTGTTCGGTACAGCGCATGGTCCAAGGATGCGGTATCGGCGGTTATATATTTATAAACGTTGTGCGGTGTTAGCCCGTTTTCTCTTGCTCTTTAGAGAAGGAGGATGATAACCGATTTTTTTTTTCGGTTGTGTTCGTTCAGTTCTCTAGACGCACTAACACGTATTATAGAAATTTTGCGGTCAAAAATAGCCATCGCATTCTTTTTATGCAAACCCTCTCATATATTATGGCTGTATACAGACCAAAAAGGCAATGCCCAAGCACACAGCTTATATATGTATCGTGCTGCCTCCCCAACCGCAGTGATCGCTGTGTTGAGCAGCGCCATGGGCCTCATGCAGCAATTCTAGCGTAGAAATATGGTAATTTCAAGCATACAAGACTTGAAATGCGTGAGAACGATGCCAGTGTATCACAAATATTTGATAGCGCCTGCCGCTCAGATGTTTCGTGGTTGCCTTAGGTTGGCCGTGCACGAGCGTGCGCTCTTATGTTTTGTTTTACTCCCTACGCCAATCGACCAGACAGTGAGCAGATTTACCACTTAATGCTGGTAATACAAAGACGCCGGTTTTCTTTGTTGAATTAAAATCGATATAAGCAAAATAGTAAACAACACATACACGCACCGCGGCTGATTGTGCGCGTCACATTTTTGCGCCCCATGCAAGGCATATTTCTGCCTACAGTAGTTACCGATGCGCCGAAAGGCTTCCCTGACGACCTTATATGAATGGACAAGGCGTAAATTTCACAAACTAAGTCCTAAAACATATCGAAATCGTTCCGGAACACGCGACAGCAATACTTTCAAGCAGCGCCTCGCCGGATCGCCAAAGCCAGAGAGGAGGAAAGGCTCTCCGCGCGCCCTATCCTCCTCGCCCGATGAAACGGTCTATAGTCGCGTTTCTTTCACCGGCTCTGGAAGAATTATAGAGAAATATTTATTTGCAGAACAATCACAATTCTTTTGGATCCCTTGTTTACTGATCTACCAAGTTAAGCACCCAAACCGACTCATATTGTTATTTGGGAAGTTGTATAACGATGCGTGGCCACCATTCCCGTACAGCACAGGGCGCGGAAGTTTTAAACGTACTTCACCCACCGCGGAAGGTTAAAAAAAACACCCACATAAGCACATCACAGAAGTGGCTATGTCAGGTGGCTCGACTGATGCCTCTAGTAGCGCGATTCAATACACACTGAATTATTATAATTTCCGGCGCTGTTTTCTTTACTTCCTTTTTAAATAAATAGATGTTGATCCATAAATATTTTAATAAACAATTGTTAAATTTATTACTTTTCTCTTTTCCTTCCTGCTTGGCCGTTGCCTTGTCTCTCTGCCTTAGTATAGCACTTCATTTCTCAACTCTTTGCGACTCCTGTTTCCAGTTTCCTTTGCACGAAAAGTGCTGTACAATTAGGGAAAACCAGACTAGGTAACGGCTGACAGTCATATTACTTATAGGGTTAAGGGTTATTGCATCGTTTTATGATGGACACTGCCTCGCATTATAGTATTTCCCACTTAATCTAACCCATATCGCGGGTATATGGTTCTGAGGGTCTGCAAGCGTCGCGGCGAGCAGTCGCTCGAGGAAATAATGAAGCGAAAGGAAAAGTTAAGCGCAGCTGGTGTTTTCTCCCGCTGCAATTTGTTTCACGAGCATACAGACCAACTGACCACGAACCGAATCCCTTTCCTGGTCCCTGGATCAGTTAAAACAAAGAAGGTTGAACTAACGAAGCAACAGCGATACGCGTGGCCGTTCAATAGATGGTGACAACTGAACGCTTCATGAGTTAATCGCGCGGGCACCGATTCGATGACAAAGCTGGTCTTCGCACCCCAGGAGATGCGGATAACTATCGCCATTAAAAATGAGTGAAAAGTGAAAAAGGCAGCAAAATGTTGACCGCCTATTAGCTGTCAAGTCTCACGTTTGATTTCGCGGTGCTTTAGCAATGTGAGTCAGGAGTGGCGGCACTGGCGGTGCGCTGATAGCGGGGAGGGCGGGGGGGGGGGGGGGGGCACGGGTACGTGCTTGCATTCTGTGCATAATGGACTTTATCTGAGGCATGCAAGGGAACTAGGGTGTTGTTATTTATCTGCGGAGAGCGCTTCCACTATGTTTTCTTTCTTTTCATGGCGACAACTGACCTGCAGCATCGCCATGCGTGCAGCAGGTCGATTTTTCTATTCCTCAGTAGCCACACCATCACAGCATTGTTTGTCTTGGTTGTACTGTAAAATGTCATTAAACAAGGAAAAAAAGAAAATGGGCCCGTTTGTACTCACAAATTAATATTTCTTTATTACTGTTATTACATAAACAGCCTTGAGAACTTCACTTAGCGTGCCTGTCTTGTACGCCTGTTGATTGGACGCCTGAGAATAAAAGCAAAAAAAATTAGGATGACAACAATATTCGCAGCGCGGTTTCAACAGGTGTAGAAATAAAACAGAAAGAGAGAGAAAAGGACAGTGAATACGGAGGTTTGCAAAAGAAACAGCTAGCATGCAAAGCACAACACCCACCTAGTAATGCTACTGGTGACGGCAATGAAGCGGTCACCAACAGGTTGCCGGACGACCGATGAGCTGATGATGTGTCCGTAATCGTCCACAATCCCAACATTCACCTGGATGCGATAAGTGTGGTAACACCTCAGAGTGATCTGCAAGACAAAGGAGGGCAGTTTCTGGTGTTGAGCTTTGAGTTTGGAGTGGGGAAGGGAACACCTTGGTCTAGGGAACAGACTGCATGCTTATTTTTCTTTAATCTTATGAAACATATTTACATACAAATTGACTCGCCGTCCCAGCCTTGCAAAAGTGTATGTCCAGTGAAGCTGTTGAAAACCACCACTGCAACTACTGAGGGGGTTATGCGACACTTTATTGCTTTAGAATAATGGCAATCGTGTCAGCACGCTGCCCCTTATACCGGTGCTGCAACAACATTGAAATGATTTGTTGGTCTGGTTCTTTTAAATGGAAAAGGCAGGAACGTCGCTCCCCACGTCGCATGCGGCCATCTCTGTGGCAGCTTGCACAGCAGAATTCTTTATCGGGAAATGTATGCAGGGAGCGCTGCTTGCTTTGCATTGTTGTACAATACAATGTAAGCCCAGTTTACCGGTAAAAATAACTAAATAGACCTGAGCAGGACACCGTCGCACCCCGTGACTTGATTTTAAGCGGGTGCAGGAACTTCAGTTGAAATTTAAAGGAGCACCACACTCTACAGGCAACGGGACTGGTCCTCTAGGCAGATCTAACCCTCTAAATAAAAATCTAAGCGCCTCGACATTCTAGAATTTCACAATGCGCTAAATATTTCTGTCGGACCGCCTTTTAAATGATATAGTCAAGAGGCGATCAAGTCCTACAAGTATCAGTCAAGAATGTATATATCGACGCTGCAAAATACAAGAAGCATGTGTATGTGGCAAGCCGCAGTATGTCGCGAAACCGTCGGCGAGCGCCGGCAACTACGCGCTCTGTTCCGCTAAGCTGACCGTTGACAACGAAAACAAGGAATCGATGTCTGTCAACTACTGACGACATACCAGTTTGTAATAATTATGAGAGGGCTATTAGCGTTCCAATTCAGTGACGAAGGTTGCCCGTCCAGGAAGACTAAAAGGAATGCGGGTTTCTTTCCCGGCTTGCACTATCTAAATGCTGCTTGAATGTCCCGCGGATGTCTACGGTGGCCTCCGTAGTGACTTCACGGAAATACGTGAATTCGTAATCAACAGCGATCTGACTTCACAAGTCTTTACAGCTCCTTATCCCTCTGTGATACGAATTTTATCACTGATGTGAAAAATTCATACTTGGTGCATTTCTATTAGAAAAGACAGTGAAAGAAGTATGACTATAGTCAACTGCTTTCGGCAACATATCAAAGGTTTATCACGAATTGCACGCAAATTAAAGCGCGGGAGGGACAGTGTATTCCTTGGAACTTTTGAATTCAGAGGCGTAAACGATGAGAATTATCCCCACAGAATATTCGATGGCCACTAAACTTGTGCAACTCCAGACAACTCCTATGCATTACACAGCATGCTCCATATAGGCACTACACAGAGGCGACACATGGACATTTGCGAAATATTAGGGGCACCACGCTTATCTACGGTCCTCAGTTGAGGAGATATGTAAGCTGTCAGACACTAAGAGTTCTAAGATGAGCGAATATTTCTTGTAAAGCGTTACGATATCTGCACGAATCATCCTGCCAGAGGTTTAAAGTCGGCCGCCCGTCTTTAAAAGCAAATAAGTTTAAAGCGGTAATATATTCTCTCAAAACTTTACTTTCACCGTATTAGATTGGTTTATATAGGAGAAAATATGTTTGATGTTTCCCTTTTTGAACGTCGCGCCGGAGCCCCTGCACTCGGTGACGTCACGAATTTCAAAATATTTTTCCACGTTTAGGCTGCTGCGGTTAACTAAATGATGCTGAAACTCCTGAAGTTCATTTTTTGGCTGTTCTACAATATAATGCTCAAGCTTAACCGATAAAATCTAGGCCAAGCAGATGAAGTCAAAATTTATTTTTAAATTCAAATCTGGTTAGGAAAGTACAATGCGTTGTTGACACCGGTTTTGCTCTTTGGCGTCTTTTCGGGTCCCCTCGCATGACACGGTTTTTCTTTTAAATTACGGAAACGCAATTTTCTAATGCAGCTCAGATTTTTTATCGTTGGTGTGCCTTTAAAATCTCTCCGAAGTAATTTTTGTGCAACTGCAATCAGACGGTAGGGCAGGTCATCATTGCGATCGCCAAGAGGCAAATTCAAGTGCGCGGCGTAACGCGCCTAATATTAGGTTTTATTCATCTGCATCACAAAATTCACTCCCACTCTACGTGGAATGAGTGAGCGATGTCACTCATTCGAGAGATCGAGATCTGACTGGCTTTCCACACGAGGTCATCGAGAGGGCTTGGAGCAATGCCGACTGCATTAGGGTATTTTCAATTGCACACGTATACACACTAATTTGTGCGCCTTCTAAAAGAAATGCACAAATGCAATATATGTAGAGGTTTCTTTAAAACAGTAGCGCGCTTCTACCTGAAAAGGACGAGGATCGATAGTCTGCTACAGCTTGCGAAGAAAGCAGTTGCGACACTGAACTCTAGCGGGAAAGCGTTCTGTACCACAGGCGGGACTCTTATCGGTTCCACGAAAATTGCATCGGAGACCCTTCTTTCTACAGTGGTAAGCTTATTACGAATCTCAAGATGAATGATACGTTGAAAGGGGTTGAAAACTGCCCGGAATGTGTTGTGAGATGTTGGAAATGAAATTACGATGATTTCTAGAGATGGAAGCCAGCACACCGTTCGCGATTTCAGAAGGAATTACAATTTTAAATGGGGGAAAAATGTCTAAAACCAGTGAGTGGCATATATACTGGGGACGCTTCAGCGGCGGTTACTCCGTGCACGGACGTCTGTATATACAGATAGACCGTTTTGCGTCAACGCGCTGTGGAAAATGGCGCCCGCCGTATAGCAGACGACGCTGTGGTCGCGTCGGGCGACGAGGACGTCGAGATACCAGTGGTCGCGCCCGTCCTGTTCGCGAATGACGACCATAAGCGCACCGCGTAAACAATGAAGTCGAGGAGGAATTTCAAGGAAGTATTTCCGATTAGTATTCACTGAAAGGCATCGTCGCCCGCATACTATTGCCTTGGGCAAATTTCCAGGCGAGGTGTCTAGAGACCCCTTCAAGCCTTCCGAAAAAAAAAAGTTCATCAAAGTGCGCTCCTCCGTCCTACGGATAAACAATACACCTTGGTAGGTACAGCCTATTGCAGAACCTCGTCAAATCCAATTGCGGCCAGAGATTGAAGTAGGCCTTCCTTCCAAGCAAGGAATTTCTATCCTCAAAGCCTACACATGCGTATTTCTCTTTCCGGCAGGTCGCGCGGGCCTTTTTAGGAAAGGCATGCGTGGGTCCCACAAAACGGTATGCGGATAATGCGACATCACTACCTTTGAAGAAAAAGCCAGGTTGGACAACAGAATATGCGAAAGAGACACAGTTTACTGAAATCGACAAAAGTAAGTATTTGGTCCTTGAAACAAGATAATTATATATATGTCACGCCATGGTCCTTGCTCGTTATCTTTCAGGGATCCATGCGTTAGGTGCAAGGAGGCGTTGCAAGTAACAAGGTAACTATCACACAAGCTTCGAGAAATAGACGTAGGTTCTGTGCACGATTCCACTTAGCTAGGTAAAACCCAGGGCCTTCTGACTAGGGTGTTAGTGCAAAGCGTACGCTTCTTCAAACTCGCTAAGTATTGTGCACCTTACGAACGGCGACCTAACTAGCAATCGCGACTAAAATGGGGAAGCGGTGAACGAACTCTTACCGGAGGCGGGTTCCGGATCTTTTTCTTCTCGGAGAAGAGCTTGAGCTTGGAAAACGACAGCACGCGGCCGTTCAACCAGGAACCGGGCCGCGGTGAATCCGGGTGGCAGTACTGACCAACTGCGCGAGTACAAGGATACACATTAGGGTTTATATTCACTTCGCCACAAGTAGACGAACACAAAAACGTAAGGAAAAGCGCCTCTGTCGGGAGGCGGCAATAAGGCTGACGACGGTAGCGTCTGCGTGGCTCACACTCACCGCATTGGCGCCCAGTGGAATCCGTGAAGGTTAGCCACGCCTTGTACTGCCACTCATCCACCAAGTTTGTAATCCGGAATTCAGGCGCTGGCCTCATGAATCTGCATGCGAGGTACGAGGCACGGTCATTCTTCACGAACCGTTGCCACGCGATGCGTATGCAAGCACGTGTCGAAACGAGCAGCGCAAACATGATGATTGCACGATGCCACAGTGAGAAAGACATGAACAACAGCAATATACGTGGTTCGCCGCATAGGTGCTTGTTCCTAGTATCTGAATTACGCGCTGCCTGTAGGCACGAACATGCGCGACTCAAACAGCTTGCTCTCAGCACTGCTGAATCGGTTTAAACCTTCGCAAAATGAGTGATTATTGTTCCCGTCATTACTGTCCACTGTTTCTTTTTTCAGGCGAGCATATACACCACGATGTGGCATGTGAGGCTTCTCGGCAGGAACACTCATGCGTGGTCGGAACGCTCATGCCAACAACGGAAGCCAGCATGCTGCCCTGTGGAGTGTGATATTGCAACGCTTCTGAAAGCGAACTGTTTTGAGATCGCCCCCGTGCACTATACGGCGCGAAAACACGTCGGCTGTAAAAAACACTCGCCTGCCCAGTGTGTGCATCCGCAGTTCCATCCTGCGCAGCAGGAAGTCATGCTGGTTGACGAGGGTCGAATGGGGAAGCATGGCCGGCAGTCTGTCCAGGATCGCCCGCTGTGGATCCGCCTTCTTCTTGGGAGGGAACTGGGGCCAAGCGCTCCAGTCGTGAACTTGGTCCGGGTGGTCACTAGGAAAGTCCGCCGGACGGACGAGGTTCGGCTGAATCCAGATCTGTGGCTCGCTCCGAACGAAGACGGCTGCGGCTCCAGAGGTGGACGGCACGCTTTGAATGTCCGTCGATTGGGACGCTCCGGCCGGTGGCTCGCTCCTAACGAAGACGGCTGGGGCTCCAGAGGTGGACGGCACGCTTTGAATGTCCGTCGATTGGGACGCTCCGGCCGGTGGCTCGCTCCTAACGAAGACGGCTGGGGCTCCAGAGGTGGACGGCACGCTTTCGATGTCCTTCGACTGGGACGCTCCGGCCGGTGGCTTCCGCCCAATGAAGTCGGCTAGGGCTCCAGAGATGGACGGCACGCTTTCGATGTCCGTCGATTGGGACGCTCCGGCCGGTGGCTCGCTCCTAACGAAGACGGCTGGGGCTCCAGAGACGGACGGCACGCTTTCGATGTCCTTCAACTGGGACGCTCCGGCCGGTGGCCTGCGCCCAATGAAGTCGGCTAGGGCTCCAGAGATGGACGGCACGCTTTCGATGTCCTTCGACTGGGCCGCTCCGGCTGGTCGCTTGCTATTAACAAAGTAGGCTAGGGCTCCAGAGATGTACGGCACGCTTTCGATGTCCTTCGACTGGGACGCTCCAGCCGGTGGCTTACTGCTAACGACGTCGGCTAGGACTCCAGAGACGGACGGCACGCTTTCGATGTCCTTCAACTGGGACGCTCCGGCCGGTGGCCTGCGCCCAATGAAGTCTGCTAGGGCTCCAGAGATGGACGGCACGCTTTCGATGTCCTTCGACTGGGACGCTCCGGCTGTTCGCTTGCTCATAACAAAGTAGGCTAAGGCTCCAGAGATGTACGGCACGCTTTCGATGTCCTTCGACTGGGACGCTCCGGCCGGTGGCTTGCTCCTAACGAAGTCGGCTAGGGCTCCAGAGATGGACGGCACGCTTTCTGTGTCCTTGGACTGGGAGGCGCCGGTCGGCTCGACGTCGCTGTCGCTGCTAGAAGAGCTGCTGCTACAACTGCTGCTGCTACTGCTGCTGCTGCTATTGCCGCTGCAGCTGTCGTCACTGCTGCTACTGCTGCTATCGTCGTTGATGCTGGTGCTCGTCGACAGCTTGGAACGGTCTCCAATAAGCATCACGTCGCCGTAGAGCCTAGGGTCAAATCCACCAGCAGCGGAGGTAGAAGCAAGGCCCGACGACGCCATCCTCGAGGCACAAGCGGAGTCGGTGGAGTGTATCCCAGGGAGCGCGACTTGATCTGTGGCGGTCCTGTAGCTGCCGTTTGCTGTGCAGCGAGCGACTTGCTTTATGGCGTGCTCGAGAAGTGTGCTACTCCAAGGCCGGCGCGTATCCTTTTTGACTATGATGACCACCTTGAAAGTACTGAGCACATGCCCACTCACGGCAATTGATTTGGATTGGTGCATAGCTAAACCGACTAGGGGTGGTCGGTCACGCCTGTTTGCTCTGCAAACTTGGCCATGTATTCGTTCTGCGAATTTCTCCTCTCCGTCGAACCGCAGGAGAGCGCAAAACTTGTGTCAAGTTTGTCTATGTTCTGATAAACTAAAGGAACATGACCCCCCTCTTCCCCCCTCTTCTCAGTTTGGAGAAGGTATGACCGGCGCGAAAGGGTGATGGGCTTCTTTTTTCTATACTGAGCCGGGGGGATTCAGGGAGTGTATATACCCGGAAATAGCATGGATGGCAGAGAATAATGGAGACCCAAGAAACGCTTCTGAACTTTGCACCGTGTCCAATGTGCAAAATACCATCTCGAGCTCCCCGGGCGAGATGGTATGCCACATGAGCGTTTGACGGCTGTAATTCCCCGTGAACCTCTGCAAAAGGAGCGCCTAACTTTTTGCAAATGTGGAAGCCAAGTGGCAAGCTAGATAGACTGATCATGGTTATATTGCGCTCAGTTTTACACAAACGATATTAAGGAAGGACAGGACGTGGACGGACGTAAACGGACGATAGACTGGAAAAGAGGCAGGGGAGGAGTACGAGGCCTCGCCACCCTTCGCTTGCTTCTCTCATACAATAAAGTAAGGGGGGGGGGGGGATGAAAAAATAAATCGTAAAGAAAATATTAAAATAAACAAAAAAGGCATGAACAATAAAAGCATACCCCCAGTCGTGGATAACAAGACGAGGTCACGTGAACGAGTCTTCTGTACTGGTGCTAGCCGCCCGCACCTTAAACATCTTCATCGTTGTGGTTAGTTCAGCAAAAACTGTTTTTAACAAAAGGACCATGAGAATTAAAGTGGTTAGTTCAGCCACTTTCATAGAGATGCTGTCTCGAGCATTTCACTGCGGTGTTAAAAAAAATAATGCGGATCCTCCTAACTGTGGGAATCGATTTAGGCGAGGTTTTCTATGCTGTTTGATTTGATTGAAGATAATTAGCGGTGATGTTGACGGCGCATGTTCAATTTCTTCAACGTTTAGTTAAAAAAAGAAATGTGGTGACTTCATGTTGAGCGTTACCTTACGTGCGCTACTACTAACTGTTTGCGTATTACACAGAAAACACATAGGGAGGGGTTTGCTTCAAGGTTGTTGAGCGCCATACTTTATAACATCAGAGAGGGCTGAGCATATTTATTGCGCCAGATTGCACATCGCTTCGTGGCATAAATATTAAGTTATAATTTAAATATGGGCCTGCACGTGAAAAAACCACAATCGGTGTCGGAGGCACGCCGTAGTGACGGAGTTCGGATTACTTTTGACACCTTAGTGTTCTTAAACGTGTTCCTTAACCTAAGTGCACGAGCGTTAATTTTTTTCATTTATTTTGCACACGTTGAAAGGCGACATTCACGGTGGGGCCCGCGACCTCAACCAATGTCATAGCCACCAAGCTGAATGAATTTTCGGGTTTACGAGACAAAAGCACGATTTGATTATGAGGCACGCTTTACTGGGGTACGCCGGATTAATTTTGACTACCTGCAGGGGATCATTGACGTGGCCCCCATTTGACATGTGCATTTTTGCGTTTCGCCGCCATTGAAACGCGGTCGCCGCGGTCCGAAAAGCTGCCGAGGCTGGCACATAAGTGTTCATTGGAAGCGTCACCGCTTTCGTAGCGTAGCCTATATAGTCCCTACGGTGCGCTTTTTACTGGCGCTATGCTTCTTCACATCCTACCTGTGTTGTCCGCTCCACATATTTGCCCGGTGCTTATTTTTAACAAATAGCGGTAACGTAGCCTACCGTAGTTTGAACTGAAAATTATCCAGTTTGCCCACAACCGATGTCGAGTAGCAGCGTTCCCTTTCCTTATCACGTCACCTTTTGCCGTTCACCTCTCCACCCCTATCGTAAGGGAATAGCGAGCAAAGAACGGGCAAGGCTTTGATTGACTCGTTTAGCCACAGTGTCGTTTCGAACCATTCTCCGTCCTCCTCTCCAGCATTCCATCTCGTGTCGCTCTCGAATTTCACGATAGGAGAAAGCTTAGCGCCGCCATTCATATCAATGCTTTCGCGGGAGCATCGCGGACATTTACAGCTGCCAAGCGCCTACTGTGGCGACGCTGAGGGCACATTTGCACATTCGACGAAGTGCAAAGGCACACAAGAATTTCTCGCGTCACCTTCCCTCTCTACCGAGTTCCTATCATGTATACACACGCCCTGAACCCCCCCCCCCCCCCCGTATCTCACGCGGTGTGCCAGACAGAAGCAGCAGCAGTAGAGGGAAAGTAGAAGGACGGGGCAAAGAAAGCTTGTCTTTGAAGAAATACTGGAGGCGCCTCCATCATTTGGAGATGTGTGGCGAGGTGAATGCGATTAGCAATCTAGGTTAAGATGGGCGTGTGATTGGTGATATAGTATGTTATATGTCACGGCGATTATCACGAAGAGCTGTACATAATCAATGGCAGGTACCCAGAGATCCGAGTTGGCGTGTAGGGAAAATTTGAAATTTGAAAAATAATTTCGTCCCTGTGAGAGGTTCTCGGCTAAAAGGAAGACATTGACTTCGAAGGTTCAAGGTGTTTTGCTCGACATCAGAGGTCCTTACTAACACTGACTTACTATCGTCCGCTGACTCAAATAATAACCGATTATTTTGATATTGTCTCCTCAATATCTCTACGCATGCTTAGAGGTCTCTGGCCATGCGTCGTTTTTTTTCGATCTTTTTTTATTGACATGATATAAGGAGATATTAGCGCACAAATGCAGTGACGGCTACTGCTTAGGCTTTGGATATGATATATACAGTACACAGTAGCAACACACAGCATATGACAATATACAACATAGTTCCAACAATGTTATATTGTCACATATAAATCAAAATAACAAGAAGAAGTTACAAAGACGCATTTAAAGCAATGATGCGAACAGTGGTGTAGCACAACAAATAAACACTCAACCAACGATTCTAATACGACAGTATCAAATGTACACCTTGACAATAAAAATAAATAATTGTCTCAAAACATTTCTTCCGTGCCTTAATAACGGCCGCTGTCTTCGAGAAATGTGTTTAATGCTTTTAAAGCGCACATCTGCATAGCTCATCTTGGTCATGGTCGTAATATAGTTTCTTCAAATTGAGAGGGCGACGCTATGAAGCGAATAATGACCATTTATTTAGGTCAGCGTCTTTGTGTGTCGCGGTGCGGCCATTCTAGAAGAACGTGATACGTCTATTCGTCAACAAAGCCACAATCACAGTGAGGAATTTCAGATCAGACAATTCTGTGTAAAGAGTGTTGTGTGTATGCGGTGCACAGCCGTTATCCCATTAATAAGGCTTCCTATGTTTCTATCTAACGGTAATGGAATGTCGAATTCAATGAGCGGATCAATATAAAACAGGCGGAACTCTTGCTATATTGGTCGAACCACGTTGTTTCGCCTATTTTAATAACGTTGCTTTTTAGATCTGCGCTTGGTTTACCTTTCTGTGCTTCTCGAGTTCCTCATAAGTTATATTAGCGCTATATCTTTTCATTTTCACGCTTCAAAGAGACGTGAGCGCCGCCTTAAGGGAGGCGAGGAAAAGTTACCTCTTTCGCGCCTCTGTTAAGCAAGTTATAAATATTCTCGCGCATAAGATAGCGAATAGTTAAGCCGGTAATTGTTGACGATGTTGCACGAGAGGATTGTTCGTTGTTGAAGTATGGTTTAACTCTTGCTGAAGTAGACGATTGTGTTCAACTAGAGCCATCTGTATACAGTCATGGTATGTCTCCTGGTTGCCGCATTATGGGGTCATCATATGTAAGCTTTACGGAATGTTTTAACATAATGCCTGTTGCAGATAACGTAATTCTTGTCCTTGATCTGGATTATTCGAAGAGGCGCACATTACTCGAAGGAGACATCAAAGCGCATATTCAAATAATTAACGCATATTCACTAATAAACTTCATAAATATGTATGGCACGTAGTGTGATTTAGGAATTGTAGCCGGTGAATTTGCAAGGCAAATCCGCTTGAAATGAATCTGCAGGATGACACCAGTCACGATATATAATTTCCCAAAGTGTGGGACGAAATACATGCGCGTTCGAGTTACTCTATTGTTCAACGCGTAAAAGTGCGTTCCGTTAAAAAGTCAGACAACAGTGAATTATCACTGCGAGCTTGATGGCGCATATGTCAAAACTATTGTCATTACGGAAATTTATTCCAAATGGATACGCCTTGCTACAATCCACAAATTGCAATTATATGCCATTATGTTATTAACTGAGACGCTAACTTGTGATTTTTTTAATTAGCTGGATATGTGTTTCGCTTTCTGAACCGACTATGTCGGCATCTCTGAATAATCCAGCTCAAGGACTACACTGATGTGAATTGCGACAGGCCATTCAAAAAAATCCGGAAAACCTAAATATGATCATCCCGTATATTTGGTATCGTGTCACTTGTTGAGTAGCTTTAGTGAACGTGTCTCGTTTTGAAAGTGTACCATCTATTGCCAACACTACTAATGGGAGCGTAAGCATCAATAAAGGGTATTGTACGTCCGATTTGCAAAACTCGTTTTTCGGAAGGATACAGAGATAGTTTTGTATTTCTTTATGGATACGAATTTTTTTTATTATGTTTAAACCCATTGGGTAACTTTTCATGCTCGGATTCCGGAAAAAAAGAGAGAGAGAGAGCTGTTTCTGAAGTTCTCCGAACTGGAAGCGGGGGTTCGCGAGCCTCTGTAATAGAAAGGCAGCTACAAGACGCGCGCGGAACTCCTAGGCGTATGCGAAGACCTCTCACTCAAATTCTTTGGAGCCGCTCTCCCAAGTTCGGGAAAGTCCGCGCTTTCATCGTGGTGACCTCGAATCGAGACAAGAAATTTGAGACCAGCGCGACTCTCGACTGTGCAAGTGATGAGTAAACATCATTTGTACTACATCGCGGCATCGACTCTTTTAAACACTGAACTCCGTTTTAACGTCTTGAAGTGACATGAGCCGGTAATGTGCAGGGATTCCTTTTACTCAATTCTGTGACTTTCTTGTCATCTACACCACCGAAGACTGGCCGATCGCGGTGATAAGGCAGGCGGATCGAAATAAGCAATATAATTGGAATACAATCATTCCTGTGATTGGAATTATCATATAATTGGAATATAATCAAATTGCTAAAGAAACTGCGATAACGGCCGAGATATGGCGACTGAGCGCATGCACTGTCAAGATGTCCGGAACGCTCCCTGTCCTGGTGCCGGTATGTATGGTATGTAGAACTTTATTTAGGTCCTCAAGGGATCAGTCTGGGACTGATGCGGGCCGCTCCCACGTCGGTACAGAGAGGCCGAGCCCCTCTGCCATCACACGGGCCCTCTGGACAGCCCTGAGTTGGTCCGCCAGCACTTAACTGTGCAGCAGTGTGTGTGTGTGGGGGGGGGGGGAGGCGAGGTAGTCGCCATGCACCTCTTAGACTAATGTTACTGTCGTCAACGACATAGGCACAAATTTGTTCCCGAGCAATTTGGTGGATATTTACTGGTTCCGAGTGTCCTCGTCTTCAGGAAATAAAAGTTTCCTCATCTCGTTCTTCGCCTTTAACTTGGCGAAGAATTAACAGTGATATTGTAATAAGTCAGTCTTCGGCTCGCACTGGCACTTGCGGGCCTAGGCCCACTTGTCACGCGGCCATTCGTCATAGGTCAGCTCCCCACAGGAAAACTTCTCAGGAAGGTGAACTTGTCGTAGGGGATGACAGACGATAACTTCTCGTCCCACCGGACTTTTCCTCACAAGGACAAGTGGAGTTCGGAGCTGGTTTGCGGTGTGACAAGCAATTTGTTTTGTTTGCCGCACATCGTGTTTATAGCAAGAAAAGTGACACTGAAGGTTTCGTTGAAGGGCCCCTCACCAGGTCTGGCCATTTTTAGCTGACAAGCTCAGTGCATACAATGCGCACTAATTACCGTGTCTGATCCCTTCGCGCCGCTTAAAGATCTAGCTTAAATTTCAAGCGGAACGCCGTTTGCGCTTTTTCTCGCGGGCGCCCTGCGCCTACATACATTGCCGTGCTGTGACGTCACTCACAGTCACACGTGTCTTCGAGATTTAATTAAGCCAACATCAGTTATTTGTTTAATCTGTTGATTCAATAGACGAATTAAAGTGCACATAAGTAATAAAACATGCAAACCGAAGGTGTGCGTGTTTTTGTTTTACTTTGTTCCGCAGCAAGAGAGATGTACTTCCGTTTCGTCAGCTTGTTTCCTTGTCATTTTCCACCGTGTTCCAGCGCCGTCCTCTTTCATCCTCTCGCATTTGCCTCAGTGCTCGTGACTGGGGCGCCCACTTATACCGCATAAAATAAATCTGGAGAGAGAGAGAGAGAGAAAGGCAAACGAAAGACAGGGAGGTTAACCAGAGATTATCTCCGGTTGGCTACCCTGTACTGGGGGAGGGGAAAGGGGAAGCGATAGGTGAGAGGGAGAAGGATTAAAAAAAAAGAAACTACACACACACGCACGTACACACAAACTGTTTCTGTGGGCACTGTCACGCAGCACGCAAAGGCGTTCCTACTGTGATGCAGTGCACCGTACAATCCAGATTCACACAGTGAAGTCACATTCTGTCAGAAAGTCCAGTGTTTTTTAAATACCGCAGCAGCGCCTTCACAGCCGATCGCGCTGATGTTCGCGTAGGCCAGTGTCCAAGGATCTTGTTTTCTGACAGTGGGCGCTTGTCCAGTTTGTCTAGGGTGGCTGAGAGGACTGCTCTTTGCGGGTTGAAACGAGAGCACTCACAAAGAAGGTGCGCGATTGTTTCATTGCACCCGCAGAAGTCACAAAGTGGGTTGTCGGACATTCCGATAAGAAAGGAGTACGCATTTGAAAATGCTACTCCAAGCCATAGACGAACTAGAAGGGTACAGTCGCGTCGTGGAAGCTCGGGCGGAATACGGAGTTGTAAAGTAGGGTCCAGGGTATGAAGTCGTGCACTTCTGAAATCGGATGAATTCCACTGAGCTAATATCAGGTCGTTTGCCAGTACGGCAAGTTTTTTCGCTGCGTCGGCTCTCGAAAGAGGAATGGCAACGCACCTGACGCCATCGTGGGCAGATCGGGCAGCTGCGTCTGCTCGATCATTGCCGTGTATGCCACAGTGACTAGGCAACCACTGATCTGGAAGCTGCTGCTCTACTACTGTACCCGCGTGTTTGTATGAGCGATTAAATCCGACTTACTTATACCGCTAATACGGTGTCGCAGAGCGCGCAAAAGTCTTTCGCTGAGTGAAACGAGACAAAGAAAATAGCTCGCGCGCGAGACCGTCACTGATGCAAAAAAAGGTAGGCGGGGCCCATGACGTATTCGTCACGCAATCCTCAGGCTGCGGTGCGGTAGATTTCAGGGAAGGAATTTCGCTTGCGACGTCAGAGGGGTCACGTGGATAGTGTCTACGTTGGCTGTGACGCTCGAATGCGGAGATTATGTGTTCGTGGCACCTAAAATAATTCTGTTTCTGCAGTGAATGAACCAACGTGGAAAATTATTGCAGTAGAACACTCCTTAGAGGGCATGTAACAGCTTCTAGTATATAACAAAAATTTCTTCGTGGACTGCTGAACGACGTTTCATAGAACTTGTAGCTTTTTAAACCGATGCTTTCGTTGCCTTCGTTCGTAGCAAGTGACTGTGTAAACGGCTTTCTCGTTTCGAACGAGTCGAAGCCTAACGAAAAAAGCGTTCGAGATGTGAGCGCCACCTATCGCTACAGGCGCGAAATAGCCGCGATGACGGCATATGGCCTCTGAGATCCGGAGACATCACCGGCCAACTAAAATTGTAGAAACGTGCACTGCTTAGACCGTACGCATCGAGCGGCCCACGCAGTTAAAACGTCTTCGGTCATCGCTGTAAGTTTGTACGGAACGGTAATACCGTACCGTATACCGCACTTACCGTACCGTAATACGGCACTGCTAAAACTATAGCGCACACTAAGCAGCGCACGTTTTCCTCAATTTTAGCTGGCCGGCGATATCTTCAGATCTGAGAGGCCATATGCCGTCGTTGCGGCTATTTCGCGCTTGTAGCGATAGCGGGCGCTGACATCTTGAACGTTTCTTTCGTTAAGCTTCGACTCGTTCGAAACGAGAAGCGATCTCGAAAACACCACGAGGTTATCCAAAATACTCTGTAGACGAAGCGGCCTGAGTCTAAGCGAAAGCCGTTTACAAGTCATTTGCTACGAACGAAGTGCATTTTACAAATTTGGCATTGCATTTTACAAAAGCAACGCCAAATTCAATTCGAAGAGGGCAGCGGGGACCGCCGCCATGTTTCCCGCAAACTCCTACAACCACGCAAAAACGCTAACGCTAACTCGTTTGCGTTGCGTACGCGCGCTACCCGCTATTTCGTTTAGCGTTCAGCGCATGCGCAGTAACGACCCGCTATTTTTTAGCGTACGCAAGGTAAAGCGTACGCTAGTCACCGCCACCTATCGCTACAGGTGGGAAATAGCCGTAACGACGGTATCTCGCCTCTGAGATCCGAAGATATCGCCGGCCAACTATAGTTGTAGTAAACGTGCGCTGCGTAGCGTACGCTACACTTAGCGTATAGCGTACGCTATAAGTTGCGTACGCTAAACTAAAACTGTCTACTGTCTGATGACATTCTAATAGACTTTAAGCGAAAAAAATGGCACTGGGCAGGTCATATAATGCGAAGATTAGATAAGCATTGGACCATTAGGGTGACAGAATGGGTACCAAGAGAAGGGAAGCGCACTCGAAGACGGCAGAAGACTAGGTGGTGCGACAAAATTGGGAAATTTGCGGATGCTTCTTGGAATCGG
This sequence comes from Dermacentor albipictus, assembly GCF_038994185.2. Classification (NCBI taxonomy): domain Eukaryota; kingdom Metazoa; phylum Arthropoda; class Arachnida; order Ixodida; family Ixodidae; genus Dermacentor; species Dermacentor albipictus. The sequence goes on from NC_091823.1 coordinate 103,100,271, forward strand.
TTGGCGCACGACAGGTGTAATTGGAGATTGCAGGGAGAGACCTTCGTCCTGCAGTAGACATAAATAGCATGATGATGATGATGATGATGCCGCCTCAAACCGGCGCTCTCGCAGGCGGATCTGCTGGCAGCCGTGGCCACAACCATGGCGACGCTGGGCCTAGCTGCTTCGACGTTCGCTATTAGGCTTCTTGCCGTTCTTGTGCCATGTTTTTCATTGAAAGAATTCGCCATTGTTAGCGACGGCACCCACTCCTCCTTCGTGGACCTCGCGATTTGTTTCGAAGCTCGGAAAGCACAAAACATTGCACAATGACGGTTTTTGAAAGTCAGCTTTGCCTCGACACATAATTGTTACGTAGTGGAGCACACGCAAAAGTATTGCGGTGAAGTATGACAAGTGTCGTGAGGGGCAATAGCCATGGGACACAGTATGCATTGCTTAATTATACTATGCGTTCACCCGCCATCTCCGTACACAGTACGGGCACCGATATACCTAATTAGCGTACTGGCAGGCCTTCTGAGCTTTTCCAATTATGCCTGCAGCGATTTGAGCCCTTAAAGGGCCCCTCACCAGTTCTCGCCATTTTGAGCCAACAAGCGCCGTGCATACTATGCACGCTAACGATCGTGTCTGCTAAGTATTATATCGCTTAACGCCGCGGAAAGAGCTCAACTTTCAAACCCAATGCCGTCTGCCCTTCTCCTCGGGGGCGCCATGCTTCCAGTCGGAGAGCGGACGTAATTGTACAAGTACGCCTACGTACATCGCACTGCTGTGACATCGCTCGTAGTGACACGTGTCTTCAAGAATTATTTAAGATAACATCCGTTATTTGTGTAATCTGTTGGTTGAATAGACGACATAAAGTAAAGTGAAATACTGAAACACACTAACAGAAAGTCGGTGCGTTCTCCTTTTACTTTACACCGCTGTAAGAGAGGGTGTACATCCGTTTCCTCTGCATGTTCCCACGTCGTGCAGTCGCACGCGGACAACGAAAGTATGTCATTTTCTACAACGTTCGAGCTTGCGATCATGATCCGCTTGTGTCTTCCTCAGTATTCGTGTACCACTGGCTTATACTGCTAGTCAGGTGTTCTCGTGCGCAGCACGCGATTTTGCGTGCTGCGCGAAACAGACGCGACAGCGCATGCGCGATGCCGTCAGTAGACATGCACCGCGCAGCAAGAAAGAGAGGAGAAAAAAATGTAAAGGCGGGCCAGTGACATTTGCATCACGTGATCCTTGAACTCCGGTATGGGAGAATGCAGGACAAGAATTTCGCTTGCAGAGGCTAGACGGGGCAAGTGGAAAGAGTGTCTCTCTTGGCAGTGGCCCTCGCCTCCTGAAATCATCGCTTCGCGGAACTGAAATATTTCTCTCTCCGCTATTCTTCATATGAACCAGTTCGAAAATTTTTTGCAGCAGTACGCTCCCTAGAGGGCACATAACCCAGATGCAGGTGTCCCTCATCCAAATGAAAATAAATTATTTAAAGCTGTGAAACACAACACCCAGATATTTTGACTGATGACTGATGACAAAGTTCGGGCCGCATACCAATGAGCTTGCTATGAGTTTATAGAAATTGCTCATATTCGAAAATAGCTTATTCTGTATGCATCTCGTTTTTATTCGTATTTGAGGATGTCGACTTCCAATGGTTTTTACCATTTTTTAAGGCTACTTTATGCGCTGGGCACATTACTAACGCCACCCTTCCGTTTTATTTTTAATAAAATAAACACTACTCTTTACTATTGAAAGTGTATTACGTCGGTTTTTTTTTTTACACGCTTACTAGAGAGTGGCAGTATCAGGCGACATGGTGTCAACCCGTCTTGACATAAAACGAATTTCTGTATCACTCAGGGAATTTTCGCAAAGGCACTCAGGGAAAGTGTGAAAAACAGCGAATTTGGAAATGCCAACTTGGTAGACACCGTGGGTCTAGTATACAATGGTCCAGAAAAAACTATTTTAGCAGTAATTTTTTTTTCCATAGAATCAAGTGCTTCTTCTCTTCCTAAACTAATAAAATTTTTGACGTTCCGTCATAATGAATACAAACTAGGTTCTCATTTAATGGTGGACCTGTGTTTTGTCGCAATTTTATTTATTGCACAGAAACTTTTGCTTTCCAGCATTTCTCCAGAATATGGAAGGGTTAGCCCCAACATTACAACAGGTTAGTTATGATCAGAAGAGTCTAGGTCAATGATCAAACAGCCACGCATCACGTCACTCACCCCGCGCATAGCCCGCAGAGCCAGCGCTGACGGTCAAGAACATGCGCCGTCCACACTCTTTGAATGGCAGGTTTAGGGTTATTCGACACCTGCCAAAGGTTTTGAATCTGGAGGGTCACTGGTTGCTCACCCTCTCTTCTGGTAATATATGCATGCAACCGGCTTTGGACGCCAGTTTTTGCTAGTCTTGTGACGAGTTGCTCAAGGCTACGAAAAGAGACTGCGCGTCACAAACGGCATCAGGAACGAGAGGCCGCGCTACGGTGTGACGCAAGCAAAGTGGTGTGCGTGAACAGCTTTCTTGCCATACCATGCACTCGCCTTTCTTTGTGAGGCAGCTTGTGGGCAGGGTTGCCAGATCGCTCCAACCACAGGCAGCCAAAGTTGCCTCCGCCGTAGCCCACATATAACCAAAAGCGAAACTTTTGGGCAGCCCAAAAGTAGCCAGAAAGCTTTGTATTTTTTGTGCAGTCATATCTTAAGCATATTGAATTAATTTTCTGCAATAATACCTACATATTAGATTTCGCACGCATGACCATGCATGACCTCCGCGCGCATCGTCACGGAGGCATTACTTCACGGACAAGCGATGCTGCACAAGCGCAAGAAGTGCAGAAACGCAGGCGCGCAGGCAAATTCGTGATAAGGCAAATGCAGTCTTCTTTGCAAATGCACTGTTTTATTATTTCCAGAGCACAAAAAAATCACGAAAAGAACAACGCACAAATAGCACCGCGCAATAAACGCGCTTAGCAATGGCATGCATTCAGGCTTTCAGTATTATTACTTACAGCTCATGATAATTTCGCTTAACACCACACAATGCACTAAAGTAAAAACTACGAAGAATTGCAAGACAAAGTCTAACGCAATAGATGGCGGTTGGTACAAAATCTAGTACGATATATATACGTAAAGAAAGTATGCTGATGTCACGTGGTAGTGACGTATAAAGAACACAGTAGGAATACTGTGGAAGACGAAATTAACTTTTATTGGGCGAACCTGTTCCCATAAAAACAGGCTACACTTAAAGAACAGCGGCAGTGGCGAAGACTGTCGGCGAACGTCAAAATCTGATCAGTGGGGCAAGCGCCAAGGTAAATGTACCTGGTAGCGAAGCTTCCATAGGAGCCCATACTTTCAAAACGTGGCGGTCCATCGCCGGTTCATGGGGCTTAGCGCCATCTGTATGTGGTGGAACACTTCCGGCGGAAGAAAAAATAACGTGCCGCCATCATGTCCGTTAAATGAATGAATGAATGAATGAATGAATGAATGAATGAATGAATGAATGAATGAATGAATGAATGAATGAAAACTTTATTGTTCCACCGAGCTGGGGTGCCCGCCTCTTAACCTACACGTAGGTAGGGGAGGAGGACGAAGCAGTCCCCGCGCGTTGAGGACGGTGACTCTTCACGGCCTCAACGGCCAGGCGGATCGCTCGACGCTGGTCGTCTTCAGCCTCGCTCTGGAGCAAGGCCTCCCAGGCTTCTCTACTGACAATGTTTTCCTTGGCCCCTGGGGAGCCAGCACACTCCCATATTATATGGTCTAGCGTACCTTTTTCCTTACAAATTTTTCAGAGGGCGTCGTTATACACTCTAAGAAGAATCGCGGGGAAAGCGGGAGTAACTGGGCAGTTAGTCCTAAAAAGGGCGCTTTCGTCCCTCAAGGGAGTAACTGCATGGATGTGCGTGCCGTGTGCAAATTTTGGAGAGTAAGTGTTTAGTCCCTGGTCGGAAAGAGAGCAACGGGAGGACGAACGGCAACAGTTACTCCCCATGCGCTCCGCTGTTTTCGTCCGTGTCGTGCAGTGATTCGGAAAAAACTGTATTGTCTATAAATCGTGAATAGTTCGAAGTTCGTGCACTGTCCATTGAACCACATGCAAAGCAGCACTTTGCCTCTTCGTGAGAAAATTGCGTGAAATTTAAAGTTGGAATGTGAAGAGCCATGCATGCCCTTCCTGCGTACCCCATAAGTGAGCGATAGAAATTAAACGCGCAAGTCATTGATAGACTGCCAGATATCGCTGGTCAATAGTACCTAAGTTCCTTCCGTTCCAAGGAGATTACGAACTTAACTGAAGCGATGTGTAGCTCAAACGGGACACACTAAGCGACAGATCAATTGTCCGTCTCTGTCGTCTTAGGTGCCCCGTTCGAGCTCGCTACACGTTTACATCGTGTAGTGCCTCAGTTTAAAGCACCCTAAGAATACTCGGGCATATTTCTTTTCGCACTCACTGATGGTTGCAAGTACACTCAACGTTACACTCTCCCCGCACAACATACACAAAATGCCGAGTCGCTTTTACATTGCGGCACCTGCGTTTCGATGCTTAACCTGTCTCAATTTCCTAGTCCCGTCAAGCAATCTGCCGTGGTGCCGTGGTGCCGTCAGCCCGGGACAACTTCAACGAAAGCATCGCATATTTACGAGATGTGTACAAACAGAAGGAAGAAAAGCGAGATTGGTGTGTTTATTTGGACAAACTCCTGACCGTAAAGCGTTTTTTACCCACTTATGCTAGCCAGACACAAGCTAGCATTTTTAATGTGATGTTATGATGGTGTTTTTCACTGTATTGTGCCAAGTTGGCAATAAAGAAAAAAAAATCTGCCGTGGTGCAGTCGTTAGAGTAGCTAGCATGGGAGCGCGAGGACATGAGTTCGAATCCTGCTTTGGGGCCCGTGTTTTTTCTTTTTTTTCAGCTCAGTAATCTTTTTTATTATTGTATAAATGCCTAATTTCATTAATTCCACCTTTGCGGAGCATCGGAAATAATGACCGTTACTAATTTGAGGAGCATCGGAAAAGAGCAACTGTTAGTCCTCGGCGGAGTAACGGCATGGGGAGTAACAGTTCATCCCCTCGCACTTACCCCCTAAAGGGAGGAATGGTTGTGGCAGATCAGTTGCTCCCCTAAAGGAGTAACCTCAATACCCCATTTCCTCCTTTTCTTCTCAGAGTGCAGTCCCTCGTCTGTGTTAAGTAGATCCAATGTGGTGATGTGTAATTGTTTCCCTGGAGGCGTCGCCAAATGCAAGCGTCCTCCAGAGAGAGAGACCGATGCGGAGGCGGAAAGATTCTTCTTTCGGTTTTGTAGTGATCGACAATTTCCCTGTACGTGATCATGCCATCTTTTATCCCTGTAACTGGCTGCTCTAGAGTTGCCCGGTGGTAGAGTGCTCGGGCGAGCTCATGAGCGGCTTCGTTGCCTGGGACTTCTTCATGGGCTGGTACCCAAATAAAAGTTATGTCCATCCTGGGAGGGTTTTTGAGTAGAATGTGGAGGGCTTCTTCCGAGATTCTCCCTTTGTTAAAATTTCGGATAGCTAATTTGTTATCGCATAATATTACTCCCGCTTTTGTTCCCGCACAAGCGAGCGCTACTGCAACCTCCTCAGCTGTACAGGCGTCCCTCGTGCACGTGGAGCACGCTATCTTAACGCACCCGTCGCCGTCAACCACCGTCGATACCGCAGCCCCGTCTCTGCCGCAAGCGGCGTCCACGTACGCTACGTTATGCGCCGGTGTGTCTTTAAGTTTATTTACGAGAGCCTTAGCCCTGTGAGCTCTCCTCTCTTTGTTGTAGATAGGATGCATATTTTTAGGTAGGGGCGCGATTCGGAAGCGCTTACGCACGTCCAACGGAATGTCTTTCTTGTCAGTCGGGGCACCCCTGTCACATTGAATTCCTACCGATTCCATGATTTTTCTCCCTGTTTTAGACTGGCCTAATCTTTCCAACTGAGACACTCGTACTGCCTCAGTGAGTTCAACTAGCGTGTTGTGTACCCCCATTTTGAGGATGAGGTCTGTCGAGGTCGAGTCTGGGAGCCCTAGGGCTCTCTTAACGCTCTTCCTAATGATCGCATCTATTTTATCCTTTTCTTCTCGTCTAAACACAAGATACGGTGTGGCATATGCTATACGGCTGGTAATGAAGGCTTGCATGAGTCTGAGGAGGCTGTTCTCTTTGAGGCCCCTGCCTTTCAGTGAAATTCTCCTAAAGATCCCCGTTACCTGCGCCGCGTATCCTTCTAGCTTTTTGATTGTCGTGAGGTTGCATCCATTTCTCTGGATATACATGCCCAGAATTCTTATTTCCTCCACCTTGGGAACCTCATTTCCGTTTACGAAAATAGTGATGGGTCTGCTGCTTCCAGCGTGTCTCCTTTATTGATGTTTTGGCTCAATGATTAACAGCTCCGATTTCTGTGGCGAGCACGCCAAGCCTCTGCTGACCGCGTACTCTTCCACCATATTCGCCGCTATCTGTAGTTTAAGCTCGATGGCTGCGTCACTCCCACTGTTAACCCAGATGTTGATATCATCCGCGTACATGCTAAATTTAATCGATTTAATCTTATTGAGTTCCGCTGGGAGACCCCTCATCGCTTTGTTGAATAGGAAGGGCGAGAGCACAGACCCTTGCGGGGTTCCCTTGCTCCCAAGTGTGATGGGAGGGGATTTTACATCCAGAAATTTTATATTCGCCTCCCTCTGTGACAGAAAGTCTTTGACGTATGCATATACCCTGTGTCCCACACCTACCTCTTCGAGGCCTACCAAGATAGCCTTATGGCTAACGTTGTCAAATGCCTTGGTGAGGTCGAGACCTAGGATCGCCCTGGTGTCAGTTGAGTCGTATCGGTCTAGGGTATCATGCTTAAGTCTGAGCATGACATCTTGTGTACTGAGCCCTGGCCTGAATCCAACCATTTCATGCGGCCGGAGATCATTCTCCTCCATGTACCTGGTCAGCCTCGTTTGAACAACATGCTCCATCAATTTCCCTACACACGAGGTGAGGGAGATTGGTCGCATGTTGTTCAAGCCGGGTACTTTGCCTGGCTTGGGAATAAAGACTACGTCCGCCTGTTTCCATGTTTTTCGAAGTTCTCCTTTCTCCCACACCTGGTTCATAAATTTGGTTAATGCAATGATAGACTCATCGTCTAGATTCCTAAGAGCTGTGTTTGTTATCCCGTCCGGGCCGGGGGCTGATCTCTTTCTGAGGTTATTAATCTCTGCTCTAACCTCTGTCGTGGTGATGGGAGCATCGAGATCTGGATTGGGAGGTCCCTCGTAGTCCCTAAACACCTCGCTCTCTGCTTTTTCAAGATACGTTTCTTGGAGCTCGCTAATGAGCTCGTCATATGTGCCAACAAAGCCATGCCTCGCTCTCACCTGGTTTGTACTAGCTTGCATTTTTGATTTACTAGGGTCGATTAGATGTCTGAGAAGGCTCCATGTTTTGGAGAGACTCATATTGGTTTCCATCTCATCGCACTTGCTGTACCAATTTTGCTCGTTGAGCTTAATCGCATATGTTTCTATGTTTTTGTTGAGTCTGGCTAGTTCGCGCCGGATATTCCTGTTCCATCTTTGTGCCTTGAGTCTTTTCTCCAGATTACTCTTTCTGCTCCACATGTTCAGCAGTTTGCTGTCTAGTGCTGAGGGTGCGTCGTCATCCTCTATGGTTGTAGTCGCTTCCTCTATATGCGTTTTAAGGAGGTGTGTCCACTCGTCGATATTGTAGATATCGTCCGGCAGTGAGGCCTCCTTTCTTATCTCTCTGAATTTATCCCACTCCGTTAATTTCGGTTGTTTGTTGAGGCGTGTTTTGACGCCTTTTCCTAGCGTGAGCGAAATAATAAAGTGGTCGCTGCCTAGATTTTGTCCTGTGCTTTTCCATGTTACTGTTCCCGCCATGTGGCTTATCGTGAGGTCATGTCCGTTAAAAGCAGAAGGGACGTCATTTTGTTTTCGGAGGCGCGAAATTTGTTTTGTTGTTGTTCCTTTGGGGCTGTATATTCATATGCCCCGCCATTCGACTTGATGGGCGTTTCGAGCTTTCAGCGTGGAAAGCGATGCAGGAAAAGGCCAGCCGTACGGTTGTCCAAATCGCATCCCTGCACAGAACATACTTTCTTTGGAGGCCAACGAAAGCTTTAGGTGTAGAGTGCTGATCCTATTGTCGGATGCCAAGCCCGTCGGCCAGCGCAGTCGCACGACAACAACTACACAATTATCTGGCGGTCGTAACTCACTACTTTTGCCTGAACAGATTAAGAAGCAATGAAGCTACCCGCGTAACCAAATTCAGACAAACTTCGACAAGCAAGAAAGCACAAATTGTGAGGGGGGCGTATTTCAACAGGTGATACGATTGCGCCTTTCTGCGCATTTCAAGACGTGCATTGCACTGCGAGTGATAGTGGTGTCAACGCCCCCTGTAGCGATGGGCGCTGAGAAGAAATGCATTTATTAATAATAATAAAATTAAACGTATTTTCTTAACTCATCACGCATATACAAAATTGACTAGAAATTTTATTTTCGTTGAATGAATCTAACTGCGTCTCGTTTGAATTAAAAAACGCGTTTTTCTTTTCCCATGCTTGTTCCCTCCAAACATAGTCGCACTTCAATCGCTGCTCCCATAACCCGCCATGCTGATGTCGGTGACAATCTGTACTGAACCGCTTTTCGCCCGAAGCTTCGCGACCTATTTGAATCGACCTTGCAAGCGCGTCGGCTTTCATACATCAGTCGTCGAATGTTCCAGACTAATAGCTGGGACCCACATGTCTTGCATAAAATTCTATACTATAGGCGTCGCGCGCACATGCAATCAGATAACGCAAGGTTCGGTGACAGACAGCAGATGGAACCATCGATAACATTCCAGAAACTTCCGATACATGAAGGCGCGTCCTGCGCTGTGCGATAAAAGTTGTTAGGCGCTGAAACGTGGTAACTCGATGAACATAAACAAGTACCAGTGTCAATAGGATCAAGCATCACGAGCTTATGGCGAAGTGGAACTGCTTGTTCCGTACAAAATGTCAGAGCTGAAACGGGACAAAAATTCTTGGCCCGGTTCAAAATCTTTGCAGCAGCCTCCGTTCCTGGCCAGGCCAAACTTCACGTGGAGGAGCGCTGCCAATGCCTCGTTCGACAATACATTTAGAAGGTCGGTTTTAATGAGCGAGACCTGGCTGAACACTCGTTCGGCGGCGGCATTTGGTACGGGTAGTAGTGATAGAAAAGACAGGAGGAGGGTTTGGAGTTGTGTAGGGAACGCATGGCTGTGGTGGCTGTGTGGCAACGGAAGAGGATATGTTCCACGTTGGCGTTGGAGCAGGGGAAATTTGGGCAGGAAGAGTCCGAGCGAATTGCCACGTATGCGCGCCACGCGGCAAGCAGAAAATTCGGCAAATTTTGGTTAGGTTCAGCTCGGTGTTCGCTCTCCGTTCTGGCGCCGGGAGCTAGAAGCATCTCATGCTTAAAACGTAGCACGCCGAAAGCTCACATGTGGAGACAGCAGCAGTTTATGTTCGCTGGTGCGCGCGCGGGTAGCGTTAGTTCACGGATGGAGACATGCTTCCTTAGGCCCGCTTTCATAATTAAAATTATCAAAAGGCCGCTATCCTTGACCTTTTGACAAGCATATGTGTTCTTTACATAGAACATGCAAATTACTTTTTTTTTACACAGGAAATAGATGTAGCCCAAAAAATAGCCACATAGCCAAAAGGAAAAATCTGACGCGAACTCGGACAAAAAGTAGCCCAATTTGGCTATTAATAGCCCAATCTGGCGACCCTGTTTGTCCGCTTTCTGAATGTCGAGCAGCTGTTGCCAATGCATCTGTGTCAATTCAACACCGAACAGTAACTTTAGTCGCCGATGCCCGATTAAGCAGCGCCGAGTAGGCCTAATAGTCTAGGCAGTGTGGCCGTGACATACATTCACTGTTAATTGGCCGCTTTGGGAACAGCCTCCAAACCGCTGCGGAATGCGTGCCGCTAATATGTTAGTTCAGTTGGCACCGATGAGGCGATTTTGCGTGTGCAGGTTAGATTAACGACCTTTAAAGCTGCATAACGTCTGTCGTCGTGGCCCTAACACAGCCTGCGTTCCTATCATCATAAATAGTTTGGGCCTATTTACGCACACGCTTTCGGAATTGACGAAATGTGCACTTTTCTCACTGTTGCCTTTACTGGCATCTCGTTACCATTGCGATCGGTCATGTAGACCGTTAAGAGAATTCTATTAATTTGATTTTTCAGTTAGTTTAATCCCGACCGAAGGTTCCAGCCAGCATCAGTGCTTGTCTGTTGGCCTAGACAAGTTATTTCGATCTCAAAATTGGCCTTCGCTGAATAATTCCAACTTGAGTGGTAAACTGGTAAACATGCACGTGCCTGACCTCGAAGGTAGTGCCAATAGCAACCACCTTTAGCGGCAGCTTACGAAACGGTGAATGGCTTGAACACACATCATCATTCACCAGAAATGCCTATTGTCAGCCTTCCCTAGTAGGACTTTAAAGCAAAAACGGTAGAGCGCATCAAATGGTTACCGTGTTCCCTCAATTCGGATCTATATCTCTCTCTCTGTGCGTTTGAAGATTGGTCTGAATATTGCCTGCACGTGATGCAATCGGATACAATGCAAAACGGCAGGCGATGGCAGCGGTTATCATTCTCACGTATGACGACGACAATGATGACGTGCTACTTTGTCTTTGATTGCAAAATCTCATTCTAAAGATGTTTGTGTTTGTTGCAAAGTCGTTTCACAAGCGTAGAATATCAACACAATGGTCTGTATGAAACACGTGTTGTGGTTTGTAGCAATTAAGATTGAGTAACACCTAATGATGGACGTTAAGTATAAATTTCTATTCTCTGAAGGTAGAGTTTGCAAATTTCGTCTTTTCATATTGCCAAAACAGGAGGCATGCTACGCTTTTCTTGCTAAAAAAAAAATGGGTGCACATTAGATTTCTACTTTGAACATGGAAAGTGGGTGCAAGTTAGAATTGTCCAATCACTGATGAATAAATCAACAGTTCTTGGGCTTTAGTTTTTTCTGCATCCTGTTAAATTAAGCTTGCTGCATCACTTCATTTGTTCAGTTCCGTAAAGGTCGAATAAACAGAAGCTATCTGCGTGTGTAACGATGTTGCACGATTTTACTAGTAAACTTCTTTCGGTGAGCAGGAGGAGGAGAAACATTTATTTTCTTTAAAAAAAGGAAAGGACAAGCAGTTGTATTTCTGCTTGTGCGGGAGGCGCCCTTATTGCACGGCTCCGGCGGCTCCTGCTGTCTCCCGGGCCCGCCACACCAGTTGCTGCTGGTTACGAGGGTCCGAACTAAGCACGGCCTCCCACTGCTCGTCTGTGGAGTTGGGTATTTGTGGGGCTGCCTTCACGTTGGGGCACGCCCATGTGGTGTGATATAGGGAGGCGTAAGTGTTACAAAGGGGACATTTGTATGACTGTAGAATTGGGAGTGTTGCATGTACTCTGCTTAAATAGAGGTGTGTATTGGTTTGTAATTGTCGACACGTTACGGCATCTCCACGTGAGAGGTCTTGCGTGGAGGTGGGTATATCGTTGTCTGTTCAATCTGTGGTGTTGTAGTATGGCGTTGTATTGCAATATGTACGGGCTCCATAGATGCGGTCGGATCCCTCTCTTGTAAACTTTTCTAGCCGAGAGTACATGGCACATAGAACCTAATCAGCATCATGTGTAGGTGCACCGCTTTTATTTGTTCTTAACTGAATGAAAATTAATTCATGTTGTGATTTCGCGAGCGCATTTCTCATGTGCACCTGTCGCGTGTTTGGCAATAGCGCAGGAGTAAGGACCGTCCGCGCTTGAGAGAGAGAGACCGGTCACAAGAGCGATCGTCACGCCAAAAGAAGTCTGTAGGCGTGACCGGTTCTGGGCGGGACTACAGAGACAGGAGCCGCCAAAGGGACCGCTACCGAGACAAGGAGAGGGAGCACGGCAGTCGCCACTAAATGTCCCTCTTCACCACCACGCGGTAAGCGTTTGCCGTGTTTTTTATTCCTACTTGAAATTCAATTCAGTAGGCCACTATTTACTTGGGTCTAACTCGCTAAAGCTTGACATGGGCATTAGAATAAAAACCAGAACGGCCCATAGGGTGTGACCTAATCCCTCCCACTTATCTTGAAACCTTGTTTCCGAATTCGGAGGCTGTGTGTCGTGATACTACGGGTGCTTCTGCACGCGACAGATGCTTGACATGAGAAAATGAGGCTTGGAGCAATGGGAATTGCATGCAAGAAATTTTATTTTTTCATGTGAAAACAAATCACTATTTCTTTCTTAAGTGTACCATGATAACTTGGTCAGGTAAGTCTACAAGACATTGCAATTTCCGGTTATGGTCATAACAAATTCGTGCAAGTGAAATTTGCATAAGTACATCTATTGTAAAAACCACTTTTCTAAAGCAAACCATAGTTTTCAGCAGAAAGAAGCATCGTCTGTTTGGTAAAATACCACGCACTGAGCTCACAGCATCAGAGCGAGGCTTTGCTTAATGTGACTCAGTCTTGAACCTTTTCTTGACTCGAGGCTTGAGACTAGAAGCAAAAAAAAATGAAAATGAAAATAAAGTACGGAACGTGGTTTCATCAGCTGTAGGAGAAAAAGAGAGAGAGAAAGAAGAGGACAGTGAAATGCACAGATTTGGAAAGGAAACAGCACGACACTGGAAATGCAAAGCACGACACCCACCTAGAATTTCAGGTTGCGACGGCAATGAAGCGGTCACCAACAGATTGCCGGACGACCGATGCGCTGATGATGTGTCCGTAATCGTCCACAATCCCAACATTCACTTGGATGCGGTAAGTGCGGCAACTCCTCAGACTGATCTGCAAGACAAAGGAGGGCAGTTTCTGGTGTTGAGATTTTAGTTCGGAGTGGGGAAGGGAAGGCCTTGATTTAGGGAACAGACTGCATGCTCATTTTTCGTTATTCATATGAAACATATTTACATACAAATTGACCTGCCGTCCCAGCCTTGCAAAAGTGCATGTCCAGCAAAGGTGTTGAAAACCAACACTGCAACTGCTAAGGGGGTTATGCGATGCTTTATTGCTTGAGAGTAATGGTAATTGTGACAGCACGCTGCCCCCTATAGCGGTGCTGCAACAACATTGAAGTCATTTGTCAGGCTGGTTCTTTTACATACGAAATGCTAGGAACGTCGCTCCTCACGTTGCATCTTGCCATCACTGTGGCAGCTTGCGCAGCAATAATCGTTACCGGGAAATGTATGCAGGGAGCACTACGTGCGTCGCATTGTTGTCAGGACCGCCTCATCAATTATGTGGTTTCGATGATTGCTTTGCGCTTGTTCTTTATTGAAATATATACTGCTCTGTATACGTTGCATGAGCGATTACAGAGAATGTATGCACTGTTCACTTCATTTTGCTAACTGATTGAAGCCTGTACCACACTGAAGTAGGGGCCACTGCTCTTGTCTTAGCACTGTCGCCAGGATCGGCCCACAATTTTGACGATAGATGCGAACACGAAAAATGGTGACCAACTACAGGCTAACAGGTTCGGTGTAAAATCAAAATCCAGCCTGCTTGAAGCACCAATGCTTTAGTGTGCGACTGGGCAGCCTACTCTAACCGAGTGGAGTGCCCACTTACCTGTAAGTAAAGCAGTTTAAACTGCATTCAGTGAACCGATAGCGTTCGCCATGCACAATAGTATGAACGGCACCAAACACTTAATGAATTAGTTCTGTACAAAACTGGCCTAGCACCTCCTGCACTCTCAACAGGCTCCGAAAGCATGGCGATTCAATTTTTTTTTTGTATACCACTCGCTATTTGTTACCAGAGTCTAGTCAAACCCACAACCTCGTGCTATCGAGCCACACTGCACAAACCCTGCACAGAATGAATCAAACGCAAACATAGAAGCATTTCAGTGTTCCACTGGTGAAGCAAATGACAATGCAGGCCATCCTGGAACAAGCTAAGGGTGCATACACATTGAACCTGCCAGTGTCGTGCTGTTGGTAGTACTCATCGCTTTCTCTCTCTACTTAAGGACAAGGGTTCATTGAGCAGAATGCAATTGTGTATTTTTTCATTGAGTCATAATTGAGTAAAGCATGTTGTTTCGGATTTCATTGTTTCGGATTACATGGGAATCCGTTTCCACAGATTCCCATGTAAATTTAAGTACGGAAGTGCCACCGTTCATGGAAATTTTCTGCCTGCACTCGCACTGTTTCGGTAAATACTCTGCGACGGTGCCTGACGCTGCGTCGGGATCATTGCAAACTAGGTAACGTATTCCGCAACTGTTCTTAGTCGTTCTGCGTGGAAATGAAGCAGGCCGTCAGTGCACAAAGCATTCGCTTTTTTTTTTCTTTTGAGGGGGGGGGGGGGAGTGTGGGGGGGAGGGCGTGGCGAAAGGTGTGCACCGATCTAAGGTCGTGCGCAGGCGTTTCTGATTTTTTATTTGTTCTGTTTGGTCTTAAAGCATCTCTCCTATGACAATATTGCACGAAACAAGGGCCAGGACTGCGTATACTTAAAGCGGTTGTTGATGAAGACTGCGCATGCGAGTTTCCCTGCAGCACGCGAAAGCGCTCATCGCGCTGGAAACGGGGCGCGCTGGCACACCTCACCGTCCCGCTCATATATTGTAAATCGACACCACTGAAATGTTTCCGTGTCATCTGGCATTTTTTGACAAGCATTCCGCAACTAAACTGGTGCATGGAGCCATGTATCTCGTCTTGAATGCACAGATAGCGGCTAGGGGGGTACTGCGCTTTCTTTACATCCGAACGTTACCGAATAAGTGATTGGTGGCAATTCTCCTACATCGCGTATAAATTACAAAACGTAAGGAGAAATAGTAATCTTTGCGGCGCCGGTTACATCGCAGACTTTAACTTTTATAGTATGCGGCGGGCCTCTTACGGCGCGCTTGTCTGTACGTGGAGTCACTTGGCCTGGACAGCCGCGCTTGTCGTCTCTCGTATTCCACGCCATATTATATGGCCAGCGTTAAACGTAGCCGCTCCTTTGACATCGCATCGCTGCGTGTCCTTGGAAAGGTCAAGGACCGCGCTTAGAGATACCAGAGGCCCGTAGGCCACCTGCTTCTGCAGGTGCGCACGCTTTCGTCTCGCCTCATCACCTCTATCCCCGCCATATTGAAACGTTCTCCGCGCCACCTATAGGCGCTGGAAAGTGCGAATCACTCGGATGCATATTTCGTGAAAATCGGTCCATGAGTGATCTCAGAAAAACGTTTTTTTTTTTTGCGTTGAACAGGCCGCGTCGGAGTTGGGGCCGAGGTAAATATGAGGCTGGGTGCCTCAATGCGCGCCTCCTGCCCCGCTCCGTGCAGGGTGGCCTCATTCTTGGAACGGATCGTTTCTGCGCCGCCCGGCTTTTTCCATCTCACTTTCTACGGCCACCACATGATGCTGACGTACGCTGCCTGACACCTACTCTCCCTTTCCCCCTGTATCCCCTCATCTTTCATCCCCCGCCCCCATCCCCAGTACGCTGCACCGTGCTCCCATATGGGCTGCAGAATTGAGCGTACTTTCCTTCTCCCAAATCACGAAGATGACTAGCTGCTGCGCGCTGCGGTTCTCTAATACTTCGACAAATGGCTGGCGATTATTTTCACGTTCGAGACATCGAAAAAGAAGGCTTCTATGGACGGTGAAGATTAAACAGTACAATTACGTGTCCGTGGGTAGTGCGAGTAAGCCTTACAAAAATGCCTATTAACATTATTTAGAACTTCTACCAACTTTCTATTTACTTTATTGACAATCTATTTACATTTACATTCTGGTAACATTTGTTCATACACTGCCAAAATACTTCTTTCTTACTTTTGTATAAATAATACTTTTAATACACAGTCAATAGACTTCCTTATTACTTTTGTATAAAAATATTTTAAATAAGCCGTTAAAAGACTTCCTTCATACTTTTTCACATAGAATATTTTAAGTTCCCCGTCAACATGCCTTCTAGCTTTTGTCTATATAACAACTTTAGCACTGCGTCAAAAGGCTCGTTACTTTTCTGTAAAGAATGCTTTACTATACATCATGAATTTTTTTTTTCTCAAGGACATTTATCCTCAGTACGCCCACAGCTCGTACTGTTTGCCGAAAAATATTAAGAATGGGAAGTAACTTGAGAGTTCTTGATAATTTTTTCTAACACACATTAATGCCGATATGTGACATACTCAGGAATCAAGCTCTTTGTTTTAAATCGTAGCCCCAATCCAAGTCGGTAGCGAATTGTTGACGGAGTGCTACTAAAATGTTTAAAGAAATATGTTCGTAAACAGAACTAATCTTTTTAAAGGTTCTACTGGACTACGTGAGCGTGCGGTGACGTCAGCACACTCCGAGAAATGTGTTTGCGCTACACCACCTGACCGGTGTGAGAGCGGAGAACTGTGCAGGCCGCGCACCAGTTGCACAGCTTCATCCCGGCCTTAGGGTTGGTTCACTAAAAGCCGATTTACGCTTGAGCCGTGACGCGTGCGGTCGTGCAGAAAACTGCACATTTCGCCCACTGGTTCACAAATTTCGGTATACGCTGGGCTCGCACATGCAGTGCAAACCGAAATGTGTGAATATCAGTACGCGAAATGCGCAGATTTTCAGCCGGCCACATGCCGTGCGGGCATGCGGGTGGTGTGGGGCTCGAGCGTAAATGGGCCCTTACCACGCACTGCAAGGCCGCCAATTAGCTTTGCAACGAGGTAATCGGATCAGTGCACTCCGCGATATAAATAGCACGGCCTATGCTGGGACGTGTCAGCACAGTGGCGTCACGCTATTTGTCAAAAAGAAGAAAAAGAGCCGGAACTCATGGTAACACGGCGCTGGAACGTTGTGGCTCAAATATCCAGAAGGCTGCAAAATACAGCTGCTGCTGAGTGAGCGCACAGGTAGAACAGAAAGAAAAGTTGAACTCTGTGCAGGTAACACCTTTCTGTGAAAAATAATGAAATTACCCTTGCCGTATAAAAAAAATTTAGCTTCATACGCGACCCTATTCGCACGCTTTCGTCCCTGCCTCCTACCGACGGCGTCTGCACGTTAAAGGTAACTAATAGGACGTTGCACCTAAATGAAGGCAAAGTAACGATGTCAACTGATCTGCTTTACGGCGATGGTAGCTTGCTGTGTGTGAAAACAGATTGAAAATAAATAATTACGCACTCCTAATATTTAGTGATTTCGCTTCACAACACGGCTACAAAATTTTGAGCTCCAACAAGGGGTCACCATGACATCCGTAATTATGGCATTCCAGATACCAAGAGCCAGGATATCAAAGGCCATGATTCTGCCGTGCTTCGGGCGCCGGAAAACTGCTAACGTCATAGCCGCCTCGCTTCGGACATTTATTTGACTATGAAAATATTGCTACAATACGCTTCAGCATTATTTTGCGCTGGGCGCCTTGGAGCAAAATTTTGTCTTTGAAAGCGACAAGCGCTAAAGGATGTTCTTGCGCAAAATAGGATAACCACATAATTTATTTAATACGACATTATTTTTCTATGTTTATTACATTTGGAGAAAAAAAAAGCCGGTTTTCAGAACAATATTTGCCTCGAAATATAAAAATATACAGTCCCTAAATGCACAACAATATTGAGCCGGCTGTCTTGTCAGGTGTTATTTTTTCAACCTCTGCCACGAGGTATGTACATTCCTCGAAGTGCAGTTCCCAGAAAGGAGTGCGCACAAAAAAGCCGGCCGCATTTTTCACCGAGAGGCGACGAATGTCTAAGTGGGAGTCATACCATCCCAAGGCGCAGGGAGGGGGGAATATTTCGGCGTAAAAAGGGGCTTCAGTTCTGCGGCGGTCAAGGCGAAGAGGATGGATGGAAAGAATGACACCTGCCTATCTCGCGCATGCGCACAAATTTGACATGGATGGTCCGAGTCGAGGCAAAGCAGGAGCCCGTCGCAATCGACCGTACCACGCCAGCTTCGCATAGGAACTGATGGCAATTCTTCGTGATTTGGGAGAAGGAACGTACTACGCTTAATTCTGTGCTGCAGAATTAAGCGTACTTTCCCAAATCACGAAGAATCGCCATCGGTTCCTTTGCGACGCTGGCATGGTACGGTCGGAAAGATGTAGGCGTTTCATCGCGCATTGTAGCAGCAATCTAGCTATTTTTGCTGCTGTTTATGCTTATGCTGTGTTGTGGATAATTCATCGTTGCAAGCCGACCAGCAACGTGTTTGCGAAGCCCACAGTGCTTTCTTCGTTCCGTGATGTGAACGTTTCTGCAGCTTCTCTGCCAGCTGCGATGCAGTGTCGTGTGAGGTGATTTAATATTGGCACCCTCCGTGTTTTAAACTGCACACGGCACAAATAGCGAACAGCGGTTCCTCAAGACAGCACTGCGTTGAAGTTTCATCTGTCTCCAAATTATATTAGAATATACGTTATTTTCTATCATTCTTCATAAACATATTATTTTGATGTTCTTTTACTTCAGTTTCTTATGCCGCATTTTGGCAGGTTATTATTGCGCGAACAGTAACGACGTGAAATGTTTTAAGAACGATTTTCTCACATACTTTAACTACGCCGCGTCATGCGGTTCGCTTGAAGTTCCTATAAACACGAAGCATAAAAATACTTCGTTTTCACAGCGTTCGCAATGACTTAATGTCTGGTAAATATTGTCTGATCATGAACTCATTGTTTGCTCTTTCCTACTCTGGCTGTACAGGATGAGGACGATGTACAGGACGGTTCACAATGACATACGGCTCAGCGAGCCGGTTCACAATGACATAGGTTGCACTGGTTAGACAAGTGCGAATGTGAAAGAAAATCGTTCGCACTTGTCTAACCACTGCAACTTATGTCATTGTGAACCCGTAGTTTTTGACACTGATATTTTGTTTTCGAGTAAAAATAAACGAACTCGTCAAAATACAGAAGCGTTCCATGCAATAAGGCGTGCTTAAAGATGCATAAGCCAGCGATCGGTTGCTATCACCGACAAAGAATTCGTATTCTTGAATACTGCTTCTATAACAGCGAAAATGACCGTAATCAGAGTCTTCTCCTTGGGGCATTTGGTCATTTGTGCCGCATTTTTTTTTTTAAACAAGACGTAGTGACCAGCCAGAAATCAGGAAGCGAGAACGGGAGTATTCTGTAAGGGTCCAACAAATGGACATGTCGATTTCGTCCACTGCTAAAGTTCTGCTTAGCTGGGCTGGAGTGCGCGTCAGAAGGAAACAGGCGGCTGCAGCCAATTCAGCAGCAGGCGAAATGGAAATGTCGACTAGGTGGCCACTTGTAGAATAGCCTCCTCCCCCAGGTAGCGACGAGTATAATTGTAAGACCCCGTACCTCAATGGGCTAACAAAAAATCGTACAGGACAGTACGACTTGTAGCACCCACGCCGTCATGTCTTGCTCACGGATTCCCCAAATGTCACCGGGCCAGCTTTGAGCGATAGCACACTCCACTAGACTGAATATTCACGGCACTAGAGCTTGGTAAAACCTAGAGCCTTCTGACCAGGGTGTTAGTGCAAAGCGTACGCTTCTTCAAACTCGCCAAGTATTGTGCACCTTACGAACGGCGACCCAACTAGCAATCGCGACTAAAATGTGGAAGCGGTGAACGAACTCTTACCGGAGGCGGGTTCGGGATGTTTTTCTCGTTGGAGAAGAGCTTGAGCTTGGAAAACGACAGCACCCGGCCGTACAACCAGAAACCGGGCCGCGGTGAATCCGGGTGGCAGTACTGACCAACTGCGCAAGTCCAAGGATACACTTTAGGGCTTAAATTCACTTCGCCACTAACAGACAAACACAAAAATGTAAAGAAAAACGCCTCTCTCGGGAGGCGGCGATAAGGCCAACGACGATAGCGTCTCGCTCACACTTACCGCATTGGCGCCCAGTGTAATCCGTGAAGGTGAGCCAGACCGTGTACTGCCACTTATCCACCAAGTTTGTAATCCGAAACTCAGGCGCTGGCTTCATGAACCTGCATGCGAGGGAGATAGTCGAGGCACGGTTATTTTTGACGAACACCATTATCACGCGATGAATACGCAAGCACGTCTCGAAACGAGCAGCTATAACACGATGATTGCACGATGCCATGCTGAGAAAGACATGAACAGACAGCAATATGCCTGGGTCGTGCATAGGCGATTGTTCCTAGAATCTGAATTACGCGCTGCCTGTAGGCACGAACATGCGCGACTCAAACAGCTTCCTCTCAGCACTGCTGAATCGGTTTAAATTGCAGGGATGCCTTAGCAAAATGAGTGACTATTGTTCGCGTCATTACTGTCCACTGTTTTTTTTTCCGACCAGCATGTACACCACGATGTGGAAGGTGAGGCTTCTCGGCAGGAACGCTAATGTATGTTCGGAAAGCTCATGCCAACAACGGAAGCCAGCATGCTAACCTGTGGAGTGCGATATTTCAACGCTTCTGAAAGCGAACCGTTTTGAGATCGGCCCCTTACACTATGGCGCGAAACCGCGTCGGCTGTAAAAAACACTCGCCTGCCCTGTGTGTGTATCAGTAGTTCTATCCTACGCCGCAGGAACTCGTGGTGGTTGACGAGGGTGACCCGGGGAAGCATGGCCGGCAGTCTGTCCACGATCGCCCGCTGTGGATCCACCATCTTCTTGGGAGGAAACTGGGGCCAATCGCTCCAATCGTGAACTTGGTCCGGGTGGTCACTAGGAAAGTCCGCCGGACGGACGAGGTTCGGCTGAATCCAGATCTGTGGCTCGCTCCTAACTACGACGGCTGGGGCGCCGGAGGTGGACGGCACGCTTTCGATGTCCCTCGAGTGGGACGGGCCGGCCGGTGGCTCGCTCCTAACGAAGACGGCTGTGGTGCCTGAGGTGGACGGCACGCTTTCGATGTCGTTCGACTGGGACGGACCGGCCAGTGGCTCGCTCCCAACGACGACGGCTGCGGCGCTGGAAGTGGACGGCACGCTTTTGACGTCCTTTGACTGGGACGGGCCGGCCGACGCGACGTCGCTGTTTCCGCTGTCACTGCCGGAAGAGCTGCTACTGCTGCTTTCGTCGCTGCTGCTATCGCCGCTGCTGCTCGTCGACAGCTTGCCACCGATTCCCATAAGCATGGCGTAGCCGTACAGACTAGGGTCGAGCCCAGCAGCAGCGGAGGTAGAAGCACGGCCCGAAGACGCCATCCTCGAGGCACAAGTGGAGTTGGCGGAGTGTATCGTAGGGAGCGCGACTTCAGCAGGTCTCCGATGGTCGACTAGCTGCCGTTTGCTGTGCAGCGACTTGTGTTATGGCGTGCTCGGGAAGTGGGCTACTGCAGAAGGCATGGGCATTGCTTTTTTTTGCTATGTTGACGACTTTGAAAGTATTTGGCACGTGCGCACTCACGGGTTCGATTTCAATTGGTGCCCATTGGTGTATAGCTTAGTTGGCTTTTCAACATAGGCGTGTCCTCGTTCGATTTTCTCCTCTCCCTCGAACCGCAGGTGGCCGAAAAACTTGTCTGGAATTTTTCCTTTGTTCTGACATACTGGACGAACATGTACACCCCTCCCCCCTTTCTTTTTTGGAGGACGTATGACCGGCGGGAAAGGACACTTCAAGGTCGATGGCCTGCTGTATTGCAAACTGAGTCATGGTGGTTCAGCGGGTGTATATTCTCGGAAAGAGCATGGATAGCAGAGAATAAAGGAGACGAGATGGTATGGCACCTTAGCGTTTGACAGCTGCAAATCACCGTGATCTCTGGCAAAAGCAGCGCCTGCCTTTTTACGAATGTGTAAGGCCAGAGGGAAGCTAGATACTCGACTAGGTTAGCTAGACTGGAAGAGAGGAGGGTGAGGGGAGGGAGAAAGTGGTTAGAACCGGCGCAGTGAATTAACGAGGCCTCACCACCCTTCGCTTGCTTCTCCCATACAATAGAGGGGGCGGGAATAAATTAAAGAAGTCGTAAAGAAAAGATAAAATAAAGAAAAAAAGGAGTGAACAATAAAAGTGTACCCGAAGTCGTGGATAACAAGAAGAGGCCAGAAGAACGAGTCTTCTGCGCTGGTGCTTGACATTTCCTTGGTCTTCGAACAAAATCATGTTTGCTGGCAGTACTCCTCAAGATCTTCGAATCCGTTGCTGAACTTTCAATCCAAGCATTCCTAAGTAGTAAAAAACGGAATTGCCATGTCGTGCCTTAAGTCTTTTCTCGACCAGATCCTGCATGCACAAAATGAGCGCCAGTTTTAATGAAGCAGGTTATCCTTGTGTAGCAGTGGCCACTGCGGCTGAGCGCCTAAAGAAGTCGGTTTCGAGGAGGACGTACGCAATTACAAAAAGCAGTAATTAATAGCAAAAAAAAGAGTAGTGGCAATTCTGTATATTCATTCAGTGTCGCACAGGCTTAAAAATGTTGCAAGTAGATATGATGTTAATGTTACTTTCACTGCTCCCAATAAGCTAGATAAAATATGCGCGGCCGTACTGAGGAAAAAGAAGCAGTTAAAAGGCAAAAAACGAACAGATATTTGTCCAGAAGCACAATAAGAACAACAGTTTTACTGACTGTCGTATGGTTGTGGTTTATAAAATTCCCCTTAGCTGTGGCCAGTTCTACGTAGGGCAAACGGGACGGTGTATCAATCAGAGGCTAATGGAACATAAAAGGTCATTAACCAGTGGATCGCCTTCTAATATTTCGCTACATTGCCGAGATTGTAACTGCATGCCAGAGATAGATGAATGCGCGATATTGCACAGGCATAAGAATGAAAATACGCGTCTTATGGTAGAGGCCTGGCATATCTATAATGGCGGAAGTGCGTGCGTGAGTAAGCCTTCGATTACTTTACACAAGGAAGAGATTAAGTGCCTTAACAGTTATCTCTCACGTAGACCGGCACGTGTACCCGACTGACACGTGTTGTTACCATTCCTGATCGAGCTTGCGCAGATGAGTTTTGTGTCTTCTTTCTTTTTCGCCTCTGTGCTCCATTCAGTTGATTGTCGGCGTTGGTGTTGTCCACTTCTCTTCTCTTGTGTCCTGTCTGCACGCCTCACCTCTTTTTTGCATAATGAATCCTTACCAACTAGCTCAGCTTTCTGTCGTTCTAAGCCTGGAAGGAGATGTAAACTATCCCCTTTCGCGCCTTTCTTAAGAAAGTTATAAATATTATCGCGCATAATTAAGATGGCGAATAGTTAAGCTGTTATATAATTGTTGACGAAGTTGCCCGAGAGGATTGTTCGTTATTGAAGTATGGTATAACTCTTGCTGAAGTAGACGATTGTGTTAAACTAGAGGCTTCTGTATAGGCATGGTATGTATCCTAGATGCCGCATATACGGGGTCATCATGTCTAAGCTTTCCAGAATGTTTTAAATTATGCCTGTTGCAGATAACGTAATTCCTTTCCTTCAGCTGGATTATTCGAAGAGGCGGACATTACTGGAAGGAATCATCAAAACACACATATTAAAATAATTAACACAAATTCACCAATAAACTTCATAAATATTTACGGCACGTAGTACGATTTAGGAACTGTTATTGGTGAATTTGCAAGACAAATCCACTTGAAATTAATCTCCGGGATGACACCAGTCACGATATATAATTTCCCAAAGTGTGGGACGAAATACATGCGCACTCGAGTGACTCTATTGTTCAACGCGTAAAAGTGCGTTTCGTTAAAAAGTCAGACAACAGTGAATTCTCGCTACGAGCTTGATGTCGCATATCTCAAAACTGGTGTCATTATGGAAATTTATTCCAAATGGATACACCTTAATGCCATCTGTGAATTGAAATTATATGCCGTTATGTTATTAATTAAGAAGCTAACTTATGATTTTTTTTTAATTTTTTTTTAATTAGCAGATTATGTGTTTCGCTTTCAGCAGCGACTATGCCCGCCTCTCCGATTAATCCAGCTCAAGGACTGCAACTATGTCAACTGCAAGAGGAGATTAAAAGAAATGAAAAATCCGGAAAACCTAAATATTATCATCCCGAAATATTTGGTATAGTGCTAGTTGTTGCGTAGCTTTAATGAAACCTGTCTCGTTTTGTAGTTATACCATCTACTGCCAACTCTATTTTTTGGGAAGGTGGGCCCCGATTTGCGAAACTGATTTTTCTGAAGGATGTAGAGATAGCCTTGGGTGTTTTGTATGGATAGGACTTTCGGCCCTTTTCGTTATGTTTAAATCCAATGGGTGATTTTCCATGTTCAAAGAGATACATTTTTCTGAAGTTCTCCGAACTGGGTGGTGTTTCGCGAGCCTCTATAAAAAGGCAGCTACAAGTCGCGCGCGCAACTCCTAGGCGTATGCGAAGACCTCTCACTCACACTTTTTGGAGCCGCTCTTCCCAAGTTCGGGAGAGGCCGCAATTTCATCATGGTTACCTCGAATCGAGACAGAAGAAATTTCAGACAAGCGCGCCTCTCGACGGTGAAAGTGGTTTGTCAACATCATTTGTACTATATCGCGGCATCAACTCTGTCAACAATTGAACTCCTTTTTTTTTTGTCTTGAAGTGTCTTGAAGTGTTTTGTCTTTTACTGAATTCTGTGACTTTCTTATCAACTGCACCACCGAAGACTGGCCGATCGTGGTGATAATGCAGGCGGATCGAAATAAGCAATATAATTGGAATACAATCATTCCTATGATTAGAATTATCATATAATTGGAATAGAATCAAGTTGCTAAAAGAAAATACGATAACGGCAGAGATGTCGCGACTTAGCGCACGCACTGTCAAGATGTCCGGAACGCTCCCTGCCCTCGTGTCGGTCGACGACATCTTTTTTGTCTGACAATGGATGACGCGAACATGGATGCACGACCAACGTGTGCAAGTGAGCCCTCACCGGCCGTCTGTGGCGGATGCTGACCACCTGCTGTGGCTGCGTTCAAGGCCTCAAAGACTACGAGAGAAAAAGTTCTTAGAGGTCTGCGGATATACGGACAGACCAACCCACAGACTCTACGAACGGTTGATTCGGGCAGTGGTCTCGTCAAGCGGTTGATTCCGTTTTTTACCCATAATTCATTCTGCGAAGTTTTCCATCAAATAAATTGAATTGAAATTATTTATCCGTCATGGGTCCCACAGGGAGCTTACGCTGCTTCTTGTTGATGAACGACGGCACGCTTTTATTGACCGTTACATTTCGTATGGCAAACAGTACGATTAAAAACGACAAGGTGAGGCGCAAGTAGCGTTCCGTTTCCAATGCAACGCTTGCCATAGGCACAAATTTATTCCCGAGCAATGTGGTGGAGATTGACTGGTTCCGAGTCTCCTTGTTTTCAGGAAATAAAGATCTCTTCATGTCGTTGTTCACCATTAACTTCCACACAGACTGGCACGTTAACACTTGCTCGGCATAGCACGTTCATTCATACACACCGTTCGATAGCATATCTGGATAACGCGGTATAATATGGACGACGGGAAGCCATTTTGAAAAGAAACACACAGCCAAAGAAACTATATCGCCCCCCAGCCATGGCTTCCATAAACTGCCAGCCAACAAGGGATGATGTCGGAATATTTCGCCAACTCCTTCAAAAGCAATATCCAAATGATATCCTGGGCTTTCTTTAGGCGCATCACAATGGGGAGAGGGTGGAGGGGGCGACTCCGTATTAATTTTGACCATCTCTAGTTCTTCTACGTGTACTCAATGCACGGTGCCTGGGAGTTCTTCCATTTCGCCCTCATCAAAATGCAGCCGCAGCAGCCACGATTCGATCCCTCGACCTAGTGCTGCAAAGCCACCACGAGGGCTAAAAAGTAATTTACTGCTCTCAATGTTTAAGTGCCAAGTTTTCTCTTTCTCTCTATCGTGTTAGTTCAGACGCTTTTCGCAGCACTGATCGACAGAGGCAGGCTCGACGAATGCACATGATTTGCTATAATTCAATAAGTCTTTAACAGCCACGAAAAAAAAACCGTTGGGGTGCGTAAAACGAACCTCTGTGTACACGGAAGTTTCCCTGATATGACTGTCCTGGCGAAAGCGAAGCGGTGAAGCACATGAAGAAGATGAACACGGGACACACGCTGGTCTTACGTTTCTTTCGAAAAACGTCCGCAGGCCAAGCAGAGGCTTTGCCGATGTCGCAGCCAACAATAACGCCCAAGATGTTGCAGATGTCCATCACTTCCAAGAAATTCGAATTCTTTTGTGGTTGAGATTAGCGAAGAGAGATAGTGATCGCTCTTGAATTAAATTGGAGAGGTTAATACCTGGCGGAAGGCCCACAGCATGTTATTATCTCCGTGATAGCGATGATAACTGAAATGATACACAAGACTCAAGGAACATGCACGACAATTTACACAGGTGGGACGCACGCATAAAAGTAAAAACCGCTTTCGTAGCGCATAATTCTCGGGGCCTGCTGCGGCTCTCACTCACTGCCGTTTTGAAAAATGCCTTTCCTGCTTGCAACCCCGGGCCAGAATGGCGCAGATATAAAATTCGGGAGCCCACGGGCATTTTGTTTTTGCGCCTTGTCAGCAAGGTGAATGTTTCTTTCAATCCTTGCATTTACAAAAATGTTCAATGATTTCAACTTCTCTTGAAGTGCAGCAGGCATCGGTGTAGGACATTCGGGACGCTACATCTACGATGTGATTGTGTGATGAGTCAGTCTTGGATTCCACGGGCACTTGCGGGTCTAGGCCCACTTGTCACGCGGCCATTCGTCATAGGCCGGCTCCCCGTAGGAAAAGTGGTCAGGAAGGTGAACTTCTCGTAGGGGATATCATACGATAACTTCTCGTGGCGCCGGACTTTTCGTCACGCGGGAAAGCCGAGTTCGGAGCTGGTTTGCGATGCGACCAGCAATCTGTTTTGCTTGCCTCACGTCCCCTTAGCAAGAAAAGTGATTTTGAAGGCCTCGTTGAAGCGCCCCTCACGAGGTCTGGCCATTTTGAGCTGACAAGCTCACTGCATACAATGCGCGCTAACGACCGTGTCTGATCCCTTCGCGCCGCGCACAGAGCTTAAATTTCAAGCGAAACGCTGTTTGCCCTTAGCCTCGCGGGGGCCGCGCGGCTACATGCATGTCATTGCTGTGACGTCACTCACATTTGCACGTGACTTCGACATTTAGTTGAGGCAACATCAGTTATTTGTTTAAACTGTTGCTTCAATAGACAGATTCATTTTTAGAGAAATATTAAAGCATACAAACCGAAAGTCTGCGTGTTTCGGTTTTACTTCGGGCTGTAGCGAGCGAGATGTATACTTCCATTTCGTCAGCTTGCTTTCTTGTCATTTTCTACCGTGTTCCAGCGGCGCCCTCTCATCCTCTCGCGTCTGCCTCAGTGCTCGTGGCTGTGGCACTGACTTATACCGCATAAAATAAACCTGGAAGCTGCTGCTCTACTGCTGTACCCGCCTGTTTGTACGAGCGATTAAACCCGACTTACTTGTACCACTAATAAGGTGTTGCCGAGCGCGCAAAAATTGTCCGCTGAGCGAAACGAGATAAACGAAACAGCTCGCGCGCGAAACCGTCGCTGGAAGTGGGCCACTCAACAAAAAACCCGAGAGAAAGGGAAACAAAAAAATTTACCGACGATTACGTTACTTCCTAATGCGAAATTTGAGCGCAGCAAATAAGCTGTTTCACCTTTTCGATAGATTGAAGCAAAGAAATCGAGCAACACATGTATGCGCTATCACAGAATTTTTTTTATTTTTCACACGTATTCCTTTAACAAAGACTCCACTAACAGTTCTTGACAGTCATGAAGGAAGCTTTGTGGTCGGAGAAATAGACTGATATATGTTCGACTTGGTACACCAATGCTTGATTCTCAAAGACGAGATCTATACAAGTGCCTCGCGAGGTTGTCACAGCCGTGGGACGCGTTACGAGCGAGAGAAACGGGATGTTCTCCCGCATAAGTGTTAGGAAATTGCTGTTTGTCTTTATGTCAACATTAAAGTCCCCCACTACCAACATCGGTGTGGATCGATGGACGGTTAATGCGAGTTGCAGGAAGTGCACGACGTCTTTCGTGAGTGCGGTAGCGGACTCACGAAAGCGGTATCAGTCGGTCGCTGCTAGCGCTGGGGGGATGAAAGGGGGGCGGAGCTGGTTATGAGGCCGACGACAACGCGAAACCCAGGAACGGACGCCAAAGAGCCATTTGTGTAGCCAGCCCTCCTCCACAGTCTCTCCTCCTCCCTTCCATCATCCTCCCTCGCCCGGAGAGCCGACAGCGCGCATGCGCGGCGGCGGAGCAGCGGCGCATGCGCGGCGGCGGAGCGCGGCGGCGGAGGCGAGCTGGTTACGAGGCCGACGACAACGCCGACGACGACGACGCCGACGACGACGCGAAACCCAGGAACGGACGCCAAAGAGCTGCGCTCTAAAAAGGAAGGCGGGGCCCGTGACTTATTCGTCACGCGATTCTCATGGTGCGGTGTGGTAGATTGGAGGGAAGGAATTTCGTTTGCGGAGGCTAGAGGGGGGTCAAGTGGACAGAGTGTCTATGTTGGCTGAAACGCTTGCATCCTGAGATTATGGGTTGGCGGCACTTAATATAATTCTGTCTCTGCTATGAATGAACTAATGTGGAAAATTATTGTAGTAGAACACTCCTTAGAGGGCACGTGACAATTGCCAGTATATAACCGAAATTTATTTGTGGGCTACTGAAGAGCGCCTAAAAGAGCCGTCAAACTTGCGAAAAATGATTTTTTTAACTAGTGGCTTATTTTCTTCAGATGGGGCGAGACATTGCCAGGTGGCATGAAATAATTGCAAACAGGGCACAAATGAACTTGTATGCTTCTGGATGAAGTTGATGAAGTTGAGAGTATGATGGAAGCCCGTCTGGGCGGGATGATGCATACTTAAAAGGCGGTGTCCAGACCTTTTCTTTTTAAGTATGCATCATCCCGACCAGACGGGCTTCCGTCATACTCTCAACTTCATCCATTTGCGACAGGCGTACGGCCAGCAAGTGATCACTGAGTGAACAAGGCTCCCGTGGGGGAGCTGAAACGTAAATAACTCTTTTAAACCATTTTTGGTCGGTGTCCAGACCTCTTCCTTGTATGCTTCTTAAAGCAACGGTTTCTTTACCTCTTCCTTCCATGTTCCCACTGCTGCTGCTGCTTCTGTGGGCTGGTGGCGTGCACCGCACCGGGGGATGATTCAGAGCGTGTATATAGGCGACAGCCGCGAGAAGAGGGGAAAGGCGACGGGAGAAACTCGTTTTCACCCCACCGCGTCGAATGTGCAAAATGCCCTCTGGAGCTCCCTGGCCGTGGTCATCTTAGCAACTTGACAGCTGTAATTATCCGTGACTTCCCTGAGAAGCATTCAAGAAACTGCAGCGCTTCCCTTTCTACTAACGTGCGAGGCCAGAGGGGACGCATAACTAACACTGCTAAAACTAAATCCACATTATTCGAAGCCAAGAACAAAAACGCTACGCTGCCTGCTGACATCACACTTAATTCGGAGAAAATTGAACTAGTGAGCTCAGTTAAGAGCCTAGAGATCATTCTCGACTACGATATGTCATGGAATAGCCACATATTATCACTTGTCACTAAACGTTCATATATAGTTGGCCTGGTTCTCCCTTAGGTACCTTCCACGCCATGTAAAAATGCTTATATATAACTCCCTTTGCATCAGTCATCCTAATTATTGCTACCTTGTCTGGGGTACCACGTCTGTCACAAATATAGGTAGATTATTCAGCATTCAGAAAAAAATTCGATATGTGATGTACCATGGGATTCCCCAAGTGAAGCTCTTTTCCAAGAACTGAAAATACACAAAGCGCAAAATTTATACACTTACAGGTTAGTCCGTGCATACGTTACGGAGTGTAAATCGAGTAATTGTTATATCTGTGCCATAGCTAACCTTAAACAGACCATACGCCAGTATCGAACACGATCTCCAGAATATTGGTAAGTAATGTACCCGCGCACTAATTATGAAAAGCAAATGATTGCTTATACGCTGCCTGTCCGGCTTAACACACTCATCGCAGATGATATCGATGTTTCACAGTCTTCGTTAACTAGTCTGTACAAATACTATTGCTGCTAGAGCTGGTTTTATGCTTAATAATTTGTACTTGTAGATCACAATATTACTTTTGCAACATCATCTGTTGTTAGTATGCATGTCTGATCTGAGTGTCGTTTTTTTTCTCTCCATACTGCTGATTTCTTAATATGTAAGTTAAGTAACTTGCATTGGGTTATCAATTTTTGTTTGTTTCTTTGCGTTATTTTATTCGTATTATTCTCCTTTACTGTTATCATTCCCACATGCACTCTCGTTCCCCCTGCTGCTGCCATAAAATGGGTTTTAGGACTTAGTCAAGCTGCTGACGCAGCTTTTTTCCTCAAGACCTGTCCATATTCAATTGTATGTTGTATATGGGAAATAAAGCACTTATTTACTAACTGTAAAGAGGAGAAGGAGAGAGGAGATGGTGGAAGTTCACATATAAGAGAGGGGGGAGGAGACGTGAGAACGCAATCAGCAACTATAGACCTTTTCATCGGGTGAGGAGGATAGGGCGCGCGGCGAGCCTTTCCTCCTCCTTGGCTTGTGCGATCCGGCGCGGAGCTGCCTGAAAGTATTGCTTCATACTGAAAGTTTTACACCATACCTTGTGAAATTTACGCCATGTATCAAATAAGGTCGTCAGGGAAGCCTTTCAGTGCATCGGTAACAACAGTAGACAGAAATATGTCTTGGGAGTGAAAAAATGTGACGCGCATAATCAGTCGCGGTGTATGCGCATTATCAGTCGCGGTGTTGGTATATGTTGTGAAATATTTTGCTTATATCGGTTCGATTCAACAACGAATACCGGTGTCTTTGTATTATCCGCATTAAATGGTAAATATGCTCACTGTCCGATCGCTTGGCGTAGGGAGTAAAACATAAAATATAAGAGCGCGTGCTCGCCTCACGGCCAACCTCAGGCAACCACGAAACATCTAAGCTGCTGGCGCTATCAAATATTTGTGATACACCGGCACCTTTCTCACGCATATCAAGTCTAATAGGCTTGAAATTACTATATCTCTACGCTCTCCTTCCTGCATGAAGCCGATGGCGCTGCTCAACACAGCGATCACGGCGGTTGGTGAACCAGCATGATACATATATAAGCTGCGCGCTTCGGCATTGCCTTTCTGGCCTATATAGAGCCACAATATATGAGAGGGATCGCATAAAAAGAATGCGGTGGCTATTTTTGAGGACAACATTTCCGTAATACGCGTGAGTGCGCCGTAGAGAACGGAACGAACACAACTGGAAAAAAAAAGTTCGGTTATCATCATCTTTCTCGAAAAAGCTAGAGAAAACGAGCTAACACCGCAATACGCCTTCGCATAGTCACGCCACACAACGTTTCTTACTATAACCTCTGATATATATAACGATATATAACCGCTGACGCCGTATGTTTGAACCATGCTCTATATAGAACAAAGATATCTGCAATCCAGCACCTGCCACGGCTTAGGACCCTCGCGCAGTTCGTAAACGGTCGCTTTGCTGGACAAGCTTAATTCAGACTGCAAGGTACGTATGTATACGCAGTGCACATACCTGCATTCGGTATACCTTATCACCAACTGTTAAGTCACCTTCTTACCTCATCAACGAATCACTCCTGCAACCAAGTGTGCTGGTCTGGGTTTTACTTGCATTTTCCCCTATGCAGTTGGTAAAAGTATTTGGCTGTTTATTGTAACTTCATATTTCAAACATTTGGTTGCATAAGAGGCTTTGGCAACACTGGCAACCCAGTTTCATGAAGGCTGGGCAGGCTTCATGAAAGGCCACTAGTACCTCCTCGTTGCAGA
The DNA here is from genome assembly GCF_038994185.2 of Dermacentor albipictus. Lineage (NCBI taxonomy): Eukaryota > Metazoa > Arthropoda > Arachnida > Ixodida > Ixodidae > Dermacentor > Dermacentor albipictus. Next base: position 103,132,310 of record NC_091823.1, read on the forward strand.
CTGTGCTCAACATTCTTCTTGGTTCGACTGACTAAGAACCCATATATCTTTCCTCCGAAGTGGCTGGTACTGGCGATGCTTTGATGCAGAAAGAGGTTACTGTCGCACATGTCAACCTTAGGCCAGAAACCAATCTGGCACAGGTGGAAATAGTCTTGTCCTTCCCAGATGGTGGTTCAGCCCCGCGAGGAACATTCTGTTGCGAAGAGAGTATACCACGGGCCCCTTTTCCTTCTTTCCACGAATGCTGTGGGCTCCTCGATACGGGGGAAGCCTTTGTGCAGAAATAACAGCGACGGAGCTTCGGGCATGTGCTCTCGCGCGGCCTCCACCGCGCCTGAGACGTCGCTACGTGCACATGTCGCGCCCTCTTCCCTCGCTCGGCTGCATCGGGCATCAAAAATCGATTAGTTAAGGACGAATCGATCTTGTATGCGGAGTGTTCACGCGACCATTTTTGGCCTCTTTGAATCAGTAAAGGCAAGGCGCAGAAGGCCAGGACTCAGGAAGAAGAACACAAACGACAGGACCGGCGCCACTCACAACTAAGTTTACTTTCGCAACAAGCCTGCCTTATGTTGGTTATTCACGCCGAGTCGCGCACAAAAACTTTATAAGTAAAAAAACAGCAATCTATCGACCACTCAGGAATCATACCTGGCACGTAATATCGAATGAGCAAACAAGAACCACACGTGGATCAGCACGGGAGGCAATTGATCTAGTGTAGTCTTTTTCCAAGCCAACGGGGACAAAACCAGACATAAAAAGTACCGTCTACGCTTCACTACCAAACTATCCACAACATGACACACTTCAAACGCCTAAGGCCCAGTCAGTGATAAAACCCGCACGACTATGGGAATAATGACCAACGAATAACACGGAAAAAACATGAAAAAGGCGTCTAAGTACAGCGTCTGAGTCAAAACTAAAATCTCTAATAGTCACTCACCTAAAAAATTGCTAAAACATGTGACCGCGCGAAAAATAAACCACGTGAAAAACAATGAAATGGACAGAAGTGTTGAACGATAAAGGTCTAAAGAACAGCGTCTGCGTCAAAAAAAAGTGCAGCAAAAGCTTAAGAGCCGCTAGAAGATCGTCAACAAAATAAAAAAAAAATTGTTAAATAAAAGGAAGACAGACGGTAAAACCAAATGAAATCACTCCAACATGAAGCCTAAATGAAACCTTCTAAAAAAGTCGTCTCCTTGTCCCTAAGCATAATGGACGACCTGCTGACGCATGCATATCCCTCTTTTTTGATGAAATAGGCTTCCACAATTTCCCGCTCGAACCTGTCTTTTCCAAACTTCCAAGCGCACATATCTGTGCCTACAATCAGCCTCGGAGATCAATTGTGTATTTCTGAATGTTCCATCCACTTATGTGACCTTATTGCAGCATTATCCTCTATTTCCAAGCTGCGGTTTAGGAGAGATCAAACATACGCGACAATCGTAACAGCGTCGGTACCATTCTGCTACGATAGGAGCTGTGCTGTTGTACTTGGACAAGCGTTCAAACTGTTCGCTGCAGTTTACATTGCGTGACTACTTGGTTCGATGGATGAAGTTTCCACCCATGAATAAAATAGTTTTGGCTATTAATAGCAGCATATAAATGCCAGAAAATGAATTAGTATATTTATTAGGAGGGCTGAAAATTGGGCCTGTAAGGGGAATGTGAAAATATAGAATGTACTTTACATCTTCCAAAGAATAATACCAAATACAATGGCATGTGAGTGAGGGTTTGAAAGAAAAGCGCAAGCTTATACATATCGGAGGGGGGTGTGGTATCAAGTAAACACCTGCGAGAGATCGTTAAAGAAAAAAATACATAGGAAGAGTTTTGGCAAGAACAAAACTTAGTTCGTGTTTTCCCGTGATCTTACAATGCAAATAAATTAATGAAATACCAATATAAAAAAGATTGAAAGTGTCGTCATATTATTCGCCAAACAAAATGAAGCACATGGAGTTAAATCATGCGAAATTTCATGTCACTTTTGGTGAGTATAATCATTCGTTCGGTGCAAGGTGTTTACCTGCCAGCTTGCGCAATATCTTTGTTCTAATATAGTGTACTGCCCGTAGTGGCGTAGCCAGGAGGTGGCTACGGCACCGCAGCAATTACCGAAGTAATTAACAAAGAGAATTGCGCTAGTTGTTGTTTTTATACTTTTCTTTCGATTCTATTTGAATTGGGTACTATGGCGCGGGAAAGGCGAGAGCACAAAAAGACGGGAAACAGATACCAGGAGCCGCCACTTTGGCGTCTCTAGCCCACTTGTTCAAACCCCCTTGAACTTGTGGCTTGGCGCATCACGTGCATTTTCGTTCGCGTTTCTGGCGCGAAAATAGAAGTACGAGGCCACGCACCGCTGCAAGAGAGCCAGTTCGCGAACCACGACGAAGACGCAGCCAGAAAACCAGCCACGATAATCTCGCAAATTTTCTCTGGTGCATTATCACTTCCTACTAAAAAAAAAAATGACCAAGCCGAACGTATTTGTAGCGTGGTTTCCCGCCGCTCATGCTTTCTTCGATTTGATAAGCGGTGGGGGGAGCATGTTCTTCCAGAATATCGGGCCAACAACAAAAAAAATTTTTGACGCAAGTTTTTCGGCCTCCTGCAGCTCGAGGGGGAGCAGAAAATAGTAGAAGACGAGAACGAGAACGTGTCCACGTTGGAGCGAAAACGCCACACGTCAGCGTTCTGGAGTAGCACCATTCTCTATGGTAGCACGCTTTCCCAGCGCGCCAGTCACTGCACAGCAAACGGCAGCTATACTCAACAGTCGCAGATCAACTGCAGTCGCGCTCGCCACGACGCACTTCGCAAACGCCGCTTGTGCCTCGAGGATGGCGGCGTCGGGCCGTGCTGCTGGCTCCGCTGGCGCTGGCCTCAACGCCGGTCTCTCCAGGGACGACGACGACCGGATGAGCGCTTGCAACGGCTACACCACGCTGCGGAGGGACGACTGCGAGCTGTCGGCTAGCAGCAACGACAGCAGCAGCAGCAGTGGCGGGGACGACGACTGCACCAGCAGCGGCGACAGCAGCAGCGGTTGCAGCAGCGACAGCGGAAACAGCGACGTGGCGCAGGTCGGCGCGTCCCAGTCGGAGGACGTCGACATCGAAGATGTGCCGACTGCCTCCAGCGTCGCAGCCGTCGCCGCCTTCATGGCGAGCGAGCCACAGTTGGGAATCTGGATCCAGGCGATGGTCGAACGACCGGCGGACTTTCCCAGTGACCGCCCGGACGAAGTTCACGACTGGAGCGGTTGGCCCAAGTTTGCTCCCAAGAAGAACGCGGACCAACAGCGTGCGATCGTGCCGAGCCTGCCGGCCAAGGTTCCCCACGTCGCGCTCGTCAACCAGCACGAGTTCCTGCTGCCCAAGATGGAAGTGCTGATCCACACACAGGGCAGGCGAGTGTTTTTTCATCTTTTTTTTTCCGGGGCCCGCTGAGCGATCGGGACAGTTGTTGGCGCGGGCTAGCCTGGATTGTACGCGCGAGCCATTTACGTTCGATAGCACTGACTTACAAGAGAGCAGCGCTTTAATGGAAAGCACGCTGTGCGCGTTCTTAATTTTTGGTGCTCGCGCGGACGCTACTTTCCTTTGCTGAGATTGCGTAGTTGAAGCATCGTCGCGCTTCCCGAGATCTTTATTTTTGCGATTCCAACTGCACGGGCACTCGACTCGTGTTCGCGCCGTGATGCGGCGCCGATCTCGTAACGGTTCTTTCAGAAACCGTTGCAATATCGCACTCCAGGACAGCGCTTTGTCTTCCGTTGTTGACGTGAGCGTTCTGAGAACGCATTAGTGTACCTGCCGAGAAGCTGCATGTATTCAAATGCCGCAGAGTGGTGCATATGTTGGGCTAAATGGAGGGAACATATATACTCGTCTAGCCTGCTATTTATCATGCGGACGATAATCACTTTCGTTTTGCGAATGTCTCTCTGCTTTGAACCGTTTCAGCAGTCTTTATAGCTTTTTGAGTGCTCAGTGTTCTGTACATGGTCCACATATATCCACCGTGACCACCACGTGTTTTAGCTGCTCGTTTTGAAACGTGCGTGCCTAAATATCTCCGACGCGTGACCACTGTGTTTATCAAAAATGATCGTGCCGCGTCCTTCTATTTCGCATGCAGGCTCATGCAGCCAGCGCCTTCGTTCCGCTGTACCAACTTGGTGGACGACCTGCAGTACACGGCTTGGCTCACCTTCACTAATTCCGTTGGGGGCGAATGCGGTCAGTGTGAACGAGGCCCTACCGGTGTCGGCCTTATCACCGCCTCCGGAAAGAGGCGTCTTTCTTTACTTTTGTCTTTCTGTGTGCTGAAATGAATTTAAGCCCTAAATTGTATCCTTGGACTGGTGCACTTGGTCAGTACTCCCACCCGGACTCACCGCATCCCGGTTCTTCGTGGAACGGCCGGGTGCTGTCCTTTTCTCGGCTAAAGCTGTTCTCCTACGACGGCTTCACCTCAAAACTTCCTCCGGTAAGAGTTCGTTCGCCGGTTTCCCAGTTTATACACGCTAGGTCGCCGTTCGTAAGTTGCACTAAACTTCGCAGGTTTATATGTGCGCACACTAAGCACGAATACCCAGGACAGGACTGTCGTCAATTGCAATGTGCGCCCATCCAAATTTTGATCTAGCGATGTTTGGGGAAGGCATCAACAAAACATGACGGCGCGGGTGGTACAAATTGTTACCGTGCTGTCGTATCTCGTGTCTTGGTGCGTGCATGCGATGGCTTCCCAGGCCGATTTCTTGTCAGCCCAGCGAGCAACGTGGTCTTAAAGATATACTCGTAGCCACCTGCTTTCTTCCTTGTCATTGTGGTTTCTTGTTAAAACAAAAGTAGCATAAATGACCGTATACCGCGAGGAGACCGAAACACAAATTAGGTCATTTTGGCTGTCGTGACGCATGAACCAACGGTCGCCGAGATGTGTCAATTGGGTTGAACTGTGTACGGAACTGTGTATGCCTGACCAAAATTGAACCACTCTAAGCTAACATTGTGACACCAGACGCCTTACCTTAATGTTTGCCTTCATAGGATAGCTAGTGCAGGAGGTGTCATGCCAGTTCTGTATTCAACTGATTCGCGCAGTGCCTTGCGCCATTCATGCTGCTGTGCACTACGATTGTTATCAATTCCCTTCAGTGCAGTTTAGCCTTGTGATAATGAAGTTGAATACCTTCCTTATGAAACGACAGTTCTTTCAGGGCAAGTGGGCTGCAGTCGCACTCTACAGCATGGTGCTTCACGCGGGCTCGATTTCGATTTTTGTAAACATGTACAGTATCGTATCAATAAAGAAATGATTAAGCATGCATTCTATTGACTAGCCGATGATTTAAGGTATTCCCCTCTCCAAAGCTCAGCACCGGAAACTCTTCCATTATATGTCTTTCAGATCACTCTGAAGTGTAACAACAGTTACCGAATCCAAGTGAACGTTGGAATCGTGGACAACAGCGGACACATCTTGAGCAGGTCGGTCGTCCGCCGCTTTGTCGGTGCCCACTTCATTGCCGTCACCCAGTTCAGCAAAAAAGTTAGGTGGGTGTTGTACGTATTTTGCGTGCCGGCTATTTACTTTCCCTTCCAAATCGGTACACTTAACATTTTACTGTCATCTTCTTTCTTTCTCTCTTTTCCTTCAACAGCTGAGGAAACCACGGCCAGAGCTTCATCTTCATGTTTTTTTTTTTGTTTTTTTCTCGCCCATCCAAGCAACAAGGGATTCAAGACTAAGGCACGCTAATTTAAAAATATATACACTGCACTGTTTTCACGACTTTCATTGTTTCTGTGATAAAAGTAAGACACATCTGCCGGTACGAATAGGTCCGTTTTTTCTTTGCTTCAATTAATGACATTTTACAGTACAAACAATGCACTGGTGGTGGTTCTACTGAAAAAAAAAATTAAATACTGGGGTTTTACGTGCCAAAACCACTTTCTGATTATGAGGCACGCCGTAGTGGAGGACTCCGGAAATTTCGACCACCTGGGGTTCTTTAACGTGGACCTAAATCTAAGTACACGGGTGTTTTCGCCCCCATCGAAATGCGGCCGCCGTGGCCGGGATTCGATCCCGCGACGTCGTGCCCAGCAGCCTAACGCCATAGCCACTGAGCAAACGCGGCGGCTCAGGTTCTACTGAAGAATACGAGAATGGACTTGCTGCACACATGATGATGCCTGACCAGTTGCCGCACTGAAAAGAAAACAGATAAATTTGAAGCACTCTTCGCAGATAAATAAGAGCACCCTATTGCATAGAATGTAACCTGAAGGTGCTTTTCCCACGAGAACTAAATTCGAATTTTCAACATGCACATCATGATGGCCATCCAACAGTCATACAGTGACCGCTTCCTCTGGAAATGCAAAGTGAGCATGCGATGGAATGGACCACAGTTTTATACATTTACTAGAGGGAATTGTGGCGCTAGTGTCTAAGGGATCTGCAAGCGGTGCAGTTCAACCAGCATGTTGAGGAAGTTCATGAATTTGCCTAAACTTCGTCTTTGTGACTTTGCAAAGTGATCATTTTGAGAAGGCACTGCATCGTATATATGACTACATAAACATTAAAATTGTTGGACGTCAAGATGCAAACGCAGGACCTCTAACACATAAGCCCCAATGATAGCAGTACACCATGGACGCATGGACGAGCGTAACCACTGCAGTTAGTAGCGATGGGGTGCGCTTGCGGAGTTTTATTACCTTCTGCATTAAAAAAGTATAAATTGCTTTGAAATTTAGGAGAACTTTGGCCCAGGTAAAACGAAAGAAACGAAGCCATAAGAATGTCTGAAACCGCAAGCACAAAGATCGGGCAAATGCATGTACTACCCATCATACCCATGGTGGAAGTGAAGGATCGCAGTACCAGAGTTCCCTCTATAGTGATATGAAACTCTGTGGCTTGGACGAAAACTAACTCTAACTCGAGAAATGGCTGGGGATTCTTTGCATTTCCGAGAGATCGAAAAGGAAGGCTTCTATGCATGGACAGTGAAAATTAAATGGTACGAGTGCTAGCCAATGAACAAAACGCGTTATATAATGTGAGTATAGAATGTCCCGCTTTCTCTTAGGAAAAAAAAAGTGATTAGTAATGGCGAATTCAAATTCAGGGAAACAGTGCATGTACAGAAAAAGTTTACAATTTGAGATGTGTGTTGACAGTGTGACATTGTGAAAGATTATCGAATTGCAACCTTGCAAAATGACATCCAAGTTTCAGCGATGCTGTTAGCGCGGGTACATACTTGCAAACGCGTTTTTACATTCGTTTCACCAGCTGAGCCGCCGGAAGTGTGTGACTCAGCCATAGTCGAGGAAGAGCTATTTTCGGCTTTGAAGTCTATGAAGCATAATCGCAGTCCAGGATTCGATGGTCTGGCAGTTGAGTTTTATGTGAAGTTTTGGACACTGTTAGGGAAGCCGTTCATATCAGTGGTGAACAGGCTACTACTCTGTCAGCGTCCAAAAGAGAAGAGCTAATCTCTCATTTGTAAGGATGAGTCGAGAAGCACCGATTTAAGAGCATGGCGTCCAATCGCACTTCTGAACTGCGATTACAAACTCATAGTGAAGTGTCTGTGTATGCAACTCACTCCAGTACTCAACACTGTTTTGGATTCATACCGGGCATGTTGGGTCCAGGGACGTTCCATTCAGCTTCATGGTTTAGCAGTCGGGGACCTTCTCCTGTGGGCAAACGCCAGGAATCTTCCAGGTATTCTGTGCTCCTTCGATCAGGAAAAGGCTTTCGATATCAAAAGGCTTTCGATTGCAAAGACTATATGTTTCTACTTCATTTCGCCTGCTGGTACGTTGAATTTGATCGCCAGACAATTCACGGAGATTACATTGGTAAAGACTTCTCGGTCTCCCCGATTCAGCCTGAGTACACATGCAACACATTTTCCTTAGCATTGTTAATATTAACGTCCAGTAATTACCTTGATTGCTTTTCTCAGAGAGTCGATTGGTTCACCCGAAGCTGGTGCAGCTTTTCAAAGAGAGACGCCTATATTCCGGTCGGTGTTTTCACTTTTTTAATCAGTGCATTTAGAATGTTTTATAATTTTTCTCTTACATGTACGTCTTTGACGTATATGTCTATGTACCCTTAGATTTACCCAGAAGTGCATTGGTCAGCTGCATCTGTTCGCGCCACGCAGTCAATAAACCACTTTATAATATTGTTTCTTTCATCATTGTCCCTGATGGATGTACTACCAAGAAGGCGCGTAAAATGACACGATATCAATAAAATTTTTCGTAGCTCCATGTTGCAGATAGGCGGCTTCTGCGGCCAAAATTACATGTTACTTCGAGAAAACTGCTAAAAATAGCAGTTCACCTGGCTAAAACTACAATTGCAACCGGCCGACAAGAGTCGCGTGCGCACCGAAGCAAATAAAACCATAAAAAAAATTTACTGCACAGACTTACTGCGAGAAAAATTGAATGTCCGTCAGCGTCCGCGCAGAGAACGCGCGCTCGCTGGCACTCTAGCCACACGTCATACGTACTCCTTAGGGGCAGGCACCTTTCGATCAGCAATGCCGCGAGCAGAACCGAGAGCGAGCTCGTCTATGCCGTGCCGATGCTGCGACCCGGGCACAAGACCAGTCTCGTGCAGCCGAGCGCAAGCAACTGCGTACCGAGGATCCGGCAGCCAACCAAGTCGTCGTTTAACGAACCATTTGGATAAACCCAGTGATAAACACCGAGGCCGCACGTTTCAGCTTCGCTGGTTAACCATCTGTACGGAGTGCTTGGGGGGTCTTTTTTTTCCGCACGTCCGACGCCGCAGATGGATGGATGGATGTAGAATGGATGGATATTATGAACGTCCCCATTGGAACGGGCCAGTGGGTTGCACCACCAAGTTCTTTCTATTATACTGCGTAATGTCATACCTAGGTTAAAAAAGAAGCAAAAGAAAACAAAACCAACGATGAATTGCCATAACCAAATTTTCTGACCCCCTGTTGTGAACTTTGTTTTTGTACGTCTCCATTTTGTGTAGTTTCCCTACTTTGCTTCCACCAATCTTCCACTCGCCTCTTACTAATCTCTATTGCGGACATGTTTACTTTTCTCCTGCTCTGAACCCAAGGACTTCAAGGAGGCCAGTGTTGCCTAAATTGACCGCTTGGCAGATATCTTCACGTTCTAATAAAACATGCTCCATCGTTTCCCTAGCTTTCCCGCAGCAAGCAGATGCTTATTCTTCCTTCTTATATCTCGCTTCCTGATTTCGCTTCGAAAAGTAATGAGCTTCCCTTTGAGTTATCATAAATTGTTTCTTTCCTAATTTCGTTTTTTCCTCTAAAGTAGTTACTCATGGCAGGTTTCTTTTCCATTGCCACCACCCATGAGGTTATCTCAGCCTCTCTGACTTTCCGCTTGACGTTCTTTGTTGCTGTGTTGCTCACCCTACAGGCCACATGCTTGCTGGTAAGATCGTAGTTCTTTTCCTTCTCTGTGAATCAATGTTAATCCTGTACAAATGCCCGAACGCTCTTCCAGCCCATTTACAGTCTTTCATATTCCTCAGACGTCAGGTGAAAGGCGCCGCAGCGCCACCTGTACGTTTCTGGGAAAACTGCTTCAACACTGCCCCCACTACCCCTTATCTACGTAGTACACTATTGGGGGCGAGATCTACCACTTGGAAAGCTGGCGCCACCGTCGGCGTGACGTGGCATGAGGGATCACGTGGACACAGCGGCCGCGTAGGCTGTTTCGGAAGCGTCGAAGCGAGCTGAAAACGAAAGTTTAAAGTCCCACCTGCACCACGGTTCTGATTAAGTGGTGAGGCTTTACCGCCTTGGGTGTCTGCTTGACAACATTTGAAAGTACTATAATAGGTAGTGGCTGTCTATCGAGGCGTGCAGCATATGGTAGGCTACTGCTCGGTGCCGCAGTGCCGGACGTACGCAAGGGAGCCCTGTGTCAGCCTTATTCACACGTTGCCGCAGTGCAAGAAGCTGCGTGAAGCTTGGCTGGTGAAACTTAGAACCGGCAGACAGCCATCGGCTACAACTGGGGTATGCACCGAGAGGACTGGGAGGTCGCCCTGCTCGGCTGCTCAACCCTCCAGGACCAACGGGGCCTGGTGGCCCGAGCCAAAGTCGCTGCAGAAGCCACGGAGGTCCCGGACTAGGGACACCCCTCCTCCCCCTAGACTTTGTAAGGGCTTGGCCCTTAGGGCTCAGCTCACACCTCCTCCTGTAAATAGCAGAAAAAAAGTTTATCACCACCACCACCATCAAGTACAGACGCGAGGAATATTTCTGCTATACGGCGCCCGGACTGCGCGATGTTCGGTGAGTAGCAGAAAACGAGCACTGAGACTCTCGTCCACGGCCGCTGCCCGGCTAATGTCATAATGGTTTGGTCTATGAACTCGTTGATGCTAAATACTGGCAAGTTCACTGGAACGGAAAGGGAGCGGTAAGACGCACATTGAAGAAAGGCATGACATATGGTCGTGCTTGTGTTATGAATTAAGGCACTGGATTACGAAAAAGAAGCAGAGGAAAATCGCACGCTGAGAAGACCGACAAACATAGTACGACGCAACTTGAGAAATAATATTCAAATGTTCAAAAATTTAGAAGACAAGAAAAGATTGAATCGTCGCCACGGCCCATCATAGTAGCCGTAGGCGTCGAAGTCTCTATAACGAAATTATTTTTGAACAGTTCTGATAGCGTCCACGCAACAATGGTTGCTAGTGTGCTGTCAAGTGCTCATATGCTGCGGCCTAAAGCTCACGGCACGGTGCGAAAACGCGCTCACAGCGAAAGCGAAACATTGTGCGCAGACATGCATGCAGACGCGCAGTCGGTCGCTGCAAACCTGTGCGACCGATGCATTGAGGCTTCATTCTGTTATGCCCCATTTGGTTATACAGACAGCCCACTATAATAACACATTTCACATAGTTTACTCTCAGCGTTTGCCTACCTTTCATGCAAGAAGCCGGTTCGGGAGACTCCATCGCGACGACCGCGCGCAGTGGCACGTTCACCGTACGTATTCGGTAAAGAGATAGCGTGCGTAAACGATTCTGTGCTTTCAGTTTGCCCAAGATCGTTATATCGACAGTAAAAAACTTCTCTCGTTTTGAGGGTACCTATACAAATGTGGAGAAGGGCTGCCGCGTGGTGTTTTTATTGAGTGCGGTAAGCGAAACATATGAGCGTGCCGCGTGATCCCTCACACTACGCAAGGGAGCTAGGCGCTCCCAACAGATAACTCTTCGCCCCCAATAGCGCCGCGGAAAGAGCTTAAATTTCAAGCCAAACGCCGTTTGCCCTTCTTGTGGGCACCGTGCGCCTACATACATGGCAGTGTTGTGACGTCACTCACAGTGACACGTGACTTCTTTTAAGGCGACATCAGTTGTTTAATACGTTGCTTCAATAGACGGATTAAAGTTTAGAGAAATATTAATAGAAGCAAACGTAGTGTCTGCGTGTTTTTTATTTTATTTTGTGCCGCATAAAGAGAACTGTGCTTCCTCTCATTTGCTTGTTCCCACGTCGTGTAGTAACCCGCTCAGAGGACGAAGCCTTGTCATTTTCTGCCGTATTCCAGCGCCGCCCTCCTTCATCCTCTCTCGTCGGCCCCAGTGCTCGTGACTGTGGCACTGACTTATACCGCATAGAATAAGCCTGGAAGTTGCTGCTCTGCCACTGTACCAGCATGTTTGTATGCGAGATTAAACCCGACATTACTCCCTTCTGGCGCCCTCTCCATCCTCACCATGTGCATCTGTCACGGCTTGTCGACCCGTTCGCCGTCGGCGCGAAGTCGTCGACGGGGTATACACGCCAGTTGGTCGTTCCGTACTCAAGCGAACACAGTGAAAGAGGTCGGGAGATATAGAGAAACAAATATATTTCTAGTCTGACAATGACACACAATTTAAACGAAACACAAAAAAAACACAAGAACACTAACACACATGCACTTAACCTAGATCAGTGATGAAGACGAAAGAAATACAATGAACAGTTAACAGTGGATATAGAAATTAACACTACACAAAACACACTAAACGGTGATCAACTAAACAGAGTTCGAAAGAAAAATGATGGCACACGCATGGCCGCGCAGCAGCAGCAATTGTCCATCATTCGTAGAGTAGACGGCAGAGCTTTCCCGAAGAACGCTAGTAAGCCAATCTCGTTGAAGTGGATGCGATTGGCACGACAAATGCATTGAGGGGCAGAAGTATATACAGCTTGGCTGTAAAGAAAGCTCGTTGAACCGAATAGCATACAAATGAGCAGCGGGGCAGACGCGAAAGCATTTTTCACGCGAAAGAAATGTTAACTGGGAGAAGGTGCAAAAATCTTGCTATCGAACCGCAAAACCTTGGAAACCTTAAAAGCTCGTGGTATAGAGAACACAGCTTTCTACACGTTAACCCTTTTGCTCCATATCTATACCACACCTGACACATAATTAAGGGAATCTGAATTTAGTTTGTCCTATTAGCACGGTGCGAAAAAAAACAGCCAATCTTCTTTTTTAAAGCATTAAAAGACACGGCGTAAATTAGGAGTATTGAAACCAATTTTGATGGTAGTTTAAGAAAAGATGCAAGTATTTTACGTGCTTGTGTGGAACGGGTCTCTCAATATGGCTTCTTTGGACAGGGCTGAAATATTCAGGAACTTAGCCTTTGGTGATCCCAGCATCATAAATACATTTGCGGGTTATCTTAAGACCAACAAGGAAACAGTAATGCTTCTCATCCGAGCCTTCTTAAAAGCATTTTTTGGCGCATCAAATGACACACTGCCGTAGCACTATATGATGAGACAGAAGTACGAAATTGGGCCGTCAGCTATATCGCAGCTGTTTCTGCAAACCTAACTGTCACACTACCTTTGCCCATGACTTGGCGCAACGTGGCGCTGTAAGGCTTGTACACTGTTGATCCAATCAGCAGTCTGCAAAAGCGATGCGAATGATACTGCGATTGTAGGAAATTTTCGCCGGACAGTTCGGAATTTCTTTCAATACTGAGAGAAAAAAAATTCACCGCCGATTACGATACTCCCCAACGCGAAATTTCAGCGCAGCTGTATAGGTGTTTTCATTTCGCGATGTATTGACTGGCGCTCACAATGTCTCGTGCGGCACGTTGCAAGCGCACCGAAGTGTGGCGCGACTGCATCGCTAATGTCTGCAGCCGCCGCCGCAGACAGACCTCCACTCATGCAGCGCTTGGTTTCCATATATGGTAGCGGTGGACGCGCTCGTCGCGTGCCATCGGTGAAGAGATAAGGGCAGTAAAGGGCGCGGTATACTCTGGGGCCATCTCGTAACGGTCGTCGCCGCAGAGCGCGTCTTGCGCGCGGCACTACGCTTTCCTTCTCACGCTTTCGCCATGCCCTCCTCCGCCGCTTTCTACCTCATGGTTCCGCTGCGCCCTCCTCCTCCACTTTCCGCCTCGCGCTCTCTTCGCTATCGCAGTCTTTTATCCGCGCTCCGCCTTCGGTATTTCATCCTTCGCTGTGCTCGCTCACTCGGGTATACTAGGACGCCGAGGCACGATGTAGACGCTCGCCGCAGGAACGGGCGCCTAAGAGCTTAGCCCTGAAAAATAAGCGCAAACCTTACTTTTTAGGCCCTCTTTTTTTGTCATCCACTTTCAAGCAAAAGCAAGAAATTGGTGAACACACCTCCAGCACCAGACGCGAGAGTAAACAGTTCACATGAAGCCAAAGCCGTCTCGGCTCGCAACTTTGAATCCGCCACAGATATCTTCATGCAGAGCGGGTTGGGGCCTTGCACACCGACAGCCATGGGCAGACGAAAAGAGAAGCGCGGTCATCTGCCCCCATTCAGACAGACGCAAACGCATGCGCGCTCAAGCATATTTACCGCGCGCTGGCTTCCGCGATCTTTTGCTCGCGCTTTAAAGACGATGCGCACGATCATATATGCCTCTCGTCGCACCCTCGCATGCTTCCCTTCGCAGCCACGGCATACAGCGCGCAATAGGATCTTATGGCACTTTAACTTTGTACGGAACACGACGGTGAGAGGGCCTTGCTGCTGCGCTTCGGGGGCCACTCACTATCTCGCGGTTAGAGGTGCGTAAACGGCATGTCATTCCATCTGCACCCAAAGTGGCAGTTAAGTTTCGTTATGTTGAGCTTTAATTGTACTTCTATCCTCTTCCCTGTCCAAGTGGACACCCTCAAAATCCTTCACATCATGGCAAGCTGGTGCAAAAATTAGGCCTGCGCTTGAAAGGCTGGGTGCCATCTAAGCCATAGAGTTTCCTAGAAGTACTGCAGGGAACTTTGGCGCTGGGATCGTTCAGCCACCACGGGAATGGTGGGTAGTACGTGGATTGGTCTGACCGTCGGGCTTGTGGATTCGGACGTTCTTGTAGCGTCGTTTATTACGATTTACCTGGGCCCAAATTCTCCCATATTTCAAAGCAATTTGTACTTTTCTTTAACGCAGAGGGTAATGAGACGCCGCAAGTACGCATAATCGCAACCTGAGCCGTGCTCCCGCATGGGTTGCAGAAAATAGCGCTAGCCTTTTCTCCTTCCCCTCAAGAACCACTTCCCTGCCAATTGCAGTGGTTCCGCTTGTCCGTGCATCCGTGGCGTAATCATATCAATATTGGGCTTCTGTGCTACAGGTCCTGTGCTTGAATCCTGCCGTCAGACAATTTTTGTGTTTAATTATTTATAATGCAGTGCCTTCGTAAAACGATCGCTTTCACAAAGACGAAGTTTAAGCAAATGCGTCATCCATCATGCCCATGCTGGCTGGACTGCCCTGCTTGCCGGTCCCTTAGACAGGGCCACAGTTCTCTCTAGTTATTGTCTACGGTTCAAGCCATCACATCTTCACTAAAGTATCCCAGAGGGCGCTATCGCTCTGTGCCTGTTGAATGGCCTCAATAACGTGCATGTTGGGAATTCTAACTTTGTTCTAGTGGGAACTACATCTCCAGGTTGCATTCTGTGCGCAATGCATTTTCTGTGAGGTATGCAGGAGAACTATAGGGTGTTCATATTTATGTGCTGGGAGCGCTTCCATTTTTCTTTCGTTCTCTTTAGGGCGGGAACTGGCCTGCGGCATGACCATGTATGCAGCAGGTCTATTTTTCTATTCCTCAGTAGCCACCACAATTACATTGTTTGTCTTTGTTGTACTGTAGAATGTCATTGAACAAGTAAAAAGGAGAAAATACCTTTATGTACCGACAATTATGTCTTTATTAATGTTATCACAGAAACAATGGAAGTCGTGAAAATGGTGCGAAGTATTGACATTATATTATCGTGGCTTAGTCTTCAACCCCTTGTTGCTTGGACGCGAGAGACTAGAAGCAAAAAAATGAAAATAAAGCTCTGATTGTGGTTTCATCAGCTGTAGAAGGAAAAGAGAATGAAAGAAGAGGAGAGTGAAATGTTAAGTGCACCGATTTGGAAAGGGAAGATAACAGCCCGCGTGGAAAGCACAATACCCACCTAGGTTTCTTGCTGTACTGGGTGACGGCGACAAAGTAGGCACCGACAAATTGTCGGACGACCGACGTGCTCAGGATGTGTCCGCTGTCCTCCACGATTCCAACGTTCACTTGGATGCGATAACTATTGTTACACGTTAGAGTGATCTGCAAGACATACAAAGGGGGCAGTTTCTGTATTGAGCGTTTAGTTTGGAGTGGGGAAGGTGTTAAATTACGGGTTAGTCAGTAGAATGCACGCCTTCTTTTTTATTCGTATGATATTGTGAATATGTGCAAAAATCAAAATCCAGCCCGCGTGATGCACCAATGCTGTAGTGTGCGACTGGGAGCCCACTTACCCTGAATGAACTGTCCACTGATAATGAAGGTATTCAACTCTGTTATCACAAGGCTAAACTGCACTGATGGACGTTATAACAATTGCAGTGTACAGCAGCATGACTGGCACAAAGCACTTCGTCATTTAGTTCAATACAAAACCGGCCTGGCACCTCCTGCACTAGCTATCCTATGAAGGCAAATCTTAAAACAAGGCGTTTGGTGCCACAATGCTGGCTGAGGGTGGTTGAACTTTGGTCACCCATCCACAGTTCAACCTGGCTGACACTTCTCGGCGGCCGTTGATCGACGAGTTATAACAGCGGAAATGACCAAAATAAGTGTTTCAGTCTCCTCGGGGTACATGGTCACCTGCGCTACTTTTGTTTTAACGAGAAACCACAATGACCAGAAAGAAAATAGGCGTAAGGGCGGGTATCGGGGTTGGACGGCGCGTTGCGAGCTGGACTCGGAAGAATGCGACTTGTGAAAGCCATCGCAGGCACGCACCAAGACACGAGACAGGACAGCACGGTAAGAACTTCTGTCACCCGCGCTGTCATAAATTCCTGATATGCTTCCCCAAGTGACGCTGACCCAGCTTTGAACGAACGCACACTGAGCACAGGACAGTACTGTCCTGCGTCGTAGTGCAACGTAAGCGCTAGTTAATAGCTGTGAAGTACAGAGGCAAAGTCCATCTAAATAAGTGGCGAAGCTGCAAAAGGTCGCGAAGCATACCAAAACTTATCGCCAGAGATATCAGTTAGTGGTGCACGATTGATGCGTGACTAGTAGGCGAGGGGGATGGGATGGGGGCGACAAACACTGAAACTAGGAAACCTATGTGAAAAAAAAATGTTCGAAAAAAGTTTGAACAGAGTACTGTCATACGAGTCATGTTCTATTTCACAATTTAGTTTTTCGGTCTCGGTGACGCCTACCAATCAGTGATTCTGGCGCAAGCCTTGGGAAGACTGTGCAAAGCAGCTATTACGTCGTTCGGAATGATGTGCTCGTGCACTTGAACGCGGCGGCTTTGTCCGAGCTTATTTTCTATAATTTCCTTGTGCATTTGCTTAAAGCGTGGCGTGCGCTTCACGTGAAATTTCGCGTGACCCAGCGCACGGCATTCATCGGCGTAGGGTGTGAGTGCAAGTTGTTTTGTTATCGTGTAAGTTCACGCTGCGTCTCGTCGTGACGATAAATGCGGAACGGTCCGCGAAGAAACGTCGCGCTATGTTCGTTCGCTCAACACAGGCTCCGATTGTCCGACAGGCAGCCAAATTAGTAAGTAGAATGTTTTCTAAATGATAATATGGGGTAATCTTATCTGATAATTGTTTTATATGAATACGTGGTGTCGCGCGGAATTGCGAATGATCCTGGGAAAAGGTTTCGCATATGTTGCCATACATTACGACTGTCTGCTCGCTACAGTACCTTCCTAAGGAACCTACTGGAGCAACTGCTGTCAATAACAGCCTAATTATCTTCACATTAACACATACACCACTCGTATAGTTTAATGACACGCTGGCGCTTCAGCTGAGGGGAGTCGCAAGCTCGCTGCAGCCTCAAAAGAAAAATACGCGTAGCTACTGGCGTAGCGGTCGAAATGCCGGACGGTAAAGAAATTCAAGCATCCACGCCAAGCAGCATAAGATCTTGACGTGACTGCCATGTCCAGTTGTGACGTCGCTTTTATCTTTTGCTTGCTGTTAGTTGTGCTAAGTGCTAAGTTGTGCTTAGTACCTAAGGAAGGCCAGAAGGGAACCAAAGTATGTCCAGCCGTGTATAAAACTTTATTAATGATTACCAAAGTAAATTAAGGTGTACACAGGAAGATTAGGGTGTATTAAGGAAGATTAAGGTGGATGAAGGAGGATTCATGTGAATTACATTAGGCTTTAGCCTTCGCGTCTCTTAGGCGGTAGCTAAGTACACCGGGGAGTTTTACACTGGTAGCCTGCGAAGTATAGTGCAACTTACGAACGAGAACTTAAATCACAAGCGCGGCTAAATTGGGGTAGCGGCGAACTAACTCTCACCGGGGGTGGTTTCGAAGTGAAGCCGTCGCTGGAGAAGAGCTTCAGCCGAGAAAACGACAGCACACGGCCGTTCCACGAGGAACCGGGATGCGGTGAATCCGGGTGGGAATACTGGCCAACTGCAGAAGTCCAAGGACGTGCCTCGTACTTCACCACAAACAAACGCAGAAACGCAAAGAAAGACGCCTCTCTCGGGAGGCGGTGAAAAGGCCGAC
This sequence comes from Dermacentor albipictus, assembly GCF_038994185.2. NCBI lineage: Eukaryota > Metazoa > Arthropoda > Arachnida > Ixodida > Ixodidae > Dermacentor > Dermacentor albipictus. Next base: position 103,150,479 of record NC_091823.1, read on the forward strand.
GACGGTAGCGTCTCGGTCGCACTGACCGCATTCGCTCCCAGTGGAATCCGTGAAGGTGAGCCAGGCCGTGTACTGCAAGTCGTCCACCAAGTTTGTAATCCGAAACGAAGGCGCTGGCTGCATGAACCTGCATGCGAGGGAGATGGTCGAGGCACGGTCATTTTTGACGAACACCGTTGTCACGCGATGGTAGGCAAGCATGTGTCGAAACGAGCAGCTAAAACACGATGATTGATTGCACGATGCCATGCTGTAAAAGACATGAACAGACAGCGATATGCGTGGGTCGTGCATATGTGCTTGATCCTAGTATCTGAATTACGCGCTGTTTGTAGGGACGAACATGGGCGACTGGATGAGCTTGCTCTCAACACTGCTGAATCGGTTTAAATTACAGGGATACCTACGCAAAATGATACGGTGATTATCATACGCGTGATAAATGCATAGCGTCCCGCGATTACTGTCAACTTTTTCTTTTTTTTTTCAGACCAGCATGTACACCACGACGTGGTATGTGAAGCTTCCCGGCAGGAACGCTAATGCATGCTCGGAACGCTCATGCCAACAACGGAAGGCAGGACGCTGCCCTGTGGAGTGCGAGGTCGCAACGCTTAAGGCGAACCGTTTAGAGTTCGTGCCCTTGCACGACGAGGGGGTATCCATATCGTCTTTCCGCATAACTGGTATCGCAATAATAAATGTTTTAAATGCGCCACGACGCTACGACTACGGCAAGCTCCGAAGAAGAAAGCGGCGTCCGCCCGAGCACTACAAGAACGCACACAGCGTACGTTCCTTTCATCCGCTGCTCTGCGGTACGAGTCAGTACGCGCATACGATCCAGGATAGGCAGCGCCAACACCCATGCCGATCGAGCAGCCGACGGGGTGGTCCGAAAAAAACAAAAAAGAAACACTCGCCTGCCCTGTGTGTGTATCAGCAGTTCCATCTTGGGCAGCAGGAACTCGTGCTGGTTGACGAGCGTGACATGGGGAACCTTGGCCGGCAGACACGGAGCGATCGCGGGCTGCTGATCCGAGTCCTTCTTGGGAGGGAACTTTGGCCAACCGCTCCAGTCGTGAACTTCGTCCGGGTGGTCGCTGGGAAGGTCCGCCGGGCGAACGACGTTCGGCTGAATCCAGATGCCCACCTGTGGCTCGCCCGCAGCGAAGGCGGCCCCGGCTGCGACGATGGAGACGGTCGGCGCCTCTTCGATGTCGATTTCCTCCGACTGGGACGCGCCGGCCTGCGCGACGTCGCTGCTTCCGCTATCGCTGCTGGAACCGCTGCTGCTGTCGCCGCTGCTGGTGCCGTCGTCGTCCCCGCTGCTGCTGTCGTCGCTGCTGCTGCTCGCCGACGGCTCGCCGTCGCCGCCCCTCAGCGTGGCGTAGCCGTTGCAAGCGCTCATCCGGCCGTCGTCGTCCCTGGGGAGACCGGCGTTGAGGCCAGCGCCAGCGGAGCCAGCAGCATGGCCCGACGACGCCATCCTCGAGGCACAAGCGGCGTTCGCGAAGTGCGTCGCAGCGAACGCGATTGCAGCTGGTCTGCGACTGTTCAGTAGCTGCCGTTCGCTGTGCAGTGACTCGTTGTATAGCGTGCTCGAAAAGTGTACCACTCCAGAAGGCCGACGCATGGCGTTTTTGATGATGATGATAATGATGATTATCACCATGAAATATTTAGCACATGCCCGCTCACGGGGATTGGTGTTTTCTGCCGTACGAGAGTGTCCTGGTTCTTGTCTACAATTTTCTCCTCTCCCTCGAACTGCAGGAAGCCTAAAAACTTATGTCGGAGCTTTCTTTTGTTGTCGCGATATTCTGGAGGAACATGCTCCCCTCTCCCCTCCCTTAATCAAATTACAGAATGACTGGCACGAATCCAGGCTACAATAGCAATGGGCTTGGTCAACTTTTTTTTTTTTTTGAGGGGGGGGGGGGGTAAGTGATAATGCACCAGAGGGCATATTACGATGTTTGAATGACTGGTTTTCTGGGTATATCTGTCTTCGTCTTCGCTCGCAAACTGGCTCTTTTGGGGCGGCGCTTGGCCTCGCGCTTTTCTTTTCGCGGGCACAAATGCACGCGATGCGACGAGCTACGAGTTCACGGGAGTTGGACCAAGCGTGTTCGACTAAGCCACAGCGACCGTGGTTCGACATACCAAATCGGCGGCCACATTCTTAAAAAAAAAACAGTTTGCACCCTTCGCGGCTCATCTTGGACCACAATAATCGTCATCTGTCTTGCGCACCTTTGCTTTTATGACGGTACGTTTAGTTTGCGGCATGCGCAGGCTCCGTCGCGATCTGAAGATTTGTACTGGTTCCTGGAAAGAATCTGCAGGATGACGTCAACAATGGCATAGCATAGTGCAATGCGAGGAGTGGGGGGAGCAAATAAGTCTTCTCTCGTGCAGTCAGTGGTGTATCCAGAAAACATTTGTGGGGCCGCAACATTCGTATGGGGACGCATTGCAAGCGAAGCTGTTTAGGCTGCATACATTATGAAATAATACTTTTTTATGCGAAGCATATTACTAGAGCTCAACCCAGCTGCTCAGGCGCGGCGGTGTCGCCTTCAATACCACGTGACACCCTGACGTCATGACAGAGGAGAAACGGGGCTCCAACTCGCGCCGTCGCTCGCGGCGTCGCGGCGGTATATAAGCAGCTGCGCTTGCCTCTGCTAGACACTCACGAGGTGAGATGCCTCCTGGATACAGAGCTGCTCGTTGGAATGAGAAGCGATGGTTGCGGCGTGCTACAGAGACTGTTGCTACGGCGCAGCGACTACGCGCCCCGCATCGGACGCGGTGAGCGTCGAGCAACGCAGCGTTCGGCGCGGCAACGAAATGTGCGCCTGAGCAAGCGCCGCACGCCTGAGCCGACGACACCGGCTTTTCTGCGACACGAGCTCCTTAACGCTGTCGCGTTAAAATAAAGGCTAGTATGCTTCGCATCCTGGACTTAACCTTAGCTAAGCCACAGCCATTTTTTTAATGGCACCACACTACGCCGATACAAGCGCCGCAACGGTCACCGTACATCCCATGCGTGTGCCGCAACCGCTGCTGCAGCCGCGCCGGCACCTCCGGCGCACGTGACGTTATAACCACGGAAGCGCAGGTCACGTGCTCAGGCGTCATCGCCACATGGCCACATACTGTCTCCCCTCTCGCCCAAACGCTCGGCTGCGCGCGCGCATTCCTGTCCACGATACGGGTGCAAGGAAATAACGTGAGGCGAACGAATGATTATACACACCAAGTGACACGAAATATGACATGATTTAATCGATGTGCTGTATTTTATTGGGCGAATAAAAGGACGACACTTTCTATGTTTTATTAGGTTATTTTATATATTCGTTTGCTTTTTAAGATCACGGGAAAACACGCCATAGGTTTTGTTCTTGTCAAAATTCCTCCTATTTCTTTACCGATCTCTCGCGTGTGTTTATTTGATGCCACACCCCCAGTCCTATGTGTATAAGCTTCCTGTTATTTTTCTTTCAGTTATCTGTAATCCTCACTCGCACACCACTTTCTCCTTTATATTCTTCAGGAGATGTAAAGTACGGCCTATATTACCCTTTCTCATAACAGGCCAAAGTGCCAGCCATTCTAATAAATTGATTCATTTTTTGGCGTTTGTCCTGGATGTCGACATGATAGTACGGGATAGTTCGTGACGGCGCGTCTTGCTCTTTTTCCAATCGCTCTTTTTGTTTTGTCTCCGGTAGTGCATAAACTGGTCTCCCTAGCTGATAGCCAGGGTAATCTGTAAGATTCGTGCGCTATTTCCCGCTACCCGCATGCTCGTCACTGGACGCGCAGAAAGGCTGACTCATTCCGTTGTCAGCATGCCGCGATACGCCACGTCATCGGTGGGTCGCGTCGCGTTCGGTCGCTCTCTGAATCGGGAATTCTTTTGTCTATTTCAGGCGTATCATACAGGCCTGATAGTTATTGGTAGGCGAACTGGTCGGCCTTACAAGAACAGATTCGAATCGTTCCAATTTCTTTTCGAGCTGTAGCGATAGCCTGCCAGCGACTTCCGATTCGAAGATATATGTATGTTCACCAGATTGGCCATTCAATGGCGCCCGATATGAGGGATATCAGCATGTGATATCAGTATGAGGCACTCTTCATTACTGGACGCGCATCAATTGCCGTACATGTCGTGATGGATGTGCTCCCGAGACACGCATATATACGATGCTAAAACTATACCTGCAGCCCCTTATATATACCTGGCCTTTATTATTCCTTTTTTTTTTCAAAATTAACTCAGAATCGATTACGAGAAACAGTCATTCACGGTATGAGCTCAGATGCATGTGAAACTGTGCAAAAGTAGCCTATAAGTTCATTCTTGCAGTCAGCCTGTGTGAAAACTGACACCAATTTGATTCACGATTATTGTTTTGTAACAGACTGTGTAAAGTACCTATGTAGCGCGTTTTGAATAGTGCCAGTTTAGATCAAAATCCACACACTCGGCGACTCAACTTGGTGAGAGGCTCATAGAAGAGCGGCAGACACCAACTGGCACATACTCAGGGACACAAGTTGGCATCAAAAAGGTTCATTGAAGGTCAGCGCAGACCGAGTAGCACATACGCAGTGCTCTAAATGGGCGTCAAAAAGGTTCACTGAATAGCGGTGCCTACCAAATCCCGCATGTATGCAGTGACCTATGTCGACGTCCACCCTGTTTGGACGTCCAGCCAGGTCGCTGCCCTCTGCCAAGAGCCACTTGCTCCAGGCGGCCCTGAGGTGAGGGAAACGCCGCAGCGCACCAGGAGCAGATGGTGTAACGCCACAAATGCTCTGCAACCTGGCTGCCAGCGAGCAACAGCGCCTGCTAGAGTACTTCAATGAGATCTCGCAGTCATGGCAGGTGCCAGAGGCATGGCAGACAGCCATTGTGGCACCCATCCTCAAGGCCAGAAAACCGGCTAGGGAATTGTCGTCCTATCGACCGGTCTCCACCTCCGCTGCCTGCAAGGTGATGAAGGTCATGGCCCTGGCACGACTGGACTGGGTGGCCCATGCTTGCGGCTTCCTGGCAGACCAACAGACGGGCTTCCAGCGGCGGCGGTGCACTGCGGACTCCATCGCTGACATGGTGTCCACCCTGGAGGACGCCAACGCCGGTGGGGACCTCGTGATGCTCTTGCTGATCGACGTACAGGGTGCCTTCGACAGCATCCCTCACGCAGTTTTCCAGAAGGGCCTGGACGTCCTCGACATCTGTGGCAACCTGCGGGAGTTCCTTTTATCGTTCCTGCACAATCGCACCCTCAGGGTGCGTGTGGTTCAATTGAAGAGCACCCCCCGTCCAGTCGCTGCAAGTGTGCCACAGGGGTCAGTGGTGAGCACCTTCCTTTTCAACCTGGCCTTGGCACGGTTGCCTGCTGCCCTGCCGATCGACCCTCACTTCCCCGTGCAGTCCTCAATCTATATACGCGGATGACATCGTCCTATGGGTACGGGGACCACCCAAACCCATCCGCAAGACACGTGCAGCCCTACGGAGAGCCCTGGACACTGCGGCTGCCTACTTGTGCAGCATCGGCCTTACCATCTCGGCCAGGAAGACCGAGGCCTTGCTGCTGCATCCCAGAGCAGCAGCCCATCGCTCAGCTGCCCGGCTGCGCTTGGAGGGCGTCCAGATCTCATGGAGCAAGGCAGTCTCGTACCTGGGCTTGCGCATTGACCATCGGCTGACCTGGCTGCCGGCTACCAATGCCCTGTGCGCCCAGACGCTCCGGGTCCGCAAGGCGATCTCACAGCTCCTTGCCCGTGCACAGGGCTGTACCACCAGGTGGGCCCTGCAGCTCTTTGAAGCTGAAGCCACTTCACGGCTACTGTATGCCCCTCCCTCTTGTGGCGTTCCCCCACCCCGCCTGCGGAAACTGGACCTGCAGCACCGCTCAAGAATACGGGTCTGTCTTGGCGTTCCCCGATCCTCACAAGTGGCCGCCACTCTTGCTGGGGCAGGTAACTGGGCCCTGTCACTTCTCTTCCTGCAACAGGGGCTACGACACATTGATCACCTACACCATGCCGCAGATGATCAAGCACTCCTGACCCGCCTACGCTCCCGGCCAGCATCACACATGGGACGGCTGTATGGTCTCTATAAGGAAGTCATAGGGGACACGCCTGCAAACGCCGTACAGCCTCGCCCACCACACTGACCACAAATCCCTACCTCGACGGAGCTACCAGGTGTCTTAAAGAACCGTTCCGCAACATGTGCCCTACAGCAGAAGGCAGCCTCTCTCCTCCAAGAGAAACTTGGGGACCATCTTCACATCTTCGTCGATGGATCCATGACACCGGAGACGGGCTCATCCACAGCAGCCTGCGTTGCACCGGCCATACCTTTTTCGACGAATGGCAGGGCGTATCCGACCGCCTAAATTTGAGATTGGTTTGAAACCACACAGCAAAACTTGCACGATTTGTTCGTTTCAAAACAAGCATGAACATGCGATCACGTTGGCAGATCCGCGTGGGCAGCGTGAGTAGCGCGGCCCATCAGTGTCGATTTGGACGGAAGGTGCCGGAAGAGGCGCTGACGATCACTGCTCGGACGCGCCGCCTGGACAGTGTGAGGAGCGTATAACCAAGATTTATTTGTGGACTGCTGAAGGGCGCTTCAAATGCCGTCAAACTTGCGAAAACTGTTTCTTTTTTTTTTAATCTCGCCGCTGATTTTCTTCAAATGAGAAGACACATTGCAAGGTGGTATGAAATAATTGTAATCAGGGCACTCATGAACTTTTGAACGACGCTTTCTTTGCCTCTTCCTTGGACTTTGCCACTGCTGCTGTCGCGCGCAACGCTTCGGTGGGCGATTCAGAGCGTGTGTATACTTGACAGGAGCGAATCAGGAGGAAAGGCGACGGAAGAAACTCACTTTCACCCCACCACATCTAATGGGCACAATGCCCTCTGGAGCTCCCTGGCCATCGCCACCTTAGCCGCTTGACAGCTGTAATTATCCGTGACTCCCCTCAGAAGCCTTCCAGAAACTGCAGTGCTTCCTTTTCTACTAGCGTACTAGGCCAGAGGGGACGTTCGTAGAACTGTAGTGAGCAGTAGGAGAGAGAGAAGAGGAAGTTCACATAGGAGATAGGGGGAAGAGTCGTGAGAAGGCAAGCAGCGACATTTTCATGGGGCGAGGAGGAAAGGGCCTGCGGCGAGCCTTTCTTCCTCTCTGTCTTGTGTGATCCGGCGCGGCGCTGCTTGAAAGTATTGCTGTCGTGTGCTGCAGAACGATTTCGAAATGTTTTAGATCGTACTTTGGGAAATTTAGGCAATGTACACCCGTGAGCAAAAGTACCACAAAGTCGGCGAAAAAACAGAATTTCATCGCAATTAACACGCATAAACGGAAACTGCCAAGTTTAGACTGCAATCTTTAATTTCAAGTTGCATTCGCAGACAGAGGAGAAGTTGAGTTTTTTCTCGCAATCTCTGGTCTGTATACTTTTGCTCACAGGTATACGTTTATATAAGGTCGTCAGGAAATCCTTTCGGTGCATCGGTAACTACGCGGAAATATAAGTACGCGGAAATATCTCTGGGGAGTGCGAACATGTGACGCGCATTATTAGCCGCGGTGTGTGTATGTGTTGTGAACTTCTTTGCGTATATCGGTTTCAATTTAATGAAGAGAGCCGGCGCCTATGTAATGCCAGCATAAAATGGTAAAGCTGCTCAATATCTGATCGCTTGGCGTAGGGACTAAACATAAGAGCGCATGCTTGTGTACGGCCAACCTAAGGCAATCACGAAAAATCTAAGCGGCAGGCGCTATCAAATATTTATGATGAACCGGCATCGTTCTCACGCATTTCAAGTCTAGTATGCTTGAAATCAGTATCTGTCTACGCTAGCCTCTGGCATGAAGCACATGGCGCTGCTCAACACATCGATCACTGCGGTTGGTAAACGAGCATGATACATATATAAGCTGTGTGCTTCGACATTGCCTTTTTGCCCTGTAAAGCCATAATATCCGAGAGCAATTGTATAAAAAGAATGGGATGGCTATTTTTGTGGACAAAATTTTCGTAATACGTGCGATTGCGTCGTAGAGAACGGAACGAACGCAACCGAAAAAAAAAATTGTTATCATCCTCTTTCTCGAAAAAGAAAACGGGCTAACGCCGCAGTACGACTTCGCCTAGTCACGCCGCACAGCGTTTACAGATCTATATAAACGTAAGCGTTATATGGAACAAAGATATCTTTAATCCAGCACCTACCACTTTGCTGGCGCAGTTCGTGAACGGTCGCTTTGCTGGACAAATATAGTTCACACTGTAAGGTATGCTGTTATTTCTAACCAAAACTATCTTAATAATGGGTGGAAACCTCATCCACCGAACCAAGTTATCCCGCAATCTAATCTGCAGTTAACAGTTTGAACGCTTCTCAAACTATAACAGCACAGCTCCTATCGCATAGCAGAACGGTACCCACGCTGTTACGATCGTCGAGTATGTTTCATTGCTCCTAAACCGCAGCTTAGAACTAGAGGACAATACTGCAATAAGGTCACATTAGTAAATGGAACTTTCAGAAATACACAATTGATCTCCAAGGCTCATTGTAGGCTCAAACATGCGCGCACACATCGCGCTGCATTCTTCATCGCCTCAATGTCAGCAGAAAGCCCTGCCATACCGACTTAGACTACTTCAGTACGTCTCACAAAACAGTTTTCCACGTAGGAGTCGCCACGTGACACTACATATACCGCGCTATAGCGCGACAACAAACACCATAAACCAGCGCCGAGCGTACAGCTGCCTTGCAAAACGGCGCGCTCGTCCAAGTCAGCATCCTGACTGCTCATAGATGGCGCCTCCACAGGGATGAATCTCCGCATGGCTACCATTCTCTGTGTTCAAGCAGACACTCTATCGACGCTAGCGCCAAGATCCCCTTCAGTTATGACCCTAACATCAAGGCGATGCACTAGCAAAATGGCGGCGCACACGATTGTTTACGTTGTCATGGTAACAGAAACAGCAGCCACGCGGCGCCACCTCACCCTACCGCTTTGTCTCTTGTTTTATTATGCCGACGCGCTCCGCTTACCTTTTTGGTAGTGACTACAGTGACGGGGCCCGGCACTTTAACATCTGCGCTACAGTGACGGGGCCCGGTACTTTAACATCCACACTACGGTGACGGGGCCTGTCGCTTTAACAACAACACTACACCGACGGGGCCGTCACTATAACGATGTCGGTATTGGGGGGGAGGACGACTTACGGAGTCGCCATCTGTCGGAAGCACCTCACATGCGTCGGCGTTAAACATACTACGCGGCAGCCCTCCTGAACAATTTTGCAAGTACTCTCGAAAAGGCAGTATTTTACCTTTAAAATAATCATGTTGGACAAACAGAAAGCACAGAATGGCTTACAAACGCTATCTCTTTGCCTACTGCGTACAGTAAGCTGGGACACTGCGAGCGGTCGCCGCGATCGATTCCACCGAACCGGTTTGCGTGAAACGTAAGCAATCGCTGAGAAAACTATGTGAAATATGTTCTTATAGTGGGATGGCTGTCTGTGTAACTAAATGTAGCATAACAGAATGAAGCTGCAATGCAGCGATCGCACGGGTTCGCGGTGACCGACTTCGCTTCTGCATGCATGTCCTCGCGCAATGTTTCGCTTTCGCTCCGATCACGTTTTCGCACCGTGCCGTGAGCTTTATGCCGCAGCATATGAGCATTTGACAGTATGCAAGCAACCATTGTTGCATGGACACTATCGGAGCTGTTCAAAAATAATTTCGTTATAGCTAGGGTCTTCGACGCCTACTTGTGATGTTCCGTCGCGATGATTCAGTCTTAACATTTTTTTCTTTTCTTCTAAAGTCTTGGAAGCTTCAATATCATTATTTCTCAAATTTCATCGAACTGCATGTTTATCAATCTTCTAAGCGAGCATGTACCCACTGCTTCTATTTCTTAATTCAGTAGAATATTCATTGTCTGGTGCTACACAAGCAGTAACATGTGCTGTGCCTTTTTTAATGTGTTTTTACCATTCCCCTTCCATTAGAGTGAACTTTCTTTCTTTATTATAATCATCATAAGTGTTACAGTGCATACGCAAAAGATTGTACATTCGTGGACAAGTACCCATTGCGGTCGTTCGATCCGTATGTGTGCAATCAATGTATTCCGTTACTGCACGGAAGTTGCTGACATCGTGAAATTCACGTGGTGTTGTGGACAGTACTGGAATAAAATACCGCGGTCCATGAAGTGCTCGGCATCCCCATAGGCGCCAGCACCGAGAAGCTCATGCAGCTGGGGGTCCACAACACCTTCGATGAGGTTGGGTCACAGAAGTTAGTCCAGGCTGTCAGGATCGCTTCCTCGCCTGCGGGGAGGCGGATCCTGGAGGCGCTGGACTTTAACCCGTCAGGTAAAGGCGGCGCGTGCTCGACGCGTGGTCGCGGGAGGCCGTCACGGTATCGCCGTTCCCGCGCAACGTGCACCCGCAACGCAATGTACGCACACGCCGGGCCCGGGCAGCCGCACTTCTCGGATCCGTCGCCGACGATCCATAATCGGTCGCGTTCGTCGACGTCGCCCAATACGGTTCGTCCGACCGGTTCGCGGCGGCCGTGGTGGATCACAGGGGCAACCTAACGTCGCGTCCGTGCGGGGCAGGTGTCCGGATTGCGGAGATCCATTCTGAACTTTAGAACACATGCTCTGGCGGTGTCCCTCGTTACGGGACCACGGTCATCTCACCACGGAAGAAGAGTGGGAGGAGGCGGTCAGGCACGGCCTGCCCGTCCCAACGTCGGAACGGCTCGCGGCGGCCCCCTCCCTCATAAGGGGGTTTCGGAGTCGCTCCTCAGGATCTTAATAAAGTTCACTGCCTGCCGTGAAGTGCTCGAAGTTGTTTGCATAGAATGTTTGAAAGAACTGCAGGGCAGAGGTTAAAGCGCCGGGCCCCGTCACATTAGTGTATATGTTAAAGCACCGGGGCCCGTCACTGTAGTACAGATGTTAAAGTGCCGGGCCACGTATCTGTAGTGCATATGTTAAAGTGCCGGGCCCCGTCACTGTAGTCACTACCTATTTTTTTTGCCTGTACGCCAAACATTCTGTTTTTTTTTTCTTGTCGCGCGCACTACCGCGCACCACGAGCCAGCTTGCAAGCAATGTCAATGGGCGCGCTACGCCGCGCATTGGCATTGCTTGCGAGCTGGTGCGTGGTGCACCGTAGGCTATGCGATGACGCGTGCACAGTCTTGCCCATACTTACACCAGCACATGCCGGGATATAAAAGAATTTCACTTCCAACACAACAGATTTTTGGTCTCGCTTTATTGGCTTCGTTTGCGAAAACAAATCTTTTTCTTATAACGTGGTGTGATACACGCTCAAAAAATGAACAAATGTGAAAGGTGCATGAGTACTAAACACAAAAGTTCACAGACAGTGAAATAACAAAAAGAACGCTAGAAAACCTGAAGGCCGTTTGATGTACACACACATACAAAAAAAAGAAGAAGATTTTTATATAGCGCCCTGAAGACCAAAATGTAGACGATCTTCTGATATATGCACTAAGATATTGCACAAAACTGGACGACGTCTATGACGTTAGTCATGACAACTAAAGGAAGGGAAAACTCACTGGTAATGGCAAAAACAATGACACGCCAAATACCTAAAAAATAGAATCAAATGAAGATTGATTGACAGCCATACCAAAAAAACAAGAGCTTATAAACCTGCACGAAAGTATATGAAATGCATGACATGTTCATTACAACGGAACAAAATGAAAAAGACATGGCAGAACGAAAATAACATTGTACTAAAAACCGAAATACACATTATCGCATTATTTGCACTTGTCCACAACTTGAGTAACGGTGGCAAGGGGAGCAGAAGGTAGTCGGTTTTTGCAGCAGCACATAGAAAACATTCGCAGAAAGGCCCATTCCTCAATCAAATACCAGGTAAAATAAGCCAACAACACTTTTTTTTCACCCCTAATGCAATGTTTAGCAGTAAAACTACGTCACTTAAGGCACTAAGTCGTACCTACTGGGCACTCCTTCGTATAATAAACACGAACTGAAAAAAATCTGCAATTAGGACACTTTTTTCATCCAAACCAACACGGATTCCGGAAAGACCACTCATGCGAAACCCAATTAGCTTTGTTCCTGCATGACATTCATTCCTATCTTGACCGCAATATCCCAATTGATGCGCTATTTCTAGATTTTGAGAAAGCTTTCGATAAAGTACCCCATTCCCGCCTTTTGCTTAAAATGTCCTTGTTAAACATTCATCCTAGTGTCTTGAACTGGATTCGAAGCTTTTTGACTGACCGCATGCAATTTGTCTCCGCTAATGGCTTCTCATCATCCTACTCACACGTTCTTTCAGGAGTACCTCAAGGCACGGTTCTTGGCCCCTTGCTCTTTCTAATATACATTAACGACTTGCCTTCCACAGTAACATCTAGTATCCGCCTATTCGCGGATGATTGCGTACTCTACCGCCCCATAACTAACGCCGAGGATGCTTACATCCTCCAAAATGACCTGGATAACATACAGCGGTGGTGCACTAAATGGCTAATGTCCCTAAATACTACAAAGACCGCACAAATTTCTTTTCACCGCCGCCGAAATTATACTCCGCCTACTTATAAAATTAACGATACTACTATTATTTCCACTAAATCTTTTAACTATCTTGGCATTAACCTTGCTAGTGACTTAACATGGTCTTGCCACATTAACCACATAATCAATTCATCTAATCGAGCAGTTGGGTATCTCCGACGTAACCTGCGCATGACACCTTCTGTCTTAAAATTACTAGCTTATAAAACATTTGTACGACCTAAACTTGAATACGCTTGCGCAATATTTGACCCCCATCAGTCTAACCTTATCTCAGCCCTTGAATCTGTTCAGAATCGTGCCACTCGCTTTATTCTTTCAAACTACTCTCGATACTCTAGCATATCCGCCTTGAAATTGCAACTAAAACTTCCTTCTCTCGCTTCCCGTCGCCGAATTTCACGTCTCTGCCTTTATCACAGGTTTTTCCATTGCTCGCCCCGTGACAGCAACCTCATCCTACCAGTACGTCGAACACCCCGCACAGGCCATCCAAACAGCGTCATCCCGCATCGTTCCCGAACAACTACATTTCAGAAATCATTTTTTGTCCACACAGCTCGCGACTGGAATGACCTTCCCTGTCACTTAGCACAAATCCCTGATCCAGCCCATTTCAAGACTGCCATCGAGGAAGCCATGTCATCGTCATGATTCTCATGTAACATTCATTGTTAACCGCCGTTCTTGCGCCCACCCCTCATGTAATGTCCCGCCAGGGACCCTTGAGGTTCAAATAAATAAATAAATAAATAAATAAATAAACTTGCAATGCTTATGCTTTCCAGAAGAAAAAAAAAGCGTATCATGCCTACACATGAAGGTTGTTCCCGCGGTTTTCCCATCGGCGATTACTGAGATAATACCTAAACACGAAGAATAATGTTTGAGCTGTTAGTGCGTTTGTAGAACGCGATACACAGAAAATGCCCTGAGGGCGGAATGGAAAACTAAGTTACTGAAGTTGCAGAATGAGATTTGGCACAGAAAAACACAAGTCATAGACCTGGTGACAATGAGGAGGAACATCTATTTGTCAGCTTTCTCTACCGGTAAGGGGGAAGTGTAGCCCAATCAAGGCGCAACGATGTTTGTTTAACTCTGAGAAGTTCTTATTGCGCGTACGACTATATGTTACGTGAAGAGTTGGGCCGCTAAAGTTGGAGGACGGATGACAAGGTTCGCGCTCGCTTTGAAACAGTTGGTTATCTCTTCTTGCCTTTCTTCGCTTGGTCATGCATTGTAGGTGAGTAAAGATGTAATATGCGTGAATGGGAAGATTTCATGAAGATTTTGCTTTGAGAACGCGTTATTTATGTAGCCATAGCCACGTTTTAGACGAAGCCTCTTACAACACCAGCCAACACGAGCCTCGCAGACCCATATACCGACATTCCCATGACGGCACGGGGCCCCCTTAAGAAACTCCCATAGACGGTGGCCCCAGATTTCCCTCTAGGTGTATTAGCGAGAAACTCAATGTCGTTCGGCCTATGGGACGACCGAGCGTCGACGGGAAGCACAGGGAACGAGGACGGCGCCAATCCTCAAAGGATAGCTCTGCCTTTACGTTATTTAGGGGCCTTAGTGTGTACCTCTTCAATGGAATCTGTGACTTGCATGTTGGGAATATTTAACTTCGTTCTTGTGGCAACTGCATCTTCTTGTCACATTCTGTCAGACAAGAACTCAGGATATTTTTCGGGGAGGGGGGGGGGGTCCCAATCCAAGGTAACACTTCTATACAAATGAGGGGGGGGGGGGCTGGTTGTACCTTTAGTAATAAAAGTGTGAATAAGGCCCACCATTCGCCATAAAAACGCGTAAGCCCGCAAAAGATAAATGAAATCAGGTTTATCTTGCGCGCACGCCTGTGAGATACACTCCTCCTTTACTTGGCGAACAAGGCACCACGTCAAATGAACTAACGCAGAAAAGAAGCGTAAAATAACGATTACTGTAGTAGAATACACCTTAAAAGAACAGCAGTTGGCAACCAAGGCACATGAACCGCGTGGGGTTGTGTTACACCGCCAGCCAATCACAGAATCAAACGAAATCGTCGTCGTGCGGGCTTTTCAAAATGGCGTAGTACTTGATACCTCCGGAGCGCCATCTGTTCTTGAAGAGCCTTTTCATCGGCGGAAGCAATGAAGTGTGCAACAAACATGGACAAAATGTATGGAGTCTGAGCATTTCACTCTTCAAAAGTCATCGGTACTGTTCATTTCACTGCTGAACTGGTTTTACGCATGAAACTTCGCTTCCGATTGAAGTGAAACTTGACAACAAATAGTTCCGGCGAAGCAAGCATTTTATTTCAGTTCAATGAAGACTTAGCTTTTGCCATTGCACTATAATAGACGAGGGAAAACATATAAAATTACGCGCTAATAATTATTTTTGTAGTTACCGCCTTATTTGGGTAGCAGTAAAAGTTTGAAGTAGCAATTATTTCCCGCCTCGCGGAGGAACCGTGGCTGCCGGTTATGAAGGCGTGGGCGGGACTTCATTGCAGGCTTAAGTTGCATCCGACTATAGTCGCGTTTTTTTAATCGGCTCTGGAAGACTTATGAAGAAATATTCATTTGCGGAACAATCACAATTCTTTGGGATCCCTTGTTTACTGATCTACCAAGTTAAGCACCAAAACCGACTCGTATTGTTATTTGGGAAGTTGCATAACGATGCGTGGCCGCCAGTCCCGTATACAGCACAGGACGCGGCAGTTTTAAACGCTCTTCACCCACCGCGGAAGGTTAGAAAAACGCCCACAAACGCACAGAAGAGAAGTGGCTATGTAGAAGCGAGATTCATTATACACTGAATTATTCTCACTTCCGGCGCTGTTTTGTCTAGTTCCTTTTTAAATAAGTAGATGTTGATCCATAAATATTTTAATACACAATTATTAAATTTCTTACTTTTCGCTTTTCCTTCCTGCAGCTGTTGCCATGTCTATCTGCCTTAGTATATCACTTAATTTCTCAACTCTTTGTGACTCCTGTTTCCAGTTTCCTTTGCACGAAAGATGCTGTACAAATAAAGAAAACCAGACTAGGCATACAATTAGAGAAAACCAGACTAGGTAACGGCTGACAGTCATATTGCTTACAGGTTTAAGGATTATTGCATGGTTTTATTATGGACGCTGCCTCGCATTACATAATTTTCCACTTTATGTAACCCACATCGCGGGTATACGGTTCTGAGGGTCTGCAAGCGTCGCGGCGAGCAGTCGCTCGAGGAAGTATAGAAGCGAAAGGAAAAGTTAAGCGCAGCTGGTGTTTTCTCCCGCTGCAATTTGTTTCACAAGCACACATACCAGCTGACCACGAACCGAATCCCTTTCCTGGTCCCTGGATGAGTTAAAACAAAGAAGGTTGAACTAACGAAGCAACAGCCATACGCGTGGCCGTTCAATAGATGGTGACAACTGAACGCTTCATGAGTTAATCGCGCGGGCACCGATTCGATGACAAAGCTGGTCTTCGCACCCCAGGAGATGCGGATAACTATCGCCATCCAAAAGGATTGAAAAAGGCAGCAAAATGTTGACCACCTATTAGCTGTCAAGTCTCACGTTTGATTTCGCGGTGCTTTAGCAATGTGAGTCAGGAGTGGTGGCACTGGCGGTGCGCTGATAGCGGGGAGGGGTGGAGGGCACGGGTACGTGCCTGCATTCTGTGCATAATGGACTTTATCTGAGGCATGCAAGGGAACTAGGGTGTTGTTATTTATCTGCGGAGAGCGCATCCACTATGTTTTCTTTCTTTTCAGGGCGACAACTGCCCTGCAGCATCGCCATGCGTGCAGCAGGTCTATTTTTCTACTCCTCAGTAGCCACACCATCACTGCATTGTTTGTCTTGGTTGCACTGTAAAATGTCATTAAACAAGGAAAAAAAAAAGAAAAAGGGCCTGTTTGTACTCACAAAAAAATATTTCTTTATTGCTGTTTTTACAAAAACAGCCTTGAGAACTTCACTTAGCGTGCCTGTCTTGTACCCCTGTTGATTGGACGCCTGAGAATAAAAGAAAAAAAAATTAGGATGACAATAATATTCTGAGCGCGGTTTCAACAGGTGTAGAAATAAAACAGAAAGAGAGAGAAAAGGACAGTAAAATATAGAGGTTTGCAAAAGAAACAGCGAGCATGCAAAGCACAATACCCACCTAGTAATGCTACTGGTGACGGCAATGAAGCGGTGACCAACAGATTGCCGGACGACCGATGCGCTGATGATGTGTCCGTAATCGTCCACAATCCCAACATTCACTTGGATCCGGTAAGTGTGGTAACACCTCAGAGTGATCTGCAAGACAAAGGAGGGCAGTTTCTGGTGTTGAGCTTTTAGATTGGAGTGGGGAAGGGAACGCCTTGGTCTAGGGAACAGACTGCATGCTTATTTTTCTTTAATCATATGAAACATATTTACATACAAATTGACTCGCCGTCCCAGCTTTGCAAAAGTGTATGACCAGTGAAGCTGTTGAAAACCGCCACTGCAACTACTGAGGGGGTTGTGCGACACTTTATTGCTTTAGATTAATGGTCATTGTGTCAGCACGCTGCCCCTTATAGCGGTGCTGCAACAACATTGAAATCATTTGTTGGTCTGGTTCTTTTAAATGGAAAAGGCAGGAACGTCGCTCCCCACGTCGCATGCGGCCATCTCTGTGGCAGCTTGCACAGCAAAATTCTTTATCGGGAAATGTATGCAGGTAGCGCTGCGTGCTTTGCATTGTTGTACAATACAATGTAAGCCCAGTTTACCGGTAAAAATAAATAAATAGACCTGAGCAGGACACCGTCGTACCCCATGACTTGATTTTAAGCTGGTGCAGAAGCTTCAGTTGGAATTTCAAGGAGCACCGCACTCTACAGCAACGGGACTGCTCCTCTAGGCCGATCTAACACTCTAGACAAAAATCTAAGCGGCTCGACATTCTAGAATTTCACAATGCGCTAAATATTTCTGTCAGACCGCCTTTTAAATGATATAGTCAACAGGCGTTCAAGTCCTACAAGTATCAGTCGTTAATGTATATATCGACGCTGCAAAATACAAGAAGAATGTGTATGTGGCAAGCCGAAGTATGTTGCGGAACCGTCGGCCAGCCCCGGCAACTACGCGCTCTGTTCCGCTAAGCTGACCGTTGCCAACGAAAACAAGGAATCGATGGCTGTCAACTACTGATGACATATCAGTTTGTCATAATTATGAGAGCGCTATTAGCGTTCCAATTCAGTGACGAAGGTTGCCCGTCCAGGAAGACTAAAAGGAATGCGGGTTTCTTTCCCGGCTTGCACTATCTAAATGCTGCTTGAATGTCCCGCGGATGTCTACGGTGGCCTCCGTAGTGACTTCACGGAAATACATGAATTCGTAATCAACAGCGATCTGGCTTCCCAAGTCTTTACAGCTCCTTATCCCTCTGTGATACGAATTTTATCACTGATGTGAAAAATTCATACTTGGTGCATTTCTATTAGAAAAGACAGTGAAAGAAGTATGACTATAGTCAACTGCTTTCGGCAACATATCAAAGGTTTATCACGAATTGCACGCAAATTAAAGCGCGGGAGGGACAGTGTATTCCTTGGAACTTTTGAATTCAGAGGCGTAAACGATGAGAATTATCCCCACAGAATATTCGATGGCCACTAAACTTGTGCAACTCCAGACAACTCCTATGCTTTACACACCATGCTCCATATAGGCGCTACACAGAGGCGACACATGGACATTTGCGAAATAATAGGGGCACCACGCTTATCTACGGTCCTCAGTTGAGGAGATATGTAAGTTGTCAGACACTAAGAGTTCTAAGATGAGCGAATATTTCTTGTAAAGCGTTACGATATCTGCACGAATCATCCTGCCAGAGGTTTAAAGTCGGCCGCCCGTCTTTAAAAGCAAATAAGTTTAAAGCGGTAATATATTCTCTCAAAACTTTACTTTCAGCGTATTAGATTGGTTTATATAGGAGAAAATATGTTTGATGTTTCCCCTTTTGAACGTCGCGCCGGAGCCCCTGCACTCGGTGACGTCACAAATTTCAAAATATTTTTCCACGTTTCGGACGCTGCGGTTAACTAAATGATGTTGAAACTCCTGAAGTTCATTTTTTGGCTGTTCTACAATATAATGCTCAAGCTTAACCGATAAAATCTAGGCCAAGCAGATGAAGTCAAAATTCATTTTTAAATTCAAATCTGGTTAGGAAAGTACAATGCGTTGTTGACACCGGTTTTGCTCTTTGGCGTCTTTTCGGGTCCCCTCGCATGACACGGTTTTTCTTTTAAATTACGGAAACGCAATTTTCTAATGCAGCTCAGATTTTTTTATCGTTGGTGTGCCTTTAAAATCTCTCCGAAGTAATTTTTGTGCAACCGCAATCAGTCGGTAGGGCAAATCATCATTGCGATCGCCAAGAGGCAAATTCAAGTGCGCGGCGTAACGCGCCTAATATTAGGTTTTATTCATCTGCATCGCAGAATTCACTCCCACTCTACGTGGAATGAGTGAGCGATGTCACTCATTCGAGAGATCGAGATCTGACTGGCTTTCCACACGCGGTCATCGAGAGCGCTTGGAGCAATGCCGACTGTATTAGGGTATTTTCAATTGCACACGTATACACACTAATTCGGGCGCTTTCTATAAGAAATGCACAAATGCAATATACGTAGAGGTTTCTTTAAAACAGTAGCGTGCTTCTACCTGAAAAGGACGAGGATCGATAGTCAGCTACAGCTTGCGAAGAAAGCAGTTGCGACACTGAACTCTAGCGGGAAAGTGTTCTGTACCACAGGCGGGACTCTTATCGGTTCCACGAAAATCGCATCGGAGACCCTTCTTTCTACAGTGGTAAGCTTATTACGAATCTCAAGATGAATGATACGTTGAAAGGGGTTGAAAACTGCCCGGATTGTGTTGTGAGATGTTGGAAATGAAATTACGATGATTTCTAGAGATGGAAGCCAGCACACCGTTCGCGATTTCAGAAGGAATTACAATTTTAAATTGGGAAAAAAATGTCTAAAACCATTGAGTGGCATAAATACTGGGGACGCTTCAGCGGCGGTTACTCCGTGCACGGACGTCTGTATATACAGATAGACCGTTTCACGTCAACGCGCTGTGGAAAATGGCGCCAGAATATGCGAAAGAGACACAGAATAAACAGAATATGCACAGAATAAACAGAATAAACAGACACAGAATAAACAGAATATGCGAAAGAGACACAGTTTACTGAAATCGACAAAAGTAAGTATTTGGTCCTTGAAACAAGATAATTATATATATGTCACGCCATGGTCCTTGCTCGTTATCTTTCAGGGATCCATGCGTTAGGTGCAAGGAGGCGTTGCAAGTAACAAGGTAACTATCACACAAGCTTCGAGAAATATACGTAGGTTCTGTGCACGATTCAACTTAGCTAGGTAAAACCCAGGGCCTTCTGACTAGGGTGTTAGTGCAAAGCGTACGCTTCTTCAAACTCGCTAAGTATTGTGCACCTTACGAACGGCGACCTAACTAGCAATCGCGACTAAAATGGGGAAGCGGCGAACGAACTCTTACCGGAGGCGGGTTCCGGATCTTTTTCTCGATGGAGAAGAGCTTGAGCTTGGAAAACGACAGCACGCGGCCGTTCAACCAGGAACCGGGCCGCGGTGAATCCGGGTGGCAGTACTGACCAACTGTGAAAGTACAAGGATACACATTAGGGCTTATATTCACTTCGCCACAAATAGACGAACACAAAAACGTAAGGAAAAGCGCCTTTGTCGGGAGGCGGCAATAAGGCTGACGACGGTAGCGTCTGCATGGCTCACACTCACCGCATTGGCGCCCAGTGGAATCCGTGAAGGTTAGCCACGCCTTGTACTGCCACTCATCCACCAAGTTTGTAATCCGGAATTCAGGCGCTGGCCTCATGAATCTGCATGCGAGGTACGAGGCACGGTCATTCTTCACGAACCGTTGCCACGCGATGCGTATACGCAAGCACGGGTCGAAACGAGCAGCGCCAACATGATGATTGCACGATGCCACAGTGAGAAAGACATGAACAGACAGCAATATACGTGGTTCGCCGCATAGGTGCTTGTTCCTAGTATCTGAATTACGCGCTGCCTGTAGGCACGAACATGCGCGACTCAAACAGCTTGCTCTCAGCACTGCTGAATCGGTTTAAACTGTAGGGATGCCTTCGCAAAATGAGTGATTATTGTTCCCGTCATTACTGTCCACTGTTTCCTTTTTCAGACCAGCATGCACACAACGATGTGGCATGTGAGGCTTCTCGGCAGGAACGCTCATGCGTGGTCGTAACGCTCATGCCAAACACGGAAGCCAGCACGCTGCCCTGTGGAGTGTGATATTGCAACGCTTCTGAAAGCGAACCGTTTTGAGATCGTCCCCGTGCACTATACTGCGCGAAAACACGTCGGCTGTAAAAAACACTCGCCTGCCCAGTGTGTGTATCCGCAGTTCCGTCCTACGCAGCAGGAAGTCGTGCTGGTTGACGAGGGTGACACGGGGAAGCATGGCCGGCAGTCTGTCCAGGATCGCCCGCTGTGGATCCGCCTTCTTCTTGGGAGGGAACTGGGGCCAAGCGCTCCAGTCGTGAACTTGGTCCGGGTGGTCACTAGGAAAGTCCGCCGGACGGACGAGGTTCGGCTGAATCCAGATCTGTGGCTCGCTCCTAACGAAGACGGCTGGGGCTCCAGAGGTGGACGGCACGCTTTCAATGTCCGTCGATTGGGACGCTCCGGCCGGTGGCTCGCTCCTAAAGAAGACGGCTGGGGCTCCAGAGGTGGAGGGCACGCTTTCGATGTCCTTTGACTGGGACGCTCCGGCCGGTCGCTCGCTCCTAACGAAGACGGCTGGGGCTCCAGAGGTGGACGGCACGCTTTCGATGTCCTTCGACTGGGACGCTCCGGCCGGTGGCTCACGCCTAATGAAGTCGGCTAGGGCTCCAGAGATGGACGGCACGCTTTCGATGTCCTTTGACTGGGACGCTCCGGCTTGTCGCTTGCTATTAACAAAGTAGGCTAGGGCTCCAGAGATGTACGGCCCGCTTTCGATGTCCTTCCACTGGGACGCTCCGGCCGGTGGCTTGCTCCTAACGAAGTCGGCTAGGGCTCCAGAGGTGGACGGCACGCTTTCGATGTCTTTCGACTGGGACGCTCCGGCCGGTGGCTCGCGCCCAATGAAGTCGGCTAGGGCTCCAGAGATGGACGGCACGCTTTCGATGTCCTTCGACTGGGACGCTCCGGCTGTTCGCTTGCTATTAACAAAGTAGGCTAGGGCTCCAGAGATGTACGGCACGCTTTCAATGTCCTTCGACTGGGATGCGCCGGTCGGCTCGACGTCGCTGCTAGAAGAGCTGCTGCTACAACTGCTGCTGCTACTGCTGCTGCTGCTATTGCCGCTGCAGCTGTCGTCACTGCTGCTACTGCCGCTATCGTCGTTGATGCTGGTGCTCGTCGACAGCTTGGAACGGTCTCCAATAAGCATCACGTCGCCGTAGAGCCTAGGGTCAAATCCACCAGCAGCGGAGGTAGAAGCAAGGCCCGACGACGCCATCCTCGAGGCACAAGCGGAGTCGGTGGAGTGTATCCCAGGGAGCGCGACTTGATCTGTGGCGGTCGAGTAGCTGCCGTTTGCTGTGCAGCGAGCGACTTGCTTTATGGCGTGCTCGAGAAGTGTGCTACTCCAAGGCCGGCGCGTATCCTTTTTGACTATGATGACCAGCTTGAATGTATTGAGCACATGCCCACTCACGGTAATTGATTTGGATTGGTGCATAGCTCAACCGACTAGGGGTGGTCGGCCACGCCTGTTTGCTCTGCAAACTTGGCCACGTATTCGTTCTGCGAATTTCTCCTCTCCGTCGAACCGCAGGAGAGCGCAAAACTCTTGTCAAAG
Organism: Dermacentor albipictus; assembly: GCF_038994185.2. Classification (NCBI taxonomy): domain Eukaryota; kingdom Metazoa; phylum Arthropoda; class Arachnida; order Ixodida; family Ixodidae; genus Dermacentor; species Dermacentor albipictus. The sequence continues at coordinate 103,173,131 of NC_091823.1, forward strand.
TTTTCCTTTGTTCTGATAAACTGGAGGAACATGACCCCCCCCTTCCCCCCTCTTCTCAGTTTGGAGAAGGCATGACCGGCGCGAAAGGGCGATGGCCTGCTTTTTTCTATACTGAGCCGTGGGGATTCAGGGAGTGTATATACCCGGAAATAGCATGGATGACAGAGAATAAAGGAGACACAAGAAACGCTTCTGAACTTTGGACCGTGTCGAATGTGCAAAATACCATCTCGAGCTCCCCGGGCGAGATGGTATGCCACATTAGCGTTTGACGGCTATAATTCCCCGTGAACCTCCGCAAAAGGAGCGCCTAACTTTTTGCAAATGTGGAAGCCAAGTGGCAAGCTAGATAGACTGATCATGGTTATATTGCGCTCAGTTTTACACAAACGATATTAAGGAAGGACAGGACGTGGACGGACGTAAACGGACGATAGACTGGAAAAGAGGCAGGGGAGGAGCACGAGGCCTCGCCACCCTTCGCTTGCTTCTCTCATACAATACAGTAAGGGGGGGGGGGATGAATAAAATAAATCGTAAAGAAAATATTAAAATAAACAAAAAAAGCATGAACAATAAAAGCATACCCCCAGTCGTGGATAACAAGACGAGGTCACGTGAACGAGTCTTCTATACTGGTGCTAGCCACCCGCATCTTCATCGTTGTGGTTAGTTAAGCAAAAACTGTTTTTAACAAAATGACCATGAGAATTAAAGTGGTTACTTCAGCCACTTTCATAGAGATGCTGTCTCGAGCATTTCACTGCGGTGTTAAAAAAAAATAATGCGGATCCTCCTAACTGTGGGAATCGATTTAGGCGAGGTTTTCTATGCTGTTTGATTTGATTGACGATAATTAGCGGTGATGTTGATTGCGCATGTTCAATTTCTTCAACGTTTAGTTTTAAAAAATGTGGTGACTTCATGTTGAGCGTTACCGTACGTGCGCTACTACTAACTGTTAGCGTATTACCAAGAAAACACAGAGGGAGGGGTTTGCTTCAAGGTTGTTGAGCGCCAGACTTTATAACATCAGAGAGGGCTGAGCATATTTATTGCGCCAGATTGCACATCGCATCGTGGCATAAATATTAAGTCATAATTTAGATATGGGCCTGTACGTGCAAAAACTACAATCGGTGTCGGAGGCACGTCGTAGTGACGGAGTTCGGATTACTTTTGACACCTTAGTGTTCTTAAACGTGTTCCCTAACCTAAGTGCACGAGCGTTAATTTTTTTTCATTTATTTTGCACACGTTGAAAGGCGACATTCACGGTGGGGCCCGCGACCTCAACCAATGCCATAGCCACCAAGCTGAATGAATTTTCGGGTTTACGAGACAAAAGCACGATTTGATTATGAGGCACGCTTTACTGGGGTACGCCGGATTAATTTTGACTACCTGCAGGGGATCGTTCACGTGGCCCCCATTTGACATGTGCATTTTTGCGTTTCGCCCCCATCGAAACGCGGCCGCTGCGGTCCGAAATGCTGCCGAGGCTGGCACATAAGTGTTTATTGGAAGCGTCACCGCTTTCGTAGCGTAGCCTATATCGTCCCTACGGTGCGCTTTTTACTGGCGCTATGCTTCTTCACACCCTACCTGTGTTGTCCGCTCCACATATTTGCCTGGTGCTTATTTTTCACAAATAGCGGTAACGTAGCCTACCGTAGTTTGAACTGAAAATTATCCAGTTTGCCCACAACCGATGTCGAGTAGCAGCGTTCCCTTTCCTTATCACGTCACCTTTTGCCGTTCACCTCTCCACCCCTATCGTAAGGGAACAGTGAGCAAAGAACGGGCAATGCTTTGATTGACTCGTTTAGCGACAGGCTCGTTTCTATCCATTCTCCGTCCTCCTCTCCAGCATTCTATCTCGCGTCGCTCTGGAATTTCACGATAGGAGAAAGCTTAGCGCCGCCATTCATATCAATGCTTTTGCGGGAGCATCGCGGACAATTACAGCTGCCAAGCGCCTATTGTGGCGACGCTGAGGGCACATCTGCACATTCGACGAAGTGCAAAGGCACACAAGAATTTCTCGCGTCGCCTTACCTCCCTGCCAAGTTCCTGTCATGTATACACACGCCCTTAACCCCTCCCCCCCCCCCCCCTTGTTTTCACGCGGTGTGCCAGACAGAAGCAGCATCAGTAGAGGGAAAGTAGAAGGACGGGGCAAAGAAAGCTTGTCTTCAAAGAAATACTGGAGGCGCCTCCATCATTTGGAGATGTGTGGCGAGGTGAATGCGATTAGCAATCTAGGTTAAGATGGGCGTGTGATTTGTGATATAGTCGGTCATATGACACGGCGATTATCCCGAAGAGCTGTACATAATCAATGGCAGGTACCCAGAGATCCGAGTTTGCGTGTAGAGAAAACTTGAAACTTGAAAATAATTTCGTCCCTGTGCGTGGTTCTCGGGTAAAAGGAAGGCATTGACTTCGAAGGGTCAAGGTGTTTTGCTCGACATCAGAGGTCCTTACTAACACTGACTTACTATCGTTGCCGCTGACTCAAATAATAATCGATTATTTTGATATTGTCTCCTCAATATCTCTACGCATGCTTAGAGGTCTCTGGCCATGCGTCGTTTTTTTTTCGATCTTTTTTTATTGACATGATATAAGGAGATATTAGCGCACAAATGCAGTGACGGCTACTGCTTGGGCTTTGGATATGATATATACAGTATACAGTAGCAACACACAGCATATGACAATATCTACATAGATAAACAATGTTGCATTGTCACATGGAAGTCAAAATAAAAAGACGAGGTTACAAAGACGCATTTAAAGCAATAATGCGAACAGCGGTGTAACACAACAAATAAACCCTCAACCAATCCTTCTAACTACGATAGTATCAAATGTACACCCTGACAATAAAAATAAATAATTCTCTCAAAACATTTCTACCGTGCTTTAATAACGGCCAATTATACCGCTGTCTTCGAGAAATGTGTTTAATGCTATTAAAGCGCACATCTGCATAGCTCATCTTGGTCATGGTCGTTATAAAATTTCTTCAAATTGAGAGGGACATGCTGTGAAGCTTACAATGACGATTTATGTCAGCGTCTTGGTGTGTCGTGGTGCGGGTATTCTCGAAGAACGTGATACGTGTATTCGTCAACAAAGGCACAATCACAGTGAGGAATTTCAGATCGGACAATTCCGTGTAATGAGTGTTTTGTGTAGGTGGTGCACAGCCGTTATACCATTAATAAGGTTTCCTATGTTTCTATCTAACGCAATCAAATGTTGAATTCAATAAGTGGCTCAATATGAATCATGTCGGAACTCTCTCAATATTGGTCGAACCACGTCGCTTTGCATATCTTTAATAACGCTGCGTTTAGGATCTGCGCGTGGTTTGCCTTTGTGTGCTTCTTGAGTGCCTCATAAATTATATTAGCATTATATGTTTTCATGTTGAAGCTTCATAGAGACGTGAGCGCCGTCCTAGGAGGCGTTGGAAACTATCCTCTTTCGCGCCTCTCTTAAAGAAGTCATAAATATTATCGCGCATAAGATAGCGAATAGTTAAGCTGTTATATAATTGTTGACGAAGTTACACGAGAGGATTGTTCGTAATTGAGGTATGGTATAACTCTTGCTGAAGTAGACGATTGTGTTAAACTAGAGCCATCTGTATAGGCATGGAATGTATCCTGGATGCCGCATATACGGGGTCATCATATCTAAGCTTTCCGGAATGTTTTAACATAATGCCTGTTGCAGATAACGTATTTCCTGTCCTTGAGCTGGATTATTCCAAGAGGCGGATCTACTGGAAGGACACATCAAAACACACATGTTATAATAATTAACACAACTTCACTAATAAACTTCATAAATATGTACGGCACGTAGTGCGAGTTAGGAATTGTAGCCGGTGAATTTGCAAGGCATATGCACTTGAAATTAATCTCCGGGATGACACCATTCACGACATATAATTTCCCAAAAAGTGGGACGAAATACATGCGCGTTCGAGTTGTTGTTCAACGCGTAAAACTGCGTTTCGTTAAAACGTCAGACAACGGTGAATTGTCACCGCGAGCTTGATGGCGAATATCTCAACACTGGTGTCATTACGGAAATTTATTCCAAATGGATACGCCTTGCTACAATCCACAAATTTCAATTATATGCCATTATGTTATTAACTACGACCCTAACTTGTGATTTTTTTAATTAGCTGGATATGTGTTTCGCTTTCTCAACCGACTATGTCTGCATCTCTGAATAATCCAGCTCAAGGACTACACTGATGTGAATTGTGACAGGCCATTCAAAAAAATCCGGAAAACCTAAATATGATCATCCCGTATATTTGGTATCGTGTTACTTGTTGAGTAGCTTTAGTGAACGTGTCTCGTTTTGAAAGTGTACCATCTATTGCCAACACTACTTATGGGAGCGTAAGCATCGATAAAGGATATTGTACGCCCGATTTGCAAAACTCGTTTTTCGGAAGGATACCGAGATAGTTTTGTATTTCTTTATGGATACGATTTTTTTTTTATAATGTTTAAAACCAATGGGTAACTTTTCATGCTCGGATTCCGGAAAAAAAATAGAGAGAGCTGTTTCTGAAGTTCTCCGAACTGGAAGCGGTGGTTCGCGAGCCTTTGTAATAGAAAGGCAGCTACAAGACGCGCGCGGAACTCCTAGGCGTATGCGAAGACCTCTCACTCAAATTCTTTGGAGCCGCTCTCCCAAGTTCGGGAAAGTCCGCGCTTTCATCGTGGTGACCTCGAATCGAGACAAGAAATTTGAGACCAGCGCGACTCTCGACTGTGCAAGTGATGAGTAAACATCATTTGTACTACATCGCGGCATCGACTCTTTTAAACACTGAACTCCGTTTTAACGTCTTGAAGTGACATGAGCCGGTAATGTGCAGGGATTCCTTTTACTCAATTCTGTGACTTTCTTGTCATCTACACCACCGAAGACTGGCCGATCGCGGTGATAAGGCAGGCGGATCGAAATAAGCAATATAATTGGAATACAATCATTCCTGTGATTGGAATTATCATATAATTGGAATATAATCAAATTGCTAAAGAAACTGCGATAACGGCCGAGATATGGCGACTGAGCGCATGCACTGTCAAGATGTCCGGAACGCTCCCTGTCCTGGTGGCGGTATGTATGGTATGTAGAACTTTATTTAGGTCCTCGAGGGATCAGTCTGGGACTGATGCGGGCCGCTCCCACGTCGGTACAGAGAGGCCGAGCCCCTCTGCCATCACACGGGCCCTCTGGACAGCCCTGAGTTGGTCCGCCAGCACTTAACTGTGCAGCAGTGTGTGTGTGTGGGAGGGGGGGGAGGCGAGCTAGTCGCCATGCACCTCTTAGACTAATGTTACTGTCGTCAACGACATAGGCACAAATTTGTTCCCGAGCAATGTGGTGGAGATTTACTGGTTCCGAGTGTCCTCGTCTTCAGGAAATAAAAGTTTCCTCATCTCGTTCTTCGCCTTTAACTTGGCGAAGAATTAACAGTGATATTGTAATAAGTCAGTCTTCGGCTCGCACTGGCACTTGCGGGCCTAGGCCCACTTGTCACGCGACCATTCGTCATAGGTCAGCTCCCCACAGGAAAACTTCTCAGGAAGGTGAACTTGTCGTAGGGGATGACAGACGATAACTTCTCGTCCCACCGGACTTTTCCTCACACGGACAACTGGAGTTCGGAGCTGGTTTGCGGTGTGACAAGCAATTTGTTTTGTTTGCCGCACATCATGTTTATAGCAAGAAAAGTGACACTGAAGGCCTCGTTGAAGGGCCCCTCACCAGGTCTGGCCATTTTTAGCTGACAAGCTCAGTGCATACAATGCGCACTAATTACCGTGTCTGATCCCTTCGCGCCGCTTAAAGATCTAGCTTAAATTTCAAGCGGAACGCCGTTTGCGCTTTTTCTCGCGGGCGCCCAGCGCCTACATACATGGCAGTGCTGTGACGTCACTCACAGTCACACGTGTCTTCGAGATTTAATTAAGCCAACATCAGTTATTTGTTTAATCTGTTGATTCAATAGACGAATTAAAGTGCACATAAGTAATAAAACATGCAAACCGAAGGTGTGCGTGTTTTTGTTTTACTTTGTTCCGCAGCAAGAGAGATGTACTTCCGTTTCGTCAGCTTGTTTCCTTGTCATTTTCCACCGTGTTCCAGCGCCGTCCTCTTTAATCCTCTCGCATTTGCCTCAGTGCTCGTGACTGTGGCGGCGACTTATACCGCATAAAATAAATCTGGAGAGAGAGAGAGAGAGAGAGAGAGAAAGGCAAACGAAAGACAGGGAGGTTAACCAGAGATTATCTCCGGTTGGCTACCCTGTACTGGGGGAGGGGAAAGGGGAAGCGATAGGTGAGAGGGAGAAGGATTAAAAAAAAAGAAACTACACACACACGCACGTACACACAAACTGTTTCTGTGGGCACTGTCACGCAGCCCGCAAAGGCGTTCCTACTGTGATGCAGTGCACCGTACAATCCAGATTCACACAGTGAAGTCACAATCTGTCAGAAAGTCCAGTGTTTTTTAAATACCGCAGCAGCGCCTTCACAGCCGATCGCGCGGATGTTCGCGTAGGCCAGTGTCCAAGGATCTTGTTTTCTGACAGTGGGCGCTTGTCCAGTTTGTCTAGGGTGGCTGAGAGGACTGCTCTTTGCGGGTTGAAACGAGAGCACTCACAAAGAAGGTGCGCGATTGTTTCATTGCACCCGCAGAAGTCACAAAGTGGGTTGTCGGACATTCCGATAAGAAAGGAGTACGCATTTGAAAATGCTACTCCAAGCCATAGACGAACTAGAAGGGTACAGTCGCGTCGTGGAAGCTCGGGCGGAATACGGAGTTGTAAAGTAGGGTCCAGGGTATGAAGTCGTGCACTTGTGAAATCGGATGAATTCCACTGAGCTAATGTCAGGTCGTTTGCCAGTACGGCAAGTTTTTTCGCTGCGTCGGCTCTCGAAAGAGGAATGGCAACGCACCTGACGCCGTCATGGGCAGATCGGGCAGCTGCGTCTGCTCGATCATTGCCGTGTATGCCACAGTGACTAGGCAACCACTGATCTGGAAGCTGCTGCTCTACTACTGTACCCGCGTGTTTGTATGAGCGATTAAATCCGACTTACTTATACCGCTAATACGGTGTCGCAGAGCGCGCAAAAGTCTTTCGCTGAGTGAAACGAGACAAAGAAAATAGCTCGCGCGCGAGACCGTCACTGATGCAAAAAAAAGGAAGGCGGGGCCCATGACGTATTCGTCACGCGCTCCTCAGGCTGCCGTGCGGTAGATTTCAGGGAAGGAATTTCGCTTGCGAAGTCAGAGGGGTCACGTGGATAGTGTCTACGTTGGCTGTGACGCTCGAATGCGGAGATTATGTGTTCGTGGCACCTAAAATAATTCTGTTTCTGCAATGAATGAACCAACGTGGAAAATTATTGCAGTAGAACACTCCTTAGAGGGCATGTAACAGCTTCTAGTATATAACAAAAATTTCTTCGTGGACTGCTGAACCACGTTTCAAAGAACTTGTAGCTTTTTAAACCGATGCTTTCTTTGTCTTCGTTCGTAGCAAGTGACTGTGTAAACGGCTTTCTCGTTTCGAACGAGTCGAAGCCTAACGAAAAAAGCGTTCGAGATGTGAGCGCCACCTATCGCTACAGGCGCGAAATAGCCGCGATGACGGCATATGGCCTCTGAGATCCGGAGACATCACCGGCCAACTAAAATTGTAGAAACGTGCACTGCTTAGACCGTACGCATCGAGCGGCCCACGCAGCTCAAACGTCTTCGGTCATCGCTGTAAGTTTGTACGGAACGGTAATACCGTACCGTATACCGCACTTACCGTACCGTAATACGGCACTGCTAAAACTATAGCGCACACTAAGCAGCGCACGTTTTCCTCAATTTTAGCTGGCCGGCGATATCTTCGGATCTGAGAGGCCATATGCCGTCGTTGCGGCTATTTCGCGCTTGTAGCGATAGCTGGCGCTGACATCTTGAACGTTTCTTTCGTTAAGCTTCGACTCGTTCGAAACGAGAAGCGATCTCGAAAACACCACGAGGTTATCCAAAATACTCTGTAGACGAAGCGGCCTGAGTCTAAGCGAAAGCCGTTTACAAGTCATTTGCTACGAACGAAGTGCATTTTACAAATTTGGCATTGCATTTTACAGAAGCAACGCCAAATTCAATTCGAAGCGGGCAGCGGGGACCGCCGCCATGTTTCCCGCAAACTCCTACAACCACGCAAAAACGCTAACGCTAACTCGTTTGCGTTGCGTACGCGCGCTACCCGCCATTTCGTTTAGCGTTCAGCGCATGCGCAGTAACGACCCGCTATTTTTTAGCGTACGCAAGGTAAAGCGTACGCTAGTCACCGCCACCTATCGCTACAGGTGGGAAATAGCCGTAACGACGGTATCTCGCCTCTGAGATCCGAAGATATCGCCGGCCAACTAAAGTTGTAGAAAACGTGCGCTGCGTAGCGTACGCTACACTTAGCGTATAGCGTACGCTATAAGTTGCGTACGCTAAACTAAAACTGTCTACTGTCTGATGACATTCTAATAGACTTTAAGCGAAAAAAATGGCACTGGGCAGGTCATATAATGCGAAGATTAGATAAGCATTGGACCATTAGGGTGACAGAATGGGTACCAAGAGAAGGGAAGCGCACTCGAAGACGGCAGAAGACTAGGTGGTGCGACAAAATTGGGAAATTTGCGGATGCTTCTTGGAATCGGTTGGCGCACGACAGGTGTAATTGGAGATTGCAGGGAGAGACCTTCGTCCTGCAGTAGACATAAATAGCATGATGATGATGATGATGATGCCGCCTCAAACCGGCGCTCTCGCAGGCGGATCTGCTGGCAGCCGTGGTCACAACCATGGCAACGCTGGGCCTAGCTGCTTCGACGTTCGCTATTAGGCTTCTTGCCGTTCTTGTGCCATGTTTTTCATTGAAAGAATTCGCCATTGTTAGCGACGGCACCCACTCCTCCTTCGTGGACCTCGCGATTTGTTTCGAAGCTCGGAAAGCACAAAGCATTCCACAATGACGGTTTTTGAAAGTCAGCTTTGCCTCGACACGTATTTGTTACGTAGTGGAGCATACGCAAAAGTATTGCGGTGAAGTATGACAAGTGTCGTGAGGGGCAATAGCCATGGGACACAGTATGCATTGCTTAATTATACTATGCGTTCACCCGCCATCTCCGTACACAGTACGGGCACCGATATACCTAATTAGCGTACTGGCAGGCCTTCTGAGCTTTTCCAATTATGCCTGCAGCGATTTGAGCCCTTAAAGGGCCCCTCACCAGTTCTCGCCATTTTGAGCCAACAAGCGCCGTGCATACTATGCACGCTAACGATCGTGTCTGCTAAGTATTATATCGCTTAACGCCGCGGAAAGAGCTCAACTTTCAAACCCAATGCCGTCTGCCCTTCTCCTCTGGGGCGCCATGCTTCCAGTCGGAGAGCGGACGTAATTGTACAAGTACGCCTACGTACATCGCACTGCTGTGACGTCGCTCGTAGTGACACGTGTCTTCAAGAATTATTTAAGATAACATCCGTTATTTGTGTAATCTGTTGGTTGAATAGACGACATAAAGTAAAGAGAAATACTGAAACACACTAACAGAAAGTCGGTGCGTTCTTGTTTTACTTTACACCGCTGTAAGAGAGGGTGTACATTCGTTTCCTCTGCATGTTCCCACGTCGTGCACTCGCACGCGGACAACGAAAGTATGTCATTTTCTACAACGTTCGAGCTTGCGATCATGATCCGCTTGTGTCTTCCTCAGTATTCGTGTACCACTGGCTTATACTGCTAGTCAGGTGTTCTCGTGCGCAGCACGCGATTTTGCGTGCTGCGCGAAACAGACGCGACAGCGTATGCGCGACGCCGTCAGTAGAAGTGCACCGCGCAGCAAGAAAGAGAGGATAAAAAAATATAAAGGCGGGCCCGTGACATTTGCATCACGTGATCCTTGAACTCCGGTATGGGAGAATGCAGGGAAAGAATTTCGCTTGCAGAGGCTAGACGGGGCAAGTGGAAAGCCCTCGCCTCCTGAAATCATCGCTTCGCGGAACTGAAATATTTCTCTCTCCGGTATTCTTCATATGAACCAGTTCGAAAATTTTTTGCAGCAGTACGCTCCCTAGAGGGCACATAACCGAGATGCAGGTGTCCCTCATCCAAACGAAAATAAATTATTTAAAGCTGTGAAACACAACACCCACATATTTTGACTGATGACTGATGACAAAGTTCGGGCCGCATACCAATGAGCTTGCTATGAGTTTATAGAAATTGCTCATATTCGAAAATAGCTTATTCTGTATGCATCTCGTTTTTATTCGTATTTGAGGATGTCGATTTCCAATGGTTTTTACCATTTTTTAAGGCTACTTTATGCGCTGGGCACATTACTAACGCGACCCTTCCGTTTTATTTTTATTAAAATAAACACTACTCTTTACTATTGAAAGTGTATTACGTCGGTTTTTTTTTTACACGCTTACTAGAGAGTGGCAGTATCAGGCGACATGGTGTCAACCCGTTTTGACATAAAACGAAGTTCTGTGTCACTAAGGGAATTTTGGCAAAGGCACTCAGGGAAAGTGTGAAAAACAGCGAATTTGGAAATGCCAACTTGGTAGACACCGTGGGTCTAGTATACAATGGTCCAGAAAAAACTATTTTAGCAGTAATTTTTTTTCCATAGAATCAAGTGCTTCTTCTCTTCTTAAACTAATAAAATTTTTGACGTTCTGTTATAATGAATACAAACTAGGTTCTCATTTAATGGTGCACCTGTGTTTTGTCGCAATTTTATTTATTGCAGAGAAAGTTTTGCTTTCCAGTATTTCTCCAGAATACGGAAGGGTTAGTCCCAACATTACAACAGGTTGGTTATGATCAGGAGAGTCTAGGTCAATGATCAAACAGCCACGCATCACGTGACTCACCCCGCGCATAGCCCGCAGAGCCAGCGCTGACGGTCAAGAACATGCGCCGTCCACACTCTTTCAATGGCAGGTTTAGGGTTATTCGACACCTGCCAAAGGTTTTGAATTTCGAGGGTCACTGGTTGCTCACCCTCTCTTCTGTTCATAAATGCATGCAACCGGCTTTGGACGCCAGTTCTTGCTAGTCTTGTGACGAGTTGCTCAAGGCTACGAAAAGAGCCTGCGCGTCACAAACGGCATCAGGAACGAGAGGCCGCCCTACGGTGTGACGCAAGCAAAGTGGTGTGCGTGAACAGCTTTCTTGCCATACCATGCACTCGCCTTTCTTTGTGAGGCAGCTTGTGGGCAGGGTTGCCAGATCGCTCCAACCCCAGGCAGCCAAAGTGGCCTCCGCCGTAGCCCAAATTTAGCCAAAAGCGAAACGTTTCGGTAGCCCAAAAGTATCCAAAAAGCTTTGTATTTTTTGTGCAGTCATATCTTAAGCATATTGAATTAATTTTCTGCAATAATACCTACATATTAGATTTCCCACGCATGACCATGCATGACCTCCGCGCGCATCGTCACGGAGGCATTACTTCACGGACAAGAGATGCTGCACAAGCGCAAGAAGTGCAGGCACGCAGACAAATTCATGATAAGGCAAATGCAGTCTTCATTGCAAATGCACTGTTTTATTTTTTCCAGAGCACCAAAATATCACGAAAGGAACAACACACAAATAGCACCGCGCAATAAAGGCGCTTAGCAATGGCATGCTTTCAGGCTTTCAGTACTATTACTTACAGCTCATGATAATTTCGCTTAACACCACACAATGCACTAAAGTAAAAAACTACGAAGAATCGCAAGACAAAGTAACACAAGAGATGGCGGTTGGTAGAAAATCTAGTACGATATATATATATATATATAAAGTATGCTGATGTCACGTGGTAGTGACGTATAAAGAACACAGTAGGAATACTGTGGAAGACGAGATTAACTTTTATTGGGCGAACCTGTTCCCATAAAAGCACGCTACACTTAAAGAACAGCGGCAGTGGGGAAGACAGTCCGCGAACGTCAAAACCTGATCAGCGGGGCAAGCGCGTCGGCTTTTATACATCAGTCGTCGAATGTTCCAGACTAATACCTGGGATCCACGTGTCTTGGATAAAATTCTATACTATACGTGTCGCGCGTGCATGCAATCAGATTACACAAGCTTCGGTGACAGACAGCGGAAGGAACCATATCGATAACATTCCAGAAACTTCCGATACATGCAGGCGCGTCCTGCGCTGTGCGATAAAAGTTGTTAGGCGCTGAAACGTGGTAACTCGATGAACATAAACAAGTACCAGTGTCAATACGATTAAGCATCACGAGCTTATTGCGAAGTGGAACTGCTTGGTCCGTACAAAATGTCAGAGCTGAAACGGGACAAAAATTCTCCGCCTGGTTCAAAATCCTTGCAGCAGCCTCCGTTCCTGGCCAGGCAAAACTTCACATGTAGGAGCGCTGCCAATGCCTCGTTCGACAATACATTTCGAAGGGCGGTTTTAATGAGCGAGACCTGGCTGAACACGCGTTCGACGGCGGCATTTGGTACGGGTAGTAGTGATAGCAAAGCCAGGAGGAGGGTTTGGAGTTGTGTAGGGAACGCATGACTGTGGTTATGCAAGAGGATATGTTCTACGTTGGCGTTGGAGCAGGGGCAATTTGGGCAGGAAGTGTCCGAGCGAATTGCCACGTATACGCGCCACGCGGCAAGCAGAAAATTCGGCAAATTTTGGTTAGGTTCAGCTCGGTGTTCGCTCTCCGTTCTGGCGCCGGGAGCTAGAAGCATCTCATGCTTAAAACGTAGCACGCCGAAAGCTCACATGTGGAGACAACAGCAGTTTACGTTCTCTTGCGCGCGCGTGGGTAGCGTTAGATCGCGGATGGAGACGTGATTACTGAGGCCAGCTTTTTTAATTAAATTTATCAAAAGGCGGCGATCCTTGAGCTTTTGACAGGCATATGTGTGCTTTAACATATAACTTGCAAATTTTGATTTTGTAACAGACGCGCTCAATTTCTTTAACCTACTGTCGTCTGCATTTTGATTCCAGCGTGCTTTTCATTTGTGCTTAACTATTTTTACTTTTTTTACACAGAAAACAGATGCAGCCCAAAAATAGCCACATAGCCAAAAGGAAAATTCTGACGTGAGCTTGGACAAAAAGTAGCCCAATTTGGCTATAAATAGCCCAATCTGGCAACCCTGTTTGTCGGCTTTCTGAATGTCGAGCAGTTGCTGGAAATGCATCTGTGTCAATTCAACACCGAACAGTAACTTTAGTCGCCGATGCCCGATGAAGCAGCGCGTAGTAGGCCTAATAGTCTAGGCGGTGTGGCCGTGACAAAAATTCCCTTTGGGCCGCTTTGACAACAGGCTGTAAACCGTTGCAGAATGAGTGCCGCTAATACGTTAGTTCAGTTGGGACCGATGAGCCGAGTTTGCGTGTGCAGGTTAGATTGACGACCTTTAAAGCTGCATAACGTCTGTCGTCGTGGCCAATCTGCGTTCTTATAATCATCTATAGTTTGGTCCTATTTACGCACACGCTTTCGGAATTGACGAAATGTGCACTTTTCTCACTGTTGCCTTTACTGGCATCTCGTTACCATTGCGATCGGTCATGTAGACCGTTAAGAGAATTCTATTAATTTGATTTTTCAGTTAGTTTAATCCCGACCGAAGGTTCCAGCCAGCATCAGTGCTTGTCTGTTGGCCTAGACAAGTTATTTCGATCTCAAAATTGGCCTTCGCTGAATAATTCCAACTTGAGTGGTAAACTGGTAAACATGCACGCGCCTGACCTCGAAGGTAGCGCCAATAGCAACCACCTTTAGCGGCAGCTTACGAAACGGTGAATGGCTTGAACACACATCACCATCCACCAGAAATGCCTATTGTCAGCCTTCCCTAGTAGGACTTGAAAGCAAAAACGATAGAGCGCATCAAATGATTACGGTGTTTCCTCAATTCGGATCTCTCTCTATCTCTCTGTCTCTCTGTGCGTTTGAAGACTGGTCTGAATATTGCCTGCACGTGATGCAATCGGATACAATGCAAAACGGCAGGCAATGGCAGCGGTTATCATTCTCACGTATCACGACGACATTTATGACGTGCTACTTTGTCTTTGATTGCAAAATCTCATTCTAAAGATCTTTGTGTTTGTTGCGAAGTCGTTTCACAAGCGTAGAATATCAAACACAATGAACTGTGTGAAACACGTGTCGTGGTTTGTAGCAATTAAGATTGAGTAACACCTAATGATGGACGTTAAGTATACATTTCTATTCTATGAAGGTAGAGCTTGGAGATTTCCTCTCTTCATATTGCCAAAAAAGGGGGCATGCTACGCTTTTCTCGCTAAAAAAAATTCGGTGCACATTAGATTTCTACTTCGAACATGGAAAGTGGGTGCAAGTTAGAATTGTCCAATTACTGATCAATAAATCAGCAGTTCTTGGGCTTTAGTTTTTTCTGCATCCTGTTAAATTAAGCTTGCTGCATCACTTCATTTGTTCAGTTCCGTAAAGGTCGAATGGACAGAAGTTATCTGCATGTGTAAAGATGTTGCACGATTTTACTGGTAAACTTCTTTCGATGAGAAGGAGGAGGAGAAACATTTATTTTTTTTTAAATAAAGGAAAGGACAAGCAGGTGTCTTTCTGCTTGTGCGGGAGGCGCCCTTATTGCACGGCTCCGGCGGCTCCTGCTGTCTCCCGGGCCCGCCACACCAGTTGCCGCTGGTTACGAGGGTCCGAACTAAGCACGGCCTCCTACTGCTCGGGTGTGGGGTTGGGTATTTGTGGGGCTGCCTTCACGTTGGGGAACGCCCATGTGGTGCGATATAGGGAGGCGTAATTGTTACAAAGGGGACATTTGTATGACTATAGAGTGGGGTGTGTTGCATGTACTCTGCTTAAATAGGGGTATGTATTGGTTTGTAATTGTCGACACGTTACGGCGTCTTCGCGTGAGAGGTCCTGTGTGGAGGTGGGTATATCGTCGTCTGTTCAATCTGTGGTGTTGTAGTATGGCGTTGTATTGCAATATGTACGGGCCCCATAGATGCGGTCGGATCCCTCTCTTGTAAACTTTTCTAGCCGAGAGTACACGGCACATAGAACCTAATCAGCATCACGTGTAAGTGCACCGCTTTTATTTCCTCTTAACTGAATGAAAATTATTGCATGTTGTGATTTCGCGAGCGCATTTCTCATGTGCACCTGTCGCGTGTTTTGCAATTGCGCAGGAGTAAGGACCGTCCGCGCTTGAGAGAGAGAGACCGGTCACAAGAGCGATCGTCACGCCAAGGGAAGTCTATAGGCGTGACCGGTTCTGAGTGGGACTACAGAGACAGGAGCCGCCAAAGGGACCGCTGCCGAGACAAGGAGAGGGAGCACGGCAGTCGCCACTAAATGTCCCTCTTCACCACCACGTGGTGAGCGTTTGCCGTGTTTCTTTTCATACTTGAAATTCAATTCAGTAGGCGCCTATTTACTTGGGTCTAACTCGCTAAAGCTTGACATGGGCATTAGAATAAAAACCAGAACGGCCCATAGGTTGTGACCTAATCCCTCCCACTTACCTTGAAACCTTGTTTCCAAATTCGGAGGCTGTGTGTCGCGATACTACGGGTGCTCCTGCACGTGCCAGATGCTTGACATGAGAAAATGAGGCTTGGGGCAATGGGAATTGCATGCAAGAAATTTTATTTTTTCATGTGAAAACAAATCGCTATTTCTTAAGTGTACCATGATAACTTGGTCAGGTAAGTCTACAAGACATTGCAATTTCCGGTTATGGTCATAACAAATTCGTGCAAGTGAAATTTGCATAAGTACATCTATTGTAAAAACCACTTTTCTAAAGCAAACCATAGTTTTCAGCAGAAAGAAGCATCGTCTGTTAGATAGAGATTTGGTAAAATGCCACGCACTGAGCTCACAGCATCAGAGGGAGGCTTTGCTTAATGTGACTCAGTCTTGAACGTTTTCTTGACTCGAGGCTTGAGACTAGAAGCAAAAAAAAAAGGAAAATGAAAATAAAATACGGAACGTGGTTTCATCAGCTGCAGGAGAAAAAAGATAGAGAGAGAGAAGAGGACAGTGAAATGCACAGATTTGGAAAGGAAACAGCTATCATGCAAAACACGACACCCACCTAGAATTTCAGGTTGCGACGGCAATGAAGCGGTCACCAACAGATTGCCGCACGACCGATGCGCTGATGATGTGTCCGTAATCGTCCACAATCCCAACATTCACTTGGATACGGTAAGTGTGGTAACACCTCAGAGTGATCTGCAAGACAAAGAAGGGCAGTTTCTGGTGTTGAGGAGTGGGGAAGGGAAGGCGTTGGTCTAGGGAACAGACTGCATGCTCATTTTTCGTTATTCTTACGACCTACATATTTACAAACAAATTGACTCTCCGTCCCAGCCTTGCGAAAGTGGAGGTCCAGCAAAGGTGTTGAAAACCAACACTGCTACTGCTAAGGGGGTTATGCGATGCTTTATTGCTTGAGAGTAATGGTAATTGTGACAGCACGCTGCCCCCTATAGCGGTGCTGCAACAACATTGAAGTCGTTTGTTAGGCTGGTTCTTTTACATACGAAATGCTAGGAACGTCGCTCCTCACGTTGCATGTTGCCATCACTGTGGCAGCTTGCGCAGCAATAATCGTTACCGGGAAATGTATGCAGGGAGCACCACGTGCATCGCATTGTTGTCAGGACCGCCTCATCAATTATGTGGTTTCGATGATTGCTTTGCGCTTGTTCTTTATCGAAATATATACTGTTCTGTATGCGTTGCATGAGCGATTACAGAGAATGTACGCACTGTTCACTTCATTTTGCTAACTGACTGAAACCTGTACCACACTGCGGTAGGTCCCGCTGCTCTTGTCTTAGCACTGTCGCCAGGATGGGCCCACAATTTTGACGATAGATGCGAACACGAAAAATGGTGACCAACTAGAGGCTAACAGTTTCGCTGTAAAATCAAAATCCAGCCTGCTTGAAGCACCAATACTTTAGTGTGCGACTGGGCAGCCTACTCGCCCCGAGTGGAGTGCCCACTTACCTGTAAGTAAAGCAGTTTAAACTGCATTCAGCGAACCGATAGCGTTCGCCATGCACACTAGTATGAACGGCACCAAACACTTCATGAATTACTTCGGTACAAAACTGGCCTGGCACCTCCTGCACTCTCAACAGGCTCCGAAAGCATGTGGATTCAATTTTTTTTTATGCGAAGCATATTACGAGAGCTCAACCCAGCTCCTCAGGCGCGGCGGTGTCGCCTTCAATACCACGTGACACCGTGACGTCACGACAGAGGAGAAACAGGGCTCCAACTCGCGCCGTCGCTCGCGGCGGTATATAAGCAGCTGCGCATGCCTCTGCTAGACACTCACGAGGTTAGATGCCTCCTGGAGACAGAGCTGCTCGGTGGAATGAGACATAGGGTAATGTAGTGAGAAACTCTATGGAATGAGAAGCGAAGGTTGCGGCGTGCTACATGGACTGATTTTCTAGGTGGCTTTGGCTGAACTCTTGCAAGATGGGCTGGGTGGGAATCGAACCAGGGTCTCCGGAGTGTGAGACGGAGACGCTACCACTGAGCCACGAGTACGATGCTTCAAAGCGGTACAAAAGCGCCTCTAGTGAATGCGGTGTTGCCTTAGAAACGAGCTGTTTCTAAGGCTCAGGCGTGCGTCGCTTGCTCAGGCGCACATTTCGTTGCCGCGCCGAACGCTGCGCGTTGCTCGACGCTCACCGCGTCCAATGCGGGGCGCGTAGTCGCTGCGCCGTAGCCCATTGTCTTACACCCATTGGCGGGTCGACGGGAACGCTGTCGCGTTCCACTCTTGAAGGCGAAGCAGAGTAACGCATGGGTTGTTTCTTCGTCTAGCCGAACCAAATAAAGCCAAGCAACAGCAGTTCACCAGGCTAAACAGTGGTTCAACAACTAAAATAAAGGCTAGTATGCTTCGCATCCTGGGCTTAACCTTAGCTAAGCCACAGCCATTCTTCTTTTTGTATACCACTCGCTATTTGTTACCAGAGTCTAGTCAAACCCACAACCTAGTGCTATCAAGCCACACTGCACAAACCCTGTACAAAATGAATCAAACGCAAACATAGAGGCATGTTAGTGTTCCACTGGTGAAGGAAATGACAATGCAGGCCATCCTGAAACAAGCTAAGGGTGCATACACATTGAACCTGCCGGTGCCATGCTGTCGGTAGTACTCATCGCTTTCTCTCTCTACTTAAGGACAAGGGTTCATTGAGCAGAATGCAATTATGCATTTTTTCATTGAGTCATAATTGAGTAAAGCATGTTGTTTCGGATTTCATTGTTTCGGATTACATGGGAATCCGTTTCCACAGATTCCCATGTAAATTTACGTACGGAAGTGCCACCGTTAATGAAATTTTCTGCCTGCATTCGCGCTGTTTCGGTAAATACTCTGCGACGGTGCCTGACGCTGCGTCGCGATCATTGCAAACTAGGTAACGTATTCCGCAACTGTTCTTAGTCGTTCTGCGTGGGAATGAAGCAGGCCGTCAATGCACAAAGCATTCGCTTCTTTTTTTTTTTTTGAGGGGGGGGGGGGGGAGGGGCGTGGCGAAAGGTGTGCACCGATCTAAGGTCGTGCGCAGGCGTTTCTGATTTTTTATTTGTTCTGTTTGGTCTTAAAGCATCTCTCCTATAACAATATTGCACGAAACAAGGGCCCGGACTCCGTATACTTAAAGCGGTTGTTGATGACTGCGCGTGCGAGTTTCCCGACCGCACGCGAAAGCGCTAATCGCGCTGGAAACGGGGCGCGCTGGCACACTCACCGTCCCGTTCACATATTGTAAATCGACACTACTGAAATGTTTCCGTGTCATGTGGCCTTTTTGACAAGCATTCCGCAACTAAGCTGGTGCGTGGAGCCATGTATCTCGTTTTGAATGCACACATTGCGGCAAGGGGGGGTACTGCGCTTTCTTTACATCCGAACGTTACCGATTAAGTGACTGGTGTCAATTCTCGTACATCGCGTATAAATTACAAAACGTAAGGAGAAATAGTAATCTTTGCGGCGCCGGTTACATCGCAGACTAACTTTTATGGTATGCGGCGGGCCTCTTACGGCGCGCTTGTCCGCAGGCAGAGTCACTTGACCTGGACAGCCGCGCTTGTCGTCTCTCGTATTCCACGCCAAATTATATGGCCAGCGTTAAACGTAGCCTCTCCTTCGAAATCGCATCGCTGCGTGTCCTTGGGAAGGTCAAGGACCGCGCTTAGAGATACCAGAGGCCACCTGCTTCTGCAGGTGCGCACGCTTTCGTCTCGCCTCATCACCTCTATCCCCGCCATATTGAAACGTTCTCCGCGCCACCTATAGGCGCTGGAAAGTGCGAATCACTCGGATGCATTAAATTTCATCAAAATCTGTCCGTGAGTGATCTCAGAAAAACGTTTTTTTTTTTTTTTGCGTTGAACAGGCCGCGTCGGAGTTTGCGCCCGAGCTAAATATAAGGCTGGGTGCCTCAATGCGCGCCTCCTGCCCCGCTCCGTGCAGGGTGGCCGCATTCTTTGAACGGATCGTTTCTGCACCGCTCGCCTTTTTCCATCTCAGTTTCAACGGCCACTACGTCGTGAATTTTGCAAGATTACTAGATGCTGCGCGCTGCGGTTCTCTAATACTTCGACAAATGGCTGGCGATTTTTTTCATGTTACAGACATCGAAAAAGAAGGCTTCTATGGACGGTGAAGATTAAACAGCACAATTACGTCGACGCCAACGACGGCCTCGTGTCCGTGGGTAGTTCGAGTAAGCCTTACAAAAATGCCTGTTAACATTATTTAGAACTTCTACCAACTTTCTATTTACTTTATTGACAGTCTATTTACATTTACATTCTGGTAACATTTGTTCATACACTGTCAAAATACTTATTTCTTACTTTTGTATTAAGAATATTTTAATAAATACACCGTTAAAAGACTTCCTTCATACTTTTGCACATAGAATATTTTAAGTGCCCCATCAACATGTCTTCTAGCTTTTGTCTATATAACAACTTTAGTACTGCGTCAAAAGGCTCGTTACTTTTGTGTAAAGAATGCTTTACTATACATCATGAAAATAGTTTTCCTGAAGGACATGTATACTCAGTATGTCCACAGCTCGTACTGTTTGCCGAAAAATATTAAGAATTGGAAGTAACTTGAGAGTTTTTGATAATTTTTTCTAACACACATTAATGCCGATATATGACATACTCAGGAATCAAGCTCTTTGTTTTAAATCGTAGCCCCAATCCAAGTCGGTAGCGAAGTGTTGACGGAGTGCTACTAAAAAGTTTAAAGAAATATGTTCGTAAACAGTTAGAACTAACCATTTTAAAGGTTCTACTGGATTACGTGAGCGTGCGGTGACGTCGGCACACTCCGAGAAATTTGTTTGCGCTACACCACCTGACCGGTGTGATAGCGGAGAACTGTGCAGGCCGCGCACCAGCTGCCCAGCTTCATCCCGGCCTTAGGGCTGGTTAACTAAAAGCCGATTTACGCTTGAGCCGTGACGCGTGCGGTCGTGCAGAAAAACAGCGCATTTCGCACACTGGTTCACAAATTTCGGTATACGCTTGGCTCGCACATGCAGTGTAAACCGAAATGTGTGTACCAGTCTGCGAAATGCGCAAATTCTCACCTGGCCACATGCGGGTGAGGCGGGTGGTGCGGCGTGGGGCTCGAGCGTAAATCGGCCCTTACCCCGCACTGCTATTGCAAGGCCGCCAATTAGCTTTGCAACGAGGTAATCGGATCAGTGCACTCCGCGATATAAATAGCACGCCCTATGCTGGGACGTGTCAGCACAGTGGCGTCACGCTATTTGTCAAAAAGAAGAAAAAGAGCCGGAACTCATGGTAACACGGCGCTGGAACGTTGTCGCTCAAATATCCAGAAGGCTGCAAAATACAGCTGCTGCTCAGTGAGCGCACAGGTAGAACAGAAAGAAAAGTTGAACTCTGTGCAGGTAACACCTTTCTGTGAAAAATAATGAAATTACCCTTACCGTATAAAAAAAATTTAGCTTCATACGCGACCCTATTCGCACGCTTTCGTCCCTGCCTCCTACCGACGGCATCTGCACGTTAAAGGTAACTAATAGGACGTTGCACCTAAATGAAGGCAAAGTAACGATGTCAACTGATCTACTTTACGGCGATGGTAGCTTGCAGTGTGTGAAAACAGATTCAAAAGAAATAATTATGCACTCCTAATATTCAGCGATTTCGTTTCACAACACAGCAACAAAATTTTGAGCTCCAACAAGGGGTCACCATGACATCCGTAATTATGGCATTCCAGATACCAAGAGCCAGGATATCAAAGGCCATGATTCTGCCGTGCTTCGGGCGCCTGAAAACTGCTAACGTCATAGCCGCCACGCTTCGGACATGTATTTGACTATAAAAATATTGCTACAATAGGCTTCAGCATTATTTTGCGCTGGACGCCTTGGAGCAAAATTTTGTCTTTGAAAGCGACAAGCGCTAAAGGATGTTCTTGCGCAAAATAGGATAACCACATAATTTATTTAATACGACATTATTTTTCTATGTTTATTACATTTGGAGAAAAAAAAAGCCGGTTTTCAGAACAATATTTGCCTCGAAGTATAAAAATATACAGTCCCTAAATGCACAACAAAATTGAGCCGGCTGTCTTGTCAGGTGTTATTTTTTCAACCTCTGCCACGAGGTACATTCCTCAAAGTGCAGTTCCCAGAAAGGGGTGCGGACAAAAAAGCCGGCCGCATTTTTCACCGAGAGGCGACGAACGTCTAGGTGTGAGTCATAATACCATCCCAAGGCGGGAGGGAGGGGGGAATATTTCGGCGTAAAAAGGGGCTTCAGTTCTGCGGCGGTCAAGGCGAAGAGGATAGATGGAAAGAATGACACCTGCCTATCTCGCGCATGCGCACAAATTTGACATGGTCCGAGTCGAGGCAAAGCAGGAGCCCGTCGCAATCGACCGTACCACGCCAGCTTCGCATAGGAACTGATGGCAATTCTTCGTGATTTGGGAGAAGAAACGTACGCTTAATTCTGTGCTGCAGAATTAAGCGTACTTTCCCAAATCACGAAGAATCGTCATCAGTTCCTTTGCGACGCTGGCATGGTACGGTCGGAACGATGTAGGTGTTTCGTCGCACATTGTAGCAGCAATCTAGCTATTTTTGCTGCTGTTTATGCTTATGCTGTGGCTAATTCATCGTTGCAAGCCAACCAACCAGCAACGTGTTTGCGAAGCCCACGGTGCTTTCTTCGTTCCGTGATGTGAACGTTTCTGCAGCTTCTCTGCCAGCTGCGATGCAGTGTCGTGTGAGGCGATTTATTATTGGCACCGTCCGTGTTTTAAACTGCACACGGCACAAATAGCGAACAACTGTTCCTCAAGACAGCACTGCGTTGAAGTTTTATCTGTCTCCAAATTATGATAGAAGATATGTACTTTTCTATCATTCTTCTTAAACATGTCATTTTGATGTTATTTTCCTTCAGTTTCTTATGCTGTATTTCGGCAGGTTATTATTGCGCGAACAGTAACGACGTCAAATGTTTTAAGAACAATTTTCTAACATACTTTAACTATGCCGCGTCATGCGGTTCGCTTGAAGTTGCTATAAACCCGAAGCGTACAAATACTTCGTTTTCACAGCGTTCTTAATGTCTGGTAAATATTGTCTGATCATGAACTCATTCTTTGCCCTTTCCTACTCTGGTTGTACAGGATGAGGACGATGTACAGGACGGTTCACAATGACATACGGTTCAGCGAACCGGTTCACAATGACATAGGTTGCACTGGTTAGACAAGTGTGAACGTGAAAGAAAATCGTTCGCACTTGTCTAACCACTGCAAGCTATGTCATTGTGAACCGGTATTTTTTGACACTGATATTTTGTTTTCGAGTAAAAATAAACGAACACGTCAAATTACAGAAGCGTTCCATATAATAAGGCGTGCTTAAAAATGCATCAGTCAGCCGTTGGTTGCTATCACTGACAAAGAATTCGTATTCTTGAATATTGCTTCAAGCTCTGTAATCCGTTTATAGATACGATTTGCACATGCTCGGTGCAGCTAGCTGGCGCTTTTACGTTCTCTTTCCTAAAAATAAACAGTTGCGAGTAAGCGCTCGCGCGTCCACCTTCTCTGCGTCCGTGTATATCGTGTGCGCTACAAGTTTCACCATGAATAAACCACGTAATTGACTTTTAAGCGAGTAAATTATTTATGCAGATAGTTGGTTAAGAAAACATTTCGAGAAACTGAATTTATTCAGGCCACCACATTGGGGGCTATAACAATAGTTTTAGGCTGCTCCCTTTTTAGCGGTCACGACCTTGCACCCTTTCTTAATTTTAATAACACGTAGAAAATACAACGCAGCAAAGGATATGCATTGCAAAATGCGCCCCATCCTTGCTATCTCCTCTGCAAGTAAACAGGGATGACGGTTACAACTTTAGACTTCATGTGAACCTTGTTAAAAAGCTGTTCTACATCTGTGATGTGCTAACCTGAACATGATGTTAACACTGACCATTTTGTTTCTCTGCAGGCTTCACTCTGCAACCATTCTGAGACATCAGCTCTGAATGTAAGCTCCTTATCTCTCAGGGATCCATGCGTTAGTTGCAAGGACGCGTTGCAAGTAACACTATCAGACATGCTCCGACAACTCGACGTAAGTTCCGCACACCGTTCAACCTATTTGTTACGTCACGGCGTCTGTTAATTGATCCATATTCTATAACAGCGAAAATTACCGTAATCAGAGTTTCTTCTCCTTGGGGCGTTTGGCCATGCGTGCCGCATTTCTTTTTTAAACAAGTTGTAGTGACCAGGCAGAAATCAGGACAGGGGAAGGGGAGTATTCTGTAAGGGTCCAACAAATGGACATGTCGATTTCGCCCACTGCTAAAGTTCTGCTTAGCTGGACTGGAGTGCGCGTCAGAAGGAAACAGGCGGCTGCAGCCAATTCAGCAGCAGACGAAATGGAAATGTCGACTAGGTGGCCACTTGTAGGATAGCCCCCTCCCCGAGGTGCCTACGAGTATAATTGTAAGACCACGTTCCTCCCTGGGCTAACAAAAAATCGTACAGGACAGTACGACTTGTAGCACCCACGCCGTCATGTCTTGCTCACGGATTCCCCAAATGTCGCCGGGCCAGCTTTGAGCGATAGCACACTGCACTAGACTGAATATTTACGGCACTAGAGCTAGGTAAAACCCAGGGCCTTCTGACCAGGGTGTTAGTGCAAAGCGTACGCTTCTTCAAACTCGCTAAGTATTGTGCACCTTACGAACGGCGACCTAACTAGCAAGCGCGACTAAAATGGGGAGCGGCGGACGAACTCTTACCGGAGGCGGGTTCGGGATGTTTTTCTCGTTGGAGAAGAGCTTGAGCTTGGAAAAAGACAGCACCCGGCCGTACAACCAGAAACCGGGCCGCGGTGAATCCGGGTGGCAGTACTGACCAACTGCGCAAGTCCAAGGATACACTTTAGGCCTTAAATTCACTTCGCCACAAACAGACAAACACAAAAATGTAAAGAAAAACGCCTCTCTCGGGAGGCGGCGATAAGGCCGACGACGATAGCGTCTCGCTCACACTTACCGCATTGGCGCCCAGTGTAATCCGTGAAGGTGAGCCAGACCGTGTACTGCCACTTATCCACCAAGTTTGTAATCCGAAACTCAGGCGCTGGCTTCATGAACCTGCATGCGAGGGAGATAGTCGAGGCACGGTTATTTTTGACGAACACCATTATCACGCGATGAATACGCAAGCACGTCTCGAAACGAGCAGCTATAACACGATGATTGCACGATGCCATGCTGAGAAAGACATGAACAGACAGCAATATGCCTGGGTCGTGCATAGGCGATTGTTCCTAGAATCTGAATTACGCGTTGCCTGTTGCCATGAACATGGGTGACCCAATAAGGTTGTCCTCAACACTGCTGAATCGGTGTAAACTGCAGGGATACCTTCTCAAATTGAGACGGTGATTATCGTTCGTGTCATTACTGTCCACTGTCTTTTTTTCAGACCAACATGTACACCACGATGTGGAAGGTGAGGCTTCTCGGCAGGAACGCTAATGTATGTACGGAAAGCTCATGCCAACAACAGAAGCAAGCATGCTAACCTGTGGAGTAGGATATTTCAACGCTTCTGAAAGCGAACCGTTTTGGGATCGGCCCCTTGCACAATGGCGCGTAACCGCGTCGGCTGTAAAAAACACTCGCCTGCCCTGTGTGTGTATCAGCAGTTCTATCCTATGCAGCAGGAACTCGTGCTTGTTGACGAGGATGACATGGGGAAGCATGGCCGGCAGTCTCTCCACGATCGCCCGCTGTGGATCCACCTTCTTGGGAGGGAACTGGGGCCAATCGCTCCAGTCGTTAACTTGGTCCGGGTGGTCACTAGGAAAGTCCGCCGGACGGACGAGGTTTGGCTGAATCCAGATCTGTGGCTCGCTCCTAACGACGACGGCTGCGGTGCCGGAGGTAGACGGCACGCTTTCGATGTCCCTTGACTGGGACGCTCCGCCCGGTCGCTCGCTCCTAACGAAGACGGCTGTGGTGCCTGAGGTGGACGGGTGCACGCTTTCGATGTCCTTCGACTGGGACGGGCCGGCCAGTGGCTCGCTCCCAACGACGACGGCTGCGGCGCTGGAAGTGGACGGCACGCTTTTGACGTCCTTTGACTGGGACGGGCCGGCCGACGCGACGTCGCTGTTTCCGCTGTCACTGCCGGAAGAGCTGCTACTGCTGCTTTCGTCGCTGCTGCTATCGTCGCTGCTGCTCGTCGACAGCTTGCCACCGATTCCCATAAGCATGGCGTAGCCGTACAGACTAGGGTCGAGCCCAGCAGCAGCGGAGGTAGAAGCACGGCCCGAAGACGCCATCCTCGAGGCACAAGTGGAGTTGGCGGAGTGTATCGTACCGTTGTCAGATGGGAGGAGGACTTGGCACCTTTGAGGGCACCGCGTCCATGAGCGTACATATCTCATCAACCCATCATCATCCGATACGTCGACCCCGGTACTCCCCCACAAAAACCCGGGTTGACTGGGTGGGGGGACTTGGTTCGGGCCAACGGTCCTTCCCGGACAAGGGGGCTGTTGTGGTGCAGCAACACAAAGTTACCGCACGCAACACACAAACAGCCATGCTGGTCGTACAGGACTCGAGCCTGACTGACCTTCGGACTGCCTCGGCGCAAAAGAGGCCAAGGCATACAACCATGCAGAGCACCAAAGCCGTCCACGGAGCAGCGCGACCAACCAAGGGTGCGCCGCCACCGGTTCTAGCTCTGGGTTCCACTGAACCAAACAAAACCCCGTAGATCGACTGGCGCACACGGCCGAGTCGAGCGACCTTAGGAGCATGCATCATAACTTAATGGAAAGCTTTCCTTTTCACGCATCGCGACTGTGCCAGTCGTTGTTTCTTCTCCGACCGACTCGTGACAGTGGTGGCGTGATCGGCACGAAGGTGGCGTGACTTGTGCACTCGAGCTTTGGTGCTGCGGATCCCCTCCACGTGGGCCCCTCTCGGAATGGTTGGATAGGTGTACGGCGCGGATTCTTCTAGACTCCAACCCGCTGTCTCCGATTCGGTGAGGTGTTCCGGTGGCTGTTTTTTGTCCTTGGTTTTTTCCAGTGTTTAGCTGAGGGTTCCTAGCTTCCTACCTTGTGTAGTGTTAGCTTAAACTTCGGCTAGGCACGGGCGCCACGTGGTTTTCACCGCGATGGTGGCCCCTTCGCGGCTTCGGCCGCTTACGTTTTTCGGGCGAGTTCCGAAAGGCGCTTCCAACGTAGATGTTTGCAAGGCGCTCGTAAAGCGCTTTTCGTTGAATGACCTTAAGTCAGTGCAGGACTTCGGTGCAGGAAGGTTCGAAATAACGTTTAAGAGTAAGGCCGCGGTTGATCGCTTCTCAGCTGATCCCGCACTGCAGGTTCGTGATGTGGAAGTTCGGTTTGAGTATAGAGGTGTGCGTGTGAAGTTGGTTAGGGTGTTTGGCTACCCCGCGGATCTTCCGGACCAGGCTCTCGTCTCCGAGCTAGGGGTCTTCGGAAAGGTTCATGGGATCTCCGAAGAATGCGTGCCCGGTTTCCCTGCCGTTGGCACCGGTAACCGGCGCATTCGGATAGAGATGACGCGGCCCGTTCCTAACCTTCTTCGTGTAGGTGAGCGTGTCGTTCAGTGTGAGTACGAAGGTGTAGTTAGGTTGTGCCGTAGGTGTAACTTGGCAGGACACCACGCCGCCGCGTGCGACACGCCTCAGTGCGCCCGCTGCGCGCAGTTTGGCCACGCGTCCTGCGACGCGGCGTGCGTACGTTGCGGCGGCGACCATGCGGTTTCGGCGTGTAGTGTCCGCACCTACTCGTCAGTAACCGCGAGGCCAGAACAGCAGAAACCTGCCGTCGCGGAAGCGGTTACTTCGCCGGTAGCTGCTACGGTTGCTGCCTTGGAGGAAGGAGAGAGCCAGGACTCCTTGAGCGTGGTCGATGCCGCCGGGAGCGGCGGCGATTCCGTGGAAGCTACCGAGGTCGCTCCCCCTTCCGTCACGGCAACTTGCGAGGGGGCGGCGGGCGAGGAGGCTGAAACGGCGGTCGCTGTCGCCTCCGTGGCTGGTGTGCCTCTCGCTACGCCGGCCGCTATCCCGGGCGCGTCCCAACCGCTGACTGGTGCGACTGACACTGCTCGTCGGTCGAACCAGAAGCGTAAGAGCCGGCGCGCACACCGCGCTGGTTCCGCTGCCAGGGCGGCGGCCGGGGAGCGTGAGTCGAGCTCGGACGAAGGTGGCTCCCAAGGCTCGGAGACTGGCGCTCCTGAACTGAAGCGCAGTGCCGTTGATACTTCCGATTCTGATACCGAGGTCCCATCGGACACGGAGGGTTCTCCTCCTTGTCCCAATTGCGGATGGGGACGGTGCGATTGCTCGTTACTCTCGGACAGAACCTATGAGTCTACTGATGAGGGGTCTCCAAGTTCGGAGACCCTCTCATAAGTAGTCTTTGCTTATTTGTCGTTAGCGGCTAGTATTACCTAATACTAGCCTGCTCTCTATTTATTTTCCTAGCTCTTTTCGTCTTCCTTTTGTTTCTACTAGCTTCTAGCTAATCTCTTTCTCCTTTAAAATGGCTTCTTCTCTCACTATAGCTACATTTAACTGTCGGGGTTTGTCGCGCGCTTCTAAGCAGTTAGAGGTTGTAAATTTGGCTAAATCCAGAAGGGTAGATATTCTCGTATTGCAGGAAACCTACATTCATAGGCTAGGCCAGATCAGCCACTTCGACCGGATTTTTCGCACTCGGTCTTACTGGAGTTATGGCGCGACGGGCAGCCGGGGTACGGCCATCGTTTTGATGCCGCATTTCGACGGCCTTGTTATTCGCCATGCCAGGGATTCCGAGGGCCGCGTCTTGTCGATGGATCTTGATTGTGGCATTCGAATTGTTAACGTGTATGCTCCAAACCATGCTACAGAACAAAAAGAGTTTTTCGGTACATTAGAACCCTATTTGGTCGGCCCCTCTCGACTAGTTCTTGTAGGCGACTTCAACTGTGTGTTAGAACTGGTAGACCGCCTCTCGCGTAGAGGGACTCCAATAACGAAAGATAAGCGTGGTAATGCTGTACTGCGAGACCTCGTCGATGGGCTGGGACTGGTCGATGCTTGGCGCGTGCTTCGCCCTGGACAGTCAGGAATGACATGGACGGGGAGGGGTGGGCAGAGCCGCATCGACCGTTTTTACATCTCGTCGTCACTGGCTCCCAGTATGCATTCTTCGTGGTTGATTCCTTCTGCTCTTAGCGACCACAGCTTCCTATTTCTACGGTTTGCCGATTCTAGCTTAGTACCAAGAGCAAAGAGACCGTGGCGTTTAAATCCACGTCTCCTAAAAGATAGGCAGGCAACCGCAGAGGTATCATCCATACTATTTCGATCGCTTCATAACACAGCGAATCTAAGTGGTACGGAATGGGATGACGTGAAAGTCAGGGTGCGTGAGTGCTTCAGGTCTTGGGGCAAGCGTCGGGCGCGCGAGGAGCGTGAGGAGATAAAAATCGTCTCCGACGCGATCCTCCTGCTCTCGAGGCCACTGTCCGGCGGGCCTGGAGTCGCTCCGGCGCTGGCCTCACTCCGAAAGGAACTTCGCATTCTCCTGCAGCGACGCTGGGATGGCTTGAGGGCCACAACCCGGGCAGAGCTGTGGGAAATGGAAGCGTGGTGCAGCAGAAATGTCCTACGTAAACATCTTTCAAGGAAGAGCACAACTCTCTCTTCCCTAATAGATCCACGCGATAATAGCATAGTCGACTCACCAGACGGAGTGCTTGCACTGGCGAGGCAGTTTTACATGTCTTTGTATGCCGAACCAGTTGCCTCTCCAGCTGTTTTTCCCTTTGTTTTACCAGCTGAGCCGCCGCAAGTGTGCGACTCAGCCATAGATGAGGACGAGCTATTTTGTGCCCTGAAGTCTATGAAGCGCAATCGCAGTCCAGGTTCCGATGGTCTTACAGTCGAGTTTTATGTTAAATTTTGGACAATGTTAGGGAAGCCGTTCACATCACTGGTGAACCGGCTACTCAGTGAAGGGACTTTGTCAGCGTCTCAACGAGAAGGGCTAATCACTCTCCTTTGCAAGGACGAGTCGAGGAGCACTGATCTGCGAGCATGGCGTCCAATCACGCTTCTGAACTGCGATTATAAGCTCATAGCAAAGTGTCTGTGTACGCGACTCACACCAGCGCTCAGCACTGTTTTGGGTCCGTACCAGGCATGCAGTGTCCAGGGGCGCTCTACTCAGCTTCACGGTATAGCATTGAGGGACCTTCTCCTGTGGGCAAACACCAGGAAACTTCCAGGTATTCTTTGCTCCTTTGATCAGGAGAAGGCTTTCGACATTATTAGCCATAGGTACCTTTTCCGTGTTTTGGAAGAGGCTGGTTTTAGTGTGGGTTTTCGGCAGATGGTCCATGCTTTGTATTCTCGACCGACTTCTGCTGTTGTCATACGGGACCGCGTCTCGGAGGCGTTCATTGTGGGGCGTGGTGTACGGCAGGGGGACCCCCTCTCACCTGCCCTCTACGTGCTCGCTTTTGAACCGCTTCTGCAGAGGTTGTCTTGTGACCGCAGAATTGGCAGGTTCCTACTCCCACCAGGTTCCCCTCCGGTTGCGCTATTTGCCTATGCGGATGACTTGTCCATTGTCGTCCCGGACGAAGCATCAGTTTGCGGCGTCTTGGAGGTCATGGACAGTTACTGCGGGGCGAGTGGTGCAAGGTTGAATAGGTCGAAAAGTGCAGCCATGTACTTGAACTCCACTCCGTCCAGTCCGCAGCCCGTTCATGGTCTCCCCGTGAAAACGCGGCTGCGCATTCTAGGCTTCCAATTCGAACCAGATGGTCTGTCTCCTGAAAACTGGCAACAGGCTAAGGAGAAGCTTGAAACCAGAATTCAGCAGTTCAGCGCGTTGTCATGCCCATTGACTGCTCGAGCGACAATCCTGCGCTCACTTTTGTTTTCATTCCTGACGTATGTGGCGTGTGTGTCTCCTGTTCCAACCCGAACCAAGCTCATCTTGGAGAGGGTTCTCTTTCGCTTCCTTTGGAAGGGTACAACTGGTTGTGTAGCTAGGCGGGTGCTCAAGCTGCCCAGGGATAAGGGAGGACTCGGAATTCCCGACCTGGGCATCGTGGCTACCGCACTACACGTCAGATGGACCCAGGTCGCTCTTAACTCGGATATGCTCCTGACTCGAAGCTTTACCTCGTTTTTCCTTAGCACCCGACTCCGCTTGTTTTCGCAGAGCACATTTTCCCACTGTGCTCCTCGTTCAGGAACCCCATCCACCATTTATGCGGCGGCTGCCAACTCTTTGGTCAGCCTCCGCACGGTTCGCCCCGACATCGACGTAGTTTCAACTCCACTCCAAGAGTTAGTAGACATCCTCACCCCAGGCCTCCCCCCGCATTGCCATATGTATGACCTGTCCATTCACAGGCCAAACTGGAAGCTCATCACGGCCAGTTTCCTCGACGCTAGGCGTGCCACTTTCATGTATCGCCTGGCGCGAGGGTGCCTGCCGTTGGGCTACAGGCCCTTCACAGCCGTCCCGGTTCGTGGAGCGTGCCCGTTCTGTGGCGCTCGTGAGGACACGGTTCATGCGTTTGCGCAGTGTTTGCTTCCTGCAGCTCTTCTCCGTAGGATTGCTAGTCTTTTTAATCTCCCTGGCATTCCCTATCAGACAGTCCGATTTTTGCACCCTTTGCCTAATCAGGCGGTCAACCAGTTCGTGCTTCTCCTCGCTGAGTGCTCCTACCAAGTCTGGTTGGCACGCTGCGATGCAGTTTTCGGGAGGGGGGCGCCGGGCCTTCACGAAGTGCTTGCGAAAGCACGGAAGGAGGTCTGGTTCCATCTCACCCGGGAGCGGCAGCGCTTGGGCGAGAAGAAGTTTCTCGAAGTGTGGGCCCGTCCTGCGGTAATTTTTGATGAGTCAGGAGTGTATCGTAGGGAGCGCGACTTCAGCAGGTCTCCGATGGTCGAGCAGCTGCCGTTTGCTGTGCAGCGACTTGTTTTATGGCGTGCTCGGGAAGTGGGCTACTGCAGAAGGCATGGGCATTGCTTTTTTTTGCTATGTTGACGGCTTTGAAAGTATTTGGCACGTGCCCACTCACGGGTTCGATTTCAATTGGTGCCCATTGGTGTATAGCTTAGTTGGCTTTTCAACATAGGCGTGTCCTCGTTCTACGATTTTCTCCTCTCCCTCGAACCGCAGGTGGCCGAAAAACTTGTCTCGAATTTTTCCTTTATTCTGACATACTGGACGAACATGTGCCCCCCTCCCCCCTTTCTTTTTTGGAGGACGTATGACCGGCGGGAAAGGACACTTCAAGGTCGATGGCCTGCTGTATTGCAAACTGAGTCATGGTGATTCAGCGGGTGTATATTCTCGGAAAGAGCATGGATAGCAGAGAATAAAGGAGACGAGATGGTATGGCACCTTAGCGTTTGACAGCTGCAAATCACCGTGATCTCTCGCAAAAGCAGCGCCTGCCTTTTTACGAATGTGTAAGTGCAGAGGGAAGCTAGATACTCGACTAGATTAGCTAGACTGGAAGAGAGGAGGGTGAGGGGAGGGAGAAAGTGGTTAGAACCGACGCAGTGAGTTAACGAGGCCTCACCACCCTTCGCTTGCTTCTCCCATACAATAGAGGGGGCGGGAATAAATTAAATAAATCGTAAAGAAAAGATAAAATAAAGAAAAAAAGCGGTGAACAATAAAAGTGTACCCGAAGTCGTAGATAACAAGAAGAGGCCAGAAGAACGAGTTTTCTGCGCTGGTGCTTGACATTTCCTTGGTCTTCGAACAAAATCATGTTTGCTGGCAGTACTCCCCAAGATCTTCGAAGCCGTTGCTAAACTTTCAATCCAAGCATTCCTAAGTAGTAAAAAACGGAATTGCCATGTCGTGCCTGAAGTCTTTTCTCGACCAGATCCTGCATGCACAAAATGAGCGCCAGTTTTAATGAAGCAGGTTATCCTTGTGTAGCAGTGGCCACTGCGGCTGAGCGCCTAAAGAAGTCGGTTTCGAGGGGGATGTACGCGATTACAGAAAGCAGTAATTAATAGCAAAAAAAAGAGTAGTGGCTATTCCGCATATTCATTCGGTGTCGCGCAGGCTTAAAAATGTTGCAAGTAGATATTATGTTAATGTTACTTTCACTGCTCCCAATAAGCTAGATAAGATATGCGCTGCCGTACTGAGGAAAAAGAAGCAGGTAAAAGGCAAACAACGAACAGATATTTGTCCAGAAGCAAAATAAGAACAACAGTTTTACTGACTGTCGTATGGGTGTGGTTTATAAAATACCCCTTAGCTGTGGCTAGTTCTACGTAGGGCAAACGGGACGGTGTATCAATCAGAGGCTAATGAAACATAAAAGGTCGTTAACCAGTGGATCGCCTTCTAATCTTTCGCTACATTGCCAAGATTGTAACTGCACGCCAGAGATAGATGAATGCGCGATATTGCACAGGCATAAGAATGAAAATACGCGTCTTACGGTAGAGGCCTGGCATATCTATAATGGCAGAAGTGCGTGCGTGAGTAAGCCTTCGATTACTTTACACAAGGAAGAGATTAAGTGCCTTAACAGTTATCTCTCACGTAGACCGGCACGTGTACCCGACTGACACGTGTTGTTACCATTCCTGATCGAGCTTGCGCAGATGAGTTTTGTGTCTTCTTTCTTTTTCGCCTCTGTGCTCCATTCAGTTGATAGTCGGCGTTCGTGTTGTCCACTTCTCTTCTCTTGTGCCCTGTCTGCACGCCTCACCTCTTTTTTGCATAATGAATCCTTACCAACTAGCTCAGCTTTCTGTCATTCTAAGCCTGGAAGGAGATGTAAACTATCCTCTTTCGCGCCTCTCTTAAGGAAGTTATAAATATAATAATCGCGCATAAGATAGCGAATAGTTAAGCTGTTATATAATTGTTGACGAAGTTGTACGAGAGGATTGTTCGTTATTGAAGTATGGTATAACTCTTGCTGAAGTAGACGATTGTGTTAGACTAGAGGCATCTGTATAGGCATGGTACGTATCCTGGATGCAGCATATGGGGGGTCATCACTTCTAAGCTTTCCCGAATGTTTTAACATAATCCCTGTTGCAGATAGCGTAATTCTCGTCCTTGAGCTGGATTATACGAAGAGGCGGACATTACTGGAAGGAGACATCAAAACACACATGTTAGAATAATTAACACAAATTCACTAATAAACTTCATAAATATTTACGGCATGTAGCGCGATTTAGGAATCGTAGCCGGTGAATTTACAATGAATATCCACTTGTATCTCCAGGATGACACCAGTTTCGATTTATAATTTCCCAAAGTGTGGGACAAAATACATGCGCGTTCTAGTTACTCTATTTTTCAACGCGTAGACGTGCGTTTCGTTAAAAAGTCAAACAACAGTGAATTCTCACTGCGAGCTTGATGGCGCATATCTCAAAACTGGTGTCATTATGGAAATTTATTCCAAATGGATACACCTTGATGCAATCTGTGAAATGCAATTATATGCCGTTATGTTATTAATTAAGAAGCTAACTTATGATTTTTTTTAAATTAGCAGATTATGTGTTTCGCTTTCAGCAGCGACTATGCCCGCCTCTCTGATTAATCCAGCTCAAGGACTGCAACTATGTCAACTGCAACAGGCGATTAAAAGAAATCAAAAATCCGGAAAACCTAAATATTATCATCCCGAAATATTTGGTATAGTGCTAGTTGTTGCGTAGCTTTAATGAAACCTGTCTCGTTTTGTAGTTATACCATCTATTGCCAACTCTATTTTTGGGAAGGTAAGCCCCGATTTGCGAAACTCATTTTTCTGAAGGATGTAGAGATAGCCTTGGATTTTTTTATGGATACGACTTTCGCCCCTTTTCATTATATTTAAATCCAATGGGTGATTTTCCATTTTCAGATTGAGGGAAAAAAAAGGAGAGATGTTTTTCTGAAGTTCTCCGAACTGGGCGGTGTTTCGCGAGCCTCTATAAGAAGGCAGCTACAAGTCGCGCGCGGAACTCCTAGGCGTTAGTGTTCCTGTATATGCTCCCATATACAGGAACACTACTAGGCGTATGCTAAGAAATCTCACGCAAAGTCTTTGGAGCCGCTCTTACCAAGTTCGGGAAAGTCCGCGCTTTCATCAAGGTGACCTCGAATCGAGACAGAAGAAATTTCAGACCAGCGCGACTCTCGACTGTGCAAGTGATGGTTGAGCATCATTTGTACTACATCGCGGCATCGACTCTGTCAACAATTGAACACCTTTGGTTTTTTTTTTGGTTTTTTTTGTTTCTTGAAGTGACATTA
The DNA here is from genome assembly GCF_038994185.2 of Dermacentor albipictus. NCBI lineage: Eukaryota > Metazoa > Arthropoda > Arachnida > Ixodida > Ixodidae > Dermacentor > Dermacentor albipictus. Next base: position 103,208,170 of record NC_091823.1, read on the forward strand.
GACGGTAATGTGCAGCGATTCCTTTTACGAAATGTTGCGACTTTCGTATCATATTCACCGCCGAAGACCGGCCGATCGTGGTGATAATGCAGGGGGATCAAAATAAGCAATATAATTGGAATCGAAACATCCCATTATCGCGTCCCTGGACGCACTTCCTAATAGAAACTGCGATAACGGTAGAGATATCGAGACTTAGCGCACGCAATGTCAAGATGTCGAGAACACTGCCTGTCCTCGCATCGGTGTACGACATCTTTTTTGTCTGACAATGGATGACGCGAACATGGATGCACAACCAACGTGTGCACGTGAGCTTTCGGCGGCCGTCTGTGGCGGATGCTGACCAGCTGCTGTGGCTGCGTATTCAGGGGCTTAAAGACCACGAGAGAAAAAAGTGCTTAGAGGTGTACGGATATACGGACAGACCAACCCACAGACTCTACGAACGGTTGATTCGGGCAGTGGTCTCGTCAAGCGGTTGATTCCGTTTTTTACCCATAATTCATTCCGCGAAGTTTTCCATCAAATAAATTGAATTGAAATTATTTATCCGTCATGGGTCCCACAGGGAACTTACGCTGCTTCTTGTCGATGAACGACGGCACGCTTTTATTGACCGTTACATTTCGTATGGCAAACAGTGCGATTAAAAACGACAAGGTGAGGCGCAAGTAACGTTCGGTTTCCAATGCAACGCTTGCCATAGGCACAAATTTATTCCCTAGCAATGTGGTGGAGATTGACTGGTTCCGAGTGTCCTTGTTTTCAGGAAATAAAGATCTCCTCCTCTCGTTCTTCGCCATTAACTTCCACACAGACTGGCACGTGAACACTTTCTCGGCATTGCACGTTCATTCATACACACCGTTCGATAGCATATCTGGATAACGCGGTATAATGTGGACGACGGGAAGCCATTTTGAAAAGAAACACACAGCGAAAGAAACTATATCGCCTCCCAGCCATGGCTTCCATAAACTGCCAGCCAACGAGGGATGATGTCGGAATATTTCGCCAACTCCTTCAAAAGCAATATCCAAATGATATCCTGGGCTTTCTTTAGGCGCATCACAATGGGGAGAGGGTGGAGGGGGGCGACTCCGTATTAATTTTGACCATCTCTAGTTCTTCTACGTCTACCCAATGCACGGTACCTGGGATTTCTTCCATTTCGCCCGCACCCCAATGCGGCCTTCGCTGTCACGATTCGATCCCTCGACCTCTCGCTGCAAAGCAACCACGACGGGTAAAAACTAACCTATTGCTCACAATGTTAACTGCGCCGTTTTTTCTTTCTCTGTATCGTGTTAGTTCAGATGCTTTGCGCCGCACAGTTCGGCAGAGCCAGGCTCGACGAATGCACGTAATTTGCTATTATTCAATAAGTCTTTAACAGCTACGAAAAAAAAACCGTTGGTGTGCGTAAAACCCACCTCTGTGTGCGTGGAAGTTTCCCTGATATGACTGTCCTGGCGAAAGCGAAGCGATGAAGCACATGAAGAAGACGAACACGGGACACACGCTGGTCTTACGTCTCTTTCGCAGCCAACAATAACGCCCAAGATGTTGCAGAGGTCCATCACTTTCAAGAAATTTGGATTCTTTTGTGGTTGAGATTAGCGAAGAGAGATAGGGATCGCTCTTGAATTAAATTGGAGAGGTTAATACCTGGCGGAAGGCCCGCAGCATGTTATTACCCCCGTGATAGCGATGACAACTGAAATGATACACAAGACTCAAGGAACATGCACGACAATTAATACACGTGGGACGCACGCATAAAAGTAAAAACCGCTTTCGTAGCGCATAATTCTCGGGGCCTGCTGCGGCTCTCACTCACTGCCGTTTTGAAAAATGCCTTTCCTGCTTGCAACCCCGGGCCAAAACGGCGCAGGTATAAAATTTGGGCGCGCACGGGCATTTTGTTTTTGCGCCTTGTCAGCAAGGTGAATGTTTCTTCCAATGCTTTCATTTACGAAAATGTTCAATGATTTCAACTTGTTTTGAAGTGCAGCAGGCATTGGTGTTGGACATTCGGGACGCTACATCTACGATGTGATTGTGTGATCAGTCAGTCTTGGCTTCCACGGGCACTTGCGGGTCTAGGCCCACTTGTCACGCGGCCATTCGTCATAGGCCGGCTCCCCATAGGAAAACTGGTCAGGAAGGTGAACTTGTCGTTCATTCATTCATTTTTATTCAGTATTCAGTATTCATTTTTTCCTAACACGATTAGCGATTGGAATGAGCTCCCTAATGAAGTGATGGCAGCTTCTAGTTTTGAAAATGCTATTGAGAGCCATATTCTTTGATTGTTCTGTTATTCATTTCTGCACATACGCTACTTTTTTTCTGTTTTGTTAGTTGGTTACTTTGTCACTCACTTTGTTTTGTACTTTCTTAGTTTCTATTCCGCTTTTGCGAATTTCAGTGCTTAAACTATGTTGTATTTACTGATGTATTCTTTTGATGTTGCTAAATATGTTTCCATTGTGACCACCTGTATTTTAACCCCCCTACGATAATGCCGTACAGGCGATGTAGGTATACCGAATAAATAAATAAATAAATAAATAGGGGATATCATACGATAACTTCTCGTGGTGCCGGACTTTTCCTCACTCGGACAAGCCGAGTTCGGAGCTGGTTTGCGATGCGACCAGCAATTTGCTTTGCTTTCCCCACGTCCCCTTAGCAAGAAAAGTGATTTTGAAGGCCTCGTTGAAGCGCCCCTCACGAGGTCTGGCCATTTTGAGCTGACAAGCTCACTGCGTACAATGCACGCTAACGACCGTGTCTGATCCCTTCGCGCCGCGCACAGAGCTTAAATTTCAAGCGAAACGCTGTTTGCCCTTAGCCTCGCGGGGGCCGTGCGGCTACATGCATGCCATTGCTGTGACGTCACTCACATTCGCACGTGAGTTTGACATTTAATTGAGGCAACATCAGTTATTTGTTTAAACTGTTGCTTCAATAGACAGATTCATTTTTGGAGAAATATTGAAACATACAAACCGAAGGTCTGCGTGTTTCTGTTTTACTTCGTACTGTAGCGAGAGAGATGTATACTTCCATTTCGGGAGCTTGCTTTCTTGTCATTTTCTACCGTGTTCCAGCGCCGCCCTCTTTCATCCTCTCGCGTCTGCCTCAGTGCTCGTGGCTGTGGCACTGACTTATACCGCATAAAATAAACCTGGAAGCTGCTGCTCTACTACTGTACCCGCCTATTTGTATTAGCGATTAAACCCGACTTACTTGTACCGCTAATAAGGTGCTGCCGAGCGCGCAAAATTAGTCCGCTGAGCGAAACGAAATAAACGAAACAGCTCGCGCGCGAGACCGTCGCTGGAAGTGGGCCACTCAACAAAAAACCCGAGAGAAAGGGAAACAAAAAAGGAAGGCGGGGCCCGCGACTTATCCGTCACGCGATTCTCATGGTGCGGTGTGGTAGATTGGAGGGAAGGAATTTCGCTTGCGGAGGCTAGAGGGGGGTAAAGTGGACAGAGTGTCTATCTTGGCTGAAACGCTCGCATCCTGAGATTATGGGTTGGCGGCGCTTAATATAATGCTGTCTCTGCTATGAAGGAACTAACGTGAAAAATTATTGTAGTAGAACACTCCTTAGAGGGCACGTGTCAATTGCCAGTATATAACCGAAATTTACTTGTGGGCTACTGAAGGGCGCCTAAAAGAGCCGTCAAACTTGCGAAAAATGATTTTTTTCAACTAGTTGCTCATTTTCTTTAGTTGGGTGAGACATTGCCAGGTGGCATGAAATAATTGCAAACAGGGCACTCATGAACTTGTATGCTTCTGGATGAAGTTGATGAAGTTGAGAGTATGATGGAAGCCCGTCTGGTCGGGATGATGCATACTTAAAACGCGGTGTCCAGACCTTTTCCTTTTAGGTATGCATCATCCCGACCAGACAGGCTTCCGTCATACTCTCAGCTTCATCCATTTGCGACAGGCGTACGGCCAGCAAGTGATCACTGAGTGAACAAGGCTCCTGTGGGGGAGCCGCAACGTAAATACCTCTTTTAAACCATTTTGGTCGGTGTCCGGACCTCTTCCTTGTATGCTTCTTAAAGCAACGGTTTCTTTACCTCTTCCTTCCATGTTCCCACTGCTGCTGCTGCTTCTGTGGGCTGGTGGCGTCCACCGCGCCGGGGGATGATTCAGAGCGTGTATATAGGCGACAGCCGCGAGAAGAGGGGAAAGGCGACGGGAGAAACTCGTTTTCACCCCACCGCATCGAATGTGCAAAATGCCCTCTGGAGCTCCCTGGCCGTGGCCATCTTAGCAACTTGACAGCTGTAATTATCCGTGACTTCCCTGAGAAGCATTCAAGAAACTCCAGCGCTTCCCTTTCTACTAACGTGCGAGGCCAGAGGGGACGCCTAACTAACACTACTAAAACTAAATCCATATTATTCGAAGCCAAGAACAAAAACGCTACGCTGCCTGCTGACATCACACTCTGATCTCAGAGCCTAGAGATAATTCCCGACTACGATATGTCATGGAATAGCCACATATTATCACTTGTCACAAAACTTTCATATATAGTTGGACTGATTCTCCCTTAGGTACCTTCCACGCCACGTAAAAATGCTTGTATATAACTCCCTTTTCATCAGTCATCTGAATTATTGCTGCCTTGTCTGGGGTACCACATCTGTCACAAATATAGGTAGATTATTCAGTATTCAGAAAAATAATTCTCCGTGTGATATGTGATGTGCCATGGGACTCTCCAGGTGAAGCTCTTTTCCAAGAACTGAAAATACACAAAGCGCGTAATTCATACACTTACAGGTTAGTCCGTGCATACGTTACGGAATGTAAATCAAGTAATTGTTATATCTGTGCCATAGCTAACCTTAAACAGAACATACGCCAGTATCGAACATGATCTCCAGAATATTGGTACGTAATGTACCAGCGCACTAATTATGAAAAGCAAATGATTGCTTATACGCTGCCTGTCCTGCTTAACACACTGATCGCGCAGATGATATCGATGTTTCACAGTCTTCATTAACTAGTCTGTATAATTACTATTGCTGCTAGAGCTGGTTTTATGCTTAATAATTTGTACTTGTTGATCCCACTATTACTTTTGCAACATCATCTGTTGTTAGTATGCATGTCTGATCTGAGTGTCGTTTTTTTTTTTTCTCTCCATACTGCTGATTTCTTAATATGTAAGCTAAGTAACTTGCTTTGGGTTATCAATTCTTGTTTGTTTCTTTGCGTTATTTTATTCGTCTTATTATGCTTTATTGTTATCATTCCCACATGCAATCTTGTACCCGCTGCTGCCATAAAATGGGTTTTAGGACTTAGTCAAGCTGCTGACGCAGCTTTTTTCCTCAAGACCTGTCCATATTCAAATGTATGTTGTATATGGGAAATAAAGCACTTACTTACTAACTGTAAAGAGGAGAAGGAGAGAGGAGAAGGTGGAAGTTCACATATAAGAGAGGGGGGAGGAGACGTGAGAACGCAAGCAGCAACTATAGACATTTTCATCGGGTGAGCAGGATAGGGCGTGCGGCGAGCCTTTCCTCCTCTCTGGCTTGTGCGATCCGGCGCGGAGCTGCCTGAAAGTATTGCTCTCGCGGGCTACGGAACGATTTCGGTATCTTTTACACCATACCTTGTGAAATTTACGCCATGTCCGCTCAAATAAGGTCGTCAGGGAAGCCTTTCAGTGCATCGGGAACAACAGTAGACAGAAATATGTCTTGGGAGTGAAAAAATGTGACGCGCATAATCAGCCGCGGTGTATGCGCATTATCAGTCGCGGTGTGGGTATATGTTGTGAAATATTTTGCTTATATCGGTTCGATTCAACAACGAATACCGGTGTCTCTGTATTATCCGCATTAAATGGTAAATATGCTCACTGTCCGATCGCTCGGCGTAGGGAGTAAAACATAAAACATAAGAGCGCGTGCTTGCCTCACGGCCAACCTCAGGCAACCACGAAACATCTAAGCTGCTGGCGCTATCAAATATTTGTGATACACCGGCACCGTTCTCACGCATTTCAAGTCTAATAGGCTTGAAATTACTATATCTCTACGCTCTCCTTCCTGCATGAAGCCGATGGCGCTGCTCAACACAGCGATCACGGCGGTTGGTGAACCAGCATGATACATATATAAGCTGTGCGCTTCGGCATTGCCTTTCTGGCCTATATAGAGCCACAATATATGAGAGGGATCGCATAAAAAGAATGCGGTGGCTATTTTTGAGGACAACATTTCCGCAATACGCGTGAGTGCGCCGTAGAGAACGGAACGAACACAACTGGAAAAAAAAAAAGTTCGGTTATCATCATCTTTCTCGAAAAAGCTAGAGAAAACGAGCTAACACCGCAATACGCCTTCGCATAGTCACGCCACACAACGTTTCTTACTATAACCTCTGATATATATAACGATATATAACCGCTGACGCCGTATGTTTGGACCATGCGCTATATAGAACAAAGATATCTGTAATCCAGCACCTACCACGGCTTAGGACCCTCGCGCAGTTCGTAAACGGTCGCTTTGCTGGACAAGCTTAATTCAGACTGCAAGGTACGTATGTATACACAGTGCACATACCTGCATTCGGTATACCTTATCACCAACTGTTAAGTCACCTTCTTACTTCATCAGCGAATCACTCCTGCAACCAAGTGTGCTGGTCTGGGTTTTACTTGCATTTTCACCTATGCGGCTGGTAAAAGTATTTGGCTGTTTATTGTAACTTCATATTTCAAACATTTGTTTACATAAGAGGCTTTGGCAACACTGGCAACCCAGTTTCATGAAGGCTGGGCAGGCTTCACGAAAGGCCACTAGTACCTCCTCGTTGCAGACTGTGCTCAACATTCTTCTTGGTTCGACTGACTAAGAACCCGTATATCTTTCCTCCGAAGTGGCTGGTACTGGCGATGCTTTGATGCAGGAAGAGGTTACTGTCGCACATGTCAACCGTAGGCCAGAAACCAATCTGGCACAGGTGGAAATAGTCTTGTCTTTCCCAGATGGTGGTTCAGCCCCGCGAGGAACATTCTGTTGCGAAGAGAGTATGCCGCGGGCCCCTTTTCTTTCTTTCCACGAATGTTGCGGGCTCCTCGATACGGGGGAAGCCTTTGTGCAGAAATAACAGCGACGGAGCTTCGGGCATGTGCTCTCGCGCGGCCTCCACCGCACCTGAGACGTCACTACGTGCACATGTCGCGCCCTCTTCCCTCGCTCGGCTGCATCGGGCATCGAAAATCGATTAGTTAAGGACGAATTGATCTTGTATGCGGAGTGTTCACGCGACCATTTTTGGCCTCTTTGAAGCAGTAAAGGCAAGGCGCAGAAGACCGGGACTCAGGAAGAAGAACACAAACGACAGGACCGGCGCCACTCACAACTAAGTTTATTTTCGCAACAAGCCTGCCTTATGTTGGTTATTCACGCCGAGTCGCGCACAAAAACTTTATAAGTAAAAAAACAGCAATCTATCGACCACTCAGGAATCATACCTGGCACGTAATATCGAATGAGCAAACAAGAACCACACGTGGATCAGCACGGGAGGCAATTGATCTAGTGTAGTCTTTTTCCAAGCCAACGGGGACAAAACCAGACATAAAAAGTACCGTCTACGCTTCACTACCAAACTATCCACAACATGACACACTTCAAACGCCTAAGGCCCAGTCAGTGATAAAACCCGCACGACTATGGGAATAATGACCAACGAATAACACGGAAAAAACATGAAAAAGGCGTCTAAGTACAGCGTCTGAGTCAAAACTAAAATCTCTAATAGTCACTCACCTAAAAAATTGCTAAAACATGTGACCGCGCGAAAAATAAACCACGTGAAAAACAATGAAATGGACAGAAGTGTTGAACGATAAAGGTCTAAAGAACAGCGTCTGCGTCAAAAAAAAGTGCAGCAAAAGCTTAAGAGCCGCTAGAAGATCGTCAACAAAATAAAAAAAAATAGTTAAATAAAAGGAAGACAGACGGTAAAACCAAATGAAATCACTCCAACATGAAGCCTAAATGAAACCTTCTAAAAAAGTCGTCTCCTTGTCCCTAAGCATAATGGACGACCTGCTGACGCATGCATATCCCTCTTTTTTGATGAAATAGGCTTCCACAATTTCCCGCTCGAACCTGTCTTTTCCAAACTTCCAAGCGCACATATCTGTGCCTACAATCAGCCTCGGAGATCAATTGTGTATTTCTGAATGTTCCATCCACTTATGTGACCTTATTGCAGCATTATCCTCTATTTCCAAGCTGCGGTTTAGGAGAGATCAAACATACGCGACAATCGTAACAGCGTCGGTACCATTCTGCTACGATAGGAGCTGTGCTGTTGTACTTGGACAAGCGTTCAAACTGTTCGCTGCAGTTTACATTGCGTGACTACTTGGTTCGATGGATGAAGTTTCCACCCATGAATAAAATAGTTTTGGCTATTAATAGCAGCATATAAATGCCAGAAAATGAATTAGTATATTTATTAGGAGGGCTGAAAATTGGGCCTGTAAGGGGAATGTGAAAATATAGAATGTACTTTACATCTTCCAAAGAATAATACCAAATACAATGGCATGTGAGTGAGGGTTTGAAAGAAAAGCGCAAGCTTATACATATCGGAGGGGGGTGTGGTATCAAGTAAACACCTGCGAGAGATCGTTAAAGAAAAAAATACATAGGAAGAGTTTTGGCAAGAACAAAACTTAGTTCGTGTTTTCCCGTGATCTTACAATGCAAATAAATTAATGAAATACCAATATAAAAAAGATTGAAAGTGTCGTCATATTATTCGCCAAACAAAATGAAGCACATGGAGTTAAATCATGCGAAATTTCATCTCACTTTTGGTGAGTATAATCATTCGTTCGGTGCAAGGTGTTTACCTGCCAGCTTGCGCAATATCTTTGTTCTAATATAGTGTACTGCCCGCAGTGGCGTAGCCAGGAGGTGGCTACGGGCAGCAATTACCGAAGTAATTAACGAAGAGAATTGCGCTAGTTGTTTTTTTTTTACTTTTCTTTCGATTCTATTTGAATTGGGTACTATGGCGCGGGAAAGGCGAGAGCACAAAAAGACGGGAAACAGATACCAGGAGCCGCCACTCTGGCGTCTATAGCCCATAGAGTTTCTCACTATAGCTCACTCATAGAGTTTCTCACTATAACACCTAGAGGGTAATCTGGCGCCACCGTCTATGGGAGTTTCTTAAGGGGGCACCGTGCCGTCATGGGAATGACGGTATATGTGTCTGCGAGGCTCGTGTTGGCTGGTGTTGTAAGAGGCTTCGTCTAAAACGTGGATATGGCTACGCAAATAACGCGTTCTCAAAGTAAAATCTTCATAAAATGTTTCCATTCACACATATAACATCTTTACTCACCCACGATGCATGACCAAGTGAAGAAAAGCAAGAACAGACGACCAACTGTTTCAAAGCGAGCGTGAACCTTGTCGTCTGTCCTCCAACTTTAGCGGCCCGCTGATACTTTTTACGTACCATGTAGTCGTACACACAATAACAAGTTCTCATAGTTAAACAAAACATGTTTTCGCGTAATAATAAAGCTAAAACAGCTTTTCACATGCTGTTCTAGTAGAAAATGAATCATTGTGACAGACGGAACGGTACTTGCCAAGCGCGTCTTCAAGGTGTCCTGTCTCTACGAAAACGATGCCAATCCGAATCCACAATATACCGGCATTCCCATGCATACCACAGCGCAGCAGCACCAGATTTCCCTCTAGGTAATGTCTATAGCCCACTTGTTCGAACCCCCTTGAACTTGTGGCTTGGCTCATCACGTGCATTTTCGTTCGCGTTTGTCGCGCGAAAAGAGAAGTGCGAGGCCACGCACCGCTGCAAGAGAGCCAGTTCGCGAACCACGACGAAGAAGCAGCCAGAAAACCAGCCACGATAATCTCGCAAATTTTCTCTGGTGCATTATCACTTCCTACTAAAAAAAAAAAATGACCAAGCCGAACGCATTTGTAGCCTGGTTTCCCGCCGCTCATGCTTTCTTCGATTTGATAAGCGGTGGGGGGAGCATGTTCTTCCAGAATATCGGGCCAACAACAAAAAAAATTTTTGACGCAAGTTTTTTGGCCTCCTGCAGCTCGAGGGGGAGCAGAAAATAGTAGAAGACGAGAACGAGAACGTGTCCACGTTGGAGCGAAAACGCCACACGTCAGCGTTCTGGAGTAGCACGCTTTCCCAGCGCGCCAGTCACTGCACAGCAAACGGCAGCTATACTCAACAGTCGCAGATCAACTGCAGTCGCGCTCGCCACGACGCACTTCGCAAACGCCGCTTGTGCCTCGAGGATGGCGGCGTCGGGCCGTGCTACTGGCTCCGCTGGCGCTGGCCTCAACGCCGGTCTCTCCAGGGACGACGACGACCGGATGAGCGCTCACAACGGCTACACCACGCTGCGGAGGGACGATTGCGAGCTGTCGACGAGCAGCAGCAGCGGCGGGGACGATGACTGCACCAGCAGCGGCGACAGCAGCAATAGCAGCGACAGCGGAAACAGCCACGTGGCGCAGGCCGGCGCGTCCCAGTCCGAGGACGTCGACATCGAAGACGTGCCGACTGCCTCCAGCGTCGCAGCCGTTGCCGCCTTCATGGCGAGCGAGCCACAGTTGGGAATCTGGATCCAGGGGAGAGTCGAACGACCGGCGGACTTTCCCAGTGACCACCCGGACGAAGTTCACGACTGGAGCGGTTGGCCCAAGTTTGCTCCCAAGAAGAACGCGGACCAACAGCGTGCTGCGATCGTGCCGAGCCTGCCGGCCAAGGTTCCCCACGTCGCGCTCGTGAACCAGCACGAGTTCCTGCTGCCCAAGATGGAACTGCTGATCCACACACAGGGCAGGCGAGTGTTTTTTCATCTTTTTTCTTTTTTTCTTATTCCGGAGCTTGCTGCTCGATCGGGACAGTTGTTGGCGCGGGCTTGCCTGGATCGTATGCGCGCGCCATTTACGTTCGATAGCACTGACATACAAGAGAGCAGCGCTTGAATGGAAAGCACGCTGTGCGCGTTCTTAATTTTTGGTGCACGCGCGGACGCTACTTTCCTTTGCGGAGGTTGCGTATAGTTGAAGCATCGTCGCGCTTCCCGAGATGTTTACTTTTGCGATTGCAACTGCGCGGGCACTCGACGCGTGTTCTCGCCACACAGTGCGGCGCCGATCTCAATCGTAACGGTTCTCTTTCAGAAACCGTTGCAATATCGCACTCCAGGACAGCGTTTTGGCCTCCGTTGTTAAAATGAGTGTTCCGAGCATGCATTAGTGTTCCTGCCGAGAAGCCGCATGTATTCAAATGCCGCAGAGTGGTGCCTGTGCTGGGCTAAATGAAGGGAACAGTATACTCGTCTATATAGCCAGCTATTTATTATGCGGACGACAATCACTTTCGTTTTGCGAATGTATCTCTGCTTTGAACCGTTTCAGCAGTCTTTATAGCTTTTTGAATGCTCATTGTTCTGTGCATGGTGCACATATATCCACCGGGCACACCACGTGTTTTAGCTGCTCGTTTTGAAACGTGCGTGCCTAAATATCTCCATCGCGTGACCACTGTGTTTATCAAAAATGATCGTGCCGCGTCCTTCTATTTCGCATGCAGGCTCATGCAGCCAGCGCCTTCGTTCCGCTGTACCAACTTGGTGGACGACCTGCAGTACACGGCTTGGCTCACCTTCACTAATTCCGTTGGGGGCGAATGCGGTCAGTGTGCACGAGGCCCTACTGGGGTCGTCCTTATCCCCGCCTCCCGAAAGAGGCGTCTTTCTTTACGTTACTGTCCTCGTTTGTGGTGAAGTGAATTTAAGCCCTAAATTGTATCCTTGGGCTGGTGCAGTTGGTCAGTACTCCCACCCGGATTCACCGCATCCCGGTTCTTCGTGGAACGGCCGGGTGCTGTCGTTTTCTCGGTTAAAGCTCTTCTCCTACGACGGCTTCACCTCTAAACTGCCTCCGGTAAGAGTTCGTTCGCCGGTTTCCCAGTTTAGACACGCTAGGTCACCGTTCGAAAGTTGCACTAAACTTCGCAGGTTTAAACGTGCGCACACTTTGCACTAATACCCAGGACAGGACTGTCGTCAATTGCAGTGTGCGCCCATCCAAATTTTGATCTAGCGATATTTGGGGAAGCCATCAACAAAACGTGACCGCGCGGGTGGTACAGATTGTTACCGTGCTGTCGCATCTCGTGTCTTGGTGCGTGCCTGCGATGGCTTCCCAGGCCGTTTTCTTGTCAGCCCAGCGAGCAACGTGGTCTTAAAGATATACTCGTAGCCACCTGCTTTCTTCCTTGTCATTGTGGTTTCTTGTTAAAACAGAAGTAGCATAGATGACCATATACCCCGAGGAGACCGCAACACAAATTTAGGTAATTTCGGCTGCCGTGACGCATGAATCAACGGTCGCTGAGATTTGACGATTAGGTTGAACTGTGTAAGGAACTGTGTATGCCTGGCCGAAATTGAACCACTCTCACCTAACGTTGTGACACCAGATGCCTTACTTTAAAGTTTGCCTTCATAGGATAGCTAGTGCAGGAGGTGCCATGCCAGTTCTGTATTCAACTGATTCGCGCAGTGCTTTGCACCATTCATGCTGCTGTGCACTACGAATGTTATCAATTCCCTTCAATGCAGTTTAGCCTTGTGATAATGAAGTTGAATACCTTCATTATAAACCGACAGTTCATTCAGGGCAAGTAGGCTGCAGTCGCACTCTAAAGCACTGGTGCTTTACGCGGGCTCGATTTTGATTTTTGTAAATATGTACAGTATCATAAGAATAAAAGGAATGATTAAGTATGCGTTCTACTGACTAGCCGATGGTTTAAGACATTCGCCTCTCCAAAGCTCAGCACTGGAAACTCTTCCATTATATGTCTTTCAGATCACCCTGAAGTGTAACAACAGTTACCGAATCCAAGTGAACGTTGGAATCGTGGACAACAGCGGACACATCTTGAGCAGGTCGGTCGTCCGCCGCTTTGTCGGTGCCCACTTCATTGCCGTCACCCAGTTCAGCAAAAAACCTAGGTGGGTGCTGTACGTATACTGCGTGCCGGCTATTTACTTTCCCTTCCAAATCGGTACACTTAACATTTCACTGTCATCTTCTTTCTCTCTCTCTCTCTCTTCCTTCTACAGCTGAGGAAACCACGACCAGAGCTTCATCTTCATGTTTTTTTTTCTCGCCCATCCAAGCAACAAGGGATTCAAGACTAAGGCACGCTAATTTAATAATATATACACTGCACTCTTTTCACGACTTTCATTGTTTCTGTGATAAAAGTAATAAAGACACATTTGCCGGTACGAATAGGTCCGTTTTTTCTTTGCTTAATGACATTTTACAGTACAAACAATGCACTGGTGGTGGTTCTACTGAAAAAAAAAATTCTGGGGTTTTACGTGCCAAAACCACTTTCTGATTATGAGGCACGCCGTAGTGGAGGACTCCGGAAATTTCGACCACCTAAATCTAAGTACACGGGTGTTTTCGCCCCCATCGAAATGCGGCCGCCGTGGCCGGGATTCGATCCCGCGACTTCGTGCCCAGCAGCCTAACACCATAGCCACTGAGCAACCGCGGCGGGTCAGGTTCTACTGAAGAATACGAGAATGGACTTGCTGCACACATGATGATGCCAGGCCAGTTTCCGCACTGAAAAGAAAACAGATAAATTTGAAGCAATCTTCGCAGATAAATAAGAGCACCCTATTTCCCTTACATACTTCATAGAAAGCCCATTATGCATAGAATGTAACCTGAAGGTGCTTCTCCCACGACAATTAAATTCGAATTTTCAACATGCACATCATGATGGCCATCCAACAGTCGTACAGTGACCGCTTCCTCTGGAAATGCAAAGTGAGCATGCGATGGAATGGACCACAGTTTTACACATTTACTAGCGGGAATTGTGGCGCTAGTGTCTAAGGGATCTGCAAGCGGGGCAGTTCAGCCAGCATGGTGAGGAAGTGCATGAATTTGCCTAAACTTCGTCTTTGTAACTTTGCAAAGTGATCATTTTGAGAAGGCACTGCATCGTATATGTGACTACATAAACATTAACATTGTTGGACGGCAAGGTGCAAACGCAGGACCTCTAATACATAAGCCCAATAATAGCATTACTCCATGGACGCATGGACGAGCAGAACCACTGCAGTTAGTAGCGATGAGGTGTGCTTGCGGAGTTTTATTACCTTCTGCATTAAAAAAGTATAAATTGCTTTGAAATTTAGGAGAACTTAGGCCCAGGTAAAACGAAAGAAACGAAGCCATAAGAATGTCTGAAGCCGCAAGCACAAAGATCGGGCAAATGCATGTACTTCCCATCATACCCTAGGTGGAAGTGAAGGATCGCAGTACCAGAGTTCCCTCTATAGTGATATGAAACTCTGTGGCTTGGACGGGAACTAACTCTAACTCGAGAAATGGCTGGGGATTGTCTGCATTTCCGAGAGATTGAAAAGGACGGCTTCTATGCATGGACGGTGAAAATCATATGGTACAAGTGCTAGCCAATGAACGAATCGTGTTTGTGTAATGTGAGTACAGAATGTCCTGCTTTCTTTTAGGAAAAAAAAGTGATTATTAATGGCGAATTCAAGTTCAGGGAAACAGTGCATGTACAGAAAAGGTTTACAATTTGTGAGAGCGCGTGTTGACAGTGCGACATTGTGAAAAATTATGGGGCTTGCAACCTTGCAGAACGACATCCAAGCTTCAGCGATGCTGTTAGCGCGGGTGCACACTTGCAAACGCGTTTTTCCATTCGTTTCACCAGCTGAGCCGCCAGAAGTCTGTGACTCAGCCATAGTCGAGAACGAGCTATTTTCGGCTTTGAAGTCTATGAAGCATAATCGCAGTCCAGGATCCCATGGTCTGACAGTTGAATTTTATGTGAAGTTTTGGACACTGTCAGGAAAGCCGTTCATATCAGTGGTGAACAGGCTACACAGTGAAGAGACTCTGCCAGCGTCCAAAAGAGAGGGGATAATCTCTCCTTTGTAAGGATGAGTCGAGAAGCACGAATTTAAGAGCATGGCGCCCAATCACACATCTGAACCGCGATTAGAAACTCGTAGTGAAGTGTCCGTGTATGCCACTCACTCCAGTACTCAACACTGTTTTGGGTCCATACCGGGCATGTTGGGTCCAGGGACGTTCCACTCAGCTCCATGGTTTAGCAGTCAGGGACCTTCTCCTGTGGGCAAACGCCAGGAAACTTCCAGGCATTCTGTGCTCCTTCGACCAGGAAAATGCTTTTGAACTTGAAATTGATTTATTCGTTATCATTATATCATTAGCCTTAGGTACCTGTACCGCGTTTTAGAAGACGCGGGCTCTAGGGTGGATTTTCGGCAGATGCTCTAAGCTTTGTATTCTCGACCGACTTCTGCTGTTCTCATATAGGATTGCGCCTCGGAGGCATTCATTGTGGGACGTGGTGCATGGCAGGGGGAACCTATCTCGCCTGACTTCTGCGTGCTCGCTTTTGAACCGCTTGTGCAGAGTTTTGGCAGATTCCTACTGCGACCAGGACCCCTCCGGTTGCACTATTTGGCTATGCGGATTGTGGTCCCGGACGAGACATCACCGTGCGCCGTCTAGGATGTCATGGATAGTTACTGCGCAGCGAGTGGTGCAAGGTTGAATAGGTCGAATAGTGCAGTCTTGTGCTTGTACTCCATTCCGTCCAGTCCGCAGCCCGTTCATGGTATTCCCATGAAAACGCGGTTGCACATTCTAAGTTTCCAGTCCGGTCCAAACGGTCTGTCTCCTTAAAACTGGCAGCAAGCTAAGGAGAAGCTTGAAACCAGGATTAAAAAATTCAACGCCTTGTCATGTCCATTGATAGCTCGAGCGACAATTCTTCGCTCACTTCTGTTTTCCTCCCTCACGTACGTGGCATGTGTGTCTCCTGTTCCAACCCAAACCAAGCTTATCTTGGAGGGTCCTCTTTCGTTTCCTCTGGAAAGGGACAACTGCTTGTGTAGCTCGGCAGGTACTTAAGTTGCCAAGGATAAGGGAGAACTCAGAATTTCCGACCTGGGTATCGTGGATACTGCACTACACGTCAGGTGTACCTGCAGGTCACTCTTAACTCGGATATGCTCCTGACTCAAAGCTTTATCGCCTTTTTTCTTAGTACCCGACTCCGTTTGTTTTCGC
The DNA here is from genome assembly GCF_038994185.2 of Dermacentor albipictus. Taxonomy (NCBI): domain Eukaryota; kingdom Metazoa; phylum Arthropoda; class Arachnida; order Ixodida; family Ixodidae; genus Dermacentor; species Dermacentor albipictus. The sequence continues at coordinate 103,224,420 of NC_091823.1, forward strand.
AAAGTACATTTTTCCCACTGTGTGACTCGATCAGGTTCCTCATCCACCACTTATGCGGCGGCTGCCATCTCACTAGTATGCCTCCGCAAGGTTCATCCCAGCATCGATGTAGTTTCAACTCCAATCTAAGAACTAGTCGATATCCTCACCCCATGTTTTCCCTCGCATTGCCAAAGGTACGATCTGTCTATCTACAGGCCGAGCTGGAAGCTCATTAGGGCCAGTCTCCTCGACGTCATTCGAGCTACGTTCATGTACCGCCTGGAGCGAGGGTGCCTGCCTTTGAGTTACAGCCCCTTCGCAGGCATCCCGGCTCGTGGAGTGTGCCCTCTTTGTGGCGGTCGTGAGGATCCAGTTCATATCTTTACGCAGTGTTTGCTTCCCCCAGCTCTTCTCCAACGGATTGCGTCTTTTTTTTTGTCTTCCAGGTGTTCCATATCAGACTGATCGATTTTTGAACCCTTTGCCTAAGCAGGCGATCAACCAGTTCGTGCTTCTTCTTGTCGAGTGCTCATACCAAGTTTGGTTGGCGTGCTGTGGTGCCGGTTGCCGGAGGGCGGGCGCCAGGCCTTCACGAAGTGCTTGCGAAAGCACAGGAGGATGTCTGGTTACATCTCAGCCGGGAGCGGCATTATTTGGGCGACAAGAAGTTTCTCTAAGTGTTGGCTCGTCCTGTCGTGATTTTTGGTGAGTCAGGTGGAAAGCTCTCCATTAAGTTATGATGCATGCTCATAAGGTCACTCGACTTGGCCGTGTGTGCCAATCGATCCACGAGGTTTTGTTTGGCTCAGTAGAACCCAGAGCCGGAACCGGTCGTGGCATGCCCCCACGTGGTCGCGCTGCTCCGCGGATGGCTTTGGCGGTCTCCGTCGTTGTCCGAATCCGAAGGTCTGTCAGGCTCGTGTCTTGTAAGGCCGACATGGCTGTTTGTGTGCTGAGTGCAATAGCTCAGTCGCGCTGCGCCACAGCAGCCCCCTTGTCCGAGAAGGAGCGTTGGCCCGAACCAAAGCCTCCCCGCCCAGTCAACCCGGGTGCGTTTTTACAATTACTAGTAGGTAAAGCGGGTTGGCGTTTCTCGAGGCGCTCGACGTTCGCTGTGTCTTAAGGTACGTCGGACAGACTTCCTCGCGCGTTCGGCGCTGGTGCTCGTCCACGTTAGGTTAGATTAGCTTATGTTTAGGTTAGGTTTACGTTAGCTTACGTTACGTTACGTTAGCGTAAAAGGCGTTAGGGTGGTGCGGCGTATTCTCAGAGCAGTTACACCGTGTGGATAATTATTGTATTTGCGTCGAGGCCACGTTATGTTCTGTTAGCTTAGGTTAACGTTACCTTAGCTTAACGGTACGTTAGGCTAAATTAGTGCCACGCCCCGCTGTACCTACTAGCTATTGTGAATACACAACCTGGGTGCGCCGGGGTCAATGTACCAAATGATGCTGGGTTGATGAGTACATGTAAGCTATGGGACGCGGCACCTTTGGGTGCCAAGTCCTCTTCCTGTCTGACAACGGCACGATCTGCTGGCGCGGCGCATGCTTTGTAACGAGGCGCGCGACGACGAAAAATACTGTGGTGGCACTGCGATCGAAGCGAATTGAGCCGTATCAAGGTAGCGCCGTTAGAAACTACTGGCGATACTTTTCGGGTCATTCGTAATACTTAGCGCGCTGGCGCATGCGTTCAGGCTGCTGAAACGGTGTCTACAATTGCATGCGACATGTATTTATGCCTTAGGCATAGATGTCTTTCTTTCTCTTCGTTATTCCACTTTATTTTTTAATGCCGCTCGGTGATAGCACGTGCATTGCGGCCCTAGTGTCATCTTTCATTCTACTATGTTATTGTGCGGTTCTCTCTGGAGAACATATTCTTCTTGATCTTCAAGCAGCATATATCTGTCATGTGTATTTTAGCGCATATAGTTTTCCACCAGTAGGTCTTGCGAAACGCAGACGGAAAACATATGTAAACTTCCTGCTTGCCGCTTCAAACAAGCAAATTATATCTGCCCCGTCCGACGCCCTGTACTCAGATTTACGGGAAGTATTCTTATAGAAAAAGAACTGAAATGCAACATTCCATTCATGTTTTCGCCTTCTTCGCGTAACATAAGGCGGAGTAATCGGTACGGGTTCTTTTATTACGGTCGGACCTCAGGTGCCGAAAACAGTCGTAGGTAACCATCATCATCATCATCATCATCATCATCATCATCATCATCAGCCTAGTTACGCCCACTGCAGGGCAAAGGCCTCTCCCATATTTCTCCAACAACCCCGGTCATGTACTAATTGTGGCCACGCCGTCCCTGCAAAGTTTCTTAATCTCATCCGCCCACCTAACTTTCTGCCGCCCCCTGCTACGCTTCCCTTCCCTTGGGATCCAGTCCGTAACCCTTAATGACCATTGGTTATCTTCCCTCCTCATTACATGTCCTGCCCATGCCCATTTCTTTTTCTTGATTTCAACTAAGATGTCATTAACTCGTGTTTGTTCCCTCACCCAATCTGCTCTTTTCTTATCCCTTAACGTTACACCTATCATTCTTCTTTCCATAGCTCGTTGCGTGGTCCTCAATTTCAGCGGAACCCTTTTCGTAGGCCTCCAGGTTTCTGCCCCATATGTGAGTACTGGTAACACACAGCTGTTATACACTTTCCTTTTGAGGGATAGTGGCAACCTGCTGTTCATGATCTGAGAATGCCTGCCAAACGCACCCCAGCCCATTCTTATTCTCCTGATTATTTCCGTCTCATGATCCGGATCCGTCGTCACTACCTGCCCCAAGTAGGTGTATTCCCTTACGACTTCCAGTGCCTCGCCGCCTATTGTAAATTGCTGTTCTCTTCCGAGACTGTTAAACATTACTTTAGTTTTCTGCGGATTAATTTTTAGACCCACTCTTCTGCTTTGCCTCTCCAGGTCAGTGAGCATGCATTGCAATTGGTCCCCTGAGTTACTAAGCAAGGCAATATCATCAGCGAATCGCAAGTTACTAAGGTATTCTCCATTAACTTTTATCCCCAATTCTTCCCAATCCAGGTCTCTGAATACCTCCTGTAAACATGCTGTGAATAGGATTGGAGAGATCGTACCTCCCTGCCTGACGCCTTTCTTTATTGGGATTTTGTTGCTTGCTTTATGGAGTACTACGGTGGCTGTGGAGCCGCTATAGATATCTTTCAGTATTTTTACATACGGCTCGTCTACACCCTGATTCCGTAATGCCTCCATGACTGCTGAGGTTTCGACATAATCAAACGCTTTCTCGTAATCAATGAAAGCTATATATAAGGGTCGGTTATATTCCACAGATTTCTCTATCACCTGATTGATAGTGTGAATATGATCTATTGTTGAGTAGCCTTTACGGAATCCTGCCTGGTCCTTTGCTTGACAGATGTCTAAGGTGTTCCTGATTCTATTTGCGATTACCTTAGTGAATAGTTTGTAGGCAACGGACAGTAAGCTGATCGGTTTATAATTTTTCAAGTCTTTGGCGTCTCCTTTCTTATGAATTAGGATTATGTTAGCGTTCTTCCAAGATTCCGGTACGCTCGAGGTCATGAGGCATTGCGTATACAGGGTGGCCAGTTTCTCTAGAACAATCTGTCCACCATCCTTCAAAAAATCTGCTGTTACCTGATACTCCCCAGCTGCCTTCCCCCTTTGCATATCTCCCAAGGCTTTCTTTACTTCTTCCGGCGTTACCTTGGGGATTTCGAATTCTTCTAGCCTATTTTCTCTTCCATTATCATCGTGGGTGCCACTGGTACTGTATAAATCTCTACAGAACTCCTCAGCCACTTGAACTATCTCATCCATGTTAGTTATGATATTGCCGGCTTTGTCTCTTAACGCATACATCTTATTCTAATTCCTAGTTTCTTCTTCACTGTTTTTAGGCTTCCTCCGTTCCTGAGAGCATGTTCAATTCCATCCATATTATACTTCCTTATGTCAGCTGTCTTACGCTTGTTGATTAACTTCGAAAGTTCTGCCAGTTCTATTCTAGCTGTAGGGTTAGAGACTTTCATACATTGGCGTTTCTTGATCAGATCTTTCGTCTCCTGTGATAGTTTGCTGGTATCCTGCCTAATGGAGCTACCACCGACTTCCATTGCACACTCCTTAATGATGCCCACAAGATTGTCGTTCATCGTTTCAACACTAAGGTCCTCTTCCTGAGTTAAAGCTGACTACCTGTTCTGTAGCTTGATCTGGAATTCTTCTATTTTCCCTCTTACCGCTAACTCATTAATTGGCTTCTTATGTACAAGTTTCTTCCGTTCCCTCCTCAGGTCTAGGCTAATTCGAGTTCTTACCATCCTGTGGTCACTGCAGCGCACTTTGCCGTGCACGTCCACATCTTGTATGATGCCAGAATTAGCGCAGAGTATGAAGTCTATTTCATTTCTAGTCTCGCCGTTCGGGCTCCTCCACGTCCCCTTTCGGCTATCCCGCTTGCGGAAGAAGGTATTCATTATCCTCATATTATTCTGTTCCGCAAAATCTACTAATAACTCTCCCCTGCTATTCCTAGCACATATGCCATATTCCCCTACTGCCTTGTCTCCAGCCTGCTTCTTGCCTACCTTGGCATTAAAGTCGCCCATTAGTATAGTGTATTTGGTTTTCACTCTACCCATCGCCGATTCCACGTCTTCATAGCAGCTTTTGACTTCCTGGTCATCATGACTGGATGTAGGGGCGCAGACCTGTACAATCTTCATTTTGCACCTCTTATTAAGTTTCACAACAAGACCTACCACCCTCTCGTTAATGCTATAGAATTCCTGTATGTTACCAGCTATATACTTATTAATCAGGAATCCAACTCCTAGTTCTCTTCTCTCCGCTCAGCCCCTGTAGCACAGGACGTGCCCGCTTTTTAGCACTGTATATGCTTCTTTTGGCCTCCTAACTTCACTGAGCCCTATTATATCCCATTTAGTGCCCTCTAATTCCTCCAATAGCACTGCTAGACTCGCCTCACTATATAACGTTCTAGCGTTAAACGTTGCCAGGTTCATATTCCATTGGCGGCCTGTCCGGAGCCAGTGATTCTTAGCACCCACTGCTGCGAGGCAACCTTCTATATGAACACAACAACCAAACCCCGGCCCTCAGGTAACCATTACATATGCCAATATTTGACCCGTAAGCCGTGTGAAATTCATTGTAAGGTTCGTTACAGCGCAACACAAGATACAGACAAAAGGAAGGTATAAAACGATGGCGCGGCGCTGAATCTCAACTGATATTTTTTATTGAAGATGTCTAGCCTATATTTAGGTGCCAATTCATAACCATGACAGACGAAAAAAAACTCAACTCGCCATCTTGATGCCGTGCGAAATTTTTTTTATTCAGTCCATGCTTAACAACAACAAAGAAAAAAAGGCGGCACGGCAGCCTAATTAGTAGCTGCATAGTGGATATGGCGTTCCGCTGCTAAACTCGAGCTCACGGGTTCAAAAAAACACTCGTGTGCTTCTGTTCAGGTGCATGTTAAAGAGCCCCATGGTGGTGAGAACTGAACAGGGTGCTTCATGATCACATCGAGACGTGAAACACTAGATTTTTTTTTTATTAACTAATACAAAAAGGACGTAGCCGCGCCCTTAGGCTTCTTTCAGGAGTATAAACGAAAGAAATTATTCTCGAGTCTGATTTCTTATAAAAACATGGTTGCGTTATATTATATTTCATACCTAAATTTAATGCCCTTCCCAAATCTACACGGTCCGCTCAAGTAAGCAGCCTCTGTATTATAAACGGCTGCGTTCAGTTATCCGGTGCACTATCATAATGATAACAATGAAGCAATTAAAGGAACGGCATGCATCACATGTAGGTCTGCTGTGTTCGTTGAAGAAGATAAATTTGGTACCACATTGGGCACCCAGTTTTATTGTGTTGCAGACATGGTGATACTGTCAAAAAAAAATGTTTCCCTTGCCTGAATCAAGTTAGCAGACTTACAGGCTGCCCCAAAACGGGGCGTTTATATTGAATGTCAGCTAGGACTTTGTTCAGCAGAACTGATTAGCACCTGTGCGTTAATTCTCCCAGGAACTGTTGAGCCTCTGCGCAACAGCCACGACTCTCCAGCAGCACAGTCATTCGGAATAAGAGTCCTCACTTGCATCAAAAGTGCTGTTATGCGTCACATTCGAAAGGAAGCGGCTAGTCAATAATTTTTAATAGTGGATTATGAAGTCGAATACGATCTGAATGGCAAACACCATTCGATTAGACTATATGTTTCGACATCATTTCGCCTGCTGGTACGTTGAAGGAGATCGCCAGACAATTCACGGAGGTTACATTGGTAAAGACTTCCCGGTCTCCCCGATTCAGCCTGAGTACACATGCAACACATTTTCCTTAGCATTGTTGTTCATATTACCGTCCAGTAATTGCCTTGATTGCTTTTCTCGGAGAGTAGACTGGTTCTCTCGGGGCTGGTGCAGCTTTTAAAAGAGAGACGCCTATATTCCGGTCGGTGTTTTCACTTTTTCAATCAGTGCATTTAGAATGTTTTATAATTTTTCTCTTACATGTACGTCTTTGACATATATGTCTATGTACCCTTAGATTTACCCAGAAGTGCATTGGTCATCTGCATCTGTTCGCGCCACGCAGTCAATAAACCACTATGTAATATTGTTTCTTTCATCATTGTCCCTGATGGATGTACCACCAAGGCGCGTAAAATGACAAGATATCAATAAAATTTTTCGTAGCTTCATGTTGCAGATAGGCGGCTTCTGCGGCCAAAATTACGTGTTACTTCGAGAAAACTGCTAAAAATAGCAGTTCACCTGGCTAAAACTACAATTGGAACCGGCAGACAAGAGTCACGTGTGCACCAAAGCAAATAAAACCATAAAAAAATTTACTGCACTACTGCGAGAAAAATTTAGTGTCCGTTAGCGTCCGCGCAAAGAACGCGCGCTCGCTGGCACTCTAGCCACACGTCATACGAACTCCTTAGGGGCAGGCACCTTTCGATCAGCAATGCCGCGAGCAGAACCGAGAACGAGCTCATCTATGCCGTGCCGATGCTGCAACCCGGGCACAAGACCAGTCTCGTGCAGCCGAGCGCAAGCAAATGCGTACCGAGGATCCGGCAGCCTACCAAGTCGTCGTCTAACAAACCATTTGGATAAACCGAGTGGTAAACACCGGGGCCGCACGTTTCAGCTTCGCTGGCTAACCATCTGTGCGAAGTGCTTGGGGGGTATTTTTTTTTCCCGCACGTCCGACGCCCTGGATGGATGGATGTAGAATGGATGGATATTATGAACGTCCCCATTGGAACGGGCCAGTGGGTTTCACCACCAAGCTCTTTCTATATTATACTGCCTAATGTCATACCTAGGTTAAAAAAGAAGAAAAAGAAAACAAAACCAACGATGAATTGCCATAACCAAATACTCTGACCCCCTGTTGTGAACTTTGTTTTTGTACGTCTCCGTTTTTTTTTTGTAGTTTCCCTACTTTTCTTCCACCAATCTTCCACTCGCCTCTTACTAATCTTTATTGCAGACATGTTTACTTTTCTCCTGTTCTGAACCCAAGGACTTCAAGGAGGCCAGTGTTGCCTAAATTGACCGCTTGGCAGATATCTTCACGTTCTAATGAAACATGCTCCATAGTTTCCCTAGCTTATATGCCGCAGCAAGCAGATGCTTATTCTTCCTTCTTATATCTCGCTTCCTGATTTCGCTTCGAAAAGTAATGAGCTTCCCTTTGAGTTATCATAAATTGTTTCTTTCCTAATTTCGTTTTTTCCTCTTAAGTAGTTACTCATGGCAGGTTCCTTTTCCATTGCCGCCACTCATGAGGTTATCTCAGCCTCTCTGACTTTGCGCTTGACGTTCTTTGTTGCTGTGTTACTCACCCTACAGGCCACATGCTTGCTGGTAAGATCGTAGTTCTTTTCCTCCTCTGTGAATCAATGTTATTCCTGTACAAATTCCTGAACGCTCTCCCAGCCCATTTACAGTCTTCCATATTCCTCAGACGTCAGGTGAAAGGCACCGCAGCGCCACCAGTACGTTTCTGGGAAAACTGCTTCAACACTACCCCCACCCCCTCTACCCCTAATATACGTAGCACATTATTGGGGGCGAGCTCCACCGCTGAGAAAGCTGGCGCCACCGTCGGCGTGACGTGGCATGAGGGATCACGTGGACACAGCGGCCGCGTAGGCTGTTTCGGAAGCGTCTAAGCGAGCTGAAAACAAAAGTTTAAAGTCCCACCTGCCCCACGGTTGTGATTAAGTGGTGAGACTTTACCGCCTTGGGTGTCTGCTTGACAACATTTGAAAGTACTATAACAGGTAGTGGCTGTCTTTCAAGGCGTGCAGCATGGTAGGCTACTGCTCGGTGCCGCAGTACCGGACGTACGCAAAGGAGCCCGGGGTCAGCCTTATTTACACGTAGCCGCAGGGCAAGAAGCTGCGTGAAGCTTGGCTGGCGAAACTTAGAACCGGCAGACAGCCATCGGCTACAACTCGGGTATGCACCGAGAGGACTGGGAGGCCGCCCTGCTCGGCTGCTCAACCCTCCAGGACCAACGTGCCATGGTGGCCCGAGCCAAAGCCGCTGCAGAAACCACGGGGGTCCCGGACTAGGGACCCCCCCCCCTCCCTAGACTTTGTAAGTGCTGGGCCCTTAGGGCTCGGCTCACACCTCCTCCTGTAAATAGCAGAAATAAAGTTTATCACCATCACCACCACCAAGTACAGACGCAAGGAATATTTCTGCTATACGGCGCCGGGACTGCGCGATGTTCGGTGAGTAGCAGAAAACGAGCACTGAGACTCTCGCCCTAGGCCGCTGCCCGGCTAATGTCATAAGGGTTTGGCCTATGAACTCGTTGATGCTAAATACTGGCAAGTTCACTGGAACGGAAAGGGAGCGGTAAGACGCACATTAAAAAAAAGGAATGGCATATGGTCATGTTTGTGTTATGGATTAATGCACTGGGTTACGAAAAAGAAGCAGAGGAAAATCGCACGCTGAGAAGACCGATAAACATACAGTGCGACGCAACTTGAGAAATAATATTCAAATGTCCAAGAATTTAGAAGTCAAGAAAAGATTGAATCGTCGCCACGGCCCATCATAGTCGCCGTAGGCGTCGAAGTTTCTATAACGAAATTGTTTGTGAACAGTTCTGATAGCGTCCACGCAACAATGGTTGCTAGTGTGCTGTCAAATGCTCATTTGCTGCGGCCTAAAGCTCACGGCACGTTGCGAAAACGTGCTCACAGCGAAAGCGAAACTTTGTGCGCAGCTAGATGCATGCAGACGCGCAGTCGGTCGCTGCAAACCCGTGCGACCGATGCATTGAGGCTTCATTCTGTTATGCCCCATTTGGTTAAACAGACAGCCCACTATAAGAACACATTTCACATAGTTTACTCTCAGCGTTTGCCTACCTTTCATGCAAGAAGCCGGTTCGGGAGACTCCATCGCGACGACCTCGCGCAGTGGCACGTTCACTGTGCGTATTCGGTAAAGAGATAGCGTGCGTAAACGATTCTGTGCTTTCAGTTTGCCCAAGATCGTTATATCGACAGTAAAAAACTTCTCTCGTTTTGAGGGCACCTATACAAATGTGGAGAAGGGCTGCCGCGTGGTGTTTTTATTGAGTGCGGTAAGCGAAACATATGAGGAGCGTGCCGCGTGATCCCTCACACTACGCAAGGGAGCTAGGCGCTCCCAACAGATAGCGACTCCGTAACTCTTCGCCCCCAATAGCGCCGCGGAAAGAGCTTAAAGGGACACTAAAGGGAAACAATAAATCAGTTTAGACTAATGGAGCATTGTTTGAGAACCCTGCAGGCAGTCATTTCAAGAAACTAGTTTGAATATTAGACGAGAAAATGAAGGTCCAAGTATCAGTATTTGAATTTCGCGCCGAAACGCCAGCGCCGGTACGTCAGCGTGACGTCAGGGATTCCAAAGTTTGTTTTCGCATTTCGGCCGCGTTGGCTGAATAAAGGTTCCCGAAACTTGGCATGTTTAATATTTGGTTCCTTTAGAACACAATGTAGTCAATCTGTACCGCTATATATAATTAGTAGGCCCTAGAAGATGCCATCAAAATTCATGACGTCACAGCCCCCAGGTGCGTGAACTTAAGTAGGCGACGCCACCCGTATTTCGTTCTTGCGCTTTTTCTGGCTCACCAAACGTCTTATCGTTGTAAGAGTGGTGTTTTTGGTGTTGTAGAACGGTGATTTACTGATGCAGAAGAAATCACTTTTCACTTTAGTGTCCCTTTAAATTTCAAGCCAAACGCCGTTTGCCCTTCTTCTTGCGGGCACCGTGCGCCTACATACATGGCAGTGCTGTGACGTCACTCAGTGACACGTGACTTCTTTTAAGGCGACATCAGTTGTTTAATACGTTGACGGATTAAAGTTTAGAGAAATATTAGAAGATACAAACTTAATGTCTGCGTTTTTTTTTTGTTTTATTTTGTGCCTTAGAAAGAAAGCTGTGCTTCCATTTCGTCTGCTTGTTCCCAAGTTGTGCAGAAATCCGCTCAGAGGACGAAGCCTTGTCATTTTCTGCCGTGTTCCAGCGCCGCCATCTTTCATCCTCTCTCGTCTGCCCCAGTGCTCGTGACTGTGGCACTGACTTATACCCCATAGAATAAGCCTGGAAGTTGCTGCTCTGCTACTGTACCAGCCTCTTTGTATGTGAGATTAAACTCGATATCACTTGCTTCTAGCGACCTCTCCATCCTCACCATGTGCATCTGTCACGGCTTGTCGACCTGTTCGCCGTCGGCGCGAAGTCGTCGACGGGGTATACACGCCGGTTGGTCGTGCCGTACTCTAGCGAACACAGTGAAAGAGTCAGAGTCGGGAGATATAGAGAAAGAAATATATTTCTAGTCTGACAATGACACACAATTTAAACGAAACACAAAAAAAACACAAGAACACTAACACACATGCACTTAATCTAGATCAGTCATGAAGACGAAAGAAATACAATGAACAGTTAACAGCGGATATAGAAATTAACACTACACAAAACACACTAAACGGTGGTCAACTAAACAGAGTTCGAAAGAAAACAAATGGCCGCGCAGCAGCAGCAAGTCCAGCAGTCGTAGAGTAGACGGCTGCAGAGCTTTCCCGAAGAGCGCTAGTAAGCCGATCTCGTTGAAGTGGATGCGCGATTGGCACGACAGATGCATTGAGGGGCAGAAGTATATACAGCTTGGCTGTAAAGAAAGCTCGTTGAACCGAACAGCATACAAATGAGCATGCAGCGGGGCAGACACGAAAGCATTTTTCACGCGCAAGAAATGTTAACTGGGACAAGGTGCAAAAATCTTGCTATCGAATCGCAAAACGTTGGAAACCTTAGAAGCTCGTGGTATAGAGAACACAGCTTTCTACACGTTAACTCTTTTGCTCCACATCTGTACCACATCTGACACATAATTAAGGGAATTTGAATTTAGTTTGTCTTATTAGCACGGTGTGAAAGAAAACAGCGAATGTTCTTTTTCAAAGCATTAAAGGACACGGCGTAAATTAGGAGTATTGAAACCAATTTTGATGGTAGTTTAAAAAAAATATGCAAGTATTATACGTGCTTGTACGGAACGGGTCTCTCAATACGGCTTCTTTGGACAGGACTGAAATATTCAGGAGCTCAGCCTTTGGTGATCCCAGCATCATAAATACATTTGCGGGTTATCTTAAGACCAACAAGGCAACAGTAATGCTTCTCATCCGAGCCTTAAGAGCATGTTCTGGCGCATCAAATGACACACTGCCGTATATAGCGCTATGATGAGAGCGAAGTACAGAAATTGGGCCGTCAGCTATAACGCAGCTGTTTTTGCAAACCTCACTGTCACACTCCATTTGCCCATGACCTGCGTAACGTGGCGCTGTAAGGCTTGTACATTGTTGATCCAATCAGCAGTCTGCAAAAGCGATGCGAATGATACTGCGATTGTAGGAAATTTTCGCCGGACAGTTCGGAATTTCTTTCAATACTGAGAGAAAAAAAATTCACCGACGATTACGATACTCCCCAACGCGAAATTTCAGCGCAGCTGTATAGGTGTTTTCATTTCGCGATGTATTGACTGGCGCTGACAATGTCTCGTGCGGCACGTTGCAAGCGCACCGAAGTGTGGCGCGACTGCATCGCTAATCGGGAGATCGCGAGAGGCAGCGCGTAGGTGACGCGTGGACGCGATTCACAGCAGCCGCCGCCGCAGACAGACCTCCACTCATGCAGCGCTTGGTTTCCATATATGGTAGCGGTGGACGCGCTCGTCGCGTGCCATCGGTGAAGAGATAAGGGCAGTAAAGGGCGTGGTATACTCTGGGGCCATCTCGTAACGGTCGTCGCCGCAGAGCGCGTCTTGCGCGCGGCACTACGCTTTTCTTCTCACGCTTTCGCCATACCCTCCTCCGCCGCTTTCTACCTCATGGTTCCGCTGCCCCCTCCTCCCCCACTTTCCGCCTCATGCTCTCTTCGCTATCGCAGTCTTTTATCCGCGCTCCGCCTTCGGTATTTCATCCTTCGCTGTGCTCGCTCGCTCGGTTACTAGGACGCCGAGGCACGATATCGACGCTCGCATGGCAGCATCCGTATAGACTTTGCAGGTGTTAACGCATGATGCATCGACGATGTTGTGTTCGTCAACAGTACCTGTTGTATCGCTGCGTCGTAACTTCGTTGGCTTATTATTTGTGATGCTGGTGAATTCCCAGGGAGGCATTGGGTAGGGCTGATTGTCAATCCGAGAGCCGTGGTGAAAATGACCATGCAACGCAGCGACAGCCGGAATAAGTTGCTTTTTTATTTCACGTGCTTTTTCACGTTGCAAAATTAGCTCTGCAATTGTGTTGAGCTAGGCATGTTCCTGTAAAGTTGGTATCGGAGTGATGCGGGGCAGTGCTGTGATTGTGCGCATAGCATCGCGATTAATCGTCTCCAACTGTGCCAGCTGCGCCAAAGTCAGCCGTTGAAATTGTGCTTGATAAAAAATTCGTGGCTGCAAGACTGCACGCACCAACCGTCGAGCTACGTCAGTACGAGCTCCAGCTGCTTTTGCTGCAATGCGACAAATAAGATGAAGTGTTTTTGTCGAACTCTGTCTGGGTTTACGGAGCCAGTGTACACCACTGCCGGATTGGTGAATATCGAGACCCAGTATGCGGACCTCAGAAGCCTCAGGGATTGTCAGTGCGCCGAGTCTAAATGTAAAGGGGTGCTGCGTGATTCTTGTGCGTCCTTTCTTGTTGGGCACCACAACATAGCTTCATTTTTGGGCGGAAATGTCCGATCCTGCTTTCCGAGCGTAATTCAGCACATCAAGGGCTTCTTGAAGCTGTTGAGTTTGTCTAGATATATCTTTATGCACGGACCACAAAGTGACGTCATCCGCATAGATTAAGAACCTCACATCTGGAATCCGATGTAGTTGCCAGGCTAGAGGTATTAGAGCAACGTTGAAGAGAAGAGGAGCCAGAACCGAACCTTGTGGGACTCCTCTGTTCGATGTGAAGTATCCTTCTTGCCTTCCATCTACTCTAATCGCAAATGTGCGATTCTGAAGGAATGAGTAGATGAATCTTATCACCCGCGGTGGAAGTCCCAGGTCGATGAGGTTGGCTATAATGATTTCATGGTCTATACTGTCATAAGCTTTCGTTATGTCTGTTGCTACTACCGTGCGCACAGCGTGACTGTGTGGAGAAACCTGTAAAACATCGTCTGATAACATAGAAAGTCCGTCTTCAGTTCCCTAGTAAGAACGGAATCCAATTTGAGCAGGATGATATTTATCGTGGCGTTCAAGCCACCAGGAAACTCGTGTGGCCAGCATCTTTTCAGCGAGTTTGCAGACAGTTGAGGTTAGTGAAATTGGGCGTAAAGACTGCAGGCTATTTGGAGACTTTCCTGGTTTCGGAATCGCGACAACAATTGAATGCTTCCAATCAGGTGGAACGTTTCCAGTCTCCCATACTTTATTAATAGCCTGAAGAAGTGCGTCGAGAGCTGCTCCTTCCATGTTTTTGAAAACCTCATAAGGAATACCATCGGGATCAGGTGTTGTTCATTGCTTCGAAGTTTCAATCGCCGCTATTAGTTCGGCCATGCTGAAAGGGCTGGAGATATCGGATTTGGAGGTTGTGTCAGACTCATCAATTTTGGGGCAGTTTATAGGTGACGCTTGGTCGTATTTCGGGAAAAACGCTCTAGCAGCGTGTTCTGCAAATTGATGCGGCGAACTCTGCATCGCTAACCTAACGCTCGCTGCAGGGTCAGGTTGCTTATGACCGCGTTCCATTGACCGGAACGTACGCCAAAGTGCTCTGTTTCCAATTCCCGATCCAAGATTCTCGCACCACTCATACCATCGTCGTCGAGAAAGTTGTTTTTCGTGCTGACGCGCCTTCGCCGCAATATGGTTAGCACGTGCACGGCTACCTGGTGCATCGGGATTCCTCGACGCATACAATTCTGCCTGACGTCGCTTTGCCCAAAGTTTCAAAAGGGTGAGGTCCGGTTGAGGTTGTTCCTCGTCAACTGTGGTTACAGTGGTGTTCCTCCGTAGTAGTTCTTTCAAAGCGGGAAGAATTTCTGAGGGCTCTGAGGGTACTTTATCATTCGATGATTCCCGAAACTTATCCCAATGCGTGACGGTTACTCGTCGTCGAATTTTCTTTATGCACGTTCTGTGCAAACCAATCATTATTGGCATATGATCACTGCCCCATGTATCTGGTTCCACCCGCCACTGCGGCATTCCAGGACCCAACCACCACGTGAGGTCCGGAGCGTTTGTTCTAGATACTGCGGGTACAGCACAGGTAGCCACAGCATGATGGTTCAGCAGTGTAAAAGTGGCATCGCTCATGATGTTTTTAACTTGGCATCCTCTTCGGGAGTTGTACTTGTACCCCCATTCTGTATGTGGGGCATTGAAGTCTCCACCCACGAGAATAGGAATTCCCGGGTACGTAGACCGGAGATGGGCTATCCACCCCAAGTTCAAACGTGTGCGTTGCGGTCTGGCGTAGAATGACACTAGAATGACAGGAGTATTCACTGGTCGTGTCAGGACCCCGACAACTTCTTGATTACCACTACGCCATGGCTCCAGGTCAATCACTGTGTGAGCAATATGCGATGATATATAAACTGCAGCTTTTGCCGGAGCTGAAGCCATTGTCGTAGCTCGTCTATCTCTAATATATGGGTTATGGTACCCATTAAAATTGGATAGGGAGCATAGCTTATTATGCTCTTGAATAAGTAGTGCCCATACATGTAGCTTATTGTATTGAAGCTTGGTTTTAATTTCTCCTAACTTGGAGTTTAGGCCCCGACAATTCCACTGTAGAATTCCATCCTGTGACAGCTGCTGCAGAGAATTAGCCATGATGCAGGCAATTCTGAATGAGCAACGTTAGTTGAGCAAGTTGACCTAAAACTGCTGTCCAAACAGCTTGGTTGACCTGTCGTGCCGGACGGGATCCAGGCGTAACGGTGGCATTAGCAGTGGTTGATGCGTCACGTGTCGGTCCTATTTTCTGACGACGGAGAATTGCCATTTCTTTATGTTTGCGTAGTCGCTCAATCTCTCTGACCAGTGCGTCTATCCGAGCGTCAATGTCATCATGGTCATCATCTGACTGATGCAGAGGTTCCGCTAATTTCTGTTTCTTTGTCTGCGACTGCTTGCCACGTTTAAGAACAGAAGAATACAGTTGTGTTTCTGGGGCTTTTTCTTCTTCTGCCAGGACCATCTCTGGCTCTTCTGCAAGAACCTCATAACGATTGTGTGTTGTTACTATATAGCCGTTTTTGGTATAGCCTTTCGTATCCGTATTGTGGCTTTCTGTTTGGTCGGACAATTTGTGCTTGTCAAATCGTGCTCATCAGATTTATATAAGCCACATCGATATCGTGGCTGGCCTTCTGGTGTGAGCTTTTCTGGATCAATAGTACGCTGTGGGCAAAATGCCTGCATGTGTCCACGTTGAAAGCAGCGGTAGCAGAATATTGCTCGAGGGAGGTAGGGTTTAGGTCGCAATATGCAACCGTAGTAATAAAACCGTTCTGGGATACATTGTGGGCCCTGCACCGTCACTAAGCATGTACGGCTTTTGCCCATGAATCTAGCTGCGAGCACCCTGTGTGTCGTGGAGGTCAATTCACGACATATTATCTCAGGGGTGTCTTCTGGGTCAATGCCATAGACAACACACCTCTGTGTATTAGGGCCCGATGCAAAGTAGCACTGCACAGGCAGGTGTTGATCTTCTGACAGCGGGATAGATGTTAAAGTGCACATTTTGTGCACATCACTGAGAGATGCCAAGTGCACAGTGATCGAGTTGGTAGATTTATAAGCTGTGAACCCTTTGTATCCGGTGGTTTCAAGAGATTGGTCGATGACCCTTTGGACATATTTTGTGGCTACGGAAGTTATGTCGTAGCATGAAAGGGGCCGTATATGAACTCGATATAATTGAGAAGGGGTGGGCGTTGGGTAAGACTGAGAGGGAGCGGGCGTAGGGGAGGAAGTGGAGGAATAGTCTGGGGTGGCCCTTACCTTTTTTGCCGGTTGCTCCGATGCGATGGCGTCTTGTTGAAGCACGTTGATAGGGGGACCTCGCTTGGCTGCATTCGTCGAACCGCCAGACGGCTGCACGTCCATAGGGTCACCAGTGTCCGTCGGCACGACTGCGGATAGGTTCACATTCACATCACGAAGAGGACTGTCCTTCGGCGTTGCATCTTGGGTATTCGACCTATCGGATGCACACTTCGGCTGCATAGTTGGCATGGATGTTGTCATGCGCAGCAGTCCAGGGGAAGGTACAGATGAGGAGCTCACATCTGGCACAGACACTTCTTCTTCGTCGGGCGAGCGCGGCGGCTCGGCCGCACTAAGCCTAAGCGCCAGCCGTGCTTGTTTTGAGTCTATCGGACGAGCAGGATCAGTAGGACAAGGCAAAGAAGAGTCCTCACCAGAGTCCACAGGTCCCCATGTATGTATTCAAATGCCGCATAGTGGTGCATATGCTGGGCTAAATGAAGGGAACAGTATACTCGTCTAGCCAGCTATTTATCATGCGGACGATAATCACTTTCGTTTTGCGAATGTATCTCTGCTTTTAACCGTTTCAACAGTCTTTATAGCTTTTTGAGCGCTCAGTGTTCTGTACATGGTCCACATATATCCACCGTGAACACCACGTGTTTTAGCTGCTCGTTTTGAAGCGCGCGTACCTAAATATCTCCAACGTGTGACCACTGTGTTTCTCAAAAATGATCGCGCCGCATCGTTCTATTTCGCATGCAGGCTCATGCAGCCAGCACCTTCGTTCCGCTGTACCAACTTGGTGGACGACCTGCAGTACACGGCTTGGCTCACATTCACTAATTCTGTTGGGGGCGAATGCGGTCAGTGTGAACGAGGCCCTACCGGTGTCGGCCTTATCCCCGCCTCCCAAAAGAGGCGTCTTTCTTTACATTTCTGTCCTCGTGTGTGGTGAAGTGAATTTGAGCCCTAAATTGTATCCTTGGGCTGGTGCAGTTGGTCAATACGCCCACCCGGATTCACCGCATCCCGGTTCTTCGTGGAACGGCCGGGTGCTGTCGTTTTCTCGGTTAAAGCTCTTCTCCTACGACGGCTTCACCTCGAAACTGCCTCCGGTAAGAGTTCGTTCGCCGGTTCCCCAGTTTAGTCGCGCTTGGGAGTTAGGTCGCCGTTCATAAGTTGCACTAAACTTCACAGGTTTGAACGTGCGCACACTTTGCGTTAAAACCCCAGGAAGAAGTGTGATCAATTGCAGTGTGCGCCCGTTGAAATCTGGTCTAGCGATATTTGGGGAAGTCGTCAACAAATCATGACGGCGCGGTTGGTACAAGTTGTTACGTGCCGTGCTTTCCTATCTTGCGTCTTGGTGCGTGCCTGCGATGGCTTCCCCAAGTCGATTTCTTGTGAGCGACGTGGTCTTAAAAATATACTCTTCGCAACCTGTTTTCTTCCTTGTCGTTGTGGTTTCTTGTTAAAACAAAAGTAGCCTAAATGACCGTATACCCCGAGGAGACCGAAACACAAATTAGGTCATTTTGGCTGTCGTGACGCATGAATCAACGGTAGCCGAGATCTGTCAATTGGTTTGAACTATGTATGGAACTGTGTATGCCTGACCAAAATTGAACCACTCTAAGCTAACATTCTGACACCAGACGCCTTACTGTAAAGTTAGCCTTCATAGGATAGCTAGTGCAGGAGGTGCCATGCGAATTCTGTATTCAACTGATTCGCGCAGTGCTTTGTGCCATTCGTGCTGCTGTGCACTACGATTGTTATCAATTCCCTTCAGTGCAGTTTAGCGTTGTGATAATGAAGTTGAGTACCTTTCTTATAAACCGACAGTTCATTCAGAGCAAGTGGGCTGCCCAGTCGCACACTACAGCACTGGTGCTTCACGCGGGCTCGATTTTGATTTTTGTAAATATGTACATATCATATCAATAAAGAATGATTAAGCATGCATTCTATTGACTAGCCGATGATTTAAGACATTCCCCTCTCCAAAGCTCAGCACCGGAAACTCTTCCCTTATATGTCTTGCAGATCACTCTGAAGTGTAACAACAGTTACCGCATCCAAGTGAACGTTGGAATCGTGGACAACAGCGGACACATCTTGAGCAGGTCGGTCGTCCGCCGCTTTGTCGGTGCCCACTTCATTGCCGTCACCCAGTTCAGCAAAAAAGTTAGGTGGGTGTTGTACGTATTTTGCGTGCCGGCTATTTACTTTCCTTTCCAAATCGGTACACTTCACATTTCACTGTCATCTTCTTTCTCTCTCTCTTTTCCTTCTACAGCTGAGGAAACCACGACCAGAGCTTCATCTTCATGTTTTTTTTTGTTTCTTTGCCCACTCTCGCTCATCCAAGCAACAAGGAATTCAAGACTAAGGCACGCTAATTTAATATTATATACACTGCACTGTTTTCACGACTCTCATTGTTTCTGTAATAAAAGTAATAAAGTCACATTTGCCGGTACGAAGAGGTCCTTTTTTTCTTTGCCTAATGACATTTTACGATACAGACAATGCACTGGTGGTGGTTCTATTGAGGAATACGAAAATAGACTTGCTCCACACATGATGATACCAGGCCAGTTGCCGCACTGAAAAGAAAACAGATAAATTTGAAGCACTCTTCGCATATAAATAAGAGCACCCAATTTCCCTTACATACTTCATAGAAAGCCCATTATGCATAGAATGTAGCCTGAAGGGGCTGTTCCCACGAGAACTAAATTCGAATTCCCAACATGCACATCATGATGGTCATCCAACAGTCGTACAGTGACCGCTTCCTTTGGAAATGCAAAGTGAGCATGCGATGGAATGGACCACAGTTATATGCATTTACTAGAGGGAACTGTGGCGCTAGTGTCTAAGGGATCTGCAAGTGGGGCAGTTCAGCCAGCGGGGTGGGGAAGTGCATGAATTTGCCTAAACTTGGTCTTTGTGACTTTGCAAAGTGATCAATTTAAGAAGGCACTGCATCGCATATGTGACTACATAAACATTAAAACTGTTGGACGTCAAGATGCAAACGCAGGACCTCTAACACATAAGCCCAATGACAGCATTACTCCATGGACGCATGGACGAGCGGAACCACTGCAGTTAGTAGCGATGAGGTGTGCTTGCGAATTTTTACTACCTTCTGCATTAAAAAGTATAAAGTGCTTTGAAATTTAGGAGAATTTAGGCCCAGGTAAAACGAAGCCGTAAGAATGTCTGAAGCCGCTAGCACAAAGATCGGGCAAATGCATGTACTACCCATCATACCCATGGTGGAAGTGAAGGATCGCAGTACCAGAGTTCCCTCTATTGTCATATGAAACTGTGTGGCTTGGACGAGAACTAACTCTAACTCGAGAAATGGCTGGGGATTGTTTGCATTTCCGAAGGATCGAAAAGGAAGGCTTGCATGGACGGTGAAGATTAAATGGTACAAGTGCTAGCCAATGAACGAATCGTGTTTGTGTAATGGGAGTACAGAATGTCCTACTTTCTCTTAGGAAAAAAAAGTGATTAGTAATGGCGAATTCAAATTCAGGGTAACAGTGCATGTACAGAAAAAGTTTACAATTTGTAAGAGCGCGTGTTGACAGTGTGACATTGTGAAAAATTATCGGATTGCAACCTGGTTCGGATTGCAAAGACTATATGTTTCTACTTCATTTCGCCTGCTGGTACGTTGAATGAGATCGCCAGACAATTCACGGAGATTACATAAAGACATCCCGGTCTCCCCGATTCAGCCTGAGTACACATGCAACATATTTTCCTTAGCATTGTTGTTCATATCAACGTCCAGTAATTACCTTGATTGCTTTTCTCGGAGAGTCAATTGGTTCACCCGGGGCTGGAGCAGCTTTTAAAAGAGAGACGCCTATATTCCGGTCGGTGTTTTCACTTTTTTAATCAGTGCATTTAGAATGTTTTATAATTTTTCTCTTACATGTACGTCTTTGACATATATATGTCTATGTACCCTTAGATTTACCCAGAAGTGCATTGGTCAGCTGCATCTGTTCGCGCCACGCAGTCAATAAACCACTATATAATATTGTTTCTTTCATCATTGTCCCTGATGGATGTATCACCAAGAAGGCGCGTAAAATGACACGATATCAATAAAATTTTTCGTAGCTCAATGTTGCAGATAGGCGGCTTCTGCGGCCAAAATTACGTGTTACTTCGAGAAAACTGCTAAAAATAGCAGTTCACCTGGCTAAAACTACAATTGGAACCGGCCGACAAGAGTCGCGTGCGCACCAAAGCAAATAAAACCATAAAAAATACTGCACAGACCTACTTCGAGAAAAATTGAGTGTAAATCAGCGTCCACGCGAAGAACGGGCGCTCGCTGGCACTCTAGCCACACGTCATACGTACTCCTTAGGGGCAGGCACCTTTCGATCAGCAATGCCGTGAGCAGAACCGAGAACGAGCTCGTCTATGCCGTGCCGATGCTGCAACCCGGGCACAAGACCAGTCTCGTGCAGCCGAGCGCAAGCAACTGCGTACCGAGGATCCGGCAGCCTACCAAGTCGTCGTTTAACGAACCATTTGGATAAACCCTGTGATAAACACCGGGGCCGCACGTTTCAGCTTCGCTGGTTAACCATCTATACGAAGTGCTTGGGGGGTCTTTTTTTTTTTCCCGCACGTCCGACGCCGCGGATGGATGGATGGATGTAGAATGGATGGATATTATGAACGTCCCCATTGGAACGGGCCGGTGGGTTGCACCACCAAGCTCTTTCTATTATACTGCCTAATGTCATACCTAGGTTAAAAAAGAAGAAAAAGAAAACAAAACCAACGATGAATTGCCATAACCAAATTTTCTGAACCCCTGTTGTGAACTTTGTTTTTGTACGTCTCCGTCTTTTGTAGTTTCCCTGCTTTTCTTCCACCAATCTTCCACTCACCTCTTACTAATCTCTATAGCGGACATGTTTACGTTTCTCCTGCTCTGAACCCAAGGGCTTCAAGGAGGCCTGTGTTGCCTAAATTGACCGCTTGGCAGTTCTTCACGTTCTAATAAAACATGCTCCATCGTTTCCCTAGCTTTGCCGCAGCAAGCAGATGCTTATTCTTCCTTCTTATATCTCGCTTCCTGATTTCGCTTCGTAAAGTAATGAGCTTCCTTTTGAGTTATCATAAATTGTTTATTTCCTAATTTCGTTTTTCCCCTTAAGTAGTTACTCATGACAGGTTTCTTTTCCATTGCCGCCACCCATGAGGTTATCTCAGCCTCTCAGACTTTCCGCTTGACGTTCTTTGTTGCTGTGCTGCTCACCCTACAGGCCACATGCTTGCTGGTAAGATCGCAGTTCTTTTCCTTCTCTGTAAATCAATGTTAATCTTGTACAAATACCTGAACGCTCTCCCAGCCCATTTACAGTCTTCCATATTCCTCAGACGTTAGGTGAAAGACGCCGCAGCGCCACCTGCACGTTTCTGGGAAAACTGCTTCAACACTGCCCCCACCCCCACTACCCCTAATCTACGTAGTACACTATAGGGGGCGAGTTCCACCACTGGGAAAGCTGGCGCCACCGTCGGCGTGACGTGGCATGAGGGATCACGTGGACACAGAGGCCGCGTAGGCTGTTCCGGAAGCGTTGAAGCGAGCTGAAAACGAAAGTTTAAAGTCCCACCTGCACCATGGTTCTGATTAAGTGGTGAGGCTTTACCGCCTTCGGTGTCTGCTTGACAACATTTGAAAGTACTATAATAGGTAGTAGCTGTCTATCGAGGCGTGCAGCATGGTAGGCTACTGCTCGGTGTCGCAGTGCCGGACGTACGCAAGGGAGCCCTGTGTCAGCCTTATTGACACGTAGCCGCAGCGCAAGAAGCTGCGTGAAGCTTGACTGGCGAAACTGAGAACGAGCAGACAGCCATCGGCTACAACTCGGGTATGCACCGAGAGGACTGGGAGGCCGCCCTGCTCGGCTGCTCAACCCTCCAGGACCAACGTGCCCTGGTGGCCCGAGCCAAAGCCGCTGCAGAAGCCACGGGGGGACCGGACTTGGGACCCCCCCCCCCCCTAGACTTTGTAAGGACTGGGCCCTTAGGGCTCAGCTCACACCTCCTCCTGTAAATAGCAGAAATAAAGTTTATCACCACCACCAAGCACAGACGCGAGGAATATTTCTGCTATACGGCGCCGGGACTGCGCGATGTTCGGTGAGTAGCAGAAAACGAGCACTGAGACTCTCGCCCGCGCCCGCTGCCCGGCTAATGTCATAAGGGTTTGGTCTATGAACTCGATGATGCTAAATACTGGCAAGTTCACTGGAACGGAAAGGAAGGGGTAAGACGCACATTAAAAAAAGGAATGGCATACGGTCATGTTTGTGTTATGGATTAATGCACTGGATTACGATAAAAAAGCAGGGGGAAATCGCACGCTGAGAAGACCGATAAACATACAGTGCGACGCAACTTGAGAAATAATATTCAAATGTCCAAGAATTAAGAAGACAAGAAAAGATTGAATCGTCGCCACGGCCCATCATAGTCGCCGTAGGCGTCGAAGTTTCTATAACGAAATTATTTTTGAACAGTTCTGATAGCGTCCACGCAACAATGGTTGCTAGTGTGCTGTCAAGTGCTCATATGCTGCGGCCTAAAGCTCACGGCACGGTGCGAAAACGTGCTCACAGCGAAAGCGAAGCATTGTGCGCAGAGATGCATGCAGACGCACAGTCGGTAGCTACAAACCCGTGCGATCGATGCATTGAGGCTTCATTCTGTTGTGCCCCATTTGGTTATACAGACAGCCCACTATAACAACACATTTAACATAGTTTACTCTCAGCGGTTGCCTACCTTTCATGCAAGAAGCCGGTTCGGGAGACTCCATCGCTACGACCTCGCGCAGTGGCACGTTCACTGTACGTATTCGGTAAAGAGATAGCGTGCGTAAACGATTCTGTGCTTTCAGTTTGCCCAAGATCGTTATATCGACAGTAAAAAACTTCTCGTTTTGAGGGTACCTATACAAATGTGGGGAAGGGCTGCCGCGTGGCGTTTTTATTGAGTGCGGTAAGCGAAACATATGAGGAGCGTGCCGCGTGATCCCTCACACTACGCAAGGGAGCTAGGCGCTCCCAACAGATGGCGACTCCGTAACTCTTCGCCCCCAATAGCGCCGCGGAAAGAGCTTAAATTTCAAGCCAAACGCCGTTTGCCCTTCTTCTTGCGCGCACCGTGCGCCTACATACATGGCAGTGCTGTGACGTCAATCAGTGACACGTGACTTGTTTTAAGGCGACATCAGTTGTTTGATACGTTGCTTCAATATACGGATTAAAGTTTAGAGAAATATTAGAAGATACAAACTTAATGTCTGCGTGTTTTTTGTTTTATTTTGTGCCTTAGAAAGAAAGCTGTGCTTCCATTTCGTCTGCTTGTTCCCAAGTGGTGCAGAAACCCGCTCAGAGGACAAAGCCTTGTCATTTTCTGCCGTGTTCCAGCGCCGCCCTCTTTCATCCTCTCTCGTCTGCCCCAGTGCTCATCACCGACTTATACCGCATAGAATAAGCGTGGAAGTCGCTGCTCTACTACTGTACCAGCTTGTTTGTATGCGAGATTAAACCCGATATTACTTCCTTCTGGCGCCCTCTCCATCCTCACCATGTGCATCTGTCACGGCTTGTCGACCGGTTTGCCGTCGGCGCGAAGTCGTCGACGGGGTATACACGCCGGTTGGTCGTTCCGTACTCAAGCGAATACAGTGAAAGAGTCAGAGGCGGGAGATAGAGAAAAAAAATATATTTCCAGACTGACAACGACACACAATTTAAACGAAACACACACAAAAAAACACAAGAACTAACACACGTTCACTTTATCTAGATCAGTCATGAAGACGAAAGAAATACAATGAACAGTTAACAGTGGATACAGAAATTAACAGTGCACAAAACACACTAAACTGCGGTCAACTAAACAGACTTCGAAAGAAAACAAATGATGGCACATGCATGGCCGCGCAGCAGCAGTAAGTCCATCAATCGTAGAGTAGACGGCAGAGCTTTCCTGAAGAACGCTAGTAAGCCGATCTCGTTGAAGTGGATGCGATTGGCACGACAAATGCATTGAGGGGCAGAAGTACATACAGCTTGGCTGTAAAGAAAGCTCATTGTACCGAACAGCATACAAATGAGCAGAGGGGCAGACACGAAAGCATTTCTCACGCTCAAGAAATGTTAACTGGGACAAGGTGCAAAAATCTTGCTATCGAATCGCAAAACGTTGGAAATCTTAAAAGCTCGTGGTATAGAGAACACAGCTTTCTACACTCTAAGCCAAAAAGGACTAAAACGGGTATGGCTGTTAGTCTCTTGGGGGACTAAATGATCTGCCACAGATTTTGAACCAATTTTGGACTAACTGCGGGAGCAAATGCAGCGGCCTAACTGGGGGAGCAACTACTGCAGACTAAAAGTGAGGGCAACTTTTAGACCCTCCCAGTTAGTCCCTAGAGGATCAACGGTTAGTCTGTTAAGGTTAGTCCACAGGGAGTAACTGCAGGAGCAACTTTTAGTCCTTCCGGTTAGTTCCTAGAG
This sequence comes from Dermacentor albipictus, assembly GCF_038994185.2. Lineage (NCBI taxonomy): Eukaryota > Metazoa > Arthropoda > Arachnida > Ixodida > Ixodidae > Dermacentor > Dermacentor albipictus. Next base: position 103,249,616 of record NC_091823.1, read on the forward strand.
GACCAACAGTTAGTCTGTTAAGGTTAGTCCACAGGGAGTAACTGCAGGAGCAACTTTTAGTCCTTCCCAGTTAGTCCGAAATCACTTTTCCAATGATTCCAGGTTGCCATAGCTTTTCAAGCAAAAACAATGATCGAACTCAAGTAACCCATGTTTATTTTTGATTACATATTGCCACCATCATCTTGAGCCACAATTAACAAAACAAATAAAGGAATACTAGCATACAAATGCCAAGTCCTTGGTATACAGTAATGACATATAGATACAGAAGATAAAAAAATTGACTGGAAATATGCAGCAGTTCAAACAAAATAAAACAACTCCAAAGTATACAGCAGATGGAACGTGTCATAGCCAGAGTAAAATCATGAAAATGAAATTAAGTCAGGAGCAGTCACAGTCAAATATAAGTTAGAAGCACTCTACAACCCCCGAATGCAGAGATCTAACTTGGCTCGAACTTGACTTCTGGCAGTCTCAAGACAGCTTCGCCGCGCGTCGTAAATCGTGCTTGATCTTGCGGACGACTTGGGAACGACTTGGCTGCGTCGAAGTCCGCTCAAGTTTGAAGTCTGCTCCCGGGCTAGCTTGAAACTGACTTCGTGTGTTATTCCAACATGGCAGCCTCCCGAACGGACGTTGCGCGGAGGTTAGCTGCTTTCGAGTTTGCTTGCTACGCCATGGATACAGCATTTTCAGAGGCGCAGCCCTTGCCGAAAATTCCGCGACCCACCCTACGTGACCGAGGGAATTCGATGGAGCTGTACGACGACGAACAATTCCTCGGTCGCTACAGATTCACGAAGAACGCCGTGCGACTTCTCGCTACGTTGCCTATCCGGGTAAGCTGGGACAATAGAGGACCGACTGTGTGCCTCCTATGCTGCAGTTGCTGATGGCTGTGATGTTTTACGGCGCTGGCACGTTTCAAACAGTCACCGGAGGTCCGGTCCGCATTCCTCAGTCAACAGTGTGCCGCGCAGTAGGAAAGGTGACTCTGCTCATCGCGAAGCACCCGCGCTGGTACTGGTGCGCTTCCCGCAGTCGCGGAAAGATTGATTGCGAGCGTATTTTCTTATCTCCTGTGACTACACATAACAAAAAGTAGCCCAAATAAGCCAGTCATGCAGAACATGTGCGCTTACCAGTTTTGTGGCGCTTTCCCTGTTCTTCCGCAGCTTCCTCTTTCCGCTTTTGCTTCAGGTTGGTCCAGCATTTTTTCAGTTGCAGGTGATCGCGCCGCGTAATCCCGTGGTTGGCATTCAAATGTTTTGCTATTTCTTTCCATGTCTGATTCTTCTTGGTCAACGACGCGACGTAAGTTTTCTTGCATTCTACAATATGCTTGTAGCCGTTCAGGAGTGTCGTCGGCAGGCTCCTTTCGTCTTCTTTAAAACGGGCTGCCTTGTTGCGTTGCGGTGCATTCTCTTGGGAGCAGACCGTACGTGAGTGCGACATTTCAGCGTCAAAGCCTGTTGACAGAACAGCAATTTCGTACCAAATGCGGCGCGCGGCCGTCGCGCGAGCCCCACAACTTGTTTTCCTAACAGACGACACTTTCCTAGCGGACGACACGCACTGCCGATTTGCGATGTCTACGACGGTGCCGCACTCTCCCTCTCGTTGTTCTCGACAAACCCTCCATGCGAAGCAGGCAAATCGTTTGCACGTGTCATTTTATTTATTTATTTTGTTTTCTATCGGGTGTTGTCACCCATATGGGTCCGGGCAGGGGACTCAACGGCGCTCGGTACTCTTTGTTCACAGCACATGTTGCAGTTTTTTTTCTTGTTTGTGACTCCGGCCTAGTGCGTTCGAATAGGTTGGCTTTTTCTTCAAAGGGTCACGTAGCCCGAGCAGAACACGGGCCGTCGCCTTCGTTCTGGAATGCCTAGAGGCGAAAAGGGACGCGCGAGCTCCCTCAGAAACCGACCGTATGCCTCGTCTCGGCCTCTTGTATCCGGTTGCCGGCCCAGACGGCGCATGAACGCCTTGCGGCAATCGAGAACAAAAGCCGAGAAAGAAATGACAGACGAACAGACGGGGGCATGATCGGCAGACGCTGCCTCAGGATATCGAGACGACGGAAGAGTGCGCGCGCGCCCGCCGGGACCCCGACGAGCCGAAGTAGCGATCGGCCGGCGGCGGACAAAGGGGGCCGCCGCCGGCAGAGAAAAACACGTACGCACCTTCAGACGCCCCGATGTGGTCTCCCCGGGACCCGACTTGCGCGCGCTTACCCGGAGTGCACGCAAGCAGGGCCCGATTCCCGCCAAAATGTTAGTCAATGGCGAAAGCCTGTTGACCTTCGTGTGGGCGGGATGACAGCAGAGCGACAGTGTTTTATGACCCGCTGCCACCCCGTCCAGGCAGGGAGGAGAGGGACACGGAGCTCCCCTCTCTAAAGGGACTAAAGTCAGAGGACTAAATTGTGCCGTTGATCCCCACCGTCGACCGTTACCTTGCAAGGACGAACATTTAGTCCCACAAATTTGCGCACGACACTTCGCCTCTGCACACGGCACGCACGGTGGATTAACCGTTGATCCAAAGGTCCAACGGCTGCCGTTAGTCCCCTTTTCCCCGTTTTCGGCTTAGAGTGTACACGTTAACCCTTTTGCTCCACAAGTATACCACGTCACACACATAATTAAGGGAACTTGGATTTAGTTTGTCCTATTAGCACTGTGTGAAAGAAAAGAGCGAATGTTCTTTTTTAAAGCATTAAAAGACACGGCGTAAAATAGGAGTATTGAAACCAATTTTGATGGTAGTTTAAAAAAAAGATGCGCAAGTATATTACGTGCTTGTGTGGAACGGGTAGCAATACGGCTTCTTTGGACAGGGCTGAAATATTCAGGAGCTTAGCCTTTGGTGATCCCAGCATCATAAATACATTTGCGGGTTATCTTAAGACCAACAAGGAAGCAGTAACGCTTCTCATCCGAGCCTTCTGAAAAGCATTTTTTGGCGCATCAAATGACATACTGCCGTAGCGCTATGATGAGAGAGAAGTACAGGATATGGGCCGTCAGCTATATCGCAGCTGTTTTTGAAAACCTCACTGTCACACTCCCTTTGCCCATGACCTGGCGTAACGTGGCGCTGTAAGGCTTGTACATTGTTGATCCAATCAGCAGTCTGCAAAAACGATGCGAATGATACTGCAATTGTAGGAAATTTTCGTCGGACAGTTCGGAATTTCTTTCAATGCTGAAAGAAAAAAGTTCACCGACGATCACGACACTCCCCGACGCGAAATTTGAGCGCAGCTGTATAGGTGTTTTCATTTCGCGATATATTGACTGGCGCTGGCAATGTCTCGTGCGGCACGTTGCAAACGGACCGAAGTGGGGCTCTACTGCATCGCTAAACGAGAGATCGCGAGAGGCAGCGCGCAGGTGACGCGTGGACGCGATTCACAGCAGCCGCCGCCGCAGACAGACCTCCACTCATGCAGCGCTTGGTTTCCATATATGGTAGCGGTGGACGCGCTCGTCGCGTGCCATCGGTGAAGAGATAAGGGCGGTAAAGGGCGCGGTATACTCTGGGGCCATCTCGTAGCGGTAGTCGCCGCAGGGCGCGTCTTGCACGCGGCACTACGCTTTTCTTCTCACGCTTTCGCCATGCCCTCCTCCGCCGCTTTCTACATCATGGTTCCGCTGCGCCCTCCCCCCTCCCTCCCGCTTTCCACCTCGTGCTCGATCTCTTCGCTATCGGAGTCTTTTATCCGCGCTCCGCCTTCGGTATTTCATCCTTCGCTGTGCTCGCTCGCTCGGGTATACTAGGACGCCGAGGCACGATGTCGACGCTCGCCGCAGGACCGGGCGCCTAAGAGCTTAGCCCTGAAAAATAAGCGCAAACCTTACTTTTTAGGGCCTCTTTTTTAAACTTGTCATCGACTTTCAAGCAAAAGCAAGAAATTGGTGAACACACCTCCAGCACTAGACGCGAGAGTAAACACTCCACATGAAGCCACGGCCGTCTCGGCTCGCACCTTTGAATCCGCCACAGATGTCTGCATGCAGAGCGGGTTGGGGCCCTGCACCGACCGCCATGGGCATACAAAAAGAGAAGCGCGGTCATCTGCCCCCATTCAGACAGACGCAAACGCACGCGCGCTGGTCTCCCCAATCCTTTGCATGCGCGGGAAGACGATGCGCACGATCCTATGCCTCTCGCCGCACCCTCGCACGCTTCCCTTCGCAGCCACAGCACACAGCGCGCAATAGGATCTTATGGCACTTTAACTTTGTACGGAACATGACGGTGAGAAGATCTTGCGGCTCCGCTTTGGGGACCACACTCTACCTCGCGGTTAGAGGTGCGTAAACGGCAACATGTCATTCCATCTGGACCCAAAGTGGCAGTTAAGTTTCGTTATGTTGAGCTTTAATTGTACTTCTATCCTCTTCCCTGTCCAAGTGGACACCCTCAAAATCCTTCACATAATGGCAAGCTGATGCAAAAATAAGGCCTGCGCTTGAAAGTCTGGGTGCCATCTAAGCCATAGAGTTTCCTAGAAGTACTGCAGGGAACTTTGGCGCTGGGATCGTTCAGCCACCACGGGAATGATGGGTAGTACGTGGATTGGTCTGAACGTCGTGCTTGTGGATTCGGACGTTCTTGTAGCGTCGTTTATTACGATTTACCTGGGCCTAAATTATCCTATATTTCAAAGCAATTTGTACTTTTCTTTAACGCAGAGGGTATAATGAGACGCCGCAAGTACGCATAATCGCAACCTGAGCCGTGCTCCCGCATGGGTTGCAGAAAATAGCGCTAGCCTTTTCTCCTTCCCCTCAAGAACCACTTCCCTGACAATTGCAGTGGTTCCGCTTGTCCGTGCATCCGTGGCGTAATGATATCAATATTGGGCTTCTGTGCTACAGGTCCTGTGCTTGAATCCTGCCGTCAAACAATTTTTCTTGTGTTTAATTATTTATAATGCAGTGCCTTCGTGAAACGATCACTTTGCAAAGTCACAAAGACGAAGTTTAAGCAAATGCGTCATCCATCATGCCCATGCTGGCTGGACTGCCCTGCTTGCCGGTCCCTTAGACAGGGCCACAGTTCTCTCTAGTAATTGTCTACGGTTCAAGCCATCACATCTTCACTAAAGTATCCCAGAGGGCGCTATCGCTCTGTACCTGTTGAATGGCCTCAATAACGTGCATGTTGGGAATTCTAACTTTGTTCTAGTGGGAACTACATCTCCAGGTTGCATTCTGTGCGCAATGCATTTTCTGTGAGGTATGCAGGAGAACTATAGGGTGTTCATATTTATGTGCTGGGAGCGCTTCCATTTTTCTTTCGTTCTCTTTAGGGCGGGAACTGGACTGCGGCATGACCATGTATGCAGCAGGTCTATTTTTCTATTCCTCAGTAGCCACCACAATTACATTGTTTGTCTTTGTTGTAATGTAGGATGTCATTGAACAAGTAAAAAGGACAAAAGACCTTTATGTACCGCCAAATATGTCTTTATTAATGTTATCACGGAAACAATGGAAGTCGTGAAAATGGTGCGAAGTATTGACATTATATTATCGTGCCTTAGTCTTCAACCCCTTGTTGCTTGGACGCGAGAGACTAAAAGCAAAAAAAATGAAAATAAAGCTCTGATTGTGGTTTCATCAGCTGTAGAAGGAAAAGAGAATGATAGAAGAGGAGAGGGAAATGTTAAGTGCACCGATTTTGAAAGGGAAGATAACAGCCCGCGTGGAAAGCACAATACCCACCTAGATTTCTTGCTGTACTGGGTGACGGCGACAAAGTAGGCACCGACAAACTGTCGGACGACCGACGCGCTCAGGATGTGTCCGCTGTCTTCCACGATTCCAACGTTCACTTGGATACGGTAGCTATTGTTACACGTTAGAGTGATCTGCAAGACATAGAAAAAAGGGCAGTTTCTGTATTGAGCGTTTAGTTTGGAGTGAGGCAGGTGTTAAATCGCGGTTTAGTCAGTAGAATGCACGCCTTTCTTTTTTATTCGTATGATATTGCACGTATGTACAAAAATCCAAATCCAGCCCGCTTGATGCACCAATGCCGTAGTGTGCGACTGGGAGCCCACTTACCCTGAATGAACTGTCCACTTATAATGAAGGTATTAAACTCCATTATCACAAGGCTAAACTGCACTGATGGAAGTTATAACAATCGCAGTGTACAGCAGCATGACTGGCACAAAGCACTTCGTTATTTAGTTCAATACAAAACCGGCCTGGCACCTCCTGCACTAGCTATCCTGTAGAGGCAAATCTTAAAATAAGGTGTTGGGTGTCACGATGTTGGCTGAGAGTGGTTGAATTTTGGTCACCCATCCCCAGTTCAACCTAATTGACACTTCTCGGCGGCCGTTGATCGACGAGTTATAACAGCGAAAATTACCAAAATAAGTGTTTGTCTCCTTGGGGTACACATGGTCATCTGTGCTATCTTTTGGTGTGACGAGAAACCACAATGACCAGAAAGAAAACAGGTATGGCGACGAGTATCGTGGTAGGACTGCGTGTTGTGGGCTGGGCTCGGAAGAATGTGACTTGTGAAAGCCATCGTAGGCACGCACCAAGACACGAGACAGGACAGCACGGCAAGCACTTCTAGCACCCGCGCTGTCATAAATTCCCGATATGCTTCCCCAAGTGACGCTGGGCCAGCTTTGAACAAGCGCACACTGCGAACTCGACAGTCCTGTCCTGCGTCTTAGTGCAACGTGCGCGCTCATTCAAAGCTGTGAAGTACAAAGTTCCAGGGTTTTAAATATGCCTGGTAGCGAAGCTTCCATATAGGAGCCGATACGTTCACAACATGGCGGTTCAGCGGCGGTTCATGGGGCTTAGCGCCGTCTGCATGTCGAGGGAACACTTCCGGCGGAAGAAAAAATAAGGTGACGCCATATCCGTTAAAACAGAAATGATGTCATTTTGTTTTCGAAGTCGGGAAATTTGTTTTGTTGGTCTGCCTTTAGAACTACATATCCAGATGCCCCGCCATTCGACTTGATGGCATTTCGCGCTTTCAGCGCGGAAAGCGACGCAAGGCCAGCCGTACGATTGTCGAAATCGCACTCCTACACAGAACATACTTTCTTTGGAGGCCGACGAATAATAATAATATTTGGGGTTTTACGTGCCAAAACCACTTTCTGATTATGAGGCACGCCGTAGTGGAGGGCTCCGGAAATTTTTGACCACCTGGGGTTCTTTAACGTGCACCTAAATCTAAGCACACGGGTGTTTTCGCATTTCGCCCCCATCGAAATGCGGCCGCCGTGGCCGGGATTCGATCCCGCGACCTCGTGCTCAGCAGCCCAACACCATAGCCACTGAGCAACCACGGCGGGTGCGAGGCCGACGAAAGCTTCGAGTGTAGAGTGCTGGTCCCATCGTCGGACGCCAAGCCCGTCGGCTGGTGCAGTCGCACGAAAACTACTAAACAATTATCTGGCGGTCGTAACTCACTACTTTTGATTAACAGGTTAAGAATCGATGAAGCTACCTGCGTCACCAAATTCAGACAAAAGTCGACAAGCAAAAGAAAAGCACTACGTGTGAGGGTGGCGTATTTCAACAGGTGAACTTTACGAGCCCGCCTTTCTCGCACATTTCAAGAGCTGCTATGTATTGCGAGTGATACGGGCGTCAACGCCCTCTGTAACGATGGGAACTGAAAAGAAATATCTTTATTATAACGATAAAATTAAATTAACTTGTATTTTCTTAACTCGTCACGAATATATAAAATTGACCACAAATTTTATTTCCTTTGAATGAATCTGTGTCTCGCTTGAATAAAAAAAAACGCTTTTTTCTTTCCCAATGTTTGTTCTCTCCAAACATAGTCGCGCTTCAATCGTTGCTCCCATAACCACCATTGCTGATGTCGGTGACAACTTGTACTGAGCCACTTCTCGCTTGGATCTGGGCGACCCATTTGGGTCGACCTTGCAAGGTCCATCTAAATAGGTCGCGAAGCTTGCAAAAGGTCGTGAAGCACGTCAAGACTTATCGCCAGAGATATCAGTTAGTGGTGCACGATTGATGCGTGACTAGGCGAGGGGGAGGGGGGGGGGGGGTGACGAACGCTGAAACTAGAAAACCTACGCGTAAAAAAAAATGTTCGAAAAAGTTCGAACAGTATACTGTCGTGCGAGTAAATATTTCGTGTCAAATATTTTGGGTAAACTGAAACAACAAATTGCATTTCTTTTTTCTATTTCACAATTTAGTTGTCAGGTTTCACCGATAACGAACAATCAGCGATACTGTCGCAAGCCTTGGCATACTGTGCAAAGCAGCTAGTATGTCCTGCGGAATGGCGTTGCTCACTTGAACGAGCTCTTTTTTGTTTTTATCATTATTTCCTTGCGTGTTTGTTTAAAATGTGACGTGCGCTTCACGTCAAATTTCGCGTGACCTAGCGCACGGCATTCATTCGCGAAGGGTGTGAGTGCAGGTTTTTGTTAATGTGCAAGTTCACGCTGCGTAAGCTGCCGCGTGGCAGCATTTTCGCACCGCGGGATGGATCGGTCCTGGACCGATTTTTCGCGGCATCCCGCAGCGACAAGACAGCCGCGAACGCCGAAGACCAATGAGAGCTGCCCCTTCAGTGATGTGCGGAGGGAGATGAGTGGTTTTATGCGGACCCGCCCGACCGCGTGATTCGTATTAGTACGTGGTATCAGCAGGCACGCTCGTTTCGTACTATCGTCTGCTCGCGTCAGCTCTCGCTCGTGCTTATTGCAATTGTAATGGTTTGCGATAGTTTTTTTTTTTCTTTTTAGAATGATGAGTCTAAACCGAGACGTCCCGACGGAAAGGTTTTCGGAGACAGTGCGCCATATCCGATTCTGTGCGAGAAGACGGGCCCTGATTACATTTGCGCGGAGGCAACACCCAGTAGCTCATTCTCCTGGTCTTATGAACGCGGCGACGCCGCAACAGAAGGGACCACATCATCACGATTATGATTGGTGGCAACGACATCATCATCATCATAAGGCATGACTCACGGGAAGAACGTAAAAACAGCGCCGATCTGTCAGCAGACGAAGAAAAAAGCACGCAACATCGCGCACCTACACGCAGAGCAAAATAGAGGAGGCGAGAGTTCATGATGTCACGTGAGTGCCGCAGCGGCTCGTCGCCAGTTGATGTGGCCGATCCACTGAATAAGGCGATACCTGTCTCAAGCGCGCGTGATGACGGACAGGAAATATCACGTGACCTAAGGAAGGCCAGAAGGGAACCAAAGCATGTCCAGCCGTGTATAAAACATTATTATTGATTACCAAAGTAAATTAAGGTGTACTAAGGAGAATTAGGGTGCATTAAGGAAGATTAAGGTGGATGAAGGAGGATTCCTGTAAATTACATTAGGCTTTTGCCTTCGCGTCTCTTAGGCGGTAGCTAAGGGCACCGGGGAATTTTACACTGGTAGCCTGCGAAGTATAGTGCAACTTACGAATGACAACTTAAATCACAAGAGCGGCTAAAATGGGGTAGCGGCGAACTAACTCTCACCGGGGGTGGTTTCGAAGTGAAGCCGTCGCTGGAGAAGAGCTTCAGCCGAGAAAACGACAGCACACGGCCGTTCCACGAGGAACCGGGATGCGGTGAATCCGGGTGGGAATACTGACCAACTGCACAAGTCCAAGGACGTGCCTCGTACTTCATCACAAACAAACGCAGAAACGCAAAGAAAGACGCCTCTCTCTCTGGAGGCGGTGAAAAGGCCGACGACGGTAGCGTCTCGGTCGCACTGACCGCATTCGCTCCCAGTGGAATCCGTGAAGGTGAGCCAGGCCGTGTACTGCAAGTCGTCCACCAAGTTTGTAATCCGAAACGAAGGCGCTGGCTGCATGAACCTGCACGCGAGGGAGATGGTCGAGGCACGGTCATTTTTGACGAACACCGTTGTCACGCGATGGTAGACAAGCATGTGTCGAAACGAGCAGCTAAAACACGATGATTGCACGATGCCATGCTGTAAAAGACATGAACAGACAGCGATATGCGTGGGTCGTGCATATGTGCTTGATCCTAGTATCTGAATTACGTGAATTACGCGCTGTCTGTAGGGACGAACATGGGCGACTGGATGAGCTTGCTCTCAACACTGCTGAATCGGTTTAAACTGCAGGGATACCTACGCAAAATGATACGGTGATTATCATACGCGTGATCAATGCATAGCGTCCCGCGATTACTGTCCACTGCTTTTTTTTTCGGACAAGCATGTACACCACGGTGTGGTAACTGAAGCTTCTCGGCAGGAACGCTAATGCATGCTCGGAACGCTCATGCCAACAATGAAAGGCAGGACGCTGCCCTGTGGGGTGCGAGGTCGCAATGCTTCTTAAAGCGAACCGTTTAGAGTTCGTGCCCTTGCATGACGAGGGGTATCCATATCGTCTTTCCGCATAACTGGTATCGCAATAATAAATGTTTTAAATGCGCCACGACGCTACGACTACGGCAAGCTCCGAAGAAGAAAGCGGCGTCCGCCCGAGCACTACAAGAACGCACACTGCGTGCGTTCCTCTCATCCGCTGCTCTATGGTACGAGTCAGTACGCGCATACGACCCAGAATAGGCCGCGCCAACACCCATGCCGATCGAGCAGCCGACGGGGTGGTCCGAAAAAAACAAAACAAAAGAAACACTCGCCTGCCCTGTGTGTGTATCAGCAGTTCCATCCTGGGCAGCAGGAACTCGTGCTGGTTGACGAGGGTGACATGGGGAACCTTGGCTGGCAGACTCGGAGCGATCGCGGGCTGCTGATCCAAGTCCTTCTTGGCAGGAAACTTGGGCCAACCGCTCCAGTCGTGAACTTCGTCCGGGTGGTCACTGGGAAGGTCCGCCGGGCGGACGACGTTCGGCTGAATCCAGATGCCCATCTGTGGCTCGCCCGCAGCGAAGGCGGCCCCGGCTGCGACGATGGAGACGGTCGGCGCCTCTTCGATGTCGATGTCCTCCGACTGGGACGCGCCGGCCTGCGCGACGTCGCTGCTTCCGCTGTCGCTGCTGGAACCGCTGCTGCTGCTGCTGTCGTCGCTGCTGGTGCCGTCGTCGTCCCCGCTGCTGCTGTCGTCGCTGCTGCTGCTCGCCGACACCTCGCAGTCGCCGCCCCTCAGCGTGGCGTAGCCGTTGCAAGCGCTCATCCGGACGTCGTCGTCCCTGGGGAGACCGGCGTTGAGGCCAGCGCCAGCGGAGCCAGCAGCACGGCCCGACGACGCCATCCTCGAGGCACAAGCGGCGTTTGCGAAGTGCGTCGCAGCGAACGCGATTGCAGCTGGTCTGCGACTGTTCAGTAGCTGCCGTTCGCTGTGCAGTGACTCGTTGTATATCGTGCTCGGAAAGTGTACCACTCGAGAAGGCTGACGCATGGCGTTTTTGATGATGATGATAATGATGATGATCACCTCAAAGTATTTAGCACATACCCGCTCACGGGCATTGGTTTTCTCTGCCGTACGAGCGTGTCCTGGTTCTTGTCTACAATTTTCTCCTCTCCCTCGAACCGCAGGAAGCCTAAAAACTTGTGTCGGAGCTTTCTTTTGTTGTCGCGACCCCTCCCTTAATCAAATTAGAGAATGACTGGCACGAATCCAGGCTACAATAGCATTGGGCTTGGTCAACTTTTTCTTGGAGGGGGGGGGGGTAAGTGATAATGCACCAGAGGGTATTTTGCGATGTTTGAATGACTGGTTTTCTGGATATATCTGTCTTCGTCTTCGCTCGCAAACTGGCTCTTTTGGGGCGGCGCTTGGCCTCGCGCTTTTCTTTTCGCGGGCACAAATGCACGCGATGCGACGAGCCACGAGTTCACGGGAGTTGGACCAAGCGTGTTCGACCAAGCCACAGCGGCTGTGGTTCGTCATGCCAAATCGGCGGCCACATTCTTTAAAAAAAAGTTTACTCCCTTCGCGGCTCATCTTGGACCACAATAATCGTCATCTGTCTTGCGCACCTTTGCTTTTATGACGGTACGTATAGTTTGCGGCATGCGCAGGCTCCGTCGCGATCTTAAGATTTGTGCTGGTTCCTGGAAAGAACCTGCAGGATGACGTCAACAATGGCATAACATAGTGCAATGCGAGGAGGGGGGAGCAAACAAGTCTTCTCTCGTGCCGTCAGTGGTGTATCCAGAAAACATTCGTGGGGCCGCAACATTCGTATGGGGACGGATTGCCAGCGAAGCTGTTTAGGCTGCATACATTATGAAATCATACTTTCCTTTAACGGCACCACACTGCGTCGTCGCCACATACTGTCTCCCCTCTCCCTCGAACGCTCGGCTGCGCGCGCTTATTCCTGTCCACGATACGGATGCGAGGAAATAATCTGAGGCGAACGAATGATTATACACACCAAGTGACACGACATTTCACATGATTTAATCGATGTGCTGCATTTTATTGGGCGAATAAAAGGACGACACCTTCTATGTCTTTATTAGGTTATTTTACATATTCATTTACTTTTTAATATCACGGGAAAACAAGCAATAGGTTTTGTTCTTGTCAAAATTCCTCCTATTTCTTTACCGATCTCTCGCGTGTGTTTATTTGATGCCACACCCCCACTCCTATGTGTATAAGCTTCCTGTTATTTTTCTTTCAGTTATCTGTAATCCTCACTCGCACACCACTTTCTCCGTTATAATCTTCAGGAGATGTAAAGTACGGCCTATATTACCCTTTCTCATAACAGGCCAAAGTGCCAGCCATTCTAATAAATTGATTCATTTTTTGGCGTTTGTCCTGGATGTCGCCATGATAGTACGGGATAGTTCGTGACGGCGCGTCTTGCTCTTTTTCCAATCGCGTTTTTTGTTTTGTCTCCGGTAGTGCATAAACTGGTCTGCCTAGCTGATAGCTAGGATAACCTGTAAGATTCGTGCGCTATTTCCCGCTACCCGCATGCTCGTCACTGGACGCGCAGAAAGGCTGACTCATTCCGTTGTCAGCATGCCGCGATACGCCACGTCATCGGTGGGTCGCGTCGCGTTCGGTCGCTCTCTGAATCGGCAATTCTTTTGTCTATTTCAGGCGTATCATACAGGCCTGATAGTTATTGGTAGGCGAACTGGTCGGCCTTACAAGAACAGATTCGAATCGTTCCAATTTCTTTTCGAGCTGTAGCGACAGCCTGCCAGCGACTTCCGATTCGAAGATATATGTATGTTCACCAGATTGGCCATTCAATGGCGCCCGATATGAGGGATATCAGCATGTGATATCAGTATGAGGCACTCTTCATTACTGGACGCGCATCAATTGCCGTACATGTCGTGACGGATGTGCTCCCGAGACACGCATATATACGATGCTAAAACTATACCTGCAGCCCCTTATGTATACCTGGCCTTTATTATTCCTTTTTTTTCAAAATTAACTCAGAATCGATTACGAGAAACAGTCATTCACGGTATGAGCTCAGATGCACGTGAAACTGTGCAAAAGTAGCCTACACTCTAAAAACTAAGAGAGTGCCGGGCACTCCCTTTGAGGGAGTAGCGGCTTGTCCCATATTTCACTCTCTTTTCGAGAGTAGATCGACCCTCTTTGAGAGAGAGTAGGTCAACTCCTGTTGACAGAGTTTTGTTACTCCGCCGCAAGGGATTGCTAGTACTCTTCTGCAGAGTGATAATACTCTTCCCACAGGGAGTGCTAGTACTCTTCCGCAGAGTGGTAATACTCTCACCGTAGGGGTAATGGCACTCCACCAGACCGAGTACTTCTACTCCCCCAAACAGAGTGCAACTACTCTTCCCAATACCCTCTTAGCGAAGTCCTGGCCACGCATGCAGGCAGGAAATCAGATCAAATTAGGGTCGCTGATACACCGTTCTCTAGGCGGCTCCTCAGACTCAGTGGCCCAATTCCAAGCGGCCTTCAGAATAGGCGTGAGCAATGTTATGCAGGATTTTAAAGTCATTTTTCCTGGCTATTTGCTGCCTACCATGAGTCGTGACGGCTCGTAATCGGCCTATGCGTATGTGTCCCGAACGCCACTGCGGAGAAAAAAAAGCTAATTCACATGTAATCCGCAAATATTTTCGCATATTTCACAATCAGGAGGCACATAATCTAATTAGAACACAATAGTCGATGGAATCCCACACTTATGGAGAACCACATTGCTCTATACATCACGTGGATTCGAACCCATGTACACTCGCATCTATATAATTCAAAGCACACATCCTAACCATTACACCACAAAGCCACCACGCTCAGTCGTGTTGTTTTAGAGCTTATATACATAACAAATGTATTTGAGGAATCGGCTGCGGTGGTTGGAGTTTCTCTGCAGTGTGCTGTGCTGTTGTGTACTGGAATACGTTTGCGTTTGCATCATTTCCATTCCTTGCTACGACTAACGGAGGAATACAACGTAGACGACGACGTGAGAACTATTCACGGCTTGTCGTCACCCCAGGAAAATAACAAATGTGCCGTTCAGCTCACGATCGAGTGCTTTTCCAGTCCATGCATTATATGTTCTCCGAAATTACGCGGATACAAAGTATCGTGCCAACCATCCACGTATGTGAATTTAAGTCGCGCGTATACTGGTGAGCATTTCTGTTTATTTTTTCCGCCAGTTCCATTCGTATGTGGTCAACTGCGATGCCAGTACCAGGCATTTCGACGTGCCTCACGCTGCCGTGTAGGCGTTCTTTTCAGGTGCATTAGTTTAGAGTTTGGTTCAGTCCGCTGTGAGCTGTTGTCCTGCATTAGCAGCGGATCGTTAGCGTTTTGAAGAGCACGCATTCCAGCATTTGGAGACTGCTTATGCCGATAGCCGCGTCACATGCATTGGCACGCATGTTTAAATGAGTAATGTGTCCACTTGTTACGCGTGCACTGCTCGTATCCTGTGGCAGTGCTCGTTCTAAAAGCTTCGAAGACCATCTACATTCATACGTGTGTTCAATATATATGCACAGGATAGACTTGCCGGCTAGTTGGTTGAGCATTTTAGAAGAAACAGCGCAACACAAGGACGACGCAAAAACATGGACAACACCACGAAGCGCTGGTGTGGTCGATGCTTTTTTTCGTCCTGGTGTTAGCGCTGTTTCTTCTTCCACGATACACGCACACCACAGGTACGCGAAAGTTTAGGAGTATAGGGCGTTAACTTTGTTTTCCCCGTTTCCTCTCAGTGTCAATGGCACAATGCGTTGCCCGAAATAGCGCACGCTTACCCCCATATTCAGAAATGCATCATAACTTGAAGCCCATGCTTGACTTGATCTAAATGACGCAAGTCGTGAACGCACCAAAAGAAAGGCAGTGAGCGTCTGGGGGACGTTCGCACCAGGCGTCGTTTATATAAAGTCAAGCATGGGCTTTGTATTAATATACATTTCTGAATACGGGGGTTAGTCATCTACTTCTCACAGAAAATGTCGAAGAAACGCCCACCAAAACCAGGCACATTCGTAAACCTAACTAGGCAATACGAAGCTCCATAGAAAAAGAGTGGTATTAAAAGCTTTCAGTATTTTTCTTTACTCCAAAATGGTTGCGCTCTCGTGGTTTCAATGTACAGAGATGATGCAGCGTTAGCTAAAAAGCATGAATTTCCGAACTCCATGCCAAAATAAGCTTGTAAAATTATTTAGGTGCTAGAAACCAGGGTTTGTAGCGATCCTTGAAAACCCTTTATTTCTAAAATGCCATTTTCAAGGCATTGAAAAGCCTGGAATTTTTAGAAGTACTGGAAAGTCCTTAAATTTGTACACTTTGCTAGACATAGCAGACATTGCCAAGTGTTTTTTTTTTTCCCTTCTGTGACATTCTTCGCATGTCACAGAGAATTGTCTGTGGAGGTAATAGAAGGAAAGCGACATCCTTAAAGTTCAAATTACAAAGGAGCTGCAGATACCAGTTTTAGGGACATGGAACCGGCGACAAATGTACTTGGAGGAGCAGAAGCAGGAAGCTCAACGGTTGAGGCATTCAAAGAAAAGCCGTGATGAGTAAATTGAGAGCTACAGACACAATAAAAGATCACCTTTCTCCGGTGCTGTGTTGTTCCGCGATCTTGAGCGCGCGCGCGCGTGGTGGAGAACTCCGAGTGAAAAAGTAGAGCGCTCGCTACGCGTTCCTTTGAACTGCGGCGGCCTGTTCTCTTAGAAGCAAAACGATGTGTTCTTTGCTCAGCGTGCATGAATGATACATTGCCATGTTCGGGGCCAGCCACCTACAGTTGAAGCAGAAGATCACGCTACGTTTTGTTCTCTATTGCCGCAAGAGTAGAACTACTCTCTCTCTCTGAAGGGGGAGAGTGAAAAGCACATTTCACTCTCTCCTTGGTGAGAGAGTGAACAATGCATTTCACTCTCCTCGACATTTTGCGAGAGTAAAACGACGCTTGGAAGAGTGAACCGGCCGCTTCACTCCTGCGATACCCTTCCTAGTTTTTAGAGTGTATAAGTTCATTCTTGCAGTCAGCCTGTGTGAAAACTGACACCAATTTGATTCACGATTATTGTTTTGTAACAGACTGTGTAAAGTACCTATGTAGCGCGTTTTGAATAGTGCCAGTTTAGATCAAAATCCACACACTCGGCGACCCGACTTGGTGAGAGGCTCATAGAAGAGCGGCATACACCAACTGGCACATACTCAGGGACACAAGTTGGCATCAAAAAGGTTCATTGAAGGTCAGCGCAGACCGAGTAGCACATACGCAGTGCTCCAAATGGGCGTCAAATAGGTTCACTGAATAGCGGTGCCTACCAAATGCCGCATCTATGCAGTGACCTATGTCGACGTCCACCCTGTTTGGACGTCCAGCCAGGTCGCTGCCCTCTGCCAAGAGCCACTTGCTCCAGGCGGCCCTGAGGTGAGGGAAACGCCGCAGCGCACCAGGAGCAGATGGTGTAACGCCACAAATGCTCTGCAACCTGGTCGCCAGCGAGCAACAGCGCCTGCTAGAGTACTTCAATGAGATCTGGCAGTCATGGCAGGTGCCAGAGGCATGGCAGACAGCCATTGTGGCACCCATCCTCAAGGCCAGAAAACCGGCTAGGGAACTGTCGTCCTATCGACCGGTCTCCACCTCCGCTGCCTGCAAGGTGATGAAGGTCATGGCCCTGGCACGACTGGACTGGGTGGCCCATGCTTGCGGCTTCCTGGCAGACTAACAGACGGGCTTCCAGCGGCGGCGGTGCACTGCGGACTCCATCGCTGACATGGTGTCCACCCTGGAGGACGCCAACGCCGGTGGGGACTTCGTGATGCTCTTGCTGATCGACGTACAGGGTGCCTTCGACAGCATCCCTCACGCAGTTTTCCAGAAGGGCCTGGACGTCCTCGGCATCTGTGGCAACCTGCGGGAGTTCCTTTTATCGTTCCTGCACAATCGCACCCTCAGGGTGCGTGTGGGTCAATTGAAGAGCACCCCCCGTCCAGTCGCTGCAAGTGTGCCACAAGGGTCAGTGGTGAGCACCTTCCTTTTCAACCTGGCCTTGGCACGGTTGCCTGCTGCCCTGCCGATCGACCCTCACTTCCCCGTGCAGTCCTCAATCTATATACGCGGATGACATCGTCCTATGGGTACGGGGACCACCCAAACCCATCCTCAAGACACGTGCAGCCCTACGGAGAGCCCTGGACACTGCGGCTGCCTACTTGTGCAGCATCGGCCTTACCATCTCGGCCAGGAAGACCGAGGCCTTGCTGCTGCATCCCAGAGCAGCAGCCCATCGCTCAGCTGCCCGGCTGCGCTTGGAGGGCGTCCAGATCTCATGGAGCAAGGCAGTCTCGTACCTTGGCTTGCGCATTGACCATCGGCTGACCTGGCTGCCGGCTACCAATGCCCTGTGCGCCCAGACGCTCCGGGTCCGCAAGGCGATCTCACAGCTCCTTGCCCGTGCACAGGGCTGTACCACCAGGTGGGCCCTGCAGCTCTTTGAAGCTGAAGCCACTTCACGGCTACTGTATGCCCCTCCCTCTTGTGGCTTTGCCCCCACCCCGCCTGCGGAAACTGGACCTGCAGCACCGCTCAAGAATACGGGTCTGTCTTGGCGTTCCCCGATCCTCACAAGTGGCCGCCACTCTTGCTGGGGCAGGTAACTGGGCCCTGTCACTACTCTTCCTGCAACAGGGGCTACGACACATTGATCACCTACACCGTGCCGCAGATCATCAAGCACTCCTGACCCGCCTACGCTCCCGGCCAGCATCACACATGGGACGGCTGTATGGCCTCTATAAGGAAGTCATAGGGGACACGCCTGCAAACGCCGTACAGCCTCGCCCACCACACTGACCACCAATCCCTACCTCGACGGAGCTACCAGGTGTCTTAAAGAACCGTTCCGCAACATGTGCCCTACAGCAGAAGGCAGCCTCTCTTCTCCAAGAGAAACTTGGGGACCACCTTCACATCTTCGTCGATGGATCCATGACACCGGAGACGGGCTCATCCACAGCAGCCTGCGTTGCACCGGCCATACCTTTTTCGACGAATGGCAGGGCGTATCCGACCGCCTAAATTTGAGATTGGTTTGAAACCACACAGCAAAACTTGCACGATTTGTTCGTTTCAAAACAAGCATGAACATGCGATCACGTTGGCAGATCCGCGTGGGCAGCGTGAGTAGCGCGGCCCATCAGTGTCGATTTGGACGGAAGGTGCCGGAAGAGGCGCTGACGATCACTGCTCGGACGCGCCGCCTGGACAGTGTGAGGAGCGTATAACCAAGATTTATTTGTGGACTGCTGAAGGGCGCTTCAAATGCCGTCAAACTTGCGAAAACTGTTTCTTTTTTTTTTAATCTCGCCGCTGATTTTCTTGATGAGAAGACCCATTGCAAGGTGGTATGAAATAATTGTAATCAGGGCACTCATGAACTTTTGAACGACGCTTTCTTTGCCTCTTCCTTGGACTTTGCCACTGCTGCTGTCGCGCGCAACGCTTCGGTGGGCGATTCAGAGCGTGTGTATACTTGACAGGAGCGAATCAGGAGGAAAGGCGACGGAAGAAACTCACTTTCACGCCACCACATCTAATGGGCACAATGCCCTCTGGGGCTCCCTGGCCATCGCCACCTTAGCCGCTTGACAGCTGTAATTATCCGTGACTCCCCTCAAAAGCATTCCAGAAACTGCAGTGCTTCCTTTTCTACTAGTGTACTAGGCCAGAGGGGACGTTCGTAGAACTGTAGAGAGCAGTAGGAGAGAGAGAAGAGGAAGTTCACATATGAGATAGGGGGAAGAGTCGTGTGAAGGCAAGCAGCGACATTTTCATGGGGCGAGGAGGAAAGGGCCTGCGGCGAGCCTTTCTTCCTCTCTGTCTTGTGTGATCCGGCGCGGCGCTGCTTGAAAGCATTGCTGTCGCGTGCTGCAGAACGATTTCGAAATGTTTTAGATCGTACTTTGGGAAATTTAGGCAATGTACACCCGTGAGCAAAAGTACCACAAAGTCGGCGAAAAAAACAGAATTTCATCGCAATTAACACGCATAAACGGAAACTGCCAAGTTTAGACTGCAATCTTTAATTTCAAGTTGCATTCGCAGACAGAGGAGAAGTTGAGTTTTTTCTCGCAATCTCTGGTCCATATACTTCTGCTCACAGGTATACGTTTACATAAGGTCGTCAGGAAATCCTTTCGGTGCATCGGTAACTAAAGTACGCGGAAATATCTCTCGGGAGTGCGAACATGTGACGCGCATTATTAGCCGCGGTGTGTGTATATGTTGTGAACTTCTTTGCGTATATCGGTTTCAATTTAACGAAGAGAGCCGGCGCCTATGTAATGCCAGTATAAAATGGTAAAGCTGCTCAATATCTGATCGCTTGGCGTAGGGACTAAACATAAGAGCGCATGCTTGTGTACGGCCAACCTAAGGCAATCACGAAAAATCTAAGCGGCAGGCGCTATCAAATATTTTTGATGAACCGGCATCGTTCTCACGCATTTCAAGTCTAGTATGCTTGAAATCAGTATCTGTCTACGCTAGCCTCTGGCATGAAGCACATGGCGCTGCTCAACACATCGATCACTGCGGTTGGTAAACGAGCGTGATACATATATAAGCTATGTGCTTCGACATTGCCTTTTTGCCCTGTAAAGCCATAATATCCGAGAGCAATTGTATAAAAAGAATGGGATGGCTATTTTTGTGGACAAAATTTTCGTAATACGTGCGATTGCGTCGTAGAGAACGGAACGAACACAACCGAAAAAAAAAATTGTTATCATCCTCTTTCTCGAAAAAGAAAACGAGCTAACGCCGCAGTACGACTTCGCCTAGTCACGCCGCGCAGCATTTACAGATCTATATAAACGTAAGCGTTATATGGAACAAAGATATCTTTAATCCAGCACCTACCACTTTGCTGGCGCAGTTCGTGAACGGTCGCTTTGCTGGACAAATATAGTTCACACTGTAAGGTATGCTGTTATTTCTAACCAAAACTATCTTAATAATGGGTGGAAACCTCATCCACGGAACCAAGTTATCCCGCAATCTAATCTGCAGTTAACAGTTTGAACGCTTCTCAAACTATAACAGCACAGCTCCTATCGCATAGCAGAACGGTACCCACGCTGTTACGATCGTCGACTATGTTTCATTGCTCCTAAACCGCAGCTTAGAACTAGAGGACAATACTGCAATAAGGTCACATTAGTAAATGGAACTTTCAGAAATACACAATTGATCTCCAAGGCTCATTGTAGGCTCAAACATGCGCGCACACATCGCGCTGCATTCTTCATCGCCTCAATGTCAGCAGAAAGCCCTGCCATACCGACTTAGACCACTTCAGTACGTCTCACAAAACAGTTTTCCACGTAGGAGTCGCCACGTGACACTACATACACCGCGCTATAGCGCGACAACAAACACCATAAACCAGCGCCGAGCGTACAGCTGCCTTGCAAAACGGCGCGCTCGTCCAAGTCAGCATCCTGACTGCTCATAGATGGCGCCTCCACAGGGATGAAGCTCCGCATGGCTACCATTCTCTGTGTTCAAGCAGACACTCTATCGACGCTAGCGCCAAGATCCCCTTCAGTTATGACCCTAACATCAAGGCGATGCACTAGCAAAATGGCGGCGCACACGATTGTTTACGTTGTCATGGTAACAGGAACAGCAGCCACGCGGCGCCACCTCACCCTACCGCTTTGTCTCTTGTTTTATTATGCCGACCCGCTCCGCTTACCTTTTTGCTAGTGACTACAGTGACGGGGCCCGGCACTTTAACATCTGCGCTACAGTGACGGGGCCCGGTACTTTAACATCCACACTACGGTGACGGGGCCTGTCGCTTTAACAACAACACTACACCGACGGGGCCGTCACTATAACGATGTCGGTATTGGGGGGGAGGACGACTTACGGAGTCGCCAGCTGTCGGAAGCACCTCACATGCGTCGGCGTTAAACATACCACGCGGCAGCCCTCTTGAACAATTTTGCAAGTACTCTCGAAAAGGCAGTATTTTACCTTTAAAATAATCATGTTGGACAAACAGAAAGCACAGAATGGCTTACAAACGCTATCTCTTTGCCTACTGCGTACAGTAAGCTGGGACACTGCGAGCGGTCGCCGCGATCGATTCCACCGACCCGGTTTGCGTGAAACGTAAGCAATCGCTGAGAAAACTATGTGAAATATGTTGTTATAGTGGGATGGCTGTCTGTGTAACTAAATGTAGCATAACAGAATGAAGCTGCAATGCAGCGATCGCACGGGTTCGCAGTGACCGACTTCGCTTCTGCATGCATGTCCTCGCGCAATGTTTCGCTTTCGCTCCGATCACGTTTTCGCACCGTGCCGTGAGCTTTATGCCGCAGCATATGAGCATTTGACAGTACGCAAGCAACCATTGTTGCATGGACACTATCGGAGCTGTTCAAAAATAATTTCGTTATAGCTAAGGCCTTCGACGCCTACTTGTGATGTTCCGTCGCGATGATTCAGTCTTAATTTTTTTTCTTTTCTTCTAAAGTCTTGGAAGCTTCAATATCATTATTTCTCAAATTTCATCGAACTGCATGTTTATCAATCTTCTAAGCGAGCAAGTACCCACTGCTTCTATTTCTTAATTCAGTAGAATATTCATTGTCTGGTGCTACACAAGCAGTAACATGTGCCGTGCCTTTTTTAATGTCTTTTTACCATTCCCCTTCCATTAGAGTGAACTTTCTTTCTTTATTATAATCATCATAGGTGTTACAGTGCATACGCAAAAGATTGTACATTCGTGGACAAGTACCCATTGCGGTCGTTCGATCCGTATGTGTGCAATCAATGTATTCCGTTACTGCACGGAAGTTGCTGACATCGTGAAATTCACGTGGTGTTGTGGGCAGTACTGGAATAAAATACCGCGGTCCATGAAGTGCTCGGCATCCCCATAGGCGCCAGCACCGAGAAGCTCATGCAGCTGGGGGTCCACAACACCTTCGATGAGGTTGGGTCACAGAAGTTAGTCCAGGTTGTCAGGATCGCTTCCTCGCCTGCGGAGAGGCGGATCCTGGAGGTGCTGGACTTTAACCCGTCAGGGAAAGGCGGTGCGTGCTCGACGCGTGGTCGCGGGAGGCCGTCACGGTCTCGCCGTTCCCGCGCAACGCAACGTGCACCCGCAACGCATTGTACGCACACGCCGGGTCCGGGCGGCCGCGCTTCTCGGATCCGTCGCCGACGATCCACGATCGGTGGCGTTCGTCGACGTCGCCCAATACGGTTCGTCCGACCGGTTCGCGGCGGCCGTGGTGGATCACAGGGGCAACCTAACGTCGCCTAACTGCTGTAGTACAGATGTTAAAGTGCCGGGCCCCGTCACTGTAGTCACTACCTACTTTTTTTGCCTGTACGCCAAACATTCTGTTTTTTTTTTTTTTTCTTGTCGCGCGCACTATACCGCGCACCACGAGCCAGCTTGCAAGCAATGCCAATGGGCGCGCTACGCCGCGCATTGGCATTGCTTGCGAGCCGGTGCGTGGTGCACCGTGGGCTATGCGATGACGCGTGCGCAGTCTTGCCCATACTTATACCGGCACATGCCGGGACATAAAAGAATTTCACTTCCAACACAACAGATTTTTGGTCTCGCTTCATTGGCTTCGTTTCCGAAAACAAATATTTTTCTTATAACGTGGTGTGATACACGCTCAAAAAATGAACAAATGTGAAAGGTGCATGAGTACTAAACACAGAAGTTCACAGACAGTGACATAACAAAAAGAACGCTAGAAAACGTGAAGGCCGTTTGATGTACACACACATACAAAAAAAAAAGAAGAAGATTTTTATATAGCGCCCTGAAGACCAAAATGTAGACGATCTTCTGATATATGCACTAAGATATTGCACAAAACTGGACGACGTCTATGACATAGTCATGACAACTAAAGGAAGGGAAAACTCACTGGTAATGGCAAAAACAATGAAACGCCAAATACCTAAAAAATAGAATCAAATGAAGATTGATTGACAGCCATACCAAAAAAACAAGAGCTTATAAACCTGCACGAAAGTATATGAAATGCGTGACACGTTCACTACTACTGAACAAAATGAAAAAGACATGGCAGAACGAAAATAACATTGTACTAAAAACTGAAATACACATTATCGCATTATTGTGCACTTGTCCACAACTTGAGCAACGGTGGCAAGGGGAGCAGAAGGTAGTCGGTTTTTGCAGCAGCACATAGAAAACATTCGCAGAAAGGCCCATTCCTCAATCAAAGACCAGGTAAAATAAGCCAACAACACTTTTTTTCACCCCTAATGCAATGTTTAGCAGTAAAACTACGTCACTTAAGGCACTAAGTCGTACCTACTGGGCACTCCTTCGTATAATAAACACGAACTGAAAAAAATCTGCAATTAGGACACTTGCAATGCTTATGCTTTCCAGAAGAAAAAAAAAAGCGTATCATGCCTACACATGAAGGTTAATAATAATAATATATGGGGTTTTACGTGCCAAAACCACTTTCTGATTATGAGGCACGCCGTAGTGGGGAACTCCGGAAATTTTGACCACCTGGGGTTCTTTAACGTGCACCTAAATCTAAGTACACGGGTGTTTTCCCATTTCGCCCCCATCGAAATGCGGCCGCCGTGGCCAGGATTCGATCCCGCGACCTCGTGCTCGATCCCGCGACCTCGTTTTCCCATCGGCGATTACTGAGATAATACCTAAACACGAAGAGTAATGTTTGAGCTGTTAGTGCGTTTGTAGAACGCGATACGCAGAAAATGCCCTGAGGGCGGAACGGAAAACTATAGGTTACTGAAGTTGCAGAATGAGAGTTGGCCCAGAAAAACACAAGTCATAGACCTGGTGACAATGAGGAGGAACATCTATTTGTCAGCTTTCTCTACCGGTAAGGGGGAAGTGTAGCCCAATCGAGGCCCAACGACGCCCGGAGGCTCATAGAGCCCACGCATGGACAGAGCTGATTTCGTGTACATGCGCCTTCTGGTGTCCTTGGGTCTGCGCGCTCACATGTCTTTAGGCGACCGAAACGACCTTGGACGGCTTTTTTCTTTTTTTAGGTATTCCGACTGCCTTCTGCTCTCCTTGCCACTGTTACTCAAGTTGTGGCCAAGTACAAAGTAATGTGATAATATGTATTTCAGTTTTTAGTACAATGTTATTTTTTGTTCTGCCATGTCTTTTTCATTTTGTTAAGTAGTAATGAACATGTCAGGCATTTCATATACTTTCGTGCAGGTTTATAAGCGAGCTCTTTTTTTTTGGTATGGCTGTTAATCAAACAATGTTATCATTTTAGTCTATTTTTAGGTATTTTGCGTGTCATTGTTTTTGCCTTTACCAATGAGTTTTCCCTTTCTATAGTTGTCGTGACTATGTCATACATGTCCAGTTTTGCGCAATATCTTAGTGCATATATTAAACGATCGTCTACATTTCGGTCTCGAGGACACTATATAAAAATCTTGTTTTTTTATGTGTGTGTGCACATGAAACGGCCTTCGCGCTTTCTCTTGCTTTTTTTGTTACTTTACCGTCTGGGAACCTTTGTGCTTAGTACTCTTGTATATGTCATGCATCTTTCACTCTTGCTCATTTTTTGAGCGTGTATCATACCACGGTATAAGAAAAAACTGTTTTCGGAAACGAAGTCAATAAAGCGAGACAAAAGATCGGTTGTGTTGAAAATGGAATTTTTTCCTGTCCCGGCACATACTGGTAAATATAAGTATGGGCAAGACTGCGTCCGTGCCAGCGCATAGCCCACGGCACACCACACGCCAGCTTGCAAGCAATCTCTATGCGCGGCGAAGCGCGCGCATTGCTTGCGAGCTAGCGCGTGGTACGCCGTAGCACGCGATAAAAAAAAAAAAAATGCGCCGCGTATACAGGAAAAAAAAAAGTAAGCGGCGCGCGCGGCATGGGGCTAAGAGAGCAGAGCGCTTCGGCATAACAAAAAAACAAAAACAAAAGAAAACGTTTGCGATAGGAGGCGCCGCGCGGCTGCTGTTCCTGTTGCCATGACAACGTAAACAATCCTGTGCTTCGCCATTTTGCTTCTGCGTCGCCCTGCGGTTGGGGCTGTAATTGAAGGGGACCTTGGCGCTAGCGTCAAAACAGCGTCTGCTCGAAAACAGCCAATGGCAGCCATGCGGAGATTCACCCCCCTGCTCGATCTGGCAGAATCTTCAGGCAGACTAGCAACCAGCAACTCCGGGTGCATGCCTATCCGTGTTCTGTCACGCATTCCACGGCCGCCTTCGCACCTTGCCGAACGCTTGACGCGTAGTAGTCTTCAGACGACTTGCTCCAGCTATTCGGGCGGCGAAAAGACGCCTCATCGAACGTTGTCCAGAAACTATCGGCTGAACAAACGTTCACAGCGGCGCAAGAAGACCACAGAGAGAGACACGCAGCGCACACAGGAGCGAATAACCTGTCGTACACGCGAGAATCGGCACCCAAACGGCGCCAGACCAATAGGAGCGAGGTGCGCAGGGGGCGTGCGTGTTTGGCAAATCAGCTGCACGGGCGCACCCTTCTAAAAGGACGCGTCAGCGTCGGTTCCTCCTCCCATACGCCCTTTTGAACCGGCGCAAAATACACACAAAGAAAGCAGCTTCCAAAGAAGCTCAAAATGGCGCCCGCCGGCCACCGCGTTCGCAAATGACGACGGCGCGAAATTCGAACACTCTTGGCAATTTTTTGCTCCTTCCGCGGCCACCCTGGCCCGTATAAGGGCGTTTTTTTATTATTATTAGGGAGTTTTAGAATAGGGGCCCCTATAGTTTGGGGCCCCAAAGAGCTTTGCGGGTGTTAGCGTTGGGGCACGTAGGAGTGAAGAGTTTTGGAATAGGGTTTTACGTTTGCGGATAGCGTCTTGCGTTGACAGCGCCACTACGGCGTCAAAGAAAAGCTATTAGAAATAATTAAATAAAATATACCATTTTAGGATAGGAATAATAATTTTGACTTGCGTGTATTCGCATTTAATTACAATTTAGAGGCTATTCTGTAAGTAACAAACAATTAGTTGCGTTTAGTTTTGAGCAAACCAACTTTACTAGCCTTCACCAGCCAAGCTTAGCCGTGTTAGGCCTACGAGCCACAAAATCCACAATCGAATTCAAAATCAGCGGCGTCTAATGAGTCAATCTTCATAACACACGCTAGTTGAGAGAAAGCGATAACCGCAGTCACTTCTCCTAGCTTGCGAACTTCACGCGTTACCGCGAATCGAACGCAGTTTGGTGCTAGGTTAGAGCCGTCGCTTCGATGGGTGCCGCCATGTTTGCCGACGCAAAACTTTTGGGGCCGCTATTTGGGCTCCCGCTAAATCGGTGAAACAGCGTTCCCAACGCAAAACCCAAAGGCAGTTTGCGTCTAGCGCATGCGCAGTGGCTTCGACGCTATTTCTTTGGGGCCCCAAAACGTTTGGGGCCCCTATTCTAAAACTCTCTATTATTTTCCGAATAAATTTAGGTTATAGGTTTCGCGGAGGGATTCTCGAATGTGTAAACATTGCGAAAATACAGTTTTCGGAAAATCAACTTTTTGCGATTTTTTGTCATATCGAGACCCGTGTCTCCCTTTAAGCGTGTACATATTAAAGTGGTTTGACTGTGTACAGTACGGTCTACTCTTGTTATGGAGAACTCCTAATTACTACACAGTCACTGAGTACAGCTCAGTGCTAATACACAAAGGTCCAGAACATTTCTTTAGCGGTAGGATTTCTGTTGAATGCAATCAAGTGCTTCTTTTCCTCTGAAACTAACATATTATTGACCTTCTGTCTCAATGAATACAAACGTGATTCTCAGTAGAATAGTGGACCAGTGTTTTGTGGCAATTTAATTCATTGCACAGAAAGTTTTGCTTTCCAGTATAATACTGAAGGGTCCCAATCTACGTCAATGATCAAACAGCCATGCATCACGTGACTCTCCCCGCGCATAGCCCGCACAGCCAGCGTTGACGGTCAAGAACATGCGCTGTCTACACTCTTTCATTGGCAGGTTTAGGGTTATTCGCCACCTTCCAAAGGTTTTGAACCTGGAGAGTCGCAGGTTGCTCCCCTTCTCTTCTGTTCGTAAATGCATGCAACTGGCCCTTGACACTCGTTCTTGCAGCGTAAATCAAAAGCTGTAGTCTTGTGACGAGTTGCTCATGGTTACGAAAAGAGACCGTGTGTCAGAAACGGCATCAGGAACGAGAGGCCACCGTATGGTGTGTCGCAAGCAAAGGGGTGTCCGTGAAGAACTTTGTTGCCATGCAATGCACTCACTCGCCTTTCTTTCTGAGGAAGTTTGTTGTCTTTCTGAATGTCGTGCAGCTGCTGCAAAGAGATCTGCGTCCATTCAACACCGAATAGTAACTTTTCTAGAGGGCACTGTCACTGTGTGTGTACTAAGGTCCCCTAGTGTGACTAATGCCCCTAAATAAAATACAGGTAGCGCCACTCTTCTCTGCTCCTCCTGCGCCGACGTTGGCTCCACATACGGGGAGCCTAACTAGGAGATGCTCTCCAAATCAAACGCTGTCACTACGTGTCGTTTGTGGTATTTGATAGGTGGTATTTTGACGCGAATTATTTTGCGGTATATCGTGAATGGCTGCTGAAACATCAAGAAAGTTCGTCTTAATATCGCTGCTCTTGGTTTCTTTTACTTATTCGTCCTGCCTCTCTCGTTTCATTGCAAACAAAGCAGCGCGAACACGGCGTTTCAGCTGCGTCTCAGCAACGAAGCACTCAGCCGCTTTCATAGATCGCTTTTCAAGACACGCGCCCGTGCGTCTAAGCATAAAGCTAATGTGAACAGAAAGCTCGAACAGCTATCAGCGGTCGGCATTTGGGCATCGCTGATCGCTTTCAACTTATGGTCGCTGCGCTGTCACTACATCGTTAAGTACGGCGATTAACTGAAATGGTGCTGTTCGCATATACACTGAGGCCAAACAACGCGATGACTGAATCGATGAAAAGCATGTGTGTTTCAAAGCGACCTGATTTAAGTCGGGCGCAAAAGTTGCAAACAAACGCAGTTCGAACATGCGGCACTTAAGATAGCGAAAAACTAATGAATTCGCATACAAGTAGCAGCATATGAGATTAGTGATGAGCGGAGAATCGCTCACACAGCCGGGACGACTGCGTTGGGTTGAAATTAACTCGTCTGATTCTTTAAAGGCCTTCCTATGTGCCGCGTGTTGTGCCGAATCTCGATTCGCAGGTGAATGAATGAATGAATGAATGAATGAATGAATGAATGAATGAATGAATGAATGAATGAATGAATGAATGAAGCCTTTACTTTAAAAAGGGGGACGGCTCTAGGCCGCTGATGGGGATTAGGAGGGAAGGGAATGTGGGTTCCCAGACTGTTGACTGAAGCACATCTTCATCTCAGTCTTGGATCTTTCGCTTTATGCAGACTGAGGTTACTGTTCAGTTCCGCGCTCTCATATGAGCTGATAGACCCCTCCTATACACTACTCGAAACCGGCCACTTTGTCAGCCATATGTCGCAATGGCTTTCTGTGCTTCAGGGTTAGTTTGTATTGCAATTCCTAGTGTTCTAATGTCTCCGAGTAGTAAATGCTGAATTTTGGATCTCCCTTGTGAAAAAAGCTGCACAGCTCCGAATGAGGTGCTGCAAGTCTGCTCTGCATGACTCCTGGCAATGTGTGCATCGGGTATAAGTCTTCGCAATCGTAGCTTGTCTGGGTTGGCGCCATTTCTCAAGTATGTGTGGTGTGTATGCAGCATTCGCCATAACCTTATTCAAAAGAACCTATTCCGTGCAAGTAAGCCCGCCCTTGTCGTCAAACACATGTACTGGTGTAGCTTCTAATGATCTCCGTTTACTGTCTGCTTTTATTTTAGTACGAATGTAATGCATCAGTGCTCTGTTAGGAGAGCCTTCGGCGAATACCTTTATGCATGGATTTTGGTCCGCGGGGTTTGGCGAGGGAATGGAGTGTGGGGAGCTGTACGCGCAATCAAGCCCACCCGCTTGCGCGGCAGCTGCGTGAGCGGCTGCGTTTCCCCCGTCCGTGCCGGTGTGCCCCGGTGTCCATAGGATTTCAACATATGAGATCCGGAAGAGTCGCTTGCCGTCAATTCCACGTGTGGTGCACCCGACAGCAGAGCAAGGCGGGATCGCGAAGACAGAACTACGCTACTAAAGCACAGAGGAGACGCGAAACGAGGCGTCAGCATAAAGGCCCTCATTGCGTCTCCGTACGCCGCTCGCAATGTTTGTCACCGCTATACCGATATAGACGCAAAAACAAGCAATAAAAAAACGCGTGACTGCGTTCGGCATAGAATTTCTCACTACATTACCTAGAGGGAAATCTGGCGCTGCTGCATGCGCTGTGGTATGCATGGGAATGCTGGTATCTTGTGACTTCGAACGGGCATCGTTCTCGGAGAGCCAGGACACCTTGAAGAGGCGCTTGGCAAGTACCGTTCCGTCTGTCACAATGATTCGTTTTCTACTAAAACAGCATGTGAAAAGCTGTTTTAGCTTAATTATTACGCGAATACATGTTTTGTTTAACTCTGAGAAGTTCTTATTGCGCGTACGACTATATGTTACGTGAAGAGTTGGGCCGCTAAAGTTGGAGGACGGATGACAAGGTTCGCGCTCGCTTTGAAACAGTTGGTTACCTGTTCTTGCCTTTCTTCGCTTGGTCATGCATTATAGGTGAGTAAAGATGCAATATGCGTGAATGGGAAGATTTCATGAAGATTTTGCTTTGAGAACGCGTTATTTATGTAGCCATAGCCACGTTTTAGACGAAGCCTCTTACAACACCAGCCAACACGAGCCTCGCAGACCCATATACCGACATTCCCATGACGGCACGGTGCCCCCTTAAGAAACTCCCATAGACGGTGGCCCCAGATTTCCCTCTAGGTGTATTAGCGAGAAACTCAATGGCGTTCGGCCCATGGGATGACCGAGCGTCGACGGGAAGCACAGGGAACGAGGACGGCGCCAATCTTCAAAGGATAGCTCTACCTTTACTTTATATAGGGGCCTTAGTGTGTACCTCTTCAATGGAATCTGGGAATATTTAACTTCGTTCTTGTGGCAACTGCATCTTCTTGTCACATTCTGTCAGACAAGAACTCAGGATATTTTTCGGGGAGGGGGGGGGGGTTCCCAATCCAAGGTAACATTTCTATACAAACGAGGGGGGGGGGGGCAGGTTGTACCTTTAGTAATAAAAGTGTGAATAAGGCCCACCATTCGCCATAAAGACGCGTAAGCCCGCAAAAGATAAATGAAATCAGGTTTTGTCTTGCGGGCACGCCTGTGAGATACACTCCTCCTTTACTTGGCGAACAAGGCACCACGTCAAATGAACTAACGCAGAAAAGAAGCGTAAAATAACGATTACTGTAGTAGAATACACCTTAAAAGAACAGCAGTTGGCAACCAAGGCACATGAACCGCGTGGGGTTGTGTTACACCGTGTTAAGGACTCCCTTCGGTGCCACCAGTGTTACGAACTTCCAACCGGTGCCACCAGGATTACGGCTTTGTGGTCCCGTAGCGCTCGTCACCCGTTTCGTGACAGAGCGTTGGTAGCGAAGACTCCGAGCCTGGCGTCGATGAGAATAACAAAAGGGACTTTATACATTATATACAGGTTATCATACAGGACATGAACGGATCGGCACTGGGGCCGAGAGCTCACACAAACGCGACTGTTCTCGCACGACGGCGTCCGGCGAAAACGCGTGACACATCTCACCCCAGTCGGGAGCGACCCTCTCTCCAGGTGGGGTCGGCGGATCCTGTTTTCGAGCGGCGTGTTGCTGCTTTTATAATCCCCGAGGCCCATTGTCACTCAAACGGCCCAATACAAAGTCAGCACACGACGGTCGTCCGAGGGGTCCAACCAGCGACCGCGCTGGCCACTCGGTTCAAAGTTCGCGCGCGCGGTGACCTCCAGGCAAGGGAGGTGCGGCGCCGGGCCGTCGGGCACACGCGGACACGTCAAAACACGCTGCTCCGCCGAGGCTTCTCCCGCACGAAGGCGCAGCATCTTGACTTGTGAAGGGAGAATTATGGCGCTCGCAGGATAGATTCTGCATCTTGCAGATTCGGGATCCGGGCTTGTGGTAATGGCACAACAACCGCCAGCCAATCACAGAATCAAACGAAATCGTCGTCGTGCGGGCTTTTCAAAATGGCGTAGTACTTGATACCTCCGGAGCGCCATCTGTTCTTGAAGAGCCTTTTCATCGGCGGAAGCAATGAAGTGTGCAACAGACACGGACAAAATGTATGGAGTCTGAGCATTTCACTCTTCAAAAGTCATCGGTACTGTTCATTTCACTGCTGAACCGGTTTTACTCATGAAACTTCGCTTCCGATTGAAGTGAAACTTGACAACAAATAGTTCCGGCGAAGCAAGCATTTTATTTCAGTTCAATGAAGACTTAGCTTTTGCCATTGCACTATAATAGACGAGGGAAAACATATAAAATTACGCGCTAATAATTATTTTTGTAGTTACCGCCTTATTTGGGTAGCAGTAAAAGTTTGAAGTAGCAATTATTTCCCGCCTCGCGGAGGAACCGTGGCTGGCGGTTATGAAGGCGTGGGCGGGACTTCATTGCAGGCTTAAGTTGCATCCGACTATAGTCGCGTTTTTTTAATCGGCTCTGGAAGACTTATGAAGAAATATTTATTTGCGGAACAATCACAATTCTTTGGGATCCCTTGTTTACTGATCTACCAAGTTAAGCACCCAAACCGACTCGTATTGTTATTTGGGAAGTTGCATAACGATGCGTGGCCGCCAGTCCCGTATACAGCACAGGACGCGGCAGTCTTAAACGCTCTTCACCCACCGCGGAAGGTTAGAAAAACGCCCACAAACGCACAGAAGAGAAGTGGCTATGTAAGGCGGCCCGACTGATGCCTGTAGAAGCGAGATTCATTATACACTGAATTATTCTGACTTCCGGCGCTGTTTTGTCTAGTTCCTTTTTAAATAAGTAGATGTTGATCCATAAATATTTTAATAAACAATTATTACATTTCTTACTTTTCGCTTTTCCTTCCTGCAGCTGTTGCCATGTCTATCTGCCTTAGTATATCACTTAATTTCTCAACTCTTTGTGACTCCTGTTTCCAGTTTCCTTTGCACGAAAGATGCTGTACAATTAAAGAAAACCAGACTAGTCATACAATTAGAGAAAACCAGACTAGGTAACGGCTGACAGTCATATTGCTTACAGGTTTAAGGATTATTGCATGGTTTTATTATGGACGCTGCCTCGCATTACATAATTTTCCACTTTATGTCACCCATATCGCGGGTATACGGTTCTGAGGGTCTGCAAGCGTCGCGGCGAGCAGTCGCTCGAGGAAATATAGAAGCGAAAGGAAAAGTTAAGCGCAGCTGGTGTTTTCTCCCGCTGCAATTTGTTTCACAAGCGCACAGACCAACTGACCACGAACCGAATCCCTTTCCTGGTCCCTGGATGAGTTAAAACAAAGAAGGTTGAACTAACGAAGCAACAGCGATACGCGTGGCCGTTCAATAGATGGTGACAACTGAACGCTTCATGAGTTAATCGCGCGGGCACCGATTCGATGACAAAGCTGGTCTTCGCACCCCAGGAGATGCGGATAACTATCGCCATCCAAAAGGATTGAAAAAGGCAGCAAAATGTTGACCGCCTATTAGCTGTCAAGTCTCACGTTTGATTTCGCGGTGCTTTAGCAATGTGAGTCAGGAGTGGTGGCACTGGCGGTGCGCTGATAGCGGGGAGGGGGGGGGGGGGGGGGGCACGGGTACGTGCCTGCATTCTGTGCATAATGGACTTTATCTGAGGCATGCAAGGGAACTAGGGTGTTGTTATTTATCTGCGGAGAGCGCATCCACTATGTTTTCTTTCTTTTCAGGGTGACAACAGACCTGCAGCATCGCCATGCGTGCAGCAGGTCGATTTTTCTATTCCTCAGTAGCCACACCACCATTGCATTGTTTGTCCTGGTTGCACTGTAAAATATCATAAAACAAGGAAAAAAAAGAAAAGGGGCCTGTTTGTACTCACAAAAAAATATTTCTTTATTGCTGTTATTACAAAAACAGCCTTGAGAACTTCACTTAGCGTGCCTGTCTTGTACCCCTGTTGATTGGACGCCTGAGAATAAAAGAAAAAAAAATTAGGATGACAATAATATTCTGAGTGCGGTTTCAACAGGTGTAGAAATAAAACAGAAAGAGAGAGAAAAGGACAGTGAAATATAGAGGTTTGCAAAAGAAACAGCGAGCATGCAAAGCACAATACCCACCTAGTAATGCTACTGGTGACGGCAATGAAGCGGTCACCAATAGATTGCCGGACGACCGATGCGCTGATGATGTGTCCGTAATCGTCCACAATCCCAACATTCACTTGGATCCGGTAAGTGTGGTAACACCTCAGAGTGATCTGCAAGACAAAGGAGGGCAGTTTCTGGTGTTGAGCTTTTAGATTGGAGTGGGGAAGGGAACGCCTTGGTCTAGGGAACAGACTGCATGCTTATTTTTCTTTAATCATATGAAACATATTTACATACAAATTGACTCGCCGTCCCAGCTTTGCAAAAGTGTATGACCAGTGAAGCTGTTGAAAACCACCACTGCAACTACTGAGGGGGTTATGCGACACTTTATTGCTTTAGAATAATGGTAAGTGTGTCAGCACGCTGCCCCTTATAGCGGTGCTGCAACAACATTGAAATCATTTGTTGGTCTGGTTCTTTTAAATGGAAAAGGCTAGGAACGTCGCTCCTCACGTCGCATGCGGCCATCTCTGTGGCAGCTTGCACAGCAAAATTCTTTATCGGGAAATGTATGCAGGTAGCGCTGCGTGCTTTGCATTGTTGTACAATACAATGTAAGCCCAGTTTACCGGTAAAAATAAATAAATAGACCTGAGCAGGACACCGTCGTACCCCATGACTTGATCTTAAGCTGGTGCAGAAACTTCAGTTGAAATTTAAAGGAACATCGCACTCTACAGCAACGGGACTGCTCCACTAGGCCGATCTAACACTCTAGACAAAAATCTAAGCGGCTCGACATTCTAGAATTTCACAATGCGCTAAATATTTCTGTCAGACCGCCTTTTAAATGATATAGTCAACAGGCGTTCAAGTCCTACAAGTATCAGTCGTTAATGTATATATCGACGCTGCAAAATACAAGAAGAATGTGTATGTGGCAAGCCGAAGTATGCTGCGGAGCTGTCGGCGAGCCCCGGCAACTACGCGCTCTGTTCCGCTAAGCTGACCGTTGACAACGAAAACAAGGAATCGATGGCTGTCAACTACTGATGACATATCAGTTTGTCATAATTATGAGAGCGCTATTAGCGTTCCAATTCAGTGACGAAGGTTGCCCGTCCAGGAAGACTAAAAGGAATGCGGGTTTCTTTCCCGGCTTGCACTATCTGAATGCTGCTTGAATGTCCCGCGGAAGTCTACAGTGGCCTCCGTAGTGACTTCACGGAAATACGTGAATTCGTAATCAACAGCGATCTGGCTTCCCAAGTCTTTACAGCTCCTTATCCCTCTGTGATACGAATTTTATCACTGATGTGAAAAATTCATACTTGGTGCATTTCTATTAGAAAAGACAGTGAAAGAAGTATGACTATAATCAAGTGCTTTCGGCAACATATCAAAGGTTTATCACGAATTGCACGAAAATTAAAGCGCGGGAGGGATAGTGTATTCCTTGGAACTTTTGAATTCAGAGGCATAAACGATGAGCATTATGCCCACAGAATATTCGATGGCCACTAAACTTGTGCAACTCCAGGCAACTGCTATGCATTACACAGCATGCTCCATATAGGCGCTACACAGAGGCGACACATGGACATTTGCGAAATATTAGGGGGCACCACGCTTATCTACGGTCCTCAGTTGAGGAGATTTGTAAGTTATCTGACACTAAGAGTTCTAGGATTAGCGAATATTTCTTGTAAAGCGTTACGATATCTGCACGAATCATCGTGCCAGAGGTTTAATGTCGGCCGCCCGACTTTAAAAGCAAATAAGTTTAAAGCGGTAACATATTCTCTCAAAACTTTACTTTCACCGTATTAGATTGGTTTATATAAGAGAAAATATGTTTGATGTTTCGCTTTTTGAACGTCGCGCCGGAGCCCCTGCAATCGGTGACGTCACGAATTTCAAAATATTTTTCCACGTTTCGGCCGCTGCGGTTAATTAAATGATGTTGAAACTCCTGAAGTTCATTTTTTGGCTTTTCCACAATATAATGCTCAAGCTTTAGCGATAAAATCTAGGCCAAGCAGATGAAGTCAAAATTCATTTTTAAATTCAAATCTGGTCAGGAAAGTTCAATGCGTTGTTCACACCGGTTTTGCTCTTTGGCGTCTTTTCGGGTGCCTTCGCATGACACGGTTTTTCTTTTAAATTATGGAAACGCAATTTTCTAATGCAGCCCAGATTTTTTTATCGTTGGTGTGCCTTTAAAATCTCTCCGAAGTAATTTTTGTGCAACCGCAATCAGCCGGTAGGGCCGGTCATCATTGCGATCGCCAAGAGGCAAATTCAAGTGCGCGGCGTAACGCGCCTAATATTAGGTTTTATTCATCTCCATCGCAGAATATCGCAGTGGCGTCACTCCGCCCCTTTACATCCATCTCTGCGCCCTCTACGTGGAAGGAGTGAGCGATGTCACTCATTCGAGAGATCGAGATCTGACTGGCTTTCCACACGCGGTCATCGAGAGCGCTTGGAGCAATGCCGACTGCATTAGGGTATTTTCAATTGCACACGTATACACACTAATTTGTGCGCCTTCTGAAAGAAATGCACAAATGCAACATATGTAGAGGTTTCTTTAAAACAGTAGCGCGCTTCTACCTGAAAAGGACGAGGATCGACAGTCAGCTACAGCTTGCGAAGAAAGCAGTTGCGACACTGAACTCTAGCGGGAAAGCGTTCTGTACCACAGGCGGGACTCGTATCGGTTCCACGAAAATCGTATCGGAGACCCTTCTTTCTACAGTGGTAAGCTTTTTACGAATCTCAAGATGAATGATACGTTGAAAGGGTTTCAAAACTGCCCAGTATGTGTTGTGAGATGTTGGCAATGAAATTACGATGATACGGATTACGGATAAACAATACACCTTGGTAGGTGCAGCCTATTGCAGAACCTCGTCAAATGTCATTGCGGCCAGATATTGAAGTAGGCCTTCCTTCTAAGCAAGGAATTTCTATCCTCAAAGCCTACACATGCGTATTTCTCTTTCCGGCAGGTCGCGCGGGCCTCTTTAGGAAAGGCATGCGTGGGTCCCACAAAACGGTATGCGGATAATGCGACATCACTACCGTTTCCGACTACCTTTGAAGAAAAAGCCAGGTTGGAGAACAGAATATGCGAAAGAGCCACAGTTTACTGAAATCGACAAAAGTAAGTATTTGGTCCTTGAAAGAAGATAATTATATATATGTCACGCCATGGTCCTTGCTAGTTCTCTTTCAGGGATCCATGCGTTAGGTGCAAGGAGGCGTTGCAAGTAACAAGGTAACTATCAGACAAGCTTCGACAAATAAACCTAGGTTCCGTGCACGATTCAACTTCGCTAGGTAAAACCCAGGGCCTTCTGACCAAGGTGTTAGTGCAAAGCGCACGCTTCTTCAAACTCGCTAAGTATTGTGCACCTTACGAACGGCGACCTAACTAGCAATCGCGACTAAAATGGGGAAGCGGCGAACGAACTCTTACCGGAGGCGGGTTCGGGATCTTTTTCTTGATGGAGAAGAGCTTGAGCTTGGAAAACGACAGCACGCGGCCATTCAACCAGGAACCGGGCCGCGGTGAATCCGGGTGGCAGTACTGACCAACTGCGAAAGTACAAGGATACACATTAGGGCTTATATTCACTTCGCCACAAATTGACAAACACAAAAACGTAAGGAAAAGCGCCTCTGTCGGGAGGCGGCAATAAGGCTGACGACGGTAGCGTCTGCATGGCTCACACTCACCGCATTGGCGCCCAGTGGAATCCGTGAAGGTTAGCCACGCCTTGTACTGCCACTCATCCACCAAGTTTGTAATCCGGAATTCAGGCGCTGGCTTCATGAATCTGCATGCGAGGTACGAGGCACGGTAATTCTTCACGAACCGTTGCCACGCGATGCGTATGCAAGCACGTGTCGAAACGAGCAGCGCAAACATGATGATTGCACGATGCCACAGTGAGAAACACATGAACAGACAGCAATATACGAGGTTCGCCGCATAGGTGCTTGTTCCTAGTATCTGAATTACGCGCTGCATGTAGGCACGAACATGCGCGACTCAAACAGCTTGCTCTCAGCACTGCTGAATCGGTTTAAACTGTAGGGATGCCTTCGCAAAATGAGTGATTATTGTTCCCGTCATTACTGTCCACTGTTTCTTTTTTCAGAGCAGCATGTACACCACGATGTGGCATGTGAGGCTTCTCGGCAGGATCGCTCATGCGTGGTCGGAACGCTCATGCCAACAACGGAAGCCAGCACGCTGCCCTGTGGAGTGTGATATTGCAACGCTTCTGAAAGCGAACCGTTTTGAGATCGCCCCCGTGCACTATACGGCGCGAGAACACGTCGGCTGTAAAAAACACTCGCCTGCCCAGTGTGTGTATCCGCAGTTCCGTCCTACGCAGCAGGAAGTCGTGCTGGTTGACTAGGGTCACATGGGGAAGCATGGCCGGCAGTCTGCCCAGGATCGCCCGCTGTGGATCCGCCTTCTTCTTGGGAGGGAACTGGGGCCAAGCGCTCCAGTCGTGAACTTGGTCCGGGTGGTCACTAGGAAAGTCCGCCGGACGGACGAGGTTCGGCTGAATCCAGATCTGTGGCTCGCTCCTAACGAAGACGGCTGGGGCTCCAGAGGTGGACGGCACGCTTTGAATGTCCGTCGATTGGGACGCTCCGGCCGGTGGCTCGCTCCTAACGAAGACGGCTGGGGCTCCAGAGGTGGACGGCACGCTTTCGATGCCCTTCGACTGGGACGCTCCGGCTGGTCGCTTGCTATTAACAAAGTAGGCTAGGGCTCCAGAGGTGGACGGTACGCTTTGAATGTCCGTCGATTGGGACGCTCCGGCCGGTGGCTCGCTCCTAACGAAGACGGCTGGGGCTCCAGAGGTGGACGGCACGCTTTCGATGTCCTTCGACTGGGACGCTCCGGCCGGTGGCTCCCGCCCAATGAAGTCGGCTAGGGCTCCAGAGATGGAGGGCATGCTTTCGATGTCCTTCGACTGGGACGCTCCGGCTGGTCGCTTGCTATTAACAAAGTAGGCTAGGGCTCCAGAGATGTACGGCACGCTTTCGATGTCCTTTGACTGGGACGCTCCGGCCGGTGGCTTGCTCCTAACGAAGTCGGCTAGGGCTCCAGAGATGGACGGCACGCTTTCGATGTCCTTCGACTGGGACGCTCCGGCCGGTGGCTCGCTCCTAACGAAGACGGCTGGGGCTCCAGAGGTGGACGGCACGCTTTCGATGCCCTTCGACTGGGACGCTCCGGCTGGTCGCTTGCTATTAACAAAGTAGGCTAGGGCTCCAGAGGTGGACGGCACGCTTTGAATGTCCGTCGATTGGGACGCTCCGGCCGGTGGCTCGCTCCTAACGAAGACGGCTGGGGCTCCAGAGGTGGACGGCACGCTTTCGATGTCCTTCGACTGGGACGCTCCGGCCGGTGGCTCCCGCCCAATGAAGTCGGCTAGGGCTCCAGAGATGGACGGCACGCTTTCGATGTCCTTCGACTGGGACGCTCCGGCTGTTCGCTTGCTCATAACAAAGTAGGCTAAGGCTCCAGAGATGTACGGCACGCTTTCGATGTCCTTCGACTGGGACGCTCCGGCCGGTGGCTCCCGCCCAATGAAGTCGGCTAGGGCTCCAGAGATGGACGGCACGCTTTCGATGTCCTTCGACTGGGACGCTCCGGCTGTTCGCTTGCTCATAACAAAGTAGGCTAAGGTTCCAGAGATGTACGGCACGCTTTCGATGTCTTCCGACTGGGATGCGCCGGTCGGCTCGACGTCGCTGCTAGAAGAGCTGCTGCTACTGCTGCTGCTGCTATTGCCGCTGCAGCTGTCGTCACTGCTGCTACTGCTGCTATCGTCGTTGATGCTGGTGCTCGTCGACAGCTTGGAACGGTCTCCAATAAGCATCACGTCGCCGTAGAGCCTAGGGTCAAATCCATCAGCAGCGGAGGTAGAAGCAAGGCCCGACGACGCCATCCTCGAGGCACAAGCGGAGTCGGTGAAGTGTATCCCAGGGAGCGCGACTTCAGTGGATCTGTGGCGGTCGAGTAGCTGCCGTTTGCTGTGCAGCGAGCGACTTGCTTTACGGCGTGCTCGAGAAGTGTGCTACTCCAAGGCCGGCGCGTATCCTTTTTGACTATGATGACCAGCTTGAATGTATTGAGCACATGCCCACTCACGGTAATTGATTTGGATTGGTGCATAGCTCAACCGACTAGGAGTGGTCGGCCACGCCTGTTTGCTCTGCAAACTTGGCCACGTATTCGTTCTGCGAATTTCTCCTCTCCGTCGAACCGCAGGAGAGCGCAAAACTTGTGTCAAAGTTTTCCTTTGTTCTGATAAACTGGAGGAACATGACCCCCCCCCTTCCCCCCTCTTCTCAGTTTGGAGAAGGCATGACCGGCGCGAAAGGGTGATGGGCTGCTTTTTTCTATACTGAGCCGTGGGGATTCAGGGAGTGTATATACCCGGAAATAGCATGGATGGCAGAGAATAAAGGAGACACAAGAAA
This sequence comes from Dermacentor albipictus, assembly GCF_038994185.2. NCBI lineage: Eukaryota > Metazoa > Arthropoda > Arachnida > Ixodida > Ixodidae > Dermacentor > Dermacentor albipictus. Next base: position 103,289,929 of record NC_091823.1, read on the forward strand.
CGCTTCTTAACTTTGCACCGTGTCCAATGTGCAAAATACCATCTCGAGCTCCCCGGGCGAGATGGTATGCCAGATGAGCGTTTGACGGCTATAATTCCCCGTGAACCTCCGCAAAAGGAGCGCCTAACTTTTTGCAAATGTGGAAGCCAAGTGGCAAGCTAGATAGACTGATCATGGTTATATTGCGCTCAGTTTTACACAAACGATATTAAGGAAGGACAGGACGTGGGCGGACGTAAACGGACGATAGACTGGAAAAGAGGCAGGGGAGGAGTACGAGGCCTCGCCACCCTTCGCTTGCTTCTCTCATACAATAGAGTAGGGGGGGGGGATGAAAAAATAAATCGTAAAGAAAATATTAAAATAAACAAAAAAGGCATGAACAATAAAAGCATGCCCCCAGTCGTGGATAACAAGACGAGGTCACCTGAACGAGTCTTCTGTACTGGTGCTAGCCGCCCGCGAGTGTCCTCGTCTTCAGGAAATAAAAATTTCCTCATCTCGTTCTTCGCCATTAACCTGGCGAAGAATTAACAGCGATATTGTAACCAATCAGTCTTCGGCCCACACTGGCACTTGCAGGCCTAGGCCCACTTGTCACGCTGCCATTCGTAATAAATCGGCTCCCCATAGGAAAACTTCTCACGAAGCTGAACCCTTCGTAGGGGATGACAGATGATAACTTCTCGTGCCACCGGACTTTTCGTCATACACACAACTCGAGTTCGGAGCTGGTTTGCGGTGTGACAAGCAATTTCTTTTGTTTGCCGCACATCACGTTTATAGCAAGAAAAGTGACACAGAAGGCCTCGTTGAAGTGCCCCTCACCAGGTCTGGCCATTTTGAGCTGACAAGCTCAGTGCATACAATGCGCACTAATTACCGTGTCTGATCCCTTCGCGCCGCTTAAAGATCTAGCTTAAACTTCAAGCAAAACGCCGTTTGCCCTTCTTCTCGCGGCCGCCCTGCGCCTACATACATGTCAGTGCTGTGACGTCACTCACAGTCACACGTGTCTTCGAGATTTAATTAAGCCAACATCAGTTATTTGTTTAATCTGTTGCTTCAATAGACGAATTAAAGTGCATATAAGTAGTAAAACATGCAAACCGAAGGTGTGCGTGCTTTTGTTTTACTTTGTTCCACAGCAAGAGAAATGTACTTCCGTTTCGTCAGCTTGTTTCCTTGTCATTTTCCACCTTGTTCTAGCGCCGTCCTCTTTCATCCTCTCGCATTTGCCTCAGTGCTCGTGACTGTGGCGCCGACTTATACCGCATAAAATAAATCTGGAGAGAGAGAGAGAGAGAGAGAGAGAAAGGCAAAGGAAAGACATGGAGGTTAACCAGAGATTATCTCCGGTTGGCTACCCTGTACTGGGGGAGGGGAAAGGGGAAGCGATAGGTGAGAGGGAGAAGGATTAAAAAAAAAGAAACTACACACACACGCACGTACACACAAACTGTTTCTGTGGGCACTGTCACGCAGCCCGCAAAGGCGTTCCTACTGTGATGCAGTGCACCGTACAATCCAGATTCACACAGTGAAGTCACAATCTGTCAGAAAGTCCAGTGTTTTTTAAATACCGCAGCAGCGCCTTCATAGCCGATCGCGCTGATGTTCGCGTAGGCCAGTGTCCAAGGATCTTGTTTTCTGACAGTGGGCGCTTGTCCAGTTTGTCTAGGGTGGCTGAGAGGACTGCTCTTTGCGGGTTGAAACAAGAGCACTCACAAAGAAGGTGCGCGATTGTTTCATTGCACCCGCAGAAGTCACAAAGTGGGTTGTCGGACATTCCGATAAGAAAGGAGTACGCATTTGAAAATGCTACTCCAAGCCATAGACGAACTAGAAGGGTACAGTCGCGTCGTGGAAGCTCGGGCGGAATACGGAGTTGTAAAGTAGGGTCCAGGATATGAAGTCGTGCACTTGTGAAATCGGATGAATTCCACTGAGCTAATGTCAGGTCGTTTGCGAGTACAGCAAGTTTTTTTGCTGCGTCGGCTCTCGAAAGAGGAATGGCAACGCACCTGACGCCGTCATGGGCAGATCGGGCAGCTGCGTCTGCTCGATCATTGCCGTGTATGCCACAGTGACTAGGCAACCACTGATCTGGAAGCTGCTGCTCTACTACTGTACCCGCGTGTTTGTATGAGCGATTAAATCCGACTTACTTATACCGCTAATACGGTGTCGCAGAGCGCGCAAAAGTCTTTCGCTGAGTGAAACGAGACAAAGAAAATAGCTCGCGCGCGAGACCGTCACTGATGCAAAAAAAAGGAAGGCGGGGCCCATGACGTATTCGTCACGCGCTCCTCAGGCTGCGGTGCGGTAGATTTCAGGGAAGGAATTTCGCTTGCGACGTCAGAGGGGTCACGTGGATAGTGTCTACGTTGGCTGTGACGCTCGAATGCGGAGACTATGGGTTCGTGGCACCTAAAATAATTCTGTTTCCGCAATGAATGAACCAACGTGGAAAATTATTGCAGTAGAACACTCCTTAGAGGGCATGTAACAGCTTCTAGTATATAACAAAAATTTCTTCGTGGACTGCTGAACGACGTTTCAAAGAACTTGTAGCTTTTTAAACCGATGCTTTCTTTGCCTTCGTTCGTAGCAAGTGACTGTGTAAACGGCTTTCTCGTTTCGAACGAGTCGAAGCCTAACGAAAAAAGCGTTCGAGATGTCAGCGCCACCTATCGCTACAGGCGCGAAATAGCCGCGATGACGGCATATGGCCTCTGAGATCCGGAGACATCACCGGCCAACTAAAATTCTAGAAAACGTGCACTGCTTAGACCGTACGCATCGAGCGGCCCACGCAGCTAAAACGTCTTCGGTCATCGCTGTGAGTTTGTACGGAACGGTAATACCGTACCGTATACCGCACTTACCGTACCGTAATACATCACTGCTAAAACTATAGCGCACATTAAGCAGCGCACGTTTTCCACAATTTTAGCTGGCCGGCGATATCTTCAGATCTGAGAGGCCATATGCCGTCGTTGCGGCTATTTCGCGCTTGTAGCGATAGCTGGCGCTGACATCTTGAACGTTTCTTTCGTTAGGCTTCGACTCGTTCGAAACGAGAAGCGATCTCGAAAACACCACGAGGTTATCCAAAATACTCTGTAGACGAAGCGGCCTGAGCCGTTTACAAGTCATTTGCTACGAACGAAGTGCATTTTACAAATTTGGCATTGCATTTTACAAAAGCAACGCCAAATTCAATTCGAAGCGAGCAGCGGGGACCGCCGCCATGTTTCTTACAAACTCCGAAAACCACGCAAAAACGCTGACTCGTTTGCGTTGCGTACGCGCGCTACCCGCTATTTCGTTTAGCGTTCAGCGCATGCGCAGTAACGACCCGCTATTTTTTAGCGTACGCAAGGTAAAGCGTACGCTAGTCAGCGCCACCTATCGCTACAGGTGGGAAACAGCCGTAACGGCGGTATCTGGCCTCTGGCCAACTAAAGTTGTAGAAAACATGCGCTGCGTAGCGTACGCTACACTTAGCGTATAGCGTACGCTGTAAGTTGCGTACGCTAAACTAAAACTGTCTACTGTCTGATGACATTCTAATAGACTTTAAGCGAAAAAAATGGCACTGGGCAGGTCATATAATGCGAAGATTAGATAAGCATTGGACCATTAGGGTGACAGAATGGGTACCAAGAGAAGGGAAGCACACTAGAGGACGGCAGAAGACTAGGTGGTGCGACAAAATTGGGAAATTTGCGGATGCTTCTTGGAATCGGTTGGCGCACGACAGGGGTAATTGGAGATTGCAGGGTGAGGCCTTCGTCCTGCAGTAGACATAAATAGCATGATAATGATGATGATGCCGCCTCAAACCGGCGCTCTCGCAGGCGGATCTGCTGGCAGCCGTGGCCACAACCATGGCAACGCTGGGCCTAGCTGCTTCGACGTTCGCTATTAGGCTTCTTGCCGTTCTTGTGCCATGTTTTTCATTTGAAGGATTCGCCATTGTTAGCGACGGCACCCACTCCTCCTTCGTGGACCTCGCGATTTGTTTCGAAGCTCGGAAAGCACAAAGCATTGCACAATGACGGTTTTTGAAAGTCAGCTTTGCCTCGACACATAATTGTTACGTAGTGGAGCATACGCAAAAGTATTGCGGTGAAGTATGACAAGTGTCGTGAGGGGCAATAGCCATGGGACACAGCATGCATTGCTTAATTATACATGCGTTCACCCGCCATCTCCGTACACAGTACGGGCACCGATATACCTAATTAGCGTACTGGCAGGCCTTCTGAGCTTTTCCAATTATGCCTGCAGCGATTTGAGCCCTTAAAGGGCCCCTCACCAGCTCTCGCCATTTTGAGCCAACAAGCGCCGTGCATACTATGCACGCTAACGATCGTGTCTACTAAGTATTATATCGCTACACGCCGCGCAAAGAATTCAAATTTCAAACCCAGTGCCGTCTGCCCTTCGCCTCGGGGGCGCCATGCTTCCAGTCGGAGAGCGGACGTAATTGTACAAGTACGCCTACGTACATCGCACTGCTGTGACGTCGCTCGTAGTGACACGTGACTTCAAGAATTATTTAAGACAACATCCGTTATTTGTGCAATCTGTTGGTTGAATAGACGAAATAAAGTAAAGAGAAATAATAAAACACACTAACAGAAAGTCAGTGCGTTCTTGTTTTACTTTACACCGCTGTAAGAGAGGCTGTACATCCGTTTCGTCTGCATGTTCCCACGTCGTGTAGTCGCACGCGGACAACGAAAGTATCCGAAGCATTCCACATTCACGTTAGTGGCGAAGCATGTGTGAGCCTTCCGTCCGTTTCTCTCCTTCCGAAGGAGATTGCTTTCCTATTACATTAATTGCAATTCCCCCTGCGCATGCCCAATTTTGTAGATTCTGTGGTTTCAGATAGCGGCGGAGCATATATATGCTGACTGAAGGAATAAAGACACTTTGGTTGTTAGTCAGCGCTGGTGTATGTGTCCCTTCGCTCGTCCCGTCGTTTAGCGCTGTTTTTATTGCTTGTAACGAAAGTATGTCATTTTCTGCAACGTTCGAGCTTGCGATCTTGATCCGCTTGTGTCTTCCTCAGTATTCGTGTACCACTGGCTTATACTGCTAGTCAGGTGTTCTCGTGCGCAGCACGCGATTTTGCGTGCTGCGCGAAACAGACGCGACCGCGCATGCGCGACGCCGTCAGTAGACGTGCACCGCGCAGCAAGAAAGAGAGGAGAAAAAAATGTAAAGGCGGGCCCGTGACATTTGCATCACGTGATCCTTGAACCCCGGTATGGGAGAATGCAGAGAAAGAATTTCGCTTGCAGAGGCTAGACGGGGCAAGTGGAAAGAGTGTCTCTCTTAGCAGTGGCCCTCGCCTCCTGAAATCATCGCTTCGCGGAACTGAAATATTTCTATCTCCGCTATTCATGAACCAGTTTGAAAATTGTTTTGCAGCAGTACGCTCCCTAGAGGGCACATAACCGAGATGCAGGTGTCCCTCATCCAAACGAAAATAAATTATTTAAAGCTGTGAAACACAACACTCGGATGTTTTGCTTGGGCTGAGGCTATGTCAGGACAGATGGGGTTTACTTACCAACTGTTGAGAGAGAATCTCACTGATGACAAAGTTCAGGCCGCATACCAATGAGCTTGCTATGAGTTTATAGAAATTGCTCATATTCCAAAACAGCTTATTTTGTGTGCATCTCCTTTTTATGCGTATTTGAGGACGTACGAGTCGATTTGCAGTGGTTTTTACCATTTTTTAAAGCTACTTTATGCGCTGGGCACTTTACTAACGCCACCCTTCCGTTTTATTTTTTAATAAAATAAATACAACTCTTTACTATTGAAAGTGTATTACGTCGGGTTTTTTTTTTTTTTTACACGCTTACTAGAGAGTGGCAGTATCAGGCGACATGGTGTTAACCCGTCTTGATATAAAACGAAGTTCTGTGTCACTCAGAGAATTTTCGCAAAGGCACTCAGTGAAAGTGTGAAAAACAGCGAATTTGGAAATGCCAACTTGGTAGACACCGTGGGTCTAGTATACAAAGGTCCAGAAAAAACTATTTTAGAAGTAATTTTTTTCTTCAATAGAATCAAGTGCATCTTCTCCTCTTAAACTAATAACATTTTGAGATTCTGTCATAATGAATACAAACGAGGTTCTCATTTCATTGTGGACCTGTGTTTTGTCACAATTTTATTTATTGCACAGAAAGTTTTGCTTTCCAGTATTTCTCCAGAGTACGGAAGGGTTAGTCCCAACATTACAACAGGTTGGTTATGATCAGGAGAATCTAGGTCAATGATAAAACAGCCACGCATCACGTGACTCGCCCCGCGCATAGCCAAAAAAATTAAATTATGGGGTTTTACGTGCCAAAACCACTTTCTGATTATGAGGCACGCCGTAGTGGAGGACTCCGGAAATTTCGACCTCCTGGGGATCTTTCACGTGCACCTAAATCTAAGTACACGGGTGTTTTCGCATTTCGCCCCCATGGAAATGCGGCCGCCATGGCCGGGATTCGATCCCGCGACCTCGTGCTCAGCAGCCCAGCACCATAGCCACTGAGCAACCACGGCGGGTGCCGCAGAGCCAGCGCTGACGGTCAAGAACATGCGCCGTCCACACTCTTTCAATGGCAGGTTTAGGGTTATTCGACACCTGCCAAAGGTTTTGAGTTTGGAGGGTCACTGGTTGCTCACCCTCTCTTCGGTTCATAAATGCATGCAACCGGCTTTTGACGCCAGTTCTTGCAGCGTAAATCCAAAGCTATAGTCTTGTGACGAGTTTCTCAAGGCTACTAAAAGAGACTGCGCGTCACAAACGGCATCAGGAACGAGAGGCCGCCGTACGGTGCGTCGCAAGCAAAGTGGTGTGCGTGAACAGCTTTTTTTTTTTTTTGCCATACCCACCCGCCGTGGTTGCTCAGTGGCTATGGTGTTGGGCTGCTGAGCACGAGGTCGCGGGATCGAATCCCGGCCACGGCGGCCGCATTTCGATGGGGGCGAAATGCGAAAACACCCGTGTGCTTAGATTTAGGTGCACGTTAAAGAACCCCAGGTGGTCAAAATTTCCGGAGTCCACCACTACGGCGTGCCTCATAATCAGAAAGTGGTTTTGGCACGTAAAACCCCAAGTATTATTATTATTAACATACCATGCGCTCGCCTTTCTTTGTTAGGCAGCTTGTGGGCAGGGTTGCCAGGTCGCTCCAACCATAGGCAGCCAAAGTGGCCTCCGCCGTAGCCCAAATGTAGCCAAAAGCGAAACCTTTGGGTAGCCCAAAAATAGCCAAGAAGCTTTGTATTTTTTTTTGCAGTCATTTCTTACGCATACTGAATTAATTTTCGGCAATAATACCTATATATTAGATTTCCCACGCATGACCACGCATGACCTCCGCGCGCATTGTCACGGAGGCCATGCGGCACGGACCAGAGATGCTGCACAAACGCAAGAAGTGCAGAAACGCAGGCACGCAGGCAAATTCGTGATAAGGCAAATGCAGTCTTCATTGCAAATGCACTGTTTTATTTTTTCCAGAGCACGACAAATCACGAAAAGAACAACACACAAATAGCACCGCGAAATAAACGCGCTTAGCAATGGCATGCATTCAGGCTTTCAGTATTATTACTTACAGCTCATGATAATTTCGCTTAACACCACACAATGCACTAAAGTAAAAACTGCGAAGAATCGCAAGACAAAGTCTAACACAATAGATGGCGGTTGGTACAAAATCTAGTACGATATATATACACAAAGAAAGTATGCTGATGTCACGTGGTAGTGAAGTATAAAGAACACAGTAGGAATACTGTGGAAGACGAGATTAAGTCTTATTGGGCGAACCTATTCGCATAAAAACACGCTACACTTAAAAAACAGCGACAGTGGCGAAGACAGTCGGCGAACGTCAAAATCTGATCAGCGGGGAAAGCGCGTCGGCTTTTGTACATCAGTCGTCGAATGTTCCACACTAATAGCTGGGATCCACGGGTCTTGCATAAAATTCTATACTATAGGCGTCGCGCGTGCATGCAATCAGATTACGCAAGGTTCGGTGACAGACAGCGGATGGAACCATCGGTAACATTCCAGAAACTTCCGATACATGCAGGCGCGTCCTGCACCGTGCGATAAAAGTTGTTAGGCGCTGAAACGTGGTCACTCGATCAACAGAAACAAGTACCAGTGTCAATACGATTAAGCATCACGAGCTTATGGCGAAGTGGAACTGCTTGTTCCGTACAATATGTCAGAGCTGAAACGGGACAAAAATTCTCGGCCTGGCTCAAAATCCTTGCAGCCGCCTCCGTTCCTGGCCAGGCCAAACTTCACGTGGAGGAGCGCTGCCAATGCCTCGTTCGACAATACATTTCGAAGGTCGGTTTTAATGAGCGAGACCTGGCTGAACACGCATTCGACGGCGGCATTTGGTACGGGTAGTAGTGATAGCAAAGACAGGAGGAGGGTTTGGAGTTGTGTAGGGAACGCATGACTGTGGTTATGGAAGAGGATATGTTCTACGTTGGCGTTGGAGCAGGGGCAATTTGGGCAGGAAGAGTCCGAGCGAATTGCCATGTATACGCGCCACGCGGCAAGCAGAAAATTCGACAAATTTTGGTTAGGTTCAGCTCGGTGTTCGCTCTCCGTTCTGGCGCCGGGAGCTAGAAGCATCTCATGCTTAAAACGTAGCACGCCGAAAGCTCACATGTGGAGACAGCAACAGTTTATGTTCGCTGGTGCACGCGCGGCTAGCGTTAGTTCACGGATGGAGACATGCTTCCTTAGGCCCGCTTTCTTAATTAAAATTATCAAAAGGCCGCTATCCTTGATCTTTTGACCTGCATATATATGTGTTCTTTAACATAGAACTTGCAAATTTTGATTTTGTATTAGACGCGCTCAATTTATTTGACCTGCTGTCGTCTGCATTTTGATTCCATCGTGCTTTTCATTTGTGCTTAACTATTCCTACTTTTTTTTTTTACACAGGAAATAGATGTAGCCCAAAAATAGCCATATAGCCAAAAGGAAAATTCTGACGCGAACTCGGACAAAAAGTAGCCCAATTTGGCTATTAATAGCCCAATCTGGCAACCCTGTTTGTCGGCTTTCTGAATGTCGAGCAGCTGCTGCAAATGCATCTGTGTCAATTGAACACGGAACAGTAACTTTAGTCGCCGATGCCCGATGAAGCAGCGCCGAGTAGGCCTAATAGTCTAGGCAGTGTGGCCGTGACAAAACTTCCCTTTGGGCCGCTTTGGCAACAGGCTGTAAACCGTTGCAGAATGAGTGCCGCTAATATGTTAGTTCAGTTGTGACCGATGAGCCGAGTTTGCGTGTGCAGGTTAGATTGACGACCTTTAAAGCTGCATAACGTCTGTCGTCGTGGCCCTAACACAGCCTGCGTTCCGATCATCATAAATAGTTTGGGCCTATTTACGCACACGCTTTCGTAATTGACGAAATGTGCACTTTTCTTACTGTTGCCTTTACTGGCATCTCGTTACCATTGCGATCGGTCATGTAGACCGTTAAGAGAATTCTATTAATTTGATTTTTCAGTTAGTTTAATCCCGACCGAAGGTTCCAGCCAGCAATCGTGCTTGTCTGTTGGCTTAGACTCGTTTTTTCAATCCCAAATTTGGCCTTCGCTGAATAATTCTAACTTGAGTGGTAAACATGCACGCGCCTGACCTCGAAGGTGGCGCCAATAGCAACCACATTTAGCGGCAACTTACGAAACGGTAATTGACTTGAACACACATCACCATCCACCAGAAATGCCTATTGTCAGCCTTCCCTAGTAGGACTTTAAAGCAAAAACGATAGAGCGCATCAAATGATTACGGTGTTTCCTCAATTCGGATCTCTCTCTCTCTCTCTCTCTCTCTGTGCGTTTGAAGATTGGTCTGAATATTGCCTGCACGTGATGCAATCGGATACAATGCAAAACGGCAGGCGATGGCAGCGGTTATCATTCTCACGTATCACGATGACAATGATGACGTGCTACTTTTTCTTTGATTGCAAAATCTCATTCTAAAGATCTTTGTGTTTGTTGCGAAGTCGTTTCACAAGCGTAGAATATCAAACACGATGAACTGTGTGAAACACGTGTCGTGGTTTGTAGCAGTTAAGATTGAGTAACACCTAATGATGGACGTTAAGTATAAATTTCTATTCTCTGAAGGTAGAGTTTGCAGATTTCGTCTTTTAATATTGCCAAAACAGGAGGCATGCTACGCTTTTCTCGCTAAAAAAAATGGGTGCACATTAGATTTCTACTTTGATCATGGAAAGTGGGTGCAAGTTAGAATTGTCGAATTACTGATGAATAAATCAGCAGTTCTTAGGCTTTAGTTTTTTTCTGCATCCTGTTAAATTAAGCTTGCTGCATCACTTCATTTGTTCAGTTCCGTAAAGGTCGAATGAACAGAAGTTATCTGCGTGTGTAAAGATGTTGCACGATTTTACTGGTAAACTTCTTTCGGTGAGGAGGAGGAGGAGAAACATCTATTTTCTTTAAAAAAAGGAAAGGACAAGCAGGTGTCTTTCTGCTTGTGCGGGAGGCGCCCTTATTGCACGGCTCAGGCGGCTCCTGCTGTCTCCCGGGCCCGCCACACCAGTTTCTGATGGTTACGAGGGCCCGAACTAAGCACAGCCTCCCACTGCTCGGGTGTGGAGTTGGGTATTTGTGGGGCTGCCTTCACGTTAGGGCACGCACATGTGGTGTGATATAGGGAGGCGTAATTGTTACAAAGGGGACATTTGTATGACTATAGAGTGGGGTGTGTTGCATGCACTCTTCTTAAATAGGGGTATGTATTATTTTGTATTTGTCGACAGGTTACGGCGTCTTCACGTGAGAGGTCTTGTGTGGAGGTGGGTATAGCGTCTTCTGTTCAATCTGTGGTGTTGCAGTATGGCGTTGTATTGCAATACGTACGGTCTCCATAGATGCGGTCGGATCCCTCTCTTGTAAACTTTTCTAGCCGAGAGTACACGGCACATAGAACCTACTCAGCATCATGTGTAGGTGCACCGCTTTTATTTCCTCTTAACTGAATGAAAACTATTGCACGTTGTGATTTCGCGAGCGCATTTCTCATGTGCACCTGTCGCGTGTTTTGCAATAGCGCAGGAGTAAGGACCGTCCGCGCTTGAGAGAGAGAGACCGGTCACAAGAGCGATCGTCACGCCAAGGGAAGTCTATAGGCGTGACCGGTTCTGAGTGGGACTACAGAGACAGGAGCCGCCAAAGGGACCGCTGCCGAGACAAGGAGAGGGAGCACGGCAGTCGCCACTAAATGTCCCTCTTCACCACCACGTGGTGAGCGTTTGCCGTGTTTCTTTTCCTACTTGAAATTCAATTCAGTAGGCGACTATTTACTTGGGTCTAACTCGTTAAAGCTTGACATGGGCATCAGAATAAAACGGTCCGTAAGTTGTGACCTAATCCCTCCCACTTATCTTGAAACCTTGTTTCCAAATTCGGAGGCTGTGTGTCGTGATACTACGGGTGCTTCTGCACGCGCCAGATGCTTGACATGAGAGAATGAGGCTTGGAGCAATGGGAATTGCATGCAAGAAATTTTATTTTTTCATGTGAAAACAAATCGCTATTTCTTTCTTAAGTGTACCATGATAACTTGGTCAGGTAAGTCTACAAGACATTGCAATTTCCGGTTATGGTCATAACAAAGTCGTGCAAGTGAAATTTGCATAAGTACATCTATTGTAAAAACCACTTTTCTAAAGCAAACCATAGTTTTCAGCAGAAAGAAGCATCGTCTGTTAGTTAGAGATTTGGTAAAATGCCACGCACTGAGCTCACAGCATCAGAGGGAGGCTTTGCTTAATGTGACTCAGTCTTGAACGTTTTCTTGACTCGAGGCTTGAGACTAGAAGCAAAAAAAAAGGAAAATGAAAATAAAATACGGAACGTGGTTTCATCAGCTGCAGGAGGAAAAAGTGAGAATAGGACAGTGAAATGCACAGATTTGGAAAGGAAACAGCTCTCATGCAAAGCACGACACCCACCTAGAATTTCAGGTTGCGACGGCAATGAAGCGGTCACCAACAGATTTCCGGACGACCGATGCGCTGATGATGTGTCCGTAATCGTCCACAATCCCAACATTCACTTGGATACGGTAAGTGCGGCAACTCCTCAGACTGATCTGCAAGACAAAGGAGGGCAGTTTCTGGTGTTGAGCTTTTAGTTTGGAGTGGGGAAGGGAAGGCGTTGGTCTAGGGAACAGACTGCATGCTCATTTTTCGTTATTCTTATGACATACATATTTACGAACAAATTTACTCTCCGTCCCAGCCTTGCGAAAGTGGAGGTCCAGCAAAGGTGTTGAAAACCAACACTGCAACTGCTAAGGGGGTTATGCGATGCTTTATTGCTTGAGAGTAATGGCAATTGTGACAGCACGCTGCCCCCTATAGCGGTGCTGCAACAACATTGAAGTCATTTGTTAGGCTGGTTCTTTTACATACGAAATGCTAGGAACGTCGCTCCTCACGTTGCCTGTTGCCATCACTGTGGCAGCTTGCGCAGCAATAATCGTTACCGGGAAATGTATGCAGGGAGCACCACGTGCATCGCAGTGTTGTCAGGACCGCCTCATCAATTACGTGGTTTCAATGACTGCTTTGCGCTTGTTCTTTATTGAAATATATACTGTTCTGTATACGTTGCATGAGCGATTACAGAGAATGTACGCACTGTCCACTTCATTTTGCTAACTGACTGAAGCCTGTACCACACTGGGGTAGGGGCCACTGCTCTTGTCTTAGCACTGTCGCCAGGATGGGTCCACGATTTTGACGATAGATGCGAACACGAAAAATGTTGACCAACTAGAGGATAACAGCTTCGCTGTAAAATCAAAATCTAGCCTGCTTGAAGCACCAATACTTTAGTGTGTGACTGGGCAGCCTACTCAACCCGAGTGGAGTGCCCACTTACCTGTAAGTAAAGCAGTTTAAACGGCATTCAGCGAACTGATAGCGTTCGCCATGCACAATAGTATGAACGGCACCAAACACTTCATGAATTAGTTCGGTACAAAACTGGCCTGGCACTTCCTGCGCTCTCAACAGGCTCCGAAAGCATGGGGATTCAATTTTTTTTTTATACCAGTCGCTATTAGTTACCAGAGTCTGGTCAAACCCACAACCTCGTGCTATCAAGCCACACTGCACAAACCCTGCACAGAATGAATCAAACGCAAAGATAGAAGCATTTCAGTGTTCCACTGGTGAAGGAAATGACAATGCAGGCCATCCTGAAACAACCTAAGGGTGCATACACATTGAACCTGCCGGTGCCATGCTGTCGGTAGTACTCATCGCTTTCTCTCTCTACTTAAGGACAAGGGTTCATTGAGCAGAATGCAATTGTGTATTTTTTCAATGAGTCATAATTGAGTAAAGCATGTTGTTTAGGATTTCATTGTTTCGGATTACATGGGAATCCGTTTCCACAGATTCCCATGTAAATTTAAGTACGGAAGTGCCACCGTTCATGAAATTTTCTGCCTGCACTCACACTGTTTCGGTAAATACTCTGCGACGGTGCCTGACGCTGCGTCGGGATCATTGCAAACTAGCTAACGTATTCCGCAACTGTTCTTAGTCGTTCTGTGTGGGAAGGAAGCAGGCCGTCAATGCACAAAGCATTCGCTTCTTTTTTTTTTCTTTTTGAGGGGGGGGGGGAGTAGGGGCGTCGGGAAAGGTGTGTACCGATCTAAGGTCCTGCGCACGCGTTTCTGATTTTTTATTTGTTCTGTTTGGTCTTAAAGCATCTCTCCTATGACAATACTGCACGAAACAAGGGCCAGGACTGCGTACTTAAAGCGGTTGTTGGTGAAGACTGAGCATGCGAGCTTCCCTACAACAGGCGAAAGCACTAATCGCGCTGTAAACGGGGCGCGCTGGCACACTCACCGTCCCGCTCACATATTGTCAATCGACACCACTGAAATGTTTCCGTGTCATCTGGCATTTTTGACAAGCATTCCGCAACTAAACTGGTGCTTGGAGCCATGTATCTCGTCTTGAATGCACACATGGCGGCAAGGGGAGTACTGCGCTTTCTTTACACCCGAACGTTACCGATTAAGTGATTGGTGTCAATTCTCGTACATCGCGTATAAATTACAAAACGTAAGGAGAAATAGTAATCTTTGCGGCGCCGGTTACATCGCAGACTAACTTTTATAGTATGCGGCGGGCCTCTTACGGCGCGCTTGTCTGTACGCGGAGTCACTTGGCCTGGACAGCCGCGCTTGTCGTCTCTCGTATTCCACGCCATATTATATGGCCAGTGTTAAACGTAGCCTCTCCTTCGACATCGCATCGCTGCGTGTCCTTGGAAAGGTCAAGGACCGCGCTTAGAGATACCAGAGGCCCGTAGGCCACCTGCATCTGCAGGTGCGCACGCTTTCGTCTCGCCTCATCACCTCTATCCCCGCCATATTGAAACGTTCTCCGCGCCACCTATAGGCGCTGGAAAGTGCAAATCACTCGGATGCATCATATTTCGTGAAAATCGGTCCATGAGTGATCTCAGAAAAACGTATTTTTTTTTTTTTTGCGTTGTACAGGCCGCGTCGGAGTTAGGCCCGAGCTAAAAAATTGGAGGACACTTAAGCTTCGCCTTCAAGAGTGGGACGCGACAGCGTTCCCGTCGACCCGCCAAGGGGTATAAGACAATGCGCTATGGCACAGCGATCACTTACGATGCGCCCCGCATCGGACTTAGCGCCCACCTATCACGCGGTGAGCGTCGAGCAACGGAGCGTTCGCCGCGGCAACGAAACGTGCGCCTGAGCGAAAGAAACGAACCAAAGAACTCGGTGTCTCGGAGGGGAAACGGCCTACGCCAGCCAAACGTCGTGATCGGCACGCGCAGAGAGATAGATAGTAATCTAAACCGGAAGCACGGCGAAGCGTCGTCAGGGGAGAGGGAGTCCCGCGACGCGCCTGGCAGCGGTCCCAATGCGCGCGCGGCGCGCCTCCTGTCGGGGCAGCGCCGTACATTGAGAGGAGGGGGTCTTCTGTGTTTGCCGCAAGATGGCTCTGCGTGTGCGGAAAGCGCAGAAGAAATTCAGCGGAAACGCACTTCGCAACTCGTGTAATTGAGACTTCTGTACGTTACATGTTCATAATTACCGATATACACCGCAGTATAACTTTCCACGGCTCGTTTCGAAGGCAACACCGCATTCACTAGAGGCGCGTTTGCACCGCTTGGAAGCATCGAACTCGTGGCTGAGTGGTAGCGTCTCCGTCTCACACTCCGGAGACCCGGGTTCGATTCCCACCAGGCCAATCTTGGAAGTTGCTTTTTATTTATGAAGCGCCTGCCGTGATTTATCGCTCACGGTCAACGCCGCCGACGCCGACGACACCGGCTTTTCTGCGACACGAGTTCCTTAACGCTATCGCGTTAATATAAGGCTGGGTGCCTCAATGCGCGCCTCCTGCCCCGCTCCGTGCAGGGTGGCCGCATTCTTGGAACGGATCGTCTCTGCGCCGCCCGGCTTTTTCCATCTCACTTTCAACGGCCACTGCGTTGTGAATTTTGCAAGGTTACCAGATGCTGCGCGCTGCTGTTCTCCAATACTTCGACAAATGGCTGGCGATTTTTTTCATGTTCCAGACATCGAAAAAGAAGGCTTCTATGGACGGTGAAGATTAAACAGTACAATTACGTGTCCGTGGGTAGTGCGAGTAAGCTTTACAAAAATGCCTATTAACATTATTTAGAACTTCTACCAACTTTCTATTTACTTTATTGACAGTCTATTTACATTTACATTCTGGTAACATTTGTTCATACACTGCCAAAATACTTCTTTCTTACTTTTGTATAAAGAATACTTTTAATACACAGTCAATAGACTTCCTTATTACTTTTGTATAAAAATATTTTAAATAAGCCGTTAAAAGACTTCCTTCATACTTTTTCACATAGAATATTTTAAGTTCCCCGTCAACATGTCTTCTAGCTTTTGTCTATACAACAAATTTAGCACTGCGTCAAAAGGCTCGTTACTTTTGTGTAAAGAATGCTTTACTATACATCATGAAATTTTTTTTTCTCAAGGACATGTATCCTCAGTACGTCCACAGCTCTTACTGTTTGCCGAAATATATTTAGAAAGGGAAGTAACTATTTAGAAGGGAAGTAATTTTTTCTAACACACATTAATGCCGATATGTGACATACTCAGGAATCAAGCTCTTTGTTTTAAATCGTAGCCCCAATCCAAGTCGGTAGCGAATTGTTGACGGAGTGCTACTAAAATGTTTAAAGAAACATGTTCGTAAACTGTTAGAACTAATCTTTTTAAAGGTTTTACTGGACTACGTGAGCGTGCGGTGACGTCAGCACACTCTGAGAAATTTGTTTGCGCTACACCACCTGACCGGTGTGATAGCGGAGAACTGTGCAGGCCGCGCACCAGCTGCCCAGCTTCATCCCGGCCTTAGGGCTGGTTAACTAAAAGCCGATTTACGCTTGAGCCGTGACGCGTGCGGTCGTGCAGAAAACTGCACATTTCGCACACTGGTTCACAAATATTGGTTTACGCTGGGCTCGCACATGCAGTGCAAACCGAAATGTGCGTAACAGTCTGCGAAATGCGCAAATTCTCAGCCGACCACATGCGTGGTACGGGCAGGCGGGTGGTGTGGGGCTCGAGCGTAAATCGGCCCTTAACCCGCACTGCTATTGCAAGGCCGCCAATTAGCTTTGCAACGAGGTAATCGGATCAGTGCACTCCGCGATATGAATAGTACGCCCTAAGCTGGGACGTGTCGGCACAGGGGCGTCGCGGTATTTGGTAAAAAGAAGAAAAAGAGCCGGAACTCATGGTAACACGGCGCTGGAACGTTGTCGCTCAAATATCCAGAAGGCTGCAAAATACAGCTGCTGCTGAGTGAGCGCGAGTGTCGACCTGAGTAAGCGCACAGGTAGAACAGAAAGAAAAACCTGGACTCTGGGCAGGTAACACGTCTCTGTGAAAAAAAAAATGAAATTACCCTTACCGTATAAAAAAGAAATGTAGCTTTGTGCGCGTCCCTATTCGCACGCTTTCGTCCCTGCCTCCTACCGACGGCTTCTGCACGTTAAAGGTAACTAAGAGGACGTTGCACCTAAGTGAAGGCAAAGTAACTATGCTAACTGATCTGCTTTACGGCGATGATAGCTTGCTGTGTGTGAAAACAGATTGAAAATAAATATTTACGCACTCCTAATATTCAGTGATTTCGCTTCACAACACGGCGACAAAATTTTGAGCTCCAACAAGCGGTCATTATGACATCCGTAATTATGGCATTCCAGATACCAATAGCCAGGATATCAAAGGCCATGATTCTGCCGTGCTTCGGGCGCCTGAAAACTGCTAACGTCATAGCCACTACGCTTCGGACATGTATTTGACTATAAAAATATTGCTACAACAGGCTTCAGCATTATTTTGCGCTGGGCGCCTTGGAGCAAAATTTTGTCTTTGAAAGCGACAAGCGCTAATGGATGTTCTTGCGCAAAATAGGATAACCACATAATTTATTTAATACGACATTATTTTTCTATGTTTATTACATTTGGAGAAAAAAAAAGCCGGTTTTCAGAACAATATTTGCCTCGAAATATAAAAATATACAGTCCCTAAATGCACAACAAAATTGAGCAGGCTGTCTTGTCAGGTGTTATTTTTTCAACCTCTGCCACGAGGTACATTCCTCGAAGTGCAGTTCCCAGAAAGGAGTGCGCACAAAAAAGCCGGCCGCATTTTTCACCGAGAGGCGACGAATGTCTAAGTGTGAGTCATACCATCCCAAGGCGGGAGGGAGGGGGGAATATTTCGGCGTAAAAAGGGGCTTCAGTTCTGCGGCGGTCAAGGCGAAGAGGATGGATGGAAAGAATGACACCTGCCTATCTCGCGCATGCGCACAAATTTGACATGGTCCGAGTGGAGGCAAAGCAAGAGCCCGTCGCAATCGACTGTACCACGCCAGCTTCGCATAGGAACTGATGGCAATTCTTCGTGATTTGGGAGAAGGAACGTACTACGCTTAATTGCGTGCTGCAGAATTAAGCGTACTTTCCCAAATCACGAAGAATCGCCATCGGTTCCTTTGTGACGCTGGCATGGTACGGTCGGAAAGATGTAGGCGTTTCGTCGCGCATTGTAGCAGCAATCTAGCAATTTTTGCTGCTGTTTATGCTTATGCTGTGTTGTGGGTAATTCATCGTTGCAAGCCGACCAGCAACGTGTTTGCGAAGCCCACAGTGCTTTCTTCGTTCCGTGATGTGAACGTTTCTGCAGCTTCTCTGCCAGCTGCGATGCAGTGTCGTGTGAGGTGATTTAATATTGGCACCCTCCGTGTTTTAAACTGCACACGGCACAAATAGCGAACAGCGGTTCCTCAAGACAGCACTGCGTTGAAGTTTCATCTGTCTCCAAATTATATTAGAATATACGTTCTTTTCTATCATTCTTCATAAACATATTATTTTGATGTTCTTTTACTTCAGTTTCTTACGCCGCATTTGGCAGGTTATTATTGCGCGAGCAGTAACGACGTGAAATGTTTTAAGAACGATTTTCTTGCATACTTTAGCTATGCCGCGTCATGCGGTTCGCTTGAAGTTCCTATAAACACGAAGCATAAAAATACTTCGTTTTCACAGCGTTCGCAATGACTTAATGTCTGGTAAATATTGTCTGATCATGAACTCATTGTTTGCTCTTTCCTACTCTGGCTGTACAGGATGAGGACGATGTACAGGACGGTTCACAATGACATACGGTTCAGCGAACCGGTTCACAATGACATAGGTTGCACTGGTTAGACAAGTGCGAATGTGAAAGAAAATCGTTCGCACTTGTCTAACCACTGCAACTTATGTCATTGTGAACCGGTAGTTTTTGACACTGATATTTTGTTTTCGAGTAAAAATAAACGAACTCGTCAAAATACAGAAGCGTTCCATGCAATAAGGCGTGCTTAAATATGCATAAGTCAGCGATCGGTTGCTATCACCGACAAAGAATTCGTATTCTTGAATACTGCTTCTATAACAGCGAAAATGACCGTAATCAGAGTTTCTTCTCCTTGGGGGCATTTGGTCATGTGTTCCGCATTTTTTTTAAACAAGACGTAGTGACCAGCCAGAAATCAGGAAGCGAGAACGGGAGTATTCTGTAAGGGTCCAACAAATGGACATGTCGATTTCGTCCACTGCTAAAGTTCTGCTTAGCTGGGCTGGAGTGCGCGTCAGAAGGAAACAGGCGGCTGCAGCCAATTCAGCAGCAGACGAAATGGAAATGTCGACTAGGTGGCCACTTGTAGAATAGCCTCCTCCCCCAGGTAGCGACGAGTATATTTGTAAGACCCCGTTCCTCCCTGGGCTAACAAAAAATAGTACAGGACAGTACGACTTGTAGCACCCACGCCGTCATGTCTTGCTCACGGATTCCCCAAATGTCACCGGGCCAGCTTTGAGCGATAGCACACTGCACTAGACTGAATATTTACGGCACTAGAGCTTGGTAAAACCCAGAGCCTTCTGACCAGGGTGTTAGTGCAAAGCGTACGCTTCTTCAAACTCGCCAAGTATTGTGCACCTTACGAACGGCGACCCAACTAGCAATCGCGACTAAAATGTGGAAGCGGTGAACGAACTCTTACCGGAGGCGGGTTCGGGATGTTTTTCTCGTTGGAGAAGAGCTTGAGCTTGGAAAAAGACAGCACCCGGCCGTACAACCAGAAACCGGGCCGCGGTGACTCCGGGTGGCAGTACTGACCAACTGCGCAAGTCCAAGGATACACTTTAGGGCTTAAATTCACTTCGCCACAAACAGACAAACACAAAAATGTAAAGAAAAACGCCTCTCTCGGGAGGCGGCGATAAGGCCGACGACGATAGCGTCTCGCTCACACTTACCGCATTGGCGCCCAGTGTAATCCGTGAAGGTGAGCCAGACCGTGTACTGCCACTTATCCACCAAGTTTGTAATCCGAAACTCAGGCGCTGGCTTCATGAACCTGCATGCGAGGGAGATAGTCGAGGCACGGTTATTTTTGACGAACACCATTATCACGCGATGAATACGCAAGCACGTCTCGAAACGAGCAGCTATAACACGATGATTGCACGATGCCATGCTGAGAAAGACATGAACAGACAGCAATATGCCTGGGTCGTGCATAGGCGATTGTTCCTAGAATCTGAATTACGCGTTGCCTGTTGCCATGAACATGGGTGACCCAATAAGCTTGTCCTCAACACTGCTGAATCGGTGTAAACTGCAGGGATACCTTCTCAAATTGAGACGGTGATTATCGTTCGTGTCATTACTGTCCACTGTCTTTTTTTCAGACCAACATGTACACCACGATGTGGAAGGTGAGGCTTCTCGGCAGGAACGCTAATGTATGTTCGGAAAGCTCATGCCAACAGAAGCCAGCATGCTAACCTGTGGAGTAGGATATTTCAACGCTTCTGAAAGCGAACCGTTTTGGGATCGGCCCCTTGCACAATGGCGCGCAACCGCGTCGGCTGTAAAAAACACTCGCCTGCCCTGTGTGTGTATCAGCAGTTCTATCCTATGCAGCGGGAACTCGTGCTGGTTGACGAGGATGACATGGGGAAGCATGGCCGGCAGTCTCTCCACGATCGCCCGCTGTGGATCCACCTTCTTCTTGGGAGGGAACTGGGGCCAATCGCTCCAGTCGTTAACTTGGTCCGGGTGGTCACTAGGGAAGTCCGCCGGACGGACGAGGTTTGGCTGAATCCAGATCTGTGGCTCGCTCCTAACGACGACGGCTGCGGTGCCGGAGGTAGACGGCACGCTTTCGATGTCCCTTGACTGGGACGCTCCGCCCGGTCGCTCGCTCCTAACGAAGACGGCTGTGGTGCCTGAGGTGGACGGGTGCACGCTTTCGATGTCCTTCGACTGGGACTGGCCGGCCAGTGGCTCGCTCCCAACGACGACGGCAGCGGCGCTGGAAGTGGACGGCACGCTTTTGACGTCCTTTGACTGGGACGGGCCGGCCGACGCGACGTCGCTGTTTCCGCTGTCACTGCCGGAAGAGCTGCTACTGCTGCTTTCGTCGCTGCTGCTATCGTCGCTGCTGCTATCGTCGCTGCTGCTCGTCGACAGCTTGCCACCGACTCCCATAAGCATGGCGTAGCCGTACAGACTAGGGTCGAGCCCAGCAGCAGCGGAGGTAGAAGCACGGCCGAAGACGCCATCCTCGAGGCACAGGTGGAGTTGGCGGAGTGTGTCGCAGGGAGCGCGACTTCAGTAGGTCTCCGATGGTCGAGTAGCTGCCGTTTGCTGTGCAGCGACTTGTTTTATGGCGTGCTCGGGAAGTGGGCTACTGCAGAAGGCATGGGCATTGCTTGTTTTTGCTATGTTGACGGCTTTGAAAGTATTTGGCACGTGCCCACTCACGGGTTCGATTTCAATTGGTGCCCATTGGTGTATAGCTTAGTTGGCTTTTCAACATAGGCGTGTCCTCGTTCTACGATTTTCTCCTCTCCCTCGAACCGCAGGTGGCCGAAAAACTTGTCTGGAAATTTTCCTTTGTTCTGACATACTGGACGAGCCTGTACCCCCCCCCTCCCCCCTTTCTTTTTTGGAGGACGTATGACCGGCGGGAAAGGACACTTCAAGGTCGATGGCCTGCTGTATTGCAAACTGAGTTATGGTGATTCAGCAGGTGTATATTCTCGGAAAGAGCATCGATGGCAGAGAATAAAGAAGACGAGATGGTATGGCACCTTTGCGTTTGACAGTAGCAAATCACCGTGACCTCTCGCAAAAGCAGCGCCTGCCTTTTTACGAATGTGTAAGGCCAGAGGGAAGCTAGATACTCGACTAGATTAGCTAGACTGGAAGAGAGGATGGTGAGGGGAGGGAGAAAGTGGTTAGAACCGACGCAGTGAATTAACGAGGCCTCACCACCCTTCGCTTGCTTCTCCCATACAATAGAGGGGGCGGGAAAAAATAAATAAATCGCAAAGAAAAGATAAAATAAAGAAAAAAAGGGGTGAGCAATAAAAGTGCACCCGAAGTCGTGGATAACAAGAGGAGGCCAGAAGAACGAGTCTTCTGCGCTGGTGCTTGACATTTCCTTGGTCTTCGAACAAAGTCATGTTTGCTGGCAGTACTCCCCAAGATCTTCGAAGCCGTTGCTACACTTTCAATCCAAGCATTCCTAAGTAGTAAAAAACGGAATTGCCATGTCGTGCCTTAAGTTTTTTCTCGACCAGATCCTGCATGCACAAAATGAGCGCAATGTTTTAATGAAGCAGGTTATCCTAGTGTATCAGTGGCCACTGCGGCTGAGCGCCTAAAGAAGTCGGTTTCGAGGGGGACGGACGCGATTACAGAAAGCAGTAATTAATAGCAAAAAAAAAGAGTAGTGGCTATTCCGTATATTCATTCAGTGTCGCACAGGCTTAAAAATGTTGCAACTAGATATGATGTTAATGTTACTTTCACTGCTCCCAATAAGCTAGGTAAGATATGCGCTGCCGTACTGAGGAAAAAGAAGGAGGTAAAAGGCAAAAAAAACGAACAGATATTTGTCCAGAAGCAAAATAAGAACAACAGTTTTACTGACTGTCATATGGGTGTGGTTTATACAATTCCCCTTAGCTGTGGCCAGTTCTACGTAGGGCAAATGGGACGGTGTATCAATCAGAGGCTAATGGAACATAAAAGGTCGTTAACCAGTGGATCGCCTTCTAATCTTTCGCTACATTGCCGAGATTGTAACTGCACGCCAGAGATAGATAAATGCGCGATGTTGCACAGGCATAGGAATGAAAATACGCGTCTTATGGTAGAGGCCTGGCATATCTATAATGGCAGAAGTGCGTGCGTGAGTAAGCCTTCGATTACTTTACACAAGGAAGAGATTAAGCGCCTTAACAGTTATCTCTCACGTAGACCGGCACGTGTACCCGACTGACACGTGGTGTACCATTCCTGATCGAGCTTGCGCAGATTAGTTTTGTGTCTTCTTTCTTTTTCGCCTCTGTGCTCCATTCAGTTGATAGTCGGCGTTCGTGTTGTCCACTTCTCTTCTCTTGTGTCCTGTCTGCACGCCTCACCTCTATTTTGCATAATGAATCCTTACCAACTAGCTCAGCTTTCTGTCACTCTAAGCCTGGAAGGAGATGTAAACTATCCTCTTTCGCCCCTCTCTTAAGGAAGTTATAAATATTATCGCGCATAAGATAGCGAATAGTTAAGCTGTTATATAATTGTTGACGAAGTTGCACGAGAGGATTGTTCGTTATTGAAGTGTGGTATAACTCTTGCTGAAGTAGATGATTGTGTTAAACTAGAGGAATCTGTATAGGCATGGTATGTATCCTAGATGCCGTATATACGGGGTCATCATGTCTAAGCGTTCCGGAATGTTTTAACATAATGCCTGTTGCAGATAACGTATTTCCTGTCCTTCAGCTGGCTTAGTCGAAGAGGCGGACATTACTGGAAGGAGACATCAAAACACACATGTTAGAATAATTAACACAAATTCACTAATAAACTTCATAAATATTTACGGCATGTAGTGCGATTTAGGAATCGTAGCCGGTGAATTTACAAGGCATATCCACTTGTATCTCCAGGATGACACCAGTTTCGATTTATAATTTCCCAAAGTGTGGGACAAAATACATGCGCGTTCTAGTTACTCTATTTTTCAACGCGTAGACGTGCGTTTAGTTAAAAAGTCAAACAACAGTGAATTCTCACTGCGAGCTTGATGGCGCATATCTCAAAACTGGTGTCATTATGGAAATTTATTCCAAATGGATACACCTTGATGCAATCTGTGAATTGCAATTATATGCCGTTATGTTATTAATTAAGAAGCTAACTTATGATTTTTTAAAATTAGCAGATTATGTGTTTCGCTTTCAGCAGCGACTATGCCCGCCTCTCTGATTAATCCAGCTCAAGGACTGCGACTATGTCAACTGCAACAGGCGATTTAAAGAAATCAAAAATCCGGAAAACCTAAATATTATCATCCCGCATGTTTGGTATAGTGTTGGTTGTTGCGTAGCTTTAATGAAACCTGTCTCGTTTTGTAGTTATACCATCTATTGCCAACTCTATTTTTGCGAAGGTAAGCCCCGATTTGCGAAACTCATTTTTCTGAAAGATGTAGAGATAGTCTTGTATTTTTTTATGGATACAACTTTCGCCCCTTTTCATGATGTTTGAATCCAATGGGGGATTTTCCATGTTGGGATTAAGGAAAAAAGAGAGAGACATTTTTCTGAAGTTCTCCGAACTCGAAGCGGTGATTTGCGAGCCTCTGTAATAGAAAGGCAGCAACAATTCGCGCGCGGAACTCCTAGGCGTATGCGAAGACATCTCACTCAAAGTCTTTGGAGCCGCTCTTCCCATGTTCGGGAGAGGCCGCAATTTCATCATGGTGGCCTCGAATCAAGACAGAAGAAATTTCAGACAAGCGCGGCCATCGACTGTGCAAGTGATTAGTCAACATCGTTTGTACTACATCGCGGCATCAACTCTGTCAATAATTGAACTCCTTTTTTTTTGTTTCTTGAAGTGACATGAGCCGGTGATGTGCAGGGATTCCTTTTACTCAATTCCGTGATTTTCTTATCATCTACACAACCGAAGACTGGCCGATCGCGGTGATAATTATTGCGGGCGGATCGAAATAAGGAATATAATTGGAATAGAAACATCCCATTATCGCGGCCTTGGACGCACTTCCTAATAGAAACTGCGATAACGGTAGAGATGTCGCGACTTAGCGCACACAATGTCAAGATGTCGAGAACGCTGCCTGTCCTGGTGTCGGTGTACGATATCTTTTTTGTCTTAAAATGAATGACGAGCACATGGATGCACAACCAAGGTGCGCAAGTGAGCCATCGCCGGCCGTCTGTGGCGAATGCTGACCAGCTGCTGTGGCTGCGTTCAGGGCCTTAAAGACTACGAGAGAAAAAGTGCTTAGGGGTGTGCGGATATACGGACAGACCAACCCACAGACTCTACGAAAGGTTGATTCGGGCAGTGGTCTCGTCAAGCGGTTGATTCCGTTTTTACCCGTTATTCATTCCGCGAAGTTTTCGATCAGATAAATTGAATTGAAGTTATTTATCCGTCATGGGTCCCACAGGGAGCTTACGCTGCTTCTTGTTGATGAACGACGGCACGCTTTTATTGACCGTTACATTTCGTATGGCAAACAGTGCGATTAAAAACGACAAGGTGAGGCGCAAGTAACGTTCCGTTTCCCATGCAACGCTTGCCATAGGCACGAATTTATTCCCGAGCAATGTGGTGGAAATTGACTGGATCCGAGTCTCCTTGTTTTCAGGAAATAAAGATCTCTTCATGTCGTTGTTCACCATTAACTTCCACACAGACTGGCACGTTAACACTTGCTCGGCATAGCACGTTCATTCATACACACCGTTCGATAGCATATCTGGATAACGCGGTATAATATGGACGACGGGAAGCCATTTTGAAAAGAAACACACAGCCAAAGAAACTATATCGCCCCCCAGCCATGGCTTCCATAAACTGCCAGCCAACAAGGGATGATGTCGGAATATTTCGCCAACTCCTTCAAAAGCAATATCCAAATGATATCCTGGGCTTTCTTTAGGCGCATCACAATGGGGAGAGGGTGGAGGGGGCGACTACGGATTAATTTTCACCATCTCTGGTTCCTCTACGTCAACCCAATGCACGGTACCTGGGAGTTCTTCCATTTCGCCCTCATCAAAATGCAGCCGCAGCAGCCACGATTCGATCCCTCGACCTCGTGCTGCCAAGCCACCACGACGGCTAAAAAGTAATTTACTGCTCGCAATGTTTAAGTGCCCAGTATTCTCATTCTCTCTATCATCTTATTTCAGAAGCTTTGCGCAGCACTGATCGACAAAGGCAGGCTCGACGAATGCACATGATTTGCTAAAATTCAATAAGTGTTTAGCAGCCACGAAAAAAAAACCGTTGGTGTGCGTAAAACGAACCTCTGTGTACACGGAAGTTTCCATGATATGACTGTCCTGGCGAAAGCGAAGCGGTGAAGCACATGAAGAAGACGAACACGGGACACACGCTGGTCTTACGTTTCTTTCGAAAAACGTCCGCAAGCCAAGCAGAGGCTTTGCCGATGTCGCAGGAAACAATAACGCCCAAGATGTTGCAGATGTCCATCACTTTCAAGAAATTCGAATTCTTTTGCGGTTGAGATTAGCGAAGAGAGATAGTGATCGCTCTTGAATTAAATTGGAGAGGTTAATACCTGGCGGAAGGCCCACAGCACGTTATTACCCCCGTGATAGCGATGATAACTGAAATGATACGCAAGACTCAAGGAACATGCACGATAATTAACACACGTGGGACGCACGCATAAAAGTAAAAACCGCGTTCGTAGCGCATAATTCTCGGGGCCTGCTGCGGCTCTCACTGACTGCCGTTTTGAAAAATGCCTTTCCTGCTTGCAACCCCGGGCCAGAACGGCGCAGATATAAAATTCGGGAGAGCACGGGCATTTTGTTTTTGCGCCTTGTCAGCAAGGTGAATGTTTCTTCCAATCCTTGCATTTACGAAAATGTTCAATGATTTCAACTTCTTTTGAAGTGCAGCAGGCATTGGTGTAGGACATTCGGGACGCCTGATCTACGATGTGATTGTGTGATGAGTCAGTCTTGGCTTCCACGGGCACTTTCGGGTCTAGGCCCACTTGTCACGCGGCCATTCGTCATAGGCCGGCTCCCCATAGGAAAACTGGTCAGGAAGGTGAACTTGTCGCAGGGAATATCATACGATAACTTCTCGTGGCGCCGGACTTTTCGTCACGTGGAAAAGCCGAGTTCGGAGCTGGTTTGCGATGCTACCAGCAATCTGTTTTGCTTGCCCCACGTCCCCTTAGCAAGAAAAGTGACTTTGAAGGCCTCGTTGAAGCGCCCCTCACGAGGTCTCGCCATTTTGAGCTGACAAGCTCACTGCTTACAATGCGCGCTAACGACCGTGTCTGATGCCTTCGCGCCGCGCACAGAGCTTAAATTTCAAGCGAAACGCTGTTTGCCCTTAGCCTCGCGGGGGCCGGCCGCGCGGCTACATGCATGTCATTGCTGTGACGTCACTCACATTCACACGTGAGTTTGACATTTAATTGAGGCAACATCAGTTATTTGTTTAAACTGTTGCTTCAATAGACAGATTCATTTTTGGAGAAATATTGAAACATACAAACCGAACGTCTGCGTGTTTCTGTTTTACTTCGTACTGTAGCGAGAGAGATGTATACTTCCATTTCGTCAGCTTGCTTTCTTGTCATTTTCTACCGTATTCCAGCGCCGCCCTCTTTCATACACTCGAGTCTGCCTCAGTGCTCGTGGCTGTGGCACTGACTTATACCGAATAAAATAAACCTGGAAGCTGCTGCTCTACACCTGTGCCCGCCTATTTGTATGAGCGATTAAACCCGACTTACTTGTCGGACTCCCCAAGTGAAGCTCTTTTCCAAGAACTGAAAATACACAAAGCGCATAATTTATACACTTACAGGTTAGTCCGTGCATACGTTACGGAGCGTAAATCGAGTAATTGTTATATCTGTGCCATAGCTAACCTTAAACAGAACATACGCCAGTATCGAACACGATCTCCAGAATATTGGTAAGTAATGCACCCGCGCACTAATTATGAAAAGCAAATGATTGCTTATAGGTTGCCTGTCCTGCTAAACACACTGATCGCAGATGATACCGATGTTTCACAGTCTTCGTTAACTAGTCTGTATAATTATTATTGCTGCTAGAGCTGGTTTTATGCTTAATAATTTATACTTGTAGATCACAGCATTACTTTTGCAACATCATCTGTTGTTAGTATGCATGTCTGATCTGAGTGTCGTTATTTTTTTCTTTTCTCTCCATACTTCTGATCGCTTAATATGTAAGCTAAGTAACTTGCTTTGGATTATCAATTCTTGTTTGTTTCTTTGCGTTATTTTATTCGTCTTAGTCTGCTTTATTGTTATCAGTCCCACATGCACTCTTGTTCCCCCTGCTGCCATAAAATGGGTTTTAGGACTTAGTCGAGCTGCTGACGCAGCTTTTTTCCTCAAGACCTGTCCATATTCAAATGTATGTTGTATATGGGAAATAAAGCACTTACTTACTAACTGTAAAGAGGAGAGGGAGAGAGGAGAAAGTGGAAGTTCACATATAAGAGAGGGGGAGGAGACGTGAGAACGCAAGCAGCAACTATAGACCTTTTCATCGGGTGAGTAGGATAGGGCGTGCGGCGAGCCTTTCCTCCTCTCTGGCTTGTGCGATCCGGCGCGGAGCTGCCTGAAAGTATTGCTCTCGCGGGCTACGGAACGATTTCGGTATGTTTTACACCATACCTTGTGAAATTTACGCCATGTCCGCTCAAATAAGGTCGTCAGGGAAGCCTTTCAGTGCATCGGTAACAACAGTAGACAGAAATACGTCTTGGGAGTGAAAAAATGTGACGCGCATAATCAGCCGCGGTGTATGCGCATTATCAGTCGCGGTGTGGGTATATGTTGAGAAATATTTTGCTTATATCGGTTCGATTCAACAACGAATACCGGTGTCTCTGTATTATCCGCATTAAATGGGAAATATGCTCACTGTCCGATCGCTTGGCGTAGAGAGTAAAACATAAAACATAAGAGCGTGTGCTCGCCTCACGGCCAACCTCAAGCAACCACGAAACATCTAAGCTGCTGGCGCTATCAAATATTTGTGATACACCGGCACCGTTCTCACGCATTTCAAGTCTAATAGGCTTGAAATTACTATATCTCTACGCTATCCTTCCTGCATGAAGCCGATGGTGCTGCTCAACACAGCGATCACGGCGGTTGGTGAACCAGTATGATACATATATAAGTTGTGCGCTCCGGCATTGCCTTTTTGGCCTATATAGAGCCATAATATATAAGAGGGATCGCATAAAAAGAATGCGGTGGCTATTTTTCAGGACAACATTTCCGTAATACGTGTGAGTGCGCCGTAGAGAACGGGACGAACACAACTGGAAAAAAAAGTTCAGTTATCATCCTCTTTCTCGAAAAAGCTAGAGAAAACGAGCTTCGCATAGTCACGCCACACAACGTTTCTTACTATAACCGCTGATATATATAACGATATATAACCGCTGACGCCGTATGTTTGGACCATGCGCTATATAGAACAAAGATATTTGCAATCCAGCACCTACCACGGCTTAGGACCCTCGCGCAGTTCGTAAACGGTCGCTTTGCTGGACAAGCTTAATTCAGACTGCAAGGTACGTATGTATACACAGTGCACATACCTGCATTCGGTATACCTTATCACCAACTGTTAAGTCACCTTCTTACCTCATCAGCGAATCACTCCTGCAACCAAGTGTGTTGGTCTGGATTTTACTCGCACTTTCACCTATGCAGTTCGTAAAAGTATTTGGCTGTTTAATGTAACTTCATATTTCAAACATTTGGTTGCATAAGAGGCTTTGGCAACACTGACAACCCAGTTTCATGAAGGCTGGGCAGGCTTCACTAAAGGCCACTAGTACCTCCTCGTTGCAGACTGTGCTCAACATTCTTCTTGGTTCGGCTGACTAAGAACCCATACATCTTTCCTCCGAAGTGGCTGGTACTGGCGATGCTTTGATGCAGAAAGAGGTTACTTTCGCACATGTCAACCTTAGGCCAGAAACCAATCTGGCACAGGTGGAAATAGTCTTGTCTTTCCCAGATGGTGGTTCAGCCCCGCGGGCAACATTATGTTGCGAAGAGAGTATGCCACGGGCCCCTTTTCTTTCTTTCTACGAATGTTGCGGGCTCCTCGATACGGGGGAAGCCTTTGTGCAGAAATAACAGCGACGGCGCTTCGGGCATGTGCTCTCGCGCGGCCTCCGCCGCACCTGAGACGTCGCTACGTGCACATGTCGCGTAGTGTTCCTGTATATGCTCCCTGTTAGTGTTCCTGTATATGCTCCCTGCGGGAGCATATGCAGGAACACTAATGTCGCGCCCTCTTCCCTCGCTCGGCTGCATCGGGCATCAAAAATCGATTAGTTGAGGACGAATTGATCTTGTATGCGGAGTGTTCACGCGACCATTTTTGGCCTCTTTGAATCAGTAAAGGCAAGGCGCAGAAGACCAGGACTCAGGAAGAAGAACACAAACGACAGGACCGGCGCCACTCACAACTAAGTTTATTTTCGCAACAAACCTGCCTTATGTTCGTTATTCACGCCGAGTCGCGCACAAAACTTTATAAGTAAAAAACAGCAATCTATCGACCACTCAGAAATCATACCTGGCACATAATATCGAATGAGCAAACAAGAACCACACGTGGATCAGCGCGGGAGTCTTTTTCCGAGCCAAAGGGGACAAAACCAGACATAAAAGGTACCGTCTACGCTTCACTACCAAACTATTCACAACATAACACACTTCAAACGCCTAAGGCCCAGTCAGTGATAAAACCCGCACGACTATGGGAATAATGACCAACGAATAACACGGAAAAAACATGAAAAAGGCGTCTAAGTTCAGCGTCTGCGTCAAAACTAAAATCTCTAATAGTCACTCACCTAAAAAATTGATAAAACATGTGACCGCGCGAAAAATGAACCACGTGACAAACAATTAAAGGGACAGAAGTGTTGAACGATAAAGGTCTAAAGAACAGCGTCTGCGTCAAAAAAAAAGTGCAACAAAAGCTTAAGAGCCACTAGAAAATCGTCAACAAAATAAAAAATAGGTAAATAAAAGGAAGACAGACGGTAAAACCAAATGAAATCACTCTAACATGAAGCCTAAATGAAACCTTCTAAAAAAGTCGTCTCCTTGTCACTAAGCATAATGGACGGCCTGCTGACGCATGCGTTTCCCTCTTTTTTGATTAAATAGGCTTCCACAATTTCCCGCTCGAACCTGTCTTTTCCAAACTTCCAAGCGCACATATTTGTGCCTACAATCAGCCTCGGAGATCAATTGTGTATTTCTGAATGTTCCATCCACTAATGTGACCTTATTGCAGCATTATCCTCTATTTCCAAGCTGCGGGTTAGGAGAGATCAAACACACGCGACAATCGTAACCGCGTGGGTACCATTCTGCTACGATAGGAGCTGTGCTGTTATACTTGGACAAGCGTTCAAACTGTTCGCTGCAGTTTACATTGCGTGACTACTTGGTTCGATGGATGAAGTTTCCACCCATGAATAAAATAGTTTTGGCTATTAATAGCAGCATATAAATGGCAGAAAATTAATGAATATATTTGTCAGGAGGGCTGAAACTTGGGCCTGTAAGGGGAATGGGAAAATATAGAATGCACTTTACATCTTCCAAAGAATAATACCAAATACAATGGTATGTGAGGGAGGGTTTGAAAGAAAAGCGCAAGCTTATACATATCGGAGGGGGGTGTGGCATCAAGTAAACACCTGCGAGAGATCGTTAAAGAAAAAAAATACATAGGAAGAATTTTGGCAAGAACAAAACTTAGTTCGTGTTTTCCCGTGACCTTAAAATTCAAATAAATAATAAAATACCATAATAAAAAGGATTGAAAGTGAAACAAAATGAAGCACATGGAGTTAAATCATGCGAAATTTCATGTCACTTTTGGTGAGTATAATCATTCGTTTGGTGCAAGGTGTTTGTTTACCTGCCAGCTTGCGCAATATCTTTGTTCTAATATGGTGCACTGCCCGCAGTGGCGTAGCCAGGAGGTGGCTACGGCACCGCAGCAATTACCGAAGTAATTAACGAAGAGAATTGCGCTAGTTGTTGTTTTTTTTTACTTTTCTTTCGATTCTATTTGAATTGGGTACTATGGCACGGGAAAGGCGAGAGCACAAAAAGACGGGAAACAGATACCAGGAGCCGCCACTTTGGCGTCTCCAGCCCACATGTTCGAACCCCCTTGGACTTGTGGCTTGGCGCATCACGTGCATTTTCGCTCGCGTTTGTGGCGCGAAAATAGAAGTACGAGGCCACGCACCGCTGCAAGAGAGCCAGTTCGCGAACCACGACGAAGACGCAGCCAGAAAACCAGCCACGATATTCTCGCAAATTTCCACTGGTGCATTATCACTTCCTACTAAAAAAAAATGACGAAGCCGAACGGATTTGTAGCCTGGTTTCCCGCCGCTCATTTGATAAGCGGTGGGGGGAGCATGTTCCTCCAGAATACCGAGCCAAGAAAAAAAAATCTTTGACGCAAGTTTCTCGGCCTCCTGCAGCTCGAGGGAGGAGAAGAAAATAGTAGAAGACAAGAACGAGAACGCGTCCACGTTGGAGCGAAAACGCCACACGTCGGCGTTCTGGAGTAGCACGCTTTCCCAGCACGCCATAAAGCGAGTCACTGCACAGCAAACGGCAGCTATACTCAACGGTCGCAGATCAACTTCAGTCGCGCTCGACACGACGCACTTCGCAAACGCCGCTTGTGCCTCGAGGATGGCGTCGTCGGGCCGTGCTACTGGCTCCGCTGGCGCTGGCCTCAACGCCGGTCTCTCCACGGACGACGATGACCGGATGAGCGCTTACAACGGCTACACCACGCTGCGGAGGGACGATTGCGAGCTGTCGACGAGCAGCAGCAGCGGCGGGGACGACGACTGCACCAGCAGCGGCGACAGCAGTAGCAGCGGTTCTAGCAGCGACAGCAGAAACAGCGACGCGGCGCAGGCCGGCGCGTCCCAGTCGGAGGACGTCGACATCGAAGATGTGCCGACTGCCTCCAGCGTCGCAGCCGTCGCCGCCTTCATGGCGAGCGAGCCACAGTTGGGAATTTGGATCCAGGGGAGAGTCGAACGACCGGCGGACTTTCCCAGTGACCACCCGGACGAAGTTCACGACTGGAGCGGTTGGCCGAAGTTTGCTCCCAGGAAGAACGCGGACCAACAGCGTGCGATCGCGCCGAGCCTGCCGGCCAAGGTTCCTCACGTCGCGCTCGTCAACCAGCACGAGTTCCTGCTGCCCAATATGGAACTGCTGATCCACACACAGGGCAGGTGAGTGTTTCTTCATCCTTTTTATTTTTTTATTTTGCCGGAGCATGCTGCTCGATCGGGACAGTTGTTGGCGCGGGCTTGCCTGGATCGTATGCGCGCGCCATTTACGTTCGATAGCACTGACATACAAGAGAGCAGCGCTTGAATGGAAAGCACGCTGTGCGCGTTCTTAATTTTTGGTGCACGCGCGGACGCTTTCCTTTGCGGAGGTTGCGTATAGTTGAAGCATCGTCGCGCTTCCCGAGATCTTTACTTTTGCGATTCCAACTGCGCGGGCACTCGATGCGTGTTTGCGCGATGGTGCGCGGCGCCGATCTCGTAACGGTTCCTTCAGAAACCGTTGCAATATCGCACTCCAGGAAAGCGTTTTGGCTTCCGTTGTTGACATGAGCGTTCCGAGCACGCGTTAGTGTTCCTGCCGAGAAGCTGCATGTATTCAAATGCCGCAGAGTGGTGCATATACTGGGCCAAATGAAAGGAACAGTATACTCGTCTAGCCAGCTATTTATCGTGCGGGCGATAATCACTTTCGTTTTGCGAATGTATCTCTGCTTTGAACCGTTTCAGCAGCCTTTATAGCTTTTTGAGTGCTCAAAAGTGCCCAAGAGTGCTCACATGGTCCACATATATCCACCGTGCCCACCACGTGTTTTAGCTGCTCGTTTTGAAACGTGCGTGTCTGAATATCTCCAACGCCTGTGTTTATCAAAAATGATCGTGCCGCGTCGTTCTATTTCGCATGCAGGCTCATGCAGCCATCACCTTCGTTCCGTTGTACCAACTTGGTGGACGACCTGCAGTACACGGCCTGGCTCACCTTCACTAATTCCGTTGGGGGCGAATGCGGTCAGTGTGCACGAGGCCCTACCGGTGTCGGCCCTATCCCGGCCTTCCAAAGGAGGCTTCTTTCTTTACGTTTCTGTCCTCGTTTGTGGTGAAGTGAATTTGAGCCCTAAATTGTATCCTTGTGCTGGTGCAGTTGGTCAGTACTCCCACCCGGATTCACCGCATCCAGGTTCTTCGTGGAACGGCCGGGTGCTGTCGTTTTCTCGGTTAAAGCTCTTCTCCTACGACGGCTTCACCTCGAAAGTGCCTCCGGTAAGACTTCGTTCGCCGGTTTCCCAGTTTAGACACGCCAGGTTGCCGTTCGCAAGTTGCACTAAACTTCACATGTTTCAACGTGCGCACACTTTGCACTAATACCGAGGACAGGACTGTCGTCAATTGCAGTGTACGCGCATCCAAGTATTGATCTAGCGATATTTGGGGAAGCCATCAACAAAACATGACGGCGCGGGTGGTACAAATTGTTACCGTGCTGTCATATCTCGTGTCTTGGTGCGTGCCTGCAATGGCTTCCCAGGCCGATTTCTTGTCAGCCCAGCGAGCAACGTGGTCTTAAAGATATACTCGTAGCCACCTGCTTTCTTCCTTGTCATTGTGGTTTCTTGTTAAAACAAAAGTAGCATAGATGACCATATACCCCGAATAGACCGCAACACAAATTTAGGTCATTTCGGCTGCCGTGACGCATGAGTCAACGGTCGCCGAGATTTGACGATTGGGTTGAACTGTGCAAGGAACTGTGTATGCCTGGCCAAAATTGAACCACTCTCACCTAAAGTTGTGACACCAGATGCCTTACTTTAAAGTTTGCCTTCATAGGATAGCTAGTGCAGGAGGTGCCATGCCAGTTCTGTATTCAACTGATTCGCGCAGTGCTTTGCACCATTCATGCTGCTGTGCACTGCGAATGTTATCAATTCCCTTCAATGCAGTTTAGCCTTGTGATAATGAAGTTGAATACATTCATTATAAACCGACAGTTCATTCAGAGCAAGTGGGCTGCCCAGTCGCACACTACAGCACTGGTGCTTCTCGCGAGCTCGATTTTGATTTTTGTGAGTATGTACAGTATCATATCAATGAAAAAATGATTAAGCAGGCATTCTATTGACTAGCCGATGATTTAAGGTATTCCCCTCTCCAAAGCTCAGCACCGGAAACTCTTCCATTATATGTCTTTCAGATCACTCTGAAGTGTAACAACAGTTACCGAATCCAAGTGAACGTTGGAATCGTGGACAACAGCGGACACATCTTGAGCAGGTCGGTCGTCCGCCGCTTTGTCGGTACCCACTTCATTGCCGTCACCCAGTTCAGCAAAAAAGTTAGGTGGGTGTTGTACGTATTTTGCGTGCCGGCTATTTACTTTCCTTTCCAAATCGGTACACTTAACATTTCACTGTCATCTTCTTTCTCTCTCTCTCTTTTCCTTCTACAGCTGAGGAAACCACGACCAGAGCTTTATCTTCATGTTTTTTTTTCTTTGCCCAGTCTCGCCCATCCAAGCAACAAGGGATTCAAGACTAAGGCATGCTAATTTGATATTATATACACTGCTTTCACGACTTTCATTGTTTCTGTTATAAAAGTAATAAAGACACATTTGCCGGTACGAAGAGGTCATTTTTTTCTTTGCTTAATGACATTTTACAGTACAAACAATGCACTGATGGTGGTTCTACTGAGTAATACGAAAATAGACTTGCCGCACACATGATGATGCCAGGCCAGTTGCCGCACTGAAAAGAAAAGATAAATTTGAAGCACTCTTCGCAGATAAATACGAGCATCCTATTTCCCTTTCACATTTCATGGAAAGCCCATTATGCATAGAATGTAACCTGAAGGTGCTGTTCCCACGAGAACTAAATTGGAATTCCCAGCATGCACATCATGATGGCCATCCAGCAGTCGTACAGTGACCGCGTCCTCTGGAAATACAAAGTGAGCATGCGATGGAATGGACCACAGTTTCATACATTTACTTGAGGGAACTGTGGCGCTAGTGTTTAAGGGATCTGCAAGCGGGGCAGTTCAGCCAGCATGGGAATGATGGGGACAGACAGACAGACAATGAACTTTATTTGATCCTGAGGAGCTTCAGTGGAGGCCCCTATCGGGGACCCGCGGAAGCCGCTGGCCGCGTCCAAGTCGGGGCAGGAACGCCGTGATGTTCCGCCCTTTCTCGGGCCCTCTGGATTGCCTCTAGTTGTGTCTGGAGCGATGGGCTCCGGAGTGCCTCTTCTCAGTCGGCTTCGCTGGAGAGAGGGCCGTTAGGTAACGCGGGGCATTGCCAGAGCATGTGCGCTAAGGAACAATAGATCTCATTACAGTCCGGACAGCTCGAATCGACGTCTCTGTAGATACGGCTGAGAAAGCCCAGCGAAGGGAATGAGCCCGTCTGGAGCATTCTAAGTAACACTGTCTGAGACCTGTCTAACTTCGGGTGAGGAAGAGGATAGGCCCTTCTGCTAAGCCGATAGTGAGATGTTATCTCGTGAAAAGTAAGGAGCGGATCGTTCTGCTGGATTTCATCCTGTCCCCATAAAGCCTCCATGCCGCCGCGGCGTGTTAGATCTCGCGCACGGTCATGGGCAAGCTCGTTGAGGTTAGGTATGTTATGATGAACGTCCGCACCCATATGGGCGGGAAACCAAGAGATGAAGTGAGTGCCAGGGTTTGTTCTCTTTTCCAGAATGGAGGCAGCCTCGTGGGCTAGGTTACCCGATTCGAAAGCTTTGATGGCCGCTCGTGAGTCGGTGAAAACGTTGGTGCGCGAGGGGTCGGTCATGGCCAGGGCTATGGCGAACTGTTCCGCAACACCACTTGAAGCAAACCTAACCGACGCCGCGGAGCGTAATTCCCCTTTGCCGTCAATGATTGCCAAAGCGAACGTGCTAGAGTTGCCGTACTGAGCCGCGTCGACAAAGACAGTCGAATCCTGATTCTCACTGGCCTTCTGTAAAATCGCCCGTGCTCGGGCTTTTCGTCTCCCTACATTGTATTGCGGGTGCATATTCTGAGGGAATGGGCTGACAACAAAGGTTGCCCGTGCCTCCCTGGATAAGGTGATTTTCCGTTCATTGAGTATTCTTGGAGCCATGCCGGCCTCGTCTAGGATGCGTCTCCCTGCCCTGGTTGACGAGAGCCTGACTACCTGAGCGGTGACCTGCGCTTCGATCACTTCATCAATGTCGTTGTGCATACCGAGTTTCTTTAACCTGTCCGAGCAAGTGCTTACTGGTAACCCCAGTACCTTTTTTATGCTCTTGCGCATGAGAATGTTCAGCTTATTCTTTTCGGTTTTGGTCCAGTTAAGGGCCGAGGCTACATAGGTGATGTGGCTCATTAGGAAAGCGTGATGGATCCTGAGGAGGTTGCCTTCACTTAGTCCCTTCTTTCGTCCGGATACTCTAGCAACTAGTCTTAGCATGCTCTCGGTTTTCGCCGTGATGCGCGTGAGCGTTTTGGCGTTACATCCACGCGCGTCAATCAGTAATCCTAGAATTCGGATATCTTCGACTTGAGGAATGGGCTGCCCGTTTCTCGCAAAGAGGGATATTGGAAGTTGGTTTAGGGGGGTGAGCCCCCGAACACCTTGCCTGGCCGGCCTGTAAAGTAACAATTCAGATTTGCTTGGGGATAGTTGGAGGCCTGTGTCTTCCAGGTAGGACTCCGTTGCGTCTAGGGCTGATTGTAGCGAGTGCTCTACCTCTGCAAGTGATCCTCTGGGGCACCAAATCGTGATGTCGTCTGCGTATAGCGAGTGGCTTATATTAGGAAGGGATTTGAGCCTTTCTGACAAGCCCTTCATGACTATGTTGAACAGTAAGGGGGAGATGACTGCTCCTTGGGGAGTGCCTCTGGCCCCTAGCGCGAACTCATCTGACTTGAGTTGTGCAATCCTGATGGTGGCTGTTCTGTTCATGAGGAATGATCTAACAAAAGCCTGAAACCTTGCTCCCAGACCTAGGCTGGCCGTGGCCTGCAGGACAAATCGATGAGATACAGTGTCAAAGGCCTTGGTCAGGTCAAGGGCTAAGATGCCCCTAACATCCCTAGTGCTGTTATCGAAAATTTGCTTCTTAAGGAGTAGCATTACATCCTGTGTGGAAAGGCCGGGCCTGAAGCCAACCATGTTGTGCGGGAACAGTTCGCTGCGTTCTATGTAATCCGATATCCTGGGAAATGCATGAATTTGCCTAAACTTCGTCTTTGTGACTTTGCAAAGTGATCATTTTGAGAAGGCACTGCATCGTATATATGACTACATGAACATTAGCATTGCTGGACGGCAAGATGCAAACGCAGGACCTCTAACACATAAGCCCAATGATAGCATTACTCCATGGACGCATGGACGAGCGGAACCACTGCAGTTAGTAGGATGATGTGTGCTTGCGGAGTTTTATTACTTCCTACATTAAAAAAAGTATAAAGTGCTTTGAAATTGAGGAGAATTTAGGCCCAGGTAAAACGAAAGAAACGAAGCCATAAGGATGTCTGAAGCCGCAAGCAAAAAGATCGGGCAAATGCATGCACTACCCATCATACCCATGGTGGAAATGAAGGATCGCAGTACCAGAGTTCCCTCTATAGTGATATGAAACTCTGTGGCTTGGACGAGAACTAACTCTAACTCGAGAAATGGCTGGGGATTGTTTGCATTTCCGAGATATCGAAAAGGAAGGCTTCTATGCATGAACGGTGAAAATTAAATGGTACAAGTCCTAGCCAATGAACGAATCGTGTTTGTGTAATGTGAGTACACAATGTCCTGCTTTCTTTTAGGGAAAAAAAAAAGTGATTATTAATGGCGAATTCAAATTCAGGGAAACAGTGCATGTACAGAAAAAGTTTACAAATTGTGAGAGCGCGTGTTGACAGTGTGACATTGTGAAAAATTATCGGATTGCTACCTTGCAGAATTATATCCAAGTTTCAGCGATGCAGTTGGCACGGGTACACACTTGTAAACGCGGTTTTCCATTCGTATCACCAGCCGAGCCGCCGGAATTCTGTGACTGTCGAGGACGAGCTATTTTCGGCTTTGAAGTCTATGAAGCATAATCGCAGTCCACGATCCGATGGTCTGACAGTTGAATTTTATGTGAAGTTTGGACACCGTTTTGGGGAAGCCGTTCATATCAGTGGTGAACGAGCTACTCAGTGAAGGGACTCTGTCAGCGTCCAAAAGTGAAGGGCTAATCTCTCCTTTGTAAGGATGAGTCGAGAAGCCCCGATTTAAGAGCATGGCGCCCAATCACACTTCTGAACAGCGATTACGAACTCATAGTGAAGTGTCTGTGTATGCAACTCACTCGAGTACTCAACACTGTTTTGGGTCCATACCGGGCATGTTGGGTCCAGGAACGTTCCACGCAGCTTCATGGTTTAGCAGTCAGGGACCTTCTCCAGGGGGCAAACGCCAGGAAACTTGCAGGTATTCTTTGCTCCTTCGATCAGGAAAAGGCTTTCGATATCATTAGCCATAGGTACCTGTACCGGGTTTTGGAAGAGGCGGGCTTTAGCGTGGGTTTTCGGCAGATGGTCCAAGCTTTGTATTCTCGACCGACTTCTGCTGTTCTCATACAGGATCGCGCTTCGGAGGCATGCATTGTGGGACGTGGTGCATGGCAGGGGGATCCTCTCTCGCATGCCTTCTACGTGCTCGCTTTTGAACCACTTCTGCAGAGTTTTGGCAAGTTCCTTCTGCTACCAGGATCCCCTCCGGTTGCAATCTTTGCATATGCGGATTGTCGTCCCGGACAAGGCATCGGCGGGCGTCGTCTTGGATGTCATGGACAGTTACTGCGTGGTGACTGGTGCAAGGCTGAATAGGTCGAAAAGTTCAGCCGTGTATTTGAACTCGATTGCGTCCAGTCCGCAGCCCATTCATGGTCTTCCCGTGAAAACGCGGTTGCTCATTCTAGGTTTCCAGTCCGATCCAAACGGTCTGTCTCCTGAAAACTGGCAGCAAGCTAAGGAGAAGCTTGAAACCAGGATTCAAAAATTCAACGCCTTGTCATGTTCATTGATAGCTCGAGCGACAATTCTTCTCTCACTTCTGTTTTCCTCCCTTACGTACGTGGCGTGTGTGTCTCCTGTTCCAACCCAAACCAAGCTTATCTTGGAGGGTCCTCTTTCGTTTCCTCTGGAAAGGGACAACTGCTTGTGTAGCTCGGCAGGTACTTAAGTTTCCCAAGGATAAGGGAGAACTCGGAATTTCCGACCTGGGCATCGTGGATACTGCACTACACGTCAGGTGGACCTGCAGGTCACTCTTAACTCAGATATGCTCCTGACTCAAAGCTTTATTTCCTTTTTTCTTAGTACCCGACTCCGTTTGTTTTCGCAAAGTACATTTTTCCCACTGTGTGACTCGATCAGGTTCCCCATCCACCATTTATGCGGCGGCTGCCAACTCTCTTGTATGCCTACGCAAGGTTCACCCCGGCATCGATGTAGTTTCAACTCCAATCCAAGAACTAGTCGATATCCTCACCCCAGGTTTCCCCTCGCATTGCCAAAGATACGATCTGTCCATCTACAGGCCAATCTGGAAGCTCGTCACAGCCAGTCTCCTCTACGCCAGTCGAGCTACGTTCATGTACCGCCTGGAGCGAGGGTGCCTGCATTTGAGTTACAGCCCCTTCACAGGCATCCCGGCTCGTGGAGTGTGCCCTCTTTGTGGCGGTCGTGAG
Source organism: Dermacentor albipictus (assembly GCF_038994185.2). Taxonomy (NCBI): domain Eukaryota; kingdom Metazoa; phylum Arthropoda; class Arachnida; order Ixodida; family Ixodidae; genus Dermacentor; species Dermacentor albipictus. The sequence continues at coordinate 103,330,605 of NC_091823.1, forward strand.
GATCCAGTTCATATCTTTACGCAGTGTTTGCTTCCCGCAGCTCTTCTCCAACGGATTGCTGGTCCTTTTTTTTTGTCTTCCAGGTGTTCTATATCAGACTGATCGATTTTTGAACCCTTTGCCTAAGCAGGTGATCAACCAGTTCGTGCTTCTTCTTGTCGAGTGCTCACACCAAGTTTGGTTGGCATGCTGTGGTGCCGGTTGTCGGGGGGCGGGCGCCAGGCCTTCACGAAGTGCTTGCGAAAGCACAAAAGGAGGTCTGGTTCCATCTCACCCGGGAGCGGCATTATTTGGGCGACAAGACGTTTCTCTAAGTGTAGGCTCGTCCTGTCGTGATTTTTGGTGAGTCAGGTGGAAAGCTCTCCATTAAGTTATGATGCATGCTCATAAGGTCACTCGACTTGGCCGTGTGTGCCAATCGATCCACGGGGTTTTGTTTGGCTCAGTGGAACCCAGAGCCGGAACCGGTCGTGGCATGCCCCCGCGTGGTCGCGCTGCTTCACGGATGGCTTTGGTGGTCTCCGTTGTTGTATGCCTTGACTTCTTTTGTGTTAAGGCAATCCTAAGGTCTGTCAGGCTCGTGTCCTGTAAGGCCGACATGGCTGTGTGTGTGCTGAGTGCAACAGCTCAGTTGCGCTGCGCCACAGCAGTCCCCTTGTCCGAGAAGGAGCGTTGGCCCGAACCAAAGCCCCCCCGCCCAGTCAACCCGGGTGCGTTTTTACAATTGCTAGTGGGTAAAGCGGGTTGACGTTTCTCGAGGCGCTCGACGTTCGCTGTGTCTTAAGGTACGTCGGACAGATTTTCTCGCGCGTGCGGCGCTAGTGCTCGTCCACGTTAGGTTAGATTAGCTTATGTTTAAGTTAGGTTTACGTTAGCTTACGTTACGTTAGGCTAGCGTAAAAGGCGTTAGGGTGGTGCGGCGTATTCTCAGTGACAGTGACAGTGACAGAAATTGGTCAAATAGGAAAACTTTAAAAATTGCATCCTTCCTATACAAAAGCCTAAATTAACCCGCCATGTCACGTGTAAAAATTAGTATCAGGTCCACTCAAATAGGAATAGGTCAAATAGGAAAACTTTAAAAATTGCATCCTTCCTATACAAAAGCCTAAATTAACCCACCATGTCACGTGTAAAAATTAGTATCAGGTCCACTCGGACATTTCATATTTATTTTTATCCTTTTTTTTCTCCCACTCTCTTCTGGAATCTTTTAATCCCATTCCCCATCCCTATACAGAGTAGCATGCCAGCGGTTATATACGCGCCGGCAAAATTCTCTGTTCTTCTAATAAAGAGCCCTCTCTCTCGCGCGCGCGTATTCTCAGAGCAGTTACACCGTGTGGATTATTATTGTCCTTGCGTCTAGGCCACGTTAAGTTATGTTCTGTTAGCTTAGGTTAACGTTAGCTAGCTTAACGATACGTTAGGCTAGATTTGTGCCACGCCCCGCTGTACCTACTAGCTATTGTAAATGCGCAAGCTGGGTACGCCAGGGTCAATGTACCAAATGATGTTGGGTTGATGAGTACATGTAAGCTATGGGACGCGGCACCTGTGGGTGCCAAGTCCTCTTCCTATCTGACAACGGCACGATCGGCTGGCGCGGCGCATGCTTTGCAACGAGGCGCGCGACGACGAAAAATACTGTGGCGGCACTGCGATCGAAGGGAATTGAGCCGCATCAAGGTTGCGTCGTTAGAAACTACTGACGATACTTTTCGGAAGGGTCATTCGTACTACTTAGCGCGCTGGTGCATGCGTTCAGGCTGCTGAAACGGTGTCTATAATTGCATGTGACATGTATTTATGCCTTGGGCATATGTCTTTCTTTCTCTTCGTTATTCCATCTAATTTTTTAATGCCGCTCGGTGATAGCGCGTGCATTGCGGCCTCATGCAGTGTCATAATTCATTCTACAGTAAACTCTCATTTGTACGAACGTCGGTTTATTGAATATTTCAGAATAACGAACTTTTTAAAAATCCCCGGCAGTTTTTTTACAGATTCTATGCAAAAATGTTTCACTTAAACGAATTTCGGAACAGTCAATATCTCAGTTTAACGAACTCGCTCAGAGAACCAACGCTTATTTTTAACGAAGTTTTGCGCCCTGCACTGCAGGCTCAACCAATGCACGCCCTCATCAAACCACCGCTCCAGCGGCAATGTAACGTCGCTGGCGCAACAGCGCCCCTGGGGCAAAGCGGCGGCGCGGAAAACGAACGGCATCGAGGCATGGCCTCCGAGATTGCCAGCACAAAACGCTCAAGCATGTAATCTCGGAGGCCATGAACAAAGTAACATAGCTAGCGCTTACAACGCCGCCAGAGCAAAGCAGCGATCTGTCACACCACAAACCACGTGGTGTGTGTTTTTTTTTTCGACCGGCTAGTCGTGGCATGGTCGTCGTCTCTTTCCAGTCTCGTCGGTTCCGCGTGTGCACACAAAGGCAGCATAACTGTTATGAACCTTGTACTTGTTGATATGTACAAATTCCATTTCACACATTTCTAACACTATGGATGCCATGTCTTTTGCTCCATGAATTGCACTTCAAACTTTTGACTCTGTATGCGATGTCTTATGTTGGTCTAGTGAATATTCAGTTTAGTGAACTTTCAGTTAAGTGAACTATTTCCTTCGGTCCCTTGAAGTTCACTCAAGTGAGAGTTCACTGTACTATGTTATTGTACGGTCCCATTTGGAGAGCATATTCTTTTTGATCTTCAAGGAGCATGTATCTTTCGTGTGTATTTTAGCGCATATAGTTTTCCATCAGTAGGTCTTGCGAAACGCAGACGGAAAACGTATGTAAACTTCCTGCTTACCGCTTCAAACTAATAAAACGTATCTGCCCCATCCGATGCCCTATACTCAGATTTACAGGAACTATTCTTATAGAAAAAAAAACTGAAATGCAACATTCCATTCATGTTTTCGCCTTCTTCGCGTAACATAAGGCGGAGTAATCGGTACGGGTTCTTTTATTACGGTCGGACCTCGGGTGCCGAAAACAGTCGTAGGTAACCATTATATATGCTAATCTTTGACGCGTAAGCCGTGTGAAATTCATTGTAAGGTTCGTTACAGCGCAACACAAGACACAGACAAAAGGAAGGTATAAAACGATGGCACGGCGCTGAATCTCAACTGATATTTTTATTGAAGGTGTCTAGCCTATTCATAACCATGACAGACGAAAAAATACTCAACTTGCCATCTTGATGCCGTGAGAAATTTTTTTTTGTCCAGTCCAGGCTTAACAACAACAAAGAAAAAAAAGGCGGCGCGGCAGCCTAATTAGTAGCAGCATAGTGGATATGGCATTGCGCTGCTAAACTCGAGCTCACGGGTTCAAAAAAACACTCGTGTGCTTCTGTTCAGGTGCATGTTAAATCGATCGCATCGAGACGTGAAACGTCTCGATGCGATCATGAAGATGATCGATGAAGATGATCATGAAGATGATCATGAAGATGATTAATGATCGCATCGAGACGTGAAACGTCTCGATGCGATCATTAAATAAATAAATAATTAAATAATACAAAAAAGGACGTAGCCGCGCCCTTAGGCTTCTTTCAGGAGTATAAACGAAAGAAATTATTCTCGAGTCTGATTTCTTATAAAAACATGTTTGCCTTATATTATATTTCATACCTAAATTTAATGCCGCTCCCAAACCTACACGGTCCGCTCAAGTAAGCAGCCTCTGTGTTATAAACGGCTGCGTTCAGTTATCCGGTGCACTATCATAATGATAACAATGAAGCAGTTAAAGGAACGGCATGCATCACATGTAGGTCTGCTGTGTTCGTTGAAGAAGGTAAATGTGGCACCACATTGGGCACAAGTTGTAATGGGTTGCAGGCATGGTGATACCGTCAAAACAAGTTTTCCTTGCCTGAATCAAGTTAGCAGATTTACAGGCTGCCCCAAAACGGGTCGTTTATATTGAATGACAGCTAGGAACTTGTTCAGCAGAACCGATTAGCACCTGTGCGTTAATTCTCTCATGAACCGTTGAGCCTCTGCGCAACAGCCACGACGCCCCAACCGCACAATCATTCGAAATAAGAGTCCTCACTTGCATCAAAAGTGCTGTTATGCGTTACGTTCAAACGGAAACGGCTAGTCAATAATTTTTAATAGTGGAATATGAAGTCGAACACGATCTGAATGGCAAACACCAATCGATTAGACTATATGTTTATACTTCATTTCGCCTGCTGGTACGTTGAAGGAGATCGCCAGACAATTCACGGAGGTTACATTGGTAAAGACTTCCCGGTCCCCCCGATTCAGTTTGAGTACACGCGCAACACATTTTCCTTAGCATTGTTGTTCGTATTACCGTCCAGTAATTGCCTTGATTGCTTTTCTCGGAGAGTATCTGCAACATGGGGCTACGAAAAGTTTTATTGATATCGTGTCATTTTACGCGCCTTCTTAGTGGCACATCCATCAGGGACAACAATGAAAGAAATAATATTATAGTGGTTTATTGACGGCGTGGCGCGAACAGATGCAGATGACCAATGCACTTCTGGTTAAATCTAAGGGTACATAGACATATATGTCAAAGACGTACATGTAAGAGAAAAAATATAAAACATTCTAAATGCACTGATTGAAAAAGTGAAAACACCGACCGGAATATAGGCGTCTCTCTTTTAAAAGCTGCACCAGCCCCGAGTGAACCAGTCGATATAGGCGGCTTTTGAGGCAAAAATTACGTGTTACTCTTAGAAAACTGCTAAAAATAGCAGCTCAGCTGGCTAAAACTACAATTGGTACCGGCCGACAAGAGTCGCGTGCGCATCAAAGCAAATAAAACCATTAAAAAATTTACTGCACAGACCTTCTGCGAGAAAAACTGTGTGTCCGCCAGCGTCCGCGCAAATAACACGCGCTCGCTGGCAGACAACGCACTAGACAACGACAGCAAAATTGAAGATGTCATGTTGTATAACCCATGCGTAAAACATGTATACGTAGCAAAAAGGTGTCAATATAAATTTGCATTTGCAATAAAGGACCATTATAAGAACGTACGCGTGCAATCCGTCTCAGCGGCCGCAGCGAAATTACGTTGAATATGCTGCGGAGCGTTTCTCCACCCCTCCGCTCGAATACAGTTCGTTCGCAGCGCCCTTGCAAAATTTTTCAACAAGCAGCGCCTCAATGGGAGAACGTCGTTCCTCCTACTCGACCATTGTCTAGTACACTCTAGCCACGAGTCGTACGTACTCCTGAGGGGCAGGCAGCTTTAGATCAGCAACGCCGCGAGCAGAACCGAGAACGAGCTCGTCTATGCCCTGCCGATATTGCAGCCAGGGCACAAGAACAGTCTCATGCAGTCGAGCGCAAGCAACTGCGTACCAAGGATCCGGCAGCCTACCAAGCCGTCGTTTAACGAAGCATCGGGATTAACCCAGTGAAAAACACCGGAGCCGCACTTCGCATGGTTAACATCTGTACGTAGTGGCGGGCAGGCGGACGGACGGACGGACGGATGGATGGAATGGGATGGAATGGGATGGAATGGGATGGGATGGGATGGGATGGGATGGGACGGACGGACGGACGGACGGTCCGTCCGTCCGTCCATCCATCCATCCATCCATGGATGGATGGATGGATGGATGGACGGACGCGGGCGGGAGGGAGGGAGGGAGGGCGGGCGGATGGATGGATGGATGGATGGATGGATGGATGGATGGATGGATGGATGGATGGATGGATGGATGGATGGATGGATGGATGGATGGATGGATGGATGGATGGATGGATGGATGGATGGATGGATGGATGGATGGATGGATGGATGGATGGATGGATGGATGGATGGATGGATGGATGGATGGATGGATGGATGGATGGATGGATGGATGGATGGATGGATGGATGGATGGATGGATGGATGGATGGATGGATGGATGGATGGATGGATGGATGGATGGATGGATGGATGGATGGATGGATGGATGGATGGATGGATGGATGGATGGATGGATGGATGGATGGATGGATGGATGGATGGATGGATGGATGGACGGACGGACGGACGGATGATTATGAGCGTCCCTTTGTAACGGGGCAGTGGGTTGCACCACCAAACTCTTGCTATTATACCGCCTAATGTCTGTACCTAGGTTAAAGAAGAAGAAAAAGAAAAAAAAAGCCCACAATGAATTGCCAGAACCAAATTTCCTCAACCCCTATTGTGAACTTTGCGTTTATATGTCTCCATTTTTTGTATTTCCCTACTTTTCTTCCACCAATCTTCCAATCGCCTCTCACTAAGCTTTATTGCGGACATGTTTACTTTTCTCCTGCTCTGAACCCAAGGGCTTCAAGGAGGCCAGTGGTGCCTAAATTGACTGCTTGGCAGATATCTTCACGTTCTAATAAAACATGTTCTATCGTTTTCCTAGCTTTATCGCAGCAAGCAGATGCCTACTCTTCCTTCTTATATCTCACTTCCTGATTTCGCTTCGAGAAGTAATGAGCTTCCCTTTGAGTTATCATAAATTGTTTCTTTCCTAATTTCGTTTTTCCCTCATAGGTAGTTACTCATGGCAGGTCTCTTTTCCATTGCCACCATTCATGAGGTTATCTCAGCCTCTCTGACTTTCCGCTTGACGTTCTTTGTTGCTGTGTTGCTCACCCTACAGGCCACATGCTTGCTGGTAAGATCGTAGTTCTTTTCCTTCTCTGTGAATCAATGTTAATCCTGTACAAATACCTGAACGCTCTCCCAGCCCATTTACAGTCTTTCATATTCCTCAGACGTCAGGTGAAAGGCGCCGCAGCGCCACCTGTACGTTTCTGGGAAAACTGCTTCAACACTAACTCCACCCCCACTACCCCTTATCTACGTAGTACAGTATTGGGGGCGAGCTCTACCACTTGGAAAGCTGGCGCCACCGTCGGCGTGACGTGGCATGAGGGATCACGTGGACACAGCGGCCGCGTTGGCTGTTTCGGAAGCGTCGAAGCGAGCTGAAAACGAAAGTTTAAAGTCCCACCTGCACCACGGTTCTGATTAAGTGGTGAGGCTTTACCACCTTGGGTGTCTGCTTGTCAACATTTGAAATTACTATAATAAGTAGTGGCTGTCTTTCGAGGCGTGCAGCATGGTAGGCTACTGCTCGGTGCCGCAGTGCCGGACGTACGCAAGGGAGCCCTGTGTCAGCCTTATTCACATGTAGTCGCAGGGCGAGAAACTGCGTGAAGCTTGGCTGGCGAAACTTAGAACCGGCAGACAGCCATCGGCTACAACTCGGGTATGCACCGAGAGGACTGGGAGGCCGCCCTGCTCGGCTGCTCAACCCTCCAGGACCAACGGGCCCTGGTGTCCCCAGCCAAAGCCACTGCAGAAGCCACAGAGGCCCCGGACTAGGGACAAGGACTAGGACAATGTAGACAAGAGACGAGACAAGAAGACACCACAAGCGCTTGTGGTGTCTTCTTGTCTCGTCTCTTGTCTACATTTTGCGCTGTTACTAGCAGGATGGAAAATCAACAAGCCCAAGCTGCTATCCTAATTCCGTGTTGGGGAATGGCAGATATTAGTGACAATCCAATCAAGTTCACCCAATTCTATCCCGGCTCCTCCCAAGGTCTTGGTCGCGCCCCTTTTAATTAGGGGTGAGGGAACGGGTGATTCCCGCCTGCTGATAGAGGTCGCGCACTTGTATTGCACCACACACACCCACCCTTGAGTCCGTGGCGGGCCTCGATTGTTCGTTGACAAACACAGGAAAACGAAGGCCGCTGGCCATATGGCGCTGTCGGCACACGTATACACTGTCAGCAATTCGTGGACACAGGATTGCGCAGAGACACCACGTATTTGGGAGTATTCGCACCCCCGCCTACTTAACCCCATACCGCATAGCTTCTCAATGCACGCGAGGGGCAGATAATACACAGGGGTTCCTACAATAAGCCCTCGGAGCGTCACGATCGCGCCGACGATATTGCCAGCCGAGTGGCTGGCAATATCCGTCTTGCTCGCCGGTCCCTATTTCCACAACCTTTTGGCGCCCATTGATCGGTGGTGATTCGCCGAATCGAAGAATGCCGCACCAAGACATCATAAACAGCAGTGGGAATAAAGGGCACCCCTGGCTCAGTTGCTCCTTGCTCCTCATCCCTTCCCGGATGCGCAGAAGTGAGCGCCATCTGGTAGTGCTGCAAGAAACTCAGCGGCGCACGCGGCGCGCGCCTCCCGCTGTGATTGGTTGAGTTTTCGCCCACAGACAAGACAAATGCATTGAGGGGTAGAAGTATATATACAGCTTGGCTGTAAAGAAAGCTCGTTGAACCAAACTGCATACAAATGAGCAGCGGGGCAGACACGAAAGCATTTTTCACGCGAAAGAAATGTTAACTGGGACAATGTGCAAAAATCTCGCCATCGAATCGCACAACGTTGGGAACCTTAAAACCGAGTGGTATAGAGAACACAGCTTTCTACACGTTAACCCTTTTGCTCCACATCTATACCACATCGGGCTCATAATTAAGGGAACTTGAATTTAGTTTGTCCTATTAGCACGGTGTGAAAAAAAACAGCGAATCTTCTTTTTTATAGTATTTAAAGGCACGGCGTAAATTAGGAGTATTGGAACCAATTTCATGGTAGCTTTAAAAAAAGATGCAAGTATTTTGCGTGCTTGTATAGAACGGGTCTCTCAATACGGCTTCTTTGGACAGGGCTGAAATATTCAGGAGCTTAGCCTTTGGTGATCCCAGCATCATAAATACATTTGCGGGTTATCTTAAGACCAACAAGGCAACAGTAATGCTTCTCATCCGAGCCTTCTTAAAAGCATTTTTTGGCGCATCAAATGACACACTGCCGTAGCACTATGATATGAGAGAGAAGTACAGAAATTTGGCCGTCAGCTATCGCAGCTGTTTCTGCAAACCTCACTGTCACACTCCCTTTGCCCATGATCTCCGCAACGTGGCGCTGTAAGGCTTGTGCATTGTTGATAACATCAGCAGTCTGCAAAAGCAATGCGAATGATACTGCGATTGTAGGAAATTTTCGTCGGACAGTTCGGAATTTCTTTCAATACTGAAAGAAAAAAATTCACCGACGATTACGATACTCCCCCAACGCGAAATTTGAGCGCAGCTGTATAGATGTTTTCATTTCGCGATATATTGACTGGCGCTGACGATGTCTCTTGCGGCACGTTGCAAACGGACCGAAGTGTGGCGCGACTGCATCGCTAATCGGGAGATCGCGAGAGGTAGCGCATAGGTGACGCATGGACGCGATTCACAGCAGCCGCCGCAGACAGACCTCCGCTCATGCAGCGCTTGGTTTCCATATACATATATGGTATCGGTGGACGCGCTCGCCACGTGCCATCGCTGAAGAGATAAGGGCGGTAAAAGGCGCGCTACTCTGGGGCCATCTCGTAACGGTTGGCGCCGCAGGGCGCGTCTTGCGCAGCACTCCGCTTTTCCTCTCATGCTTTAGCGATACCCTCCTCCCCCGCTTTCCGCCTCGTGCTCTCTTCGCTATCGCAGTCTTTTATCCGCGCTCCGCCTTGGGTATTTCATCCTTCACTGTGCTCGCTCGCTCGGGTATAGACGTCGAGGCACGATGTCGACGCTCGCCGCAGGAACGGGCGCCTAAGAGCTTAGCGCTGAAAAATAAGCGCAAACCTTACTTTTTAGGCCCTCCTTTTTTTCAAATTTTTCATCCACTTTCAAGCAAAAGCAAGAAATTGGTGAACACACCTCCAGCACCAGACGCGAGAGTAAACACTACACATGAAGCCACGGCCGTCTCGGCTCGCACCTTTGAATCCGCCACAGATATCTTTATGCAGAGCGGGTTGGGGCCCTGCACCGACAGCCATAGGCAGACAAAAAGAGAAGCGCGGTCATCTTGAGCATATTTACCACGCAATGGCCTCCCCAATCCTTTGGTCGCGCGGGAAGACGATGCGCACGATCATATATACCTCTCGTCGCACCCTCGCATGCTCCCCTTCGCAGCCACGGCATACAGCGCGCGATCGAATCTTATCGCACTTGAACTTTGTACAGAACATGACGGTGAGAGGAACTTGCGGCTCCACTTCAGGGGCCACTCACTATCTCGCGGTTAGAGGTGCGTTAACGGCAACATGTCATTCCATCTGGGCCCAAAGTGGCAGTTAAGTTTCGTTATGTTGAGCTTTAACAGTACTTCTATCCTCTTCCCTGTCCAAGTGAACACCTTGAAAATCCTTCACATCATGGCAAGCAGGTGCAAAAAATACGCCTGCACTTGAAAGGCTGGGTGCCATCTAAGCCATAGAGTTTACTAGAAGTACTGCAGGGAACTTTGGCGCTGGGATTGTTCAGCCATCACGGGAATGGTGGGTAGTACGAGGATTGGTCTGATCTTCGTGTTTGTGGATTCGGACGTTCTTGCAGCGTCGTTTATTACGCTACACCTGGGCCTAAATTCTCCTAAATTCGAAGCAATTTGTGCTTTTCTTTAAAGCAGAGGGTAATGAGACTCCGCAAGTACGCATAATCGCTGCTAATTGCACTGGTTCCACTTGTCCGTGCGTCCGTGGCGTAATCATATCAATATTGGGCTTCTGTGCTAGAGGTGCTGTGCGTGAATCCTACAATATTTTGTGTTTAATTATTTATAATGCAGGGCCTTCGTAAAACGATCACTTTGCAAAGTCACAAAGACGAAGTTTGAGCAAATGCGTGTACTATCCATCATGCTCATGCTGGCTGGGCTGCCCTGCTTGCAGGTCCCTTACACAGGGCCACAGTTCTATCTAGTAATTGTCTATGGTTCAAGCCATCACATCTTCAGTAAAGTATCCCAGAGGGCGCTATCGCTCTTTACCTGTTGAATGGCCTCAATAACGTGCATGTTGGGAATTCTTTGTTCTGGTGGGAACTGCATCTCCAGGTTGCATTCTGTGCGCAATGCATTTTCTGTGAGGTATGCAAGAGAACTATAGGGTGTTCATATTTATGTGCTGGGAGTGCTTCCATTTTTTCTTTCGTTCTTTTTAGGGCGGGAACTGGCCTGCCGCATGACCGTGTGTGCAGCAGGTCTATTTTTCTAGCCACACCACAATTACATTGTCTTTGTTGTCCTGTGGAATGTCATTGAACAAGTAAAAAGGAGAAAAGACCTTTATGTACCGACAAATATGTTTTTATTAATGTTATCACAGAAACAATGGAAGTCGTGAAAACAGTGCGAAGTATATGGACATTATATTATCGTGCCTTAGTCTTCAACCCCTTGTTGCTTGGACGCGAGAGACTAGAAGCAAAAAAAATGAAAATAAAGCTCTGATTGTGGTATCATCAGCTGTAGAAGGAAAAGAGAGAATGAAAGAAGAGGAGAGTGAAATGTTAAGTGCACCGATTTGGAAAGGGAAGATAACAGCCCGCGTTGAAACCGCAATACCCACCTAGATTTCTTGCTGTACTGGGTGACGGCGACAAAGTAGGCACCGACAAACTGTCGGACGACCGACGCGCTCAGGATGTGTCCACTGTCCTCCACGATTCCAACGTTCACTTGGATGCGGTAACTATTGTTACACGTTAGAGTGATCTGCAAGACATACAAAAGAGGGCAGTTTCTGTATTGAGCGTTTAGTTTGGAGTGGGGCAGGTGTTAAATCGCGGTTTAGTCAGTAGAATGCACGCCTTTTTTATTATTCGTATGATATTGCACATATGTACAAAAATCAAAATCCAGCCCGCTTGATGCACCAATTCTGTAGTGTGCGACTGGGAGCCCACTTACCCTGAATGAACTGTCCACTGATAATGAAGGTATTTAACTCCATTATCACAAGGCTAAACTGCATTGATGGAAGTTATAACAATTGCCGTGTACAGCAGCATGACTGCCACAAAGCACTTCGTTATTTAGTTCAATACAAAACTGGCCTGGCACCTCCTGCACTAGCTGTCCTATGAAGGCAAATCTTAAAGTAAGGCGCTGGGTGTCACAGTGTTGGCTGAGTGGTTGAATTTTGGTCACCCATCCACAGTTCAATCTAACTGACACTTCTCGGCGTCCGTTGATCGACGAGCTATCAGAGCAAAAATTACCAAAATAAGTGTTTCAGTCTCCTTGGGCTACATGGTCATCTGTGCCACTTTTGGTGTGACGAGAAACCACAATGACCAGAAAGAAAACAGGTATAGCGACGAGTATTGTGGTAAGACTGCGTGTTACGAGCTGGGCTCGGAAGAATGCGACTTGTGAAAGCCATCGCAGGCACGCACCAAGACACGAGACAGGACATGCACGGTGAGAACTGTCACCCGCGCTGTCGTAAATTCCTGATATGCTTCCCCAAGTGACGCTGAGCCAGCTTTGAATGAACGCACACTGAGCACTTGACAGTACTGTCCTGCGTCTTAGTGCAACGTACGCGCTCGTTCAAATCTGTGAAGTACACAGGCAAGCTCCATCTAAATAGGTCGCGAAGCATACCAAAACTTATCGCCAGAGATATCAGTTAGTAGTGCATGATTGAGGCGCGACTAGGCGAGGGGGATGGGATGGGGGCGACAAACACTGAAACTAGAAAACCTATGTGAAAAAAAAAATGTTCGAAAAAGTTTGAACAAAGTACTGTCATACGAGTCATGTTCTATTTCACAATTTAGTTTTTTGGTCTCGGTGACGCCTACCAATCAGTGACTCTGGCGCAAGCCTTGGGAAGACTGTGCAAAGCAGCTATTACGTCGTTCGGAATGACGTGCTCGTGTACTTGAACGCGGCGGCTTTGTCCGAGCTTTTTTTTTAAATTTCCTTGTGCGTTTGTTTAAAGCGTGGCGTGCACTTCACATCAAATTTCGCCTGACCTAGCGCACGGCATTCATTGGCGTAGGGTGTGAGTGCAAGTTTTTTTGTTATCGTGTAAGTTCACGCTGCGTCTCGTCGTGACGATAAATGCGGAACGGTCCGCGAAGAAACGTCGCGCTATGTTCGTTCGCCCAACACAGGCTCCGATTGTCTGACGGGCAGCAAAATTAGTAAGTAGAATGTTTTCTAAATAATGATACGGGGCAATCTTGTCTGATAATTGTTGTATATGAATACATGGTGTCGCGCGGAATTGCGAAAGATTCTGGGAAAAGGTTTCGCATATGTTGCCATACATTACGACTGTCTGCTCGCCATAGTACCTTCATAAGGAACCTACTGGAGCAACTGCTGTCAATAACAGCCTAATTATCTTCACATTAACACATACGCCACTCGTATAGTTTAATGACACGCTGGCGCTTCAGCCGAGGCGAGTCGCAAGCTCGCCGCAGCCTCAAAAGAAAAATACGCGTAGCTACTGGCGTAGCGGTCTAAATGCCGGACGGCAAAGAAATTCAAGCATCCGCGCCAAGCAGCATAAGATCTTGTCGTGACTGCCATTTCCAGTTGTGACGTCGCTTTTTATTTTCATCTTTTGCTTGCTGTTAGTTGTGCTAAGTGCTAAGTTGTGCTTAGTACCTAAGGAAGGCCAGAAGGGAACCAAAGCATGTCCAGCCGTGTATAAAACTTTATTAATGATTACAAAAGTAAATTAAGGTGTACTCAGGAGGATTAGGGTGTATTAAGGAAGATTAAGGTGGATGAAGGAGGATTCATGTGAATTACATTAGGCTTTAGCCTTCGCGTCTCTTAGGCGGTAGCTAAGGACACCGGGGAGTTTTACACTGGTAGCCTGCGAAGTATAGTGCAACTTACGAACGAGAACTTAAATCACAAGCGCGGCTAAAATGGGGTAGCGGCGAACTAACTCTCACCGGGGGTGGTTTCGAAGTGAAGCCGTCGCTGGAGAAGAGCTTCAGCCGAGAAAACGACAGCACACGGCCGTTCCACGAGGAACCGGGATAGGGTGAATCCGGGTGGGAATACTGGCCAACTGCAGAAGTCCAAGGACGTGCCTCGTACTTCACCACAAACAAACGCAGAAACGCAAAGAAAGACGCCTCTCTCGGGAGGCGGGGAAAAGGCCGACGACGGTAGCGTCTCGGTCGCACTGACCGCATTCGCTCCCAGTGGAATCCGTGAAGGTGATCCAGGCCATGTACTGCAAGTCATCCACCAAGTTTGTAATCCGAAACGAAGGCGCTGGCTGCATGAACCTGCATGTGAGGGAGATGGTCGAGGCACGTTCATTTTTGACGAACACCGTTGTCACGCGATGGGTATAGGCAAGCACGTGTCGAAACGAGCAGCTAAAACACCATGATTGCACGATGCCATGCTGAGAAAGTCATGAACCGACAGCAATATACGTGGCTCGTGCATAGGTGCTTGTTCCTCGTATCTCAATGACGCGCTGCCTGTAGCCACGAACATGGGCGACTCAATCACCTTGCTCTCAACACTGCTCAATCGGTTCCAACTGCAGGGATACTTTCGCAAAACGACACGGTGATTATCATACGCGTGATAAATGCCTAGCGTCACGTGATTACTGTCCACTGCTTCTTTCAGACCAGCATGTACATCACGACGTGGTAAGTGAAGCGTCTCGGCAGGAACGCTAATGTGTGCTCGGAACGCTCATGCCAACAACGGAAGGCAGGACGCTGCCCTGTGGAGTGCGATGTTGCAACGCTTCGGAAAGCGAACCGTTTTGAATTCGTCCCCTTGCACGACGAGGTGAATCCATATCGTCTTTCCGCATAACTGGTATCGCAATAATGAGTATTTTAAATGCGCCACGACGCTACAACTACGACAAACTCCGTAGAAGAAAGCTGCGTCCGCCCGAGCATTACAAGAACGCACACAGCGTGCGTTCCTCTCATCCGCTGCTCTGTGGTAGTACGAGTCAGTACGCGCATACGATCCAGGATAGGCCGCGCCAACACCCATGCCGATCGAGCACCCGACGGGGAGCTCCGAAAAAAAAAAAAGACACTCGCCTGCCCTGTGTGTGTATCAGCAGTTCCATCCTAGGCAGCAGGAACTCGTGCTGGTTGACGAGGGTGACATGGGGAACCTTGGCCGGCAGACTCGGAGCGATCGCATGCTGCTGATCCGAGTCCTTCTTGGGAGGGAACTTTGGCCAACCGCTCCAGTCGTGAACTTCGTCCGGGTGGTCGCTGGGAAGGTCCGCCGGGCGGACGACGTTCGGCTGAATCCAGATGCCCATCTGTGGCTCGCCCGCAGCGAAGGCGGCCCCGGCTGCGACGATGGAGACGGTCGGCGCCTCCTCGATGTCGATGTCCTCCGACTGGGACGCGCCGGCCTGCGCGACGTCGCCGCTTCCGCTGCTGCTGCTGTCGCCGCTGCTGGTGCCGTCGTCGTCCCCGCTGCTGCTGTCGTCGCTGCTGCTGCTCGCCGACGGCTCGCCGTCGCCGCCCCGCAGCGTGGCGTAGCCGTTGCAAGCGCTCATCCGGCCGTCGTCGTCCCTGGGGAGACCGGCGTTGAGGCCAGCGCCAGCGGAGCCAGCAGCACGGCCCGACGACGCCATCCTCGAGGCACAAGCGGCGTTCGCGAAGTGCGTCGCAGCGAGCGCGATTGCAGCTGGTCTGCGACTGTCCAGTAGCTGCCGTTCGCTGTGCAGTGACTCGTTGTATAGCGTGCTCGGAAAGTGTACCACTTCAGAAGGCCGACACATGGTGTTTTTGATGATGATGATAATGATCACCCTGAAGTATTTTGCACATGCCCGCTCACAGGGATTGGTTTTCTCTGCGAGCGTGTCCCGGTTCTTGTCTACAATTTTCTCCTCTCCCTCGAACCGCAGGAAGCCTAAAAACTTGTGTCGGAGCTTTCTTTTGTTGTCGCGATATTCTAAAGGAACATGCTCCCCTCCCCCCTCCCTTAATCAAATGAGATAATGACCGGCACGAATCCAGGCTACAATAGCAACTTTTCGGCTCCCTGTAAGCTGAGTCACCTTTGCGCCCGCATTGGGAGACTTCACGCCAGAAAGAAGCAAGGTGGCTGCGGCGTGAAACACAAGAACTCCTACTTAGATTGCCAAGTTGGCGTTGTTTATCAGATTCCCCTGACATGCGGCAAAACCTACATAGGCCAGACGGGCCGATGTTTGTACGTGCGAATCCGAGAACACTAAAGATCAATTATTAACCGGGAGCAACGCCATTTACCCATGCACTGCTTAGAACATAAATGCAGGCCTCTGCTCAACCAAGTTAAGATCCTGCGCAAGTGCAATAATAAAAAAGCACGTGAACTTCTTGAGTCATATTATATAAAAAAGAAGGGACAAGCATGCATCAGTGACATATATCAGTCATACTTTACAATAGGGAGGCACGTTTTCTTGATAGTATGTTTAGGTGAGCCACGCCTTTGGTTGTTTCTGATTTTGGGTTGTTCTTCTGTTATGCTGCTGATACCCTGATGCGCCTGCGCTGGTATGGTCTAATATATAAGTGTTTTTTCTGGAATAAACATCAGTTCTTAGTTTGCGCCTGTCCTGTCTTCCTACATGTGATTGTCTAGAAAAGCGCAACCAATGTTTCCTATTACAATGAACCAACTTGCCCAACAACGCATCCTTCTAAATAGCAACTTTCTTTTTTTTTTTACGGAAGTGATAATGCACCAGAGGGTATATTGCGATGTTTGAATGACTGGTTTTCTGGATATATCTGTCTTCGTCTTCGCTCGCAAACTGGCTCTTTTGGGGCGGCGCGTGGCCTCGCGCTTTTCTTTTCGCGGGCACAAATGCACGCGATGCGACGAGCCACGGGTTCACGGGAGTTGGACCAAGCGTGTTCGACCAAGCCACAGCGGCCGTGGTTCGACATACCAAATCGCCGGCCACATTCTAAAAAAAAAAGCTTGCACCCTTCGCGGCTCATCTTGGACCACAATAATCGTCATCTGTCTTGCGCACCTTTGCTTTTATGACGGTACGTTTAGTTTGCGGCACGCGCAGGCTCCGCCGCGATTTGAAGATTTGCGCTGGTTTCTGGGAAGAACCTGCAGGATGACGTCAACAATGGCATAGCATGGTGCAATGCGAGGAGGGGGAGCAAACAAGTCTTCTCTCGTGCCATCAGTGGTGTATCCAGAAAACATTCGTGGGGCCGCAACATTCGTATCGGGACGGATTGCCAGCGAAGCTGTTTAGGCTGCATACATGATGAAATCATACTTTCCTTTAACGGCACCACACTACGCCGACACAAGCGCCGCAACGGTCACCGTACCTCCCATGCGTGTGCCGCAACCGCTGCTGCAGCCGCGCCGGCACCTCCGGCGCACGTGACGTTATAACCACAGAAGGTCACGTGCCCAGGCGTCGTCGCCACATATAGTGTCTCCCCTCTCCCCCAAAGGCTCGGCTGCGCGCGCGCATTCCTGTCCACGATACGGATGCAAGGAAATAATGTGAGGTGAACGAATGATTATACACTCCAAGTGACA